>NC_140990.1:143490083-144201168 GCF_052327205.1 Somniosus microcephalus | reverse complement strand
CTGGAGGGAAATCGGCCTGAGGGTGTCAGCCAACAGCGATGTCCCCAGGACTGGTGACCAATGCCGCAAGAAGTACAACGACCTCACTCGGTTGGTCAGGGTGAGTACCCTTTCCAGTATCCTCCTCATCCTTGCATGTGCACCTCACATTATGGGCAAAGGGACCTCAAAGGCCTATGGCCAGCCCTCCTCCCGCAGCTATGGCACTGGCATGATCATCAATAGCACTTTCTGCAATTCACACACTGGCCAAGCTATTCGACCATGGGAGGCAGTGCACACAACAACAGGGCACCACACTGGCCAAGCTATTCGACCATGGGAGGCAGTGCACACACCAACAGGACACCACGCTCTACTTAGAGGCCATCCTTTCTCTTGCAGGCCAAGCTGGCGCAGAATCTGAGGAGCCGGACTGTCACCGGGGGAGGCCGTGCCCAGTTCCAGGAGCTCAGTGACCTGGAGGAGCGCGTGGCTCGACTCATGCGTGCCCGGGTGGTTGGCCCCGTTGCTATTGGAGATGCCGACCCTGTGCTGGGCCCCAATGGTAAGGACATGACCGTTTGCACCTCTCTCGTTCCCCTTGCGCTTCATATCTACATCCTTTGCCACTGTCCCACCAATGCGCATAATGCCACCAATCATGCCTCCCTCGCTGACGCCCTGTCCTCACTCTAAAGCTACTCTTGTGCCTTCCTGCTTTCAGCTGGTGAGGAGGAGGTCCCTGAAGCTGAGAGTGCCAGTCCCTCGGAAGAGGAGGACGACGAGGACCAAGAGGAAGGCGGCACATCGGGGGAACCCTCATCCGCGCCAGGGGATGGCAATGGAGGGGACACATCTTGCCTGGAGGAGAGCCGGGGGAAGTGTTGCAGGGGGGTGTAGCTCCTGGGCCCAGTGGCGTCCAGGCACGCGGGAAGGGCCGGGCAGCACGGCTGCCTTCTCCCCAGAGGGGGGAAGTGTTGCAGGGGGGTGTAGTTGCTGGGCCCAGTGGCGTCCAGGCACGCGGGAATGGTCGGGCAGCACGGCGGCCTTCTCCCCAGAGGGGGGAAGTGTTGCAGGGGAGGGCAGTTGCTGAGCCCAGTGGCATCCAGGCACGCGGGAAGGGTCGGGCAGCTCGGCGGCCTTCTGCCCAGAGGGAGAGTCCGGCCTCCAGTCCGGAGACGGTCCTCGCCCAGGAGGTGCGCCTCCTTGATGAAATGTCCGCAGCCTCGGAGCGGCGCCACAACGAGTTCATGGGGGTTGTGGGACAGTTGCCTCAGGCCATTGAGTCCCTGGCTCATAGTGTGGCCGATTTCGGGGACTCACAGGCCAGGGGTGTCGACCAACTCGCGGCAGCGCAGGACGCGAGTCGAGAGTTCATGAGTGGTGCCGTGCAGACACTGGCTGATCTGATGCGGGCACAGACCAGGGCAGTTCGGGCACTCACTTCTGCCACACTCGCTGTGTCACGGAAGCATCGCCAGGGCACCCGCCGCCCTGCTGCAGCACAGCGGTCTGGCCTTCACCAGATTGCTGTGCTTGCTGCAGTGCCAGCCCGGCCGAGTGCCAGTGTCTCTGGTGACCAGCGAGCACCTGGCATCAGCCAGCTGGCCCCCATTGATGCAGCCGTCACTGCCACTCCCCCAGCCAAGCTGCGACGAGCTGCTGGAGAGACTGATGCTGCCCAGCCACAGCTGCAGCAGTCAGCAGCCGGCCCCTCCAGGGCCGGACCTCGTCTAGGCCGACCCCCAAGGGCATCTGCCGTCATGCATTGTGCCCCTCAGGAGCCTTCCCCCAGCCTTGCAACACCCACAGGGCCCAGGTTGAGGCGGAGCAACAGGTCGGGCAGGGGCCGGAGAAGCCTGCACAAGGACTCGCCCTGTCGGCACACCAAGTAGAGTGTGTTGCCAACTGTTTTTTTATATGGGGGTGTTTGTGTTCTGTATGGGGGGGGGCTTATTTTGCTAACGCTGAAGATGAAGGCAACTGTTTTTTTATATGGGGGTGTTTGTGTTCTGGATGGGGGGGTTTGTCTTGGTTAGGCCGAGGATGAAGGCCAATTGGATGGACAAGTTTTGTTATTCCTCCCCTGGTTGTGGGAGTGAGATATGTTTTTGACTGTTTTTTGGGGGTGTTGTCTGTTTTTCTGTTTCATGTGGGAAGGGCCCTGAGTTTGTTAAATAAAGCTTTTTATTTATTCAGCTTGTCCAGGTGTCATGTTTCAAATGGTTGTTGCATTAACCGGCTGAGGGCTTGCGGAGCGGCTGCATTCAGGTGCGTTCATTGCCACAAGCCATTCCCTGACAGGGGGCCATAGAAGTGTCGTTCAATAAGCCGCCGGCGGACGGCCCTTGGACCTTGTGGCTCCCTCCTGGGCTGGTTCTCCTCCTCCTCCTCCTCATCCTCATGGTCCTCCTGCTCGTCCTCCTGAGGTGGTGGTCCAACGTGAGGTGGCAGTGCCTGAGTCCTGCGGATAGCCAGGTTGTGCAGCATGCAGCAAACGACGACGAACTGGGAGACTCTATCCGGCGAATACTGTAGAGATCCGCCGGATCGATCCAGGCAGCGGAACCGTTGCTTGAGGACGCCAATCGTTTGCTCTATGATGTTCCTTGTGGCTTGATGGCTTTCGTTGTATGCCTCCTCCGCAGGGGTCCTGGGCGCGCGGAGCGGGGTCATTAGCCATGTACACAAAGGGTAGCCTTTGTCCCCAATAAGTCATCCCCTTGGTGGAGGCTGTGCCTTGAACTTGTCAGCCACAGTAGTCTGGTGCAGGATAAATGCATCGTGGCTGCTTCCTGGAAAGCGGGCATTGACAGCTAGGATGCGATGCCTGTGGTCACACACCAGCTGTACATTGAGGGAATGGTAGCCCTTCCGGTTGCGGTAATCCTCGGCATTGTCGATAGGTACCCGCATAGCCACATGCGTGCAGTCAATGGCGCCCTGCACCATGGGGAAGTCGGCGATCCTGGCAAATCCGACTGCACGCTGCTCCTGCCTCTCTAGGGTCATGGGGAAGGAGATGAATTGGTGTCTCCTTGCGAAAAGGGCATCGGTGACCTGCCGGATGCAGCGATGCACGGCGAACTGGGAAATGTTCGCTATGTCCCCAGCAGCGGCTTGGAATGAGCCGCTTGCATAAAAGTTCAGAGCCACCGTGACCTTCACTTCCACCGACAGAGACGTCCTGCACATCAGCTGTGGACGCAGATCTCTGTGAAGCAGCTGGCAGATCTCTGCAACCACCTCCCTTCTGAAGCGCAGCCTCTTAACACAATGTGCGGCAGTCATGGTGAGATAGGACACCTGCTGCCGGTATTCCCTGAGTGGGTAAGGCCTACGTTGCCGACGCCTGATGGCCCCTCTGCGTCTAGGCATGGCTGGCCCTCTCACACAGCGTCTGCGAGCCCTTCGCACATAATGCTGGAACTGAGGGTTGGAACCCCATGCAGCCCCCATAATAAACTTGCAAACAGTGAAATCACAATGAGTGAAATTTCCAAGCTCTGGCCAGAAGCCAAAAATACCTCTCCTATGTTGTCCCAAATCAGGAAGGTCTGTTCCTTGGTCTCTGTCCAGAAATCCAAAGCACTAAAGTCATTGCAGCAAAATGGCTGGCCTTTATAGTTCAGTCTAAGTGCCCTTTAATTAGCGCTCCCCGAGGCCCGCAGGGCCTCTGCTGCGTTCCACTTCACAGTTCTTAACAGCGCCACGCCCACATTGGGCGGGCACCACTGAATTTCCGGCTGAGCGGGTGCAAATACTTTGCGCCGGCGCTAAATGTCAACTGAAGTTGGGCGTAGGCACAGATCGGCATGCGCCCGGGCACTAAGTGCCTAGCGCTGGAAAACTACCCCTCTTATGGCGCTAACGGCTGGCAGACGCAACTGAATTTCTAGGCCAGGGTCTTGTGCAATATAAACAGAGACAGGGTCTAGTGTAATATAAACAGAGACAGGGACTAGTGTAATATAAACAGAGACCGGGACTAGTGTTATTTAAACTGAGGCAGGCTCTCGTGTAATGTAAACAGAGACAGAGTCTAGTGTAATATAAACTGAGACAGGGTCTAGTGTAATATAAACAGAGACAGGGTCTAGTGTAGTATAAACAGAAACAGGGTCTTGTGTAATATAAACAGAGCCAGGGTCTAGTGTAGTATAAACAGAGACAGGGTGTGGTGTAGTATAAACAGAGACAGGGTGTGGTGTAGTATAAACAGAGACAGAGTCTAGAGTAATATAAACAGAGACCGGGTCTAGTGTAATATAAACAGAGACAGAGTCTAGTGTAGTATAAACAGAGACAGGGTCTAGTGTAATATAAACAGAGAGAGGGCCTTGTTTAATATAAACAGAGACAGGGTCTTGTGTAATCTAAAGAGAGACAGGGTCCAGTGTCATCTAAAAAGAGACAGGGCCTTGAGAAATACAAAAACAGACAGGGTCTTGTGTAATATAAACACAGACAGGGTCTTTTGTAATATAAACAGTGACAGGGTCTAGTGTAATATAAACAGAGACAGGGTCTATTGCAATATAAACAGAGACAGGGTCTAGTGACGTGAAGGCAGCATTTGATCGAATGTGGCATCAAGGAGCCCTAGCGAAACTGAAGTCAATGGGAATCAAGGGGAAAACTCTCCATTGGTTGGAATCATACCTAGCGCAAAGGAAGTTGGCTGTGGTTGTTGGAGGTCATTCATCTCAATCACATGACATCACTGCAGGAGTTCCTCAGGGCAGTGTCCTAGGCCCAACCATCTTCAGCTGTTTCATCAATGACCTTCCCTCCATCATAAGGTCAGAAGTGGGGATTGTAAAGTCTGTAGGTTGTGCCCTAAATAACTTCAGAGACTTTAGAAGTACAAACAAAACAGGTCTTTACTATTCAGAGGTCTGGGCGATTTATGCCCTAGTTAACGTATCACAACCCTTATATACTGGTGTGGTCACTATCGGTATTACAGTATACATGAGCCAATAAATAGTGCCACCCTAAAGTAGTGCTCTTAAAGGCGAACGGTCACATTCTATAGTTCCCTTAAAGGTAAACGGTTACATACACAACACTCCTCCCTTCCTAGCTTATTACTTACAGAATCCCGTTAAACATACAATCTTCAATTTTATATAAACAGGTTGCAGATATACTCTCGATGGAGTCAACGTCATATAACAATTTACAGATATACTCTCGATGGAGTCAACGTCATATAACTTCATGTTTAACATAACATAATAACATATATAACTTCATGTCAAAACAGATCACAGATTCAGTCTCTGTGGAAAACAGTTCATAGATTCAGTCTCTGTGGTGTAGTCGGTTCACATTGCTGGAGTGACTCATTCAATAGTCCTTCCATGGGTTTAACAGTTTGAACTTCCGAACTGAATTGGCTCCGTTCGGAGGGACCACGTGTGTGATCTGGTAGAGGTAATCATGGTTCAGATGGGTCATCTTCTGTTTCGACTTTTCCTTTTCTGCTTCTTGGAGACTCTCTGGGCTCCACTGTCAGCTGCCAGCTGCATGCGCAGTTCCTCCTTCTCTTCCTCCTTTTTCCGTAGTAGAGCCACCTTCTCCTGATGTTCCGTAGACTTTCGGTGCTCCTCCATGATTTCTGTATGGTGGGAGTCGAAGTTACAAGTTGGGCAGGACAGGACATAGTAATATTCGGAGTCGTCCTGAGCTAGGCCAGCGAGAGGGTCTTCTATGTCCTCCCTACCCAGCTGGACGTCAGCCAGCTTTTGTTCCAAATCCAGACATCTTTCCTGAAGAGACTTCTTCACGTGTTCCGCTTCCTCTAACTTTTTCTGGGCTTTCAGCAAGTTGTTTACTAATGACGTCATTTGTGATTTTAATACTTCAACTTCCTTTGGAGATTGATTGATCGGACTATTCAATCCCTCTACCGGAGCAGTTGTTTCAGCGTTCTGTTGTTCAACCTTGACATGAGTCAGCGTACTTTTGGTATCTAAGGGTTGCTCTGCTGCCATCTTCTCAGTCTGTGTTGCAACCTCGGCTATTTCAATAACTTTTGAGAGCTCCAAACCCTTCTCCTCTGACGATTTAAGCTCATGTTCATGGCCCATTCTTACGGTCTCTGTGTTTCTTACAGTTCCCTTTTCTTCCACTGAAAAGATTTCCAGTTGCATCTGTTCTTCAAGTCATTGGACCTCGGCCATTGCCGCTTCATATTTATTTTGTGTTTCCTTTAATAATTTAACGAGTTCTTGGACATCCTGTATTCCCTGTTCTGGTATGTCTTCCACCACTATTTTTTTTCCTATGGATTGAATCCCTAACGATGAGTCAGCCTTGGCCTGAAGCTCATCAAACATTTCCTGCAGACTTTGTAATTCTTGCTTATGGTCAACCTTTAGTCGTTCATGTTCTTTCACTAACACGAGCTTTTCGGAAGTTGCCAAGTTAACCCCTTCCAGGATTGTAGTCCGAGCCTGTTCATACTGTTCTTTCAACTCGTTGCACTCTGCTTGCAACAAGTCGTAGAGGTGAACTGGAATACCATCCTGACTTCCTGCAGATTCCTCTTCCTTTGGATCGTTCTGTGTATATTCTAGTTCCTGAACAGCCTCAGGGAGATGTGATTGGTACTTGGCCACGATGGCTCTATGGTCGCTCTCTGCTTGAGCGAGCTGTCTCTGTTGTCTTTCCAGGGACACCCATTCGGTGTCCCAGAACTTTTTCACCTTTTCCATCTCTTGTAGGAGACGGGCACTCAACTGTTCTAATTGTCGTTGTACTTTGACATAACGTTGAGTTCTAGCCCGGTGTTCCTCCGTAATGCATCTGTCTGTAGCTTGAACAGACTCAGAATTCTCTGTCTTTATGCACGCCATCGATTTCCCAACCTTAGTCCGTGAGTTCATGTTAATCTTGTTTTTCATACATAAGCTGGACTTATCGTCTTCCGGCTCGGAGTCTGAGCTGCTTGTCTGCACCGAGTCCTCACTCGTCATTGCTTGTCGGTAGTGCCATTCCATGTCTATTTTCTTGATCCACTGCCATCCCAGAAGTGGTGGTCCTCCCTCAGGTAGTACGTACAGATACATTCGTGGGTGTTCTTTACCCCTATCTCTCACCTTGACTCGTATTTTTCCCAGGGGGTATACATGATGCCCCGTGTATGTCTGTAATACGAATTTGGTATTTCTTAAGGGTATGTGAGAGAATAGCCGGTGATAGTCCTTTTGGTTGATGACGGATACAGCTGATCCCGTGTCCAGCTCCATTCGTACTTGGACTCCCGCTATTTTTAGTGTGACCCAGATCAACTGTAGATCAGTTACTTTACCCACATGGTGGATTCTCAGACTATCCAGCTCCTGGCTGTTTGGGTCTGAGTCTGAATTTTGTTCGTCTGAACTCTTTTCAGCCACCTGATGCACCTTGTTGTACTTTCCTTGTGGTGGTGGCTTCCTTTGCTTGTTGGTCTTCTTTCCGGACCTGCATACCTTCGCGATGTGACCCAGTTTGCCACATTTCCTGCACTCTTGGTTCTTAAACCAGCACTGATTCTGGTCGTGCGTTGTCTTTCCACAACGGTAGCATTTGGGAGTGCTTGTTGTAATTTGGTCCACCTCGAGTGCCGCCGCCTTTAGCTGCATTTCCGCCGTCCCTTTCGCTGCGGCTTCGTGCGATGAAGCTATGAGGACAGCCCTGTCCAGTGTGAGGTCGTTTTCTTCCAGAAGTCGCTTCTGCGTTCCTTCTTTGGCCAAGCTGCATACGAACTTGTCCCGCAGCGCCTCTGTCAAATTCCCTCCAAACTGGCAGTATTTCGCTAGCTTACGCAGTTCGACTAAGTATTCCGCATTGCTTTCATCTTGCCTCTGGGTTCTGGCGTAAAATTTAAATCGTTCAGCCAGCATCAACGGTGTGGGGTTCAAGTGATCCTTCAACACTGTTACGATCTCTTCGAAGGTCTGGTCCACTGGTTTAACTGGTGCTATTAGATGTTTCAAAAGCCCGTATGTTTTTGCTCCCATCGAATTTAACAAAGTTATTGCCTTGTTGTCATCCTCAATTTCGTTGGCTACGCAATATATTTCTATGCGTTCCACATACGTGGCCCAGTCTTCTATTTCTGCATTAAAGTCATTAATATTTCCTCGCTTAGGCATCTTCTTCTCTTTTTGAGAACAGTACAAGTATTACTTTACTTATTATTAATTTTCTTCTCTCTTCTTGAGAACACACCAGCCTTTCTGAAAAATCTTATTACTTTTCTGAAATTCTTAATAATTTCCAAGATGGCGGTTTCCCGCTTCTTCCTTCTTCTTCAGCGGTTTTCCCCGAAAAATGGCGGCTTTCCCGCGCTTCTCGCTCTCCCCGCCCACTTCAATGGCGGTTTTCCCGCGCTTGGCGGTCTTCACCCGGTCCCCCGACGCCGTCTGTCAGCCCGAGTGCGGTCCTTATCTATAATGCGATCGCTGGATCGCGAAGCGGCTGCCGGCCCTTATCTGTAGATCCGATCGCTCTCTCGGCTCTCGGCCCTTATCTGGAGATGCGATCGCTGGCTTGCAACGCCTCCCGCTCGGCTCTGGCTCCCCCGCTCGCGCGGCTCTCGGCTCTGACACTCCCGCGCCTACTCGCAGGCTCAGCGCTTCGTGGCAGCGGTTGCTGCACGGCTTCTCACATTGCCCGCGGTCCGGCTGTCACCCAACGCCGTTGGACCCGAATGCTTTGCCCTTCTCCTCCAAATACTTCTACCCCGTTTTTTTAAAAAATTTATTTGTTTTAACTACTCACAGTCTCTTCGGCCGCCTTGTTTTAGGCTGATTGGCTCGCTCAAGATGTGGTAGCAGGGTAATCTGTGCCTGTTGCTGCCGCAGCTTTGCTGTTAATCTTCCAGCTTCCAGTAAGTACTATACTTTTAGTAGACGGAGCCTCGTGTTTTCTTTTTTTGAAGCTCTCTGCTACTGGTTAGTCTTGCCGCAGGGTACGATCGGACTCGTCGCCACTGTAAAGTCTGTAGGTTGTGCAGTAAATAACTTCAGAGACTTTAGAAGTACAAACAAAACAGGTCTTTACTATTCAGAGGTCTGGGCGATTTCTGCCCTAGTTAACGTATCACAACCCTTATATACTGGTGTGGTCACTATCGGTATTACAGTATACATGAGCCAATAAATAGTGCCACCCTGAAGTAGTGCTCTTAAAGGCGAACGGTCACATTCTATAGTTCCCTTAAAGGTAAACGGTTACATACACAACAGGGATGTTCGCTGATGATTGCACACTGTTCAGCACCATTCCAGACTCGTCAGATACTGATGCAGTCCGTGTCCATATGCAGCAAGACCTGGACAACATTCAGACTTGGGCTGACAAATGGCAATTAACATTCGCACCACACAAGTGTCAGGCAATGACCATCTCCGACAAGCGAGACTCTAACCATCTCCCCTTGACATTCAGTGGCATTAGCTTCGCTGAATCCCCAACTATCAACATCCTGGGGGTTACCATTGATCAGAAACTGAAATGGACCAGCCATATAAATACTGTGGCTACAAGAGCAGGCCAGGGGCTGGGAATTCTGTGGCGAGTGTCTCACCTCCTGACTCCCGAAAGCCTTTCCACCATCTACAAGGCACAGGTCAGGAGTGTGATGGAATACTCTCCACTTGTCTGGATGAGTGTAGCTCCAACAACACTCAAGAAGCTCGACACCATTCAGGATAAAGCAGCCCGCTTGATTGGCACTCCATCCACCACCTTCAACATTCACTCCCTCCACCACCGGTGCACTGTGGCTGCAGTGTGTTCCATCTACAAGATGCACTGCAGCAAGTCGCCAAAGCTCCTTCAACAGCACCTTCCAAACCCGCGACCTCTACCACTTAGAAGGACAAGGGCAGCAGACGCATGGGAACATCACCACTTACAAGTTCCCCTACAAGCCACACACCATCCTGACTTGGACCTCTATCACCGTTCCTTCACTGTCGCTGGGCCAAAATCCTGGAACTCCCTTCCTAACAGCATTGTGGGTATACCTACACCATATGGACTGCAGCGGTTCAAGAAGGTGGCTCACCACCATCTTCTCAAGGGCAATTAGGGATGGGCACTAAATGCAGGCCTAGCCAGCCAGCGATGCCCACATCCCATCAATGAATAAATAAATATATATATAAACAGAGGCAGGGTCTGGTGTAATATAAACAGAGACAGGGTCTAGTGTAATATTAACAGCGATAGGGTCCAGTGTAATATAAGCAGAGACATGGTCTAGTGTAATATAAACAGAGACGGGGTCTAGTGTAATATAAACAGAGACTGGGTCTGGAGTAATATAAACAGAGACAGGGTCCAGTGCAATATAAACAGAGACAGGGTCTAGTGTAATATAAACAGATACAGGGTCTAGTGTAAAATAAACAGAGACAGGGTCTAGAGTAATATAAACATAGAATGGATCTAGAGTAACATAAACTGAGACAGGGTCTAGAGTAATATAAACAGAGACAGGGTCTAGCGTAACATAAACTGAGACAGGGTCTAGTGTAATATAAATAGAGACAGGGTCTAGTGTAATATAAACAGAGACAGGGTCTAGTGTAATATAAACAGAGACAGTGTTTAGTGTAATATAAACAGAGAGCGGGCCTTGTTTAAAAGAAGAGAGACAGGGTCTAGTGTAATATAAAGGGAGACAGGGTCTTGTGTAATCTAAAGAGAGACAGGGTCTTGTGTAATATAAACACAGACAGGGTCTTGTGTAATATAAACAGGGACGGACGAGTGTAATATAAACAGAGACAGGGTCTACTGTAACTTAAACAGCGACAGGGGCTAGTGTTATATAAACAGAGACAGGGTCTCGTGTAATTTAAACAGAGACAGGGTCTAGTGTAATATAAACAGAGACAGGGTCTAGTGTAATATAAACAGTAACAGGGTCTAGTGTAATACAAACAGAGACATGGTCTAGTGTAATATAAACAGAGGCAGGGTCTCGTGTAATATAAACAGAGGCAGGGTCTAGTGTAATAAAAACAGAGACAGGGTCTAGTGTAATATAAACAGAGGCAGGGTCTAGTGTAATATAAACAGAGAGAGGGTCTAGTGTAATAAAAACAGAGACAGGGTCTAGTGTAATATAAACAGAGACAGGGTCTAGTGTAATATAAACAGAGACAGGGTCTAGTGTAATAAAAACAGAGACAGGGTCTAGTGTAATATAAACAGAGACAGGGTCTAGTGTAGTATAAACAGAGACAGAGTCTAGAGTATTATAAACAGAGACCGTGTCTAGTGTAATATAAACAGAGACAGGGTCTACTGTAATATAAACAATAACAGGGTCTAGTGTAATATAAACAGAGACAGGGTCTAGTGTAATATAAACAGAGACAGGGTCTAGTGTAATATAAACAGAGACAGGGTCTAGTGTAATATAAACAGTGACAGGGTCTAGTGTAACATAAACAGAGACAGGGTCTAGTGTAACATAAACAGAGACAGAGGCTAGAGTAATATAAACAGAGACCGGGTCTAATGTAGTATAAACAGAGACAGGGTTTAGTGTAATATAAACAGAGGGCCTTGTTTAATATAAACAGAAACAGGGTCTAGTGTAATATAAAGGGAGATAGGGTCTAGTGTAATATAAACACAGACAGGGTCTTGTGTAATATAAATAGAGACAGGGTCTAGTGTAATATAAATAGAGACAGGGTCTAGTGTAATATAAACACAGACAGGGTCTTGTGTAATATAAACAGGGACAGGGTCTAGTGTAATATAAACAGAGACAGTGTCTCGTGTAATATAAACAGAGACATGGTCTAGTGTAATATAAACAGAGACAGGGTCTAGTGTAATATAAACAGAGACTGGGTCTAGGGTAATATAAACAGAGACAGGGTCTAGTGTAATATAAACAGAGATAGGGTCTTGTGTAATATAAACACAGACAGGGTCTTGTGTAATATAAACACAGACAGGGTCTTGTGCAATATAAAAAGTGACAGGGTCTAGTGTAATATAAACAGAGACGGGGTCTAGTGTAATATAAACAGAGACAGGGTCTAGTGTAATATAAACAGGGACAGGGTCTAGTGTAATATAAACAGAGACAGGGTCTAGTGTAATAAAAACAGAGACAGGGTCTAGTGTAATATAAACAGAGACAGGGTCTCGTGTAATATGAACAGAGACAGGGTCTAGTGTAATATAAACAGAGACAGGGTCTCGTGTAATATAAACAGAGACAGGGTCTAGTGTAATATAAACAGAGACAGGGTCTAGTGTAATATAAACAGAGACAGGGTCTAGAGTAATATAAACAGAGACAGGGTCTAGAGTAACATAAAATGAGACAGGGTCTAGAGTAATATAAACAGAGACAGGGTCGAGAGTAACATAAACCCGGTAAAATAATTGGACTCAAGGCGGATAAATCATCTGGACCTGATTGCTTACATCCTAGGGTCTTGAGGGAAGTGGCGGTAGGGATTGTGGATGCATTGGTAATAATTTTCCAAAACTCCCTGGACTCGGCAAAGGTCCCGGCAGACTGGAAAACTGCTAATGTAACACCCTTATTTAAAAAGGGCAGTAGACAGAAGGCTGGAAACTATAGACCGGTTAGCCTAACATCTGTGGTAGGTAAAATTTTGGAGTCCACTATTAAGGAGACAGTAACAGGACATTTGAATAATCATAATTTAATAGGACAACGTCAGAATGGTTTTATGAAGGGGAAGTCATGTTTGACAAATTTGCTGGAGTTCTTTGAGGAAGTAACATATAGGGTGGATAAAGGGGAACCAGTGGACGTAGTGTATTTAAACTTCCAAAAGGCATTTGACAAGGTGCCACACAGAAGATTATTGCTTAAGATAAAAAATCACGGGATTGGGGGTAATATTCTGGCATGGATAGAGGATTGGCTATCTAACAGAATGCAGAGAGTTGGGATAAATGGTTCATTCTCAGACTGGCAATCAGTAACTAGTGATGTTCCGCAGGGGTCAGTCCTGGGCCCCCACTCTTTACAATCTATATTAACGATTTGGAGGAGGGTACCGAGTGTAACATATCAAAGTTTGCAGATGATACTAAGATGGGAGGGAAAGTAGTGAGTGATGAAGACATAAAAAACCTGCAAGGGGACATAGACAGGCTAAGTAAGTGGGCAGAGATTTGGCAGATGAAATACAATACTGGAAAGTGTGAGGTTATGTACTTTGGCAGGAAAAATCCTAGAGCAAGTTATTATCTTAATGGCAAGAAACTGGAAAGTACTGAAGTACAAAGGGATCTGGGGGTCCTGGTGCACGAAACTCAAAAGGTTAGTATGCAGGTGCAGTAAGTGATTAAGAAGGCCAATGGAATGTTGGCTTTCATTGCTAGGGGGATTGAATATAAAAATAGGGAGGCATTGCTTCAGTTGTACAAGGTATTGGTGAGACCGCACCTGGAATACTGCGTACAGTTTTGGTGTCCATACTTAAGAAAGGACATACTTGCTCTCGAGTCAGTACAAAGAAGGTTCACTCAGTTAATCCCGGGGATGAGGGGATGGACATATGAGAGGTTGAGGAGATTGGGCCTCTACTCATTGGAGTTCAGAAGAATGAGAGGCGATTTTATTGAAACATATAAGATTGTGAAGGGGTTGGATCGGGTGGATGCGGGGAGGATGTTCCCGACGATGGGTGAAACTAGAACTAGGGGGCATAGTCTTAGAATAAGGGGATGCTCTTTCAAAACTGAGATGAGGAGGAACTACTTCACTCAGAGGGTGGTAGGTCCATGGAATATGCAGCCCCAAAAAGCTGCAGAAGCTACATCATTACATAAATTTAAAACAGAAATAGACAGTTTCCTAGAAGTAAAGGGAATTAAGGGTTATGGGGAGCGGGCAGGAATTTGGACACAAGTCTAGGTTCGGATCGGTCATGGCCCTGTGGGTAGCGGAGCGGGCCCAGGGGCCGTGTAGCCTGATCGTGCTCCTATTTCGTATGTCAAATTCTGTTAGGAAGGACAGGCAGGAAGGGAGAGGAGGTGGGGTGGCTATGTTAATAAAGGAAGGAATCACTATAATACAGAGAAATGATATTGGGTCAAAGGAGCAGGATAGTGAAACAGTTTGGGTGGAGGTAAGGAATAATAAGGGGAAAAAAACACTAGTGGGTGTAGTCTATAGGCCTCCGAACAGTTGCAACTCTGTTGGACGGAGTATTAATCAGGAAATAGTTGAGGCTTGCAATAAGGGAACAGCTATAATTATGGGGGATTTTAATTATCATATTAACTGGACAAATCAAATTGGGCAGAGCAGCCTTGAGGAAGAGTTCATTGAGTGTATTAGGGATGGGTTTCTTGAGCAGTATGTAACTGAACCGACCAGGGGGCAAGCAACCTTAGATTTGGTCCTGTGTAATGAGACAGGATTAATTAAAAATGTCCTAGTAAAGGATCCCCTTGGAATGAGTGACCATAACATGGTTGAGTTCCATATTCAATTAGAGGGTGAGAAGGTTGGATCTCAAACAAGCGTGCTGAGCTTGAATAAAGGAGACTATGAAGGTATGAGAGCGGAATTAATTAGAGTGGACTGGGAAAATAGATTAAAGGGTAAGACGGTACATGACCAGTGGTGTACATTTAAGGAGTTATTTTACAACTACCAAAAAAAATATATTCCACTGAGGAAAAAAGGGTGTAAAAGAAAAGATAGCCATCCGTGGCTAAGTAAAGTAATTAAGGATAGTATCCGACTAAAAACAAGGGCATATAAGGTAGCCAAATCTAGTGGGAGGATGGAAGATTGGGAAGTCTTTAAAAGACAGCAAAAAATAACAAAAAGATTGATTAAGAAAGGGAAGATAGATTATGAAAGTAAATTAGCAAAAAATATAAAAACAGACAGTAAAAGTTTCTATAGTTATATAAAAAGAAAAAGGGTGGCTAAAGTAAATGTTGGTCCCTTAGAGGATGAGACCGGGAAATTAATGGTGGGAAACATGGAGATGGCAAAAACACTGAACAATTATTTTGTATCAGTCTTTACAGTAGAGGACACTAAGAATATCCCAACACTGGACAAACAGGGGGCTCTAGGGGGGGAGGAACTAAATACGATTAAAATCACGAAGGAAGTGGTACTTGGTAAAATAATGGGACTCAAGGCGGATAAATCCCCTGGACCTGATGGCTTGCATCCCAGGGTCTTGAGGGAAGTAGCGGTAGGGATTGTGGATGCATTGGTAATAATTTTCCAAAACTCACTGGACTCAGCAAAGGTCCCGGCAGATTGGAAAACTGCTAATGTAACACCCTTATTTAAAAAGGGTAGTAGGCAGAAGGCTGGAAACTATAGACCTGTTAGCCTAACATCTGTGGTTGGTAAAATGTTAGAGTCCATTATTAAGGAGACAGTAACGGGACATTTGGATAAACATAATTTAATAGGGCAAACTCAGCATGGTTTCATGAAGGGGAAGTCATGTTTAACAAATTTGCTTGAGTTTTTTGAGGAAGTAACATACAGGGTGGATAAAGGGGAACCAGTGGACGTAGTGTATTTAGACTTCCAAAAGGCATTTGACAAGGTGCCACACAAAAGATTATTGCTCAAGATAAAAAATCACGGGATTGGGGGTAATATTCTGGCGTGGGTGGAGGATTGGCTCTCTAACAGAAAGCAGAGAGTTGGGATAAATGGTTCGTTCTCAGATTGGCAACCAGTAACTAGTGGTGTTCCGCAGGGGTCAGTGCTGGGTCCCCAACTCTTTACAATCTATATTAACGATTTGGAGGAGGGGACCGAGTGTAACATATCAAAGTTTGCAGATGATACAAAGATGGGAGGGAAAGTAGTGAGTGAGGAGGACATAAAAAACCTGCAAAGGGACATAGACAGGCTAAGTAAGTGGGCAGAGATTTGGCAGATGGAATACAATACTGGAAAGTGTGAGGTTATGCACTTTGGCAGGAAAAATCATAGAGCAAGTTATTATCTTAATGGCAAGAAACTGGAAAGTACTGTAGTACAAAGGGATCTGGGGGTCCTGGTGCACGAAACTCAAAAAGTTAGTATGCAGGTGCAGCAAGTGATTAAGAAGGCCAATGGAATGTTGGCTTTTATTGCTAGGGGGTTGGAATATAAAAACAGGGAGGTATTGCTGCAGTTGTACAAGGTATTGGTGAGGCCGCACCTGGAATACTGCATACAGTTTTGGTGTCCATACTTAAGAAAAGACATACTTGCTCTCGAGTCAGTACAAAGAAGGTTCACTCGGTTAATCCCGGGGATGAGGGGGTGGTCATATGAGGAGAGGTTGAGTAGATTGGGACTCTACTCATTGGAGTTCAGAAGAATGAGAGGCGATCTTATTGAAACATATAAGATTGTGAAGGGGCTTGATCGGGTGGATGCGGTGAGGATGTTCCCAATGATGGGTGAAACTAGAACTAGGGGGCATAATCTTAAAATAAGGGGCTGCTCTTTCAAAACTGAGATGAGGAGAAACTTCTTCACTCAGAGGGTGGTAGGTTTGTGGAATTTGCTGCCCCAGAAAGCTGTGGAAGCTACATCATTAAATAAATTTAAAACAGAAATAGATAGTTTCCTAGAAGTAAAGGGAATAAAGGGTTACGGGGAGCGGGCAGGAAATTGGACATGAGTCTGGGTTCGGAATGGTCATGGCCCTGTGGGTAGTGGAGCGGGCCCAGGGGCCGTGTAGCCTTGTTCTGCTCCTACTGTGTTCTAATTCTGTTAGATTTCAGGAGATGGTTTTATTCCTGTTCCTGGCTGGGGTGGAGATCGCCTTTACAGAAGGTAAGTACTGTGGAAAATATAGGGACAGAGTGATCTCCTGGAAGAATTTCGATCGCCTAGATGGGTCGGAGAGGAATTTCCCAGATTTTTTTCTCCCAAATTGGCCATTGGGTCTTTATCTGGTTTTTCGCCTCTCCCGGGAGATCACATGGGTTCGGGTGGATGCAGAGTGATAGAAGATTTGAGGTTAGGATCAGATCAGCCATGATCTTATTGAATGGTGGAGCAGGCTCGAGGGGCCGATTGGCCTACTCCTGCTCCTATTTCTTATGTTCTTATGTTCTTATTCAGGAGATGGTTCTGTGATACTGGATTGGCGGTTAGGATCAGATCAGCCATGATCTTATTGAATGGCGGAGCAGGCTCGAGGGGCCGATTGGCCTAATCCTGCTTCTATTTCGTATGTTCTTATGTTCTTATGTTCTTAAACTGAGACAGGGTCTAGTGTAATATAAACAGAGACATGGTCGAGTGTAATATAAACAGAGACAGGGTCGAGTGTAATATAAACAGAGACAGGGTCTACTGTAACTTAAACAGAGACAGGGGCTAGTGTAATATAAAGAGAGACAGGGTCTCGTGTAATATAAACAGAGACAAGGTCTAGTGTTGTTTCAACAGAAACAGGGTCTTGTGTAATATAAACAGAGCCAGGGTCTAGTGTAGTATAAACAGAGACAGGGTCTAATGTACTATAAACAGAGACAGGATCTAGTGTAGTACAAACAGAGACAGGGTCTAGTGTAGTATAAACAGAGACAGGTTCTAGTGTAGTATAAACAGAGACAGAGTCTAGAGTAATATAAACAGAGACCAGGTCTAGTGTAATATAAACAGAGACAGGGTCTAGTGTAATATAAACAGAGACAGTGTCTAGAGTATTATAAACAGAGACCGGGTCTAGTGTAATATACACAGAGACAGGGTCTAGCGTAACATAAACTGAGACAGGGTCTAGTGTAATATAAATAGAGACAGGGTCTAGTGTAATATAAACAGAGACAGGGTCTAGTGTAATATAAACAGAGACAGGGTTTAGTGTAATATAAACAGAGAGCGGGCCTTGTTTAATATAAAGAGAGACAGGGTCTAGTGTAATATAAAGGGAGACAGGGTCTTGTGTAATCTAAAGAGAGACAGGGTCTTGTGTAATATAAACACAGACAGGGTCTTGTGTAATATAAACAGGGACGGACGAGTGTAATATAAACAGAGACAGGGTCTACTGTAACTTAAACAGCGACAGGGGCTAGTGTTATATAAACAGAGACAGGGTCTCGTGTAATTTAAACAGAGACAGGGTCTAGTGTAATATAAACAGAGACAGGGTCTAGTGTAATATAAACAGTAACAGGGTCTAGTGTAATATAAACAGAGACATGGTCTAGTGTAATATAAACAGAGGCAGGGTCTAGTGTAATATAAACAGAGACAGGGCCTAGTGTAATAAAAACAGAGACAGGGTCTAGTGTAATATAAACAGAGGCAGGGTCTAGTGTAATATAAACAGAGACAGGGTCTAGTGTAATAAAAACAGAGACAGGGTCTAGTGTAATATAAACAGAGACAGGGTCTAGTGTAATATAAACAGAGACAGGGTCTAGTGTAATAAAAACAGAGACAGGGTCTAGTGTAATATAAACAGAGACAGGGTCTAGTGTAGTATAAACAGAGACAGTGTCTAGAGTATTATAAACAGAGACCGGGTCTAGTGTAATATAAACAGAGACAGGGTCTACTGTAATATAAACAATAACAGGGTCTAGTGTAATATAAACAGAGACAGGGTCTAGTGTAATATAAACAGAGACAGGGTCTAGTGTAATATAAACAGAGACAGGGTCTAGTGTAATATAAACAGAGACAGGGTCTAGTGTAACATAAACAGAGACAGGGTCTAGTGTAACATAAACAGAGACAGAGGCTAGAGTAATATAAACAGAGACCGGGTCTAATACATAGATACATAGATACATAGAAGATAGGAGCAGGAGTAGGCCATTCGGCCCTTCGTGCCTGCTCCGCCATTCGATGAGATCATGGCTGATCCTTTAATTCAGTATCCCGTCCCCGCCTTCTCTCCGTAACCCTTAACCCCTTTTGCCCGTAGAAATATATCTAATTCCCTCTTAAATATATTTAATGAGCTGGCGTACACTGCCCTCTGTGGCAATGAGTTCCACAGGTTCACCACTCTCTGAGTGAAGAAATTCCCCCTCATCTCTGTCCTAAATGGTTTAGCCCTTATCCTTAAATTATGTCCTCTAGTTCTGTTCTCACCCGCCAAGGGAAACATTCCTTCTGCATCCAGTCTGTCTAGACCTGTCAGAATTTTATACACTTCTATGAGGTCCCCTCTCAATCTTCTAAACTCCAGTGTGTACATCCCTAAACTACATAGTCTCTCCTCATAGGTCATTCCCGCCATTCCTGGTATCAGCCTGGTGAATCGCCGCTGCACCCCCTCCATGGCAAGAACATCCTTCCTCAGATGAGGCGACCAAAACTGTACACAGTACTCGAGGTGTGGTCTCACCAGTGCCCTGTACAGCTGCAGCAAGGTATCCCTGTTCCTGTATTCTAACCCTTTTGCTATGAAGGCCAGCATACCGTTTGCCTTCTTGACCGCCTGTTGCACCTGCATGCTCGCCTTCAGTGACTGGTGTACAAGAACACCCAGGTCTCTCTGTATTTCCCCCTCTCCCAATCTATTGCCATTTAAATAATAATTTGCCCTCCCGTTCCTGCACCCAAGGTGGATAACTTCGCACTTGTCCACATTATAGTGCATCTGCCATTTATCCGCCCAATCGCCCAGTCTGTCCAAATCGCTCTGGAGCTTCCTGGTCTCTTCCTCTGAGCCCACCCCCCCTCCTAGTTTAGTGTCGTCTGCAAATTTGGAAATGCTGCATCCGACTCCCTGATCCAGGTCATTAATGTAAATTGTGAACAGCTGGGGGCCCAGGACAGATCCCTGTGGTACCCCACTTGTTACTGCCTGCCATTCAGAAAATGAGCCGTTTATTCCAACTCTCTGTTTTCTATCTGACAGCCAGTTCCCTATCCACGCCAAAACTTTCCCCTTTATCCCATGAGCCTCAATTTTCCATGCTAATCTTTTATGTGGGACCTTATCGAAGGCCTTTTGGAAGTCCAGGTACACCACATCTACTGGCTCTCCCCCATCTATTCTACCAGTTACTCCCTCAAAAAATTCCAATAGATTAGTCAAGCACGATTTACCCTTTGTAAATCCATGTTGACTCTGTCCTATCCTGTCCCCATTTGCTAAGTGCTCCGCTATTTCATCCTTAATGTAGTATAAACAGAGACAGGGTTTAGTGTAATATAAACAGAGGGCCTTGTTTAATATAAACAGAAACAGGGTCTCGTGTAATATAAAGGGAGATAGGGTCTAGTGTAATATAAACACAGACAGGGTCTTGTGTAATATAAATAGAGACAGGGTCTAGTGTAATATAAATAGAGACAGGGTCTAGTGTAATATAAACACAGACAGGGTCTTGTGTAATATAAACAGGGACAGGGTCTAGTGTAATATAAACAGAGACAGTGTCTCGTGTAATATAAACAGAGACATGGTCTAGTGTAATATAAACAGAGACAGGGTCTAGTGTAATATAAACAGAGACTGGGTCTAGGGTAATATAAACAGAGACAGGGTCTAGTGTAATATAAACAGAGATAGGGTCTTGTGTCATATAAACACAGACAGGGTCTTGTGTAATATAAACACAGACAGGGTCTTGTGCAATATAAACAGTGACAGGGTCTAGTGTAATATAAACAGAGACAGGGTCTAGTGTAATATAAACAGAGACAGGGTCTAGTGTAATATAAACAGGGACAGGGTCTAGTGTAATATAAACAGAGACAGGGTCTAGTGTAATAAAAACAGAGACAGGGTCCAGTGTAATATAAACAGAGACAGGGTCTAGTGTAATATAAACAGAGACAGGGTCTAGTGTAATAAAAACAGAGACAGGGTCTCGTGTAATATAAACAGAGACAGGGTCTAGTGTAATATAAACAGAGACAGGGTCTAGTGTAATATAAACAGAGACAGGGTCTAGTGTAATATAAACAGAGACAGGGTCTAGTGTAATATAAACAGAGACAGGGTCTAGAGTAATATAAACAGAGACAGGGTCTAGAGTAACATAAAATGAGACAGGGTCTAGAGTAATATAAACAGAGACAGGGTCGAGAGTAACATAAACCCGGTAAAATAATTGGACTCAAGGCGGATAAATCATCTGGACCTGATTGCTTACATCCTAGGGTCTTGAGGGAAGTGGCGGTAGGGATTGTGGATGCATTGGTAATAATTTTCCAAACCTCCCTGGACTCGGCAAAGGTCCCGGCAGACTGGAAAACTGCTAATGTAACACCCTTATTTAAAAAGGGCAGTAGACAGAAGGCTGGAAACTATAGACCGGTTAGCCTAACATCTGTGGTAGGTAAAATTTTGGAGTCCACTATTAAGGAGACAGTAACAGGACATTTGAATAATCATAATTTAATAGGACAAAGTCAGCATGGTTTTATGAAGGGGAAGTCATGTTTGACAAATTTGCTGGAGTTCTTTGAGGAAGTAACATATAGGGTGGATAAAGGGGAACCAGTGGACGTAGTGTATTTAAACTTCCAAAAGGCATTTGACAAGGTGCCACACAGAAGATTATTGCTTAAGATAAAAAATCACGGGATTGGGGGTAATATTCTGGCATGGATAGAGGATTGGCTATCTAACAGAAGGCAGAGAGTTGGGATAAATGGTTCATTCTCAGACTGGCAATCAGTAACTAGTGATGTTCCGCAGGGGTCAGTCCTGGGCCCCCACTCTTTACAATCTATATTAACGATTTGGAGGAGGGTACCGAGTGTAACATATCAAAGTTTG
Organism: Somniosus microcephalus; assembly: GCF_052327205.1. Lineage (NCBI taxonomy): Eukaryota > Metazoa > Chordata > Chondrichthyes > Squaliformes > Somniosidae > Somniosus > Somniosus microcephalus. Next base: position 144,179,443 of record NC_140990.1, on the reverse strand, counting down.
CAGATGATACTAAGATGGGAGGGAAAGTAGTGAGTGATGAAGACATAAAAAACCTGCAAGGGGACATAGACAGGCTAAGTAAGTGGGCAGAGATTTGGCAGATGAAATACAATACTGGAAAGTGTGAGGTTATGTACTTTGGCAGGAAAAATCCTAGAGCAAGTTATTATCTTAATGGCAAGAAACTGGAAAGTACTGAAGTACAAAGGGATCTGGGGGTCCTGGTGCACGAAACTCAAAAGGTTAGTATGCAGGTGCAGTAAGTGATTAAGAAGGCCAATGGAATGTTGGCTTTCATTGCTAGGGGGATTGAATATAAAAATAGGGAGGTATTGCTTCAGTTGTACAAGGTATTGGTGAGACCGCACCTGGAATACTGCGTACAGTTTTGGTGTCCATACTTAAGAAAGGACATACTTGCTCTCGAGTCAGTACAAAGAAGGTTCACTCAGTTAATCCCGGGGATGAGGGGATGGACATATGAGAGGTTGAGTAGATTGGGCCTCTACTCATTGGAGTTCAGAAGAATGAGAGGCGATTTTATTGAAACATATAAGATTGTGAAGGGGTTGGATCGGGTGGATGCGGGGAGGATGTTCCCGACGATGGGTGAAACTAGAACTAGGGGGCATAGTCTTAGAATAAGGGGATGCTCTTTCAAAACTGAGATGAGGAGGAACTACTTCACTCAGAGGGTGGTAGGTCCATGGAATATGCAGCCCCAAAAAGCTGCAGAAGCTACATCATTACATAAATTTAAAACAGAAATAGACAGTTTCCTAGAAGTAAAGGGAATTAAGGGTTATGGGGAGCGGGCAGGAATTTGGACACAAGTCTAGGTTCGGATCGGTCATGGCCCTGTGGGTAGCGGAGCGGGCCCAGGGGCCGTGTAGCCTGATCGTGCTCCTATTTCGTATGTCAAATTCTGTTAGGAAGGACAGGCAGGAAGGGAGAGGAGGTGGGGTGGCTATGTTAATAAAGGAAGGAATCACTATAATACAGAGAAATGATATTGGGTCAAAGGAGCAGGATAGTGAAACAGTTTGGGTGGAGGTAAGGAATAATAAGGGGAAAAAAACACTAGTGGGTGTAGTCTATAGGCCTCCGAACAGTTGCAACTCTGTTGGACGGAGTATTAATCAGGAAATAGTTGAGGCTTGTAATAAGGGAACAGCTATAATTATGGGGGATTTTAATTATCATATTAACTGGACAAATCAAATTGGGCAGAGCAGCCTTGAGGAAGAGTTCATTGAGTGTATTAGGGATGGGTTTCTTGAGCAGTATGTAACTGAACCGACCAGGGGGCAAGCAACCTTAGATTTGGTCCTGTGTAATGAGACAGGATTAATTAAAAATGTCCTAGTAAAGGATCCCCTTGGAATGAGTGACCATAACATGGTTGAGTTCCATATTCAATTAGAGGGTGAGAAGGTTGGATCTCAAACAAGCGTGCTGAGCTTGAATAAAGGAGACTATGAAGGTATGAGAGCGGAATTAATTAGAGTGGACTGGGAAAATAGATTAAAGGGTAAGACGGTACATGACCAGTGGTGTACATTTAAGGAGTTATTTTACAACTACCAAAAAAAATATATTCCACTGAGGAAAAAAAGGTGTAAAAGAAAAGATAGCCATCCGTGGCTAAGTAAAGTAATTAAGGATAGTATCCGACTAAAAACAAGGGCATATAAGGTAGCCAAATCTAGTGGGAGGATGGAAGATTGGGAAGTCTTTAAAAGACAGCAAAAAATAACAAAAAGATTGATTAAGAAAGGGAAGATAGATTATGAAAGTAAATTAGCAAAAAATATAAAAACAGACAGTAAAAGTTTCTATAGTTATATAAAAAGAAAAAGGGTGGCTAAAGTAAATGTTGGTCCCTTAGAGGATGAGACCGGGAAATTAATGGTGGGAAACATGGAGATGGCAAAAACACTGAACAATTATTTTGTATCAGTCTTTACAGTAGAGGACACTAAGAATATCCCAACACTGGACAAACAGGGGGCTCTAGGGGGGGAGGAACTAAATACGATTAAAATCACGAAGGAAGTGGTACTTGGTAAAATAATGGGACTCAAGGCGGATAAATCCCCTGGACCTGATGGCTTGCATCCCAGGGTCTTGAGGGAAGTAGCGGTAGGGATTGTGGATGCATTGGTAATAATTTTCCAAAACTCACTGGACTCAGCAAAGGTCCCGGCAGATTGGAAAACTGCTAATGTAACACCCTTATTTAAAAAGGGTAGTAGGCAGAAGGCTGGAAACTATAGACCTGTTAGCCTAACATCTGTGGTTGGTAAAATGTTAGAGTCCATTATTAAGGAGACAGTAACGGGACATTTGGATAAACATAATTTAATAGGGCAAACTCAGCATGGTTTCATGAAGGGGAAGTCATGTTTAACAAATTTGCTTGAGTTTTTTGAGGAAGTAACATACAGGGTGGATAAAGGGGAACCAGTGGACGTAGTGTATTTAGACTTCCAAAAGGCATTTGACAAGGTGCCACACAAAAGATTATTGCTCAAGATAAAAAATCACGGGATTGGGGGTAATATTCTGGCGTGGGTGGAGGATTGGCTCTCTAACAGAAAGCAGAGAGTTGGGATAAATGGTTCGTTCTCAGATTGGCAACCAGTAACTAGTTGTGTTCCGCAGGGGTCAGTGCTGGGTCCCCAACTCTTTACAATCTATATTAACGATTTGGAGGAGGGGACCGAGTGTAACATATCAAAGTTTGCAGATGATACAAAGATGGGAGGGAAAGTAGTGAGTGAGGAGGACATAAAAAACCTGCAAAGGGACATAGACAGGCTAAGTAAGTGGGCAGAGATTTGGCAGATGGAATACAATACTGGAAAGTGTGAGGTTATGCACTTTGGCAGGAAAAATCATAGAGCAAGTTATTATCTTAATGGCAAGAAACTGGAAAGTACTGTAGTACAAAGGGATCTGGGGGTCCTGGTGCACGAAACTCAAAAAGTTAGTATGCAGGTGCAGCAAGTGATTAAGAAGGCCAATGGAATGTTGGCTTTTATTGCTAGGGGGTTGGAATATAAAAACAGGGAGGTATTGCTGCAGTTGTACAAGGTATTGGTGAGGCCGCACCTGGAATACTGCATACAGTTTTGGTGTCCATACTTAAGAAAAGACATACTTGCTCTCGAGTCAGTACAAAGAAGGTTCACTCGGTTAATCCCGGGGATGAGGGGGTGGTCATATGAGGAGAGGTTGAGTAGATTGGGACTCTACTCATTGGAGTTCAGAAGAATGAGAGGCGATCTTATTGAAACATATAAGATTGTGAAGGGGCTTGATCGGGTGGATGCGGTGAGGATGTTCCCAATGATGGGTGAAACTAGAACTAGGGGGCATAATCTTAAAATAAGGGGCTGCTCTTTCAAAACTGAGATGAGGAGAAACTTCTTCACTCAGAGGGTGGTAGGTTTGTGGAATTTGCTGCCCCAGAAAGCTGTGGAAGCTACATCATTAAATAAATTTAAAACAGAAATAGATAGTTTCCTAGAAGTAAAGGGAATAAAGGGTTACGGGGAGCGGGCAGGAAATTGGACATGAGTCTGGGTTCGGAATGGTCATGGCCCTGTGGGTAGTGGAGCGGGCCCAGGGGCCGTGTAGCCTTGTTCTGCTCCTACTGTGTTCTAATTCTGTTAGATTTCAGGAGATGGTTTTATTCCTGTTCCTGGCTGGGGTGGAGATCGCCTTTACAGAAGGTAAGTACTGTGGAAAATATAGGGACAGAGTGATCTCCTGGAAGAATTTCGATCGCCTAGATGGGTCGGAGAGGAATTTCCCAGATTTTTTTCTCCCAAATTGGCCATTGGGTCTTTATCTGGTTTTTCGCCTCTCCCGGGAGATCACATGGGTTCGGGTGGATGCAGAGTGATAGAAGATTTGAGGTTAGGATCAGATCAGCCATGATCTTATTGAATGGTGGAGCAGGCTCGAGGGGCCGATTGGCCTACTCCTGCTCCTATTTCTTATGTTCTTATGTTCTTATTCAGGAGATGGTTCTGTGATACTGGATTGGCGGTTAGGATCAGATCAGCCATGATCTTATTGAATGGCGGAGCAGGCTCGAGGGGCCGATTGGCCTAATCCTGCTTCTATTTCGTATGTTCTTATGTTCTTATGTTCTTAAACTGAGACAGGGTCTAGTGTAATATAAACAGAGACATGGTCGAGTGTAATATAAACAGAGACAGGGTCGAGTGTAATATAAACAGAGACAGGGTCTACTGTAACTTAAACAGAGACAGGGGCTAGTGTAATATAAAGAGAGACAGGGTCTCGTGTAATATAAACAGAGACAAGGTCTAGTGTTGTTTCAACAGAAACAGGGTCTTGTGTAATATAAACAGAGCCAGGGTCTAGTGTAGTATAAACAGAGACAGGGTCTAATGTACTATAAACAGAGACAGGACCTAGTGTAGTACAAACAGAGACAGGGTCTAGCATAACATAAACTGAGACAGGGTCTAGTGTAATATAAACAGAGACATGGTCTAGTGTAATATAAACAGAGACAGGGTCTCGTGTAATATAAACAGAGACATGGTCTAGTGTAATATAAACAGAGACAGGGTCTAGTGTAATATAAACAGAGACAGGGTCTAGTGTTATATAAACAGAGACAGGGTCCAGTGTAATATAAACAGGGACAGGGTCTTGTGTAATATAAACAGAGACAGGGTCCAGTGCAATATAAACAGAGACAGGGTCTAGTGTAATATAAACAGAGACAGGGTCTAGTGTAATATAAACAGAGACAGGGTCTAGTGTAATATAAACAGAGACAGGGTCTAGTGTAACATAAACAGTAACAGGGTCTAGTGTAATATAAACAGAGACAGGGCCTAGTGTAATTTAAACTGAGACAGGCTCGAGTGTAATGTAAACAGAGACAGGGTCCAGTGTAACATAAACTGAGACAGGGTCTAGTGTAATGCAAACAGAGACAGGGTCCAGTGTAGTATAAACAGAGACAGGGTCTGGTGTAGTATAAACAGAGACAGGGTCTTGTGTAATATAAACAGTGACAGGGTCTAGTGTAGTATAAACAGAGACAGGGTCTAGTGTAATATAAACAGAGAGAGGGCCTTCTTTAATATAAACAGAGACAGGGTCTAGTGTAATATAAACAGATACAGGGTCTAGTGTAATATAAACAGAGACAGGGTCTAGTGTAGTATAAACAGAGACAGGGTCTACTGTAATATAAACAGAGAGAAGGCCTTCTTTATTATAAACAGAGACAGGGTCTAGTGTAATATAAACAGAGACTGGGTCTAGAGTAATATAAACAGAGATAGGGTCTTGTGTAATATAAACACAGACAGGGTCTTGTGTAATATAAACACAGACAGGATCTTGTGTAATATAAACACAGATATGGTCTAATGTAGTATAAACAGAGACAGGGTCTAGTGTAATATAAACAGAGATAGGGTCTTGTGTAATATAAACACAGACAGGGTCTTGTGTAATATAAACACAGATAGGGTCTGGGGTAGTATAAACAGAGACAGGGTCTAGTGTAATATAAACAGAGATAGGGTCTTGTGTAATATAAACACAGACAGGGTCTTGTGTAATATAAACACAGACAGGGTCTAGTGTAATATAAACAGAGACTGGGTCTCGAGTAATATAAACAGAGACAGGGTCTAGTGTAATATAAACAGAGACAGGATCTAGTGTAATATAAACAGGGACAGGGTCTAGTGTAATATAAACAGAGACAGGGTCTAGTGTAATATAAACAGAGACAGGGTCTAGTGTAATAAAAACAGAGACAGGGTCTAGTGTAATATAAACAGAGACAGGGTCTAGTGTAATATAAACAGAGACAGGGTCTAGTGTAATAAAAACAGAAACTGGGTCTAGAGTAATATAAACAGAGACAGGGTCTAGTGTAATATAAACTGAGACAGGGTCTAGTGTAATATAAACAGAGACATGGTCTAGTGTAATATAAACAGAGACAGGGTCTAGGGTAACATAAACAGAGACAGGGTCTAGTGTAATATAAACAGAGACAGGGTCTAGTGTAATATAAACAGAGACAGGGTCTAGTGTAATATAAACAGAGACAGGGTCTAGTGTAATAAAAACAGAGACAGGGTCTAGTGTAATATAAACAGAGACAGGGTCTAGTTTAATGTAAACAGAGACAGGGTCTAGTGTAATAAAAACAGAAACTGGGTCTCGACTAATATAAACAGAGACAGGGTCTAGTGTAATATAAACTGAGACAGGGTCTAGTGTAATATAAACAGAGACAGTGTCTCGTGTAATATAAACAGAGACATGGTCTAGTGTAATATAAACAGAGACAGGGTCTAGTGTAATATAAACAGAGACAGGGTCTAGTGTAATGTAAACAGAGACAGGGTCTAGAGTAATATAAACAGAGACAGGGTCTAGAGTAACATAAAATGAGACAGGGTCTAAAGTAATATAAACAGAGACAGGGTCTCGAGTAACATAAACTCGGTAAAATAATTGGACTCAAGGCGGATAAATCACCTGGACCTGATTGCTTACATCCTAGGGTCTTGAGGGAAGTGGTGGTAGGGATTGTGGATGCATTGGTAATAATTTTCCAAAACTCCCTGGACTCGGCAAAGGTCCCGGCAGACTGGAAAACTGCTAATGTAACACCCTTATTTAAAAAGGGCAGTAGACAGAAGGCTGGAAACTATAGACCGGTTAGCCTAACATCTGTGGTAGGTAAAATTTTGGAGTCCACTATTAAGGAGACAGTAACAGGACATTTGAATAATCATAATTTAATAGGACAAAGTCAGCATGGTTTTATGAAGGGGAAGTCATGTTTGACAAATTTGCTGGAGTTCTTTGAGGAAGTAACATATAGGGTGGATAAAGGGGAACCAGTGGACGTAGTGTATTTAGACTTCCAAAAGGCATTTGACAAGGTGCCACACAGAAGATTATTGCTTAAGATAAAAAATCACGGGATTGGGGGTAATATTCTGGCATGGATAGAGGATTGGCTATCTAACAGAAGGCAGAGAGTTGGGATAAATGGTTCATTCTCAGACTGGCAATCAGTAACTAGTGGTGTTCCGCAGGGGTCCGTGCTGGGTCCCCAACTCTTTACAATCTATATTAACGATTTGGAGGAGGGAACCGAGTGTAACATATTAAAGTTTGCAGATGATACTAAGATGGGAGGGAAAGTAGTGAGTGATGAAGACATAAAAAACCTGCAAGGGGACATAGACAGGCTAAGTCAGTGGGCAGAGATTTGGCAGATGGAATACAATACTGGAAAGTGTGAGGTTATGCACTTTGGCAGGAAAAATCCTAGAGCAAGTTATTATCTTAATGGCAAGAAACTGGAAAGTACTGAAGTACAAAGGGATCTGGGGGTCCTGGTGCACGAAACTCAAAAGGTTAGTATGCAGGTGCAGTAGGTGATTAAGAAGGCCAATGGAATGTTGGCTTTCATTGCTAGGGGGATTGAATATAAAAATAGGGAGGTATTGCTTCAGTTGTACAAGGTATTGGTGAGACCGCACCTGGAATACTGCGTACAGTTTTGGTGTCCATACTTAAGAAAGGATATACTTGCTCTCGAGTCAGTACAAAGAAGGTTCACTCGGTTAATCCCGGGGATGAGGGGATGGACATATGAGAGGTTGAGTAGATTGGGCCTCTACTCATTGGAGTTCAGAAGAATGAGAGGCGATTTTATTGAAACATATAAGATTGTGAAGGGGTTGGATCGGGTGGATGCGGGGAGGATGTTCCCGACGATGGGTGAAACTAGAACTAGGGGGCATAGTCTTAGAATAAGGGGCTGCTCTTTCAAAACTGAGATGAGGAGGAACTACTTCACTCAGAGGGTGGTAGGTCCATGGAATATGCAGCCCCAAAAAGCTGTAGAAGCTACATCATTACATAAATTTACAACAGAAATAGACAGTTTCCTAGAAGTAAAGGGAATTAAGGGTTATGGGGAGCGGGCAGGAATTTGGACACAAGTCTAGGTTCGGATCGGTCATGGCCCTGTGGGTAGCGGAGCGGGCCCAGGGGCCGTGTAGCCGGATCCTGCTCCTATTTCGTGTGTCAAATTCTGTTAGATTCAGGAGATGGTTCTGTGATACTGGATTGGCGGTTAGGATCAGATCAGCCATGATCGTATTGAATGGCGGAGCAGGCTCGAGGGTCCGATTGGCCTACTCCTGCTCCTATTTCTTATATTCTTATGTTCTTAAACTGAGACAGGGTCTAGCGTAATATAAACAGAGACAGGGTCGAATGTAATATAAACAGAGACAGGGTCTACTGTAACTTAAACAGAGACAGGGGCTAGTGTAATATAAACAGAGACAGGGTCTCGTGTAATATAAACAGAGACAAGGTCTAGTGTAGTATAAACAGAAAAAGGGTCTTGTGTAATATAAACAGAGCCAGGGTCTAGTGTAATATAAACAGAGACCGGGTCTAGTGTAATATAAACAGAGACAGAGTCTAGAGTATTATAAACAGAGACCGGGTCTAGTGTAATATAAACAGAGACAGGGTCTAGTGTAATATAAACAGTGAGAGGGCCTTGTTTAATATAAACAGAGACAGGGTCTAGTGTAATATAAAGGGAGACAGGGTCTTGTGTAATCTAAAGAGAGACAGGGTCCAGTGTCATCTAAAAAGAAAGAGGGCCTTCAGTAATACAAACACAGACAGGGTCTTGTGTAATATAAACACAGACAGGGTCTTTTGCAATATAATCAGTGACAGGGTCTTCTGCAATACAAACAGGGACGGTCGAGTGTAATATAAACAGAGACAGGGTCTAGTGTAATATAAACAGAGACATGGTCGAGTGTAATATAAACAGAGACAGGGTCGAGTGTAATATAAACAGAGACAGGGTCTCGTGTAATATAAACAGAGACAAGGTCTAGTGTAGTGTAAACAGAGCCAGGGTCTAGTGTAATATAAACAGAGACCTGGTCTAGTGTAATATAAACAGAGACAGGGTCTAATGTAGTATAAACAGAGACAGGATCTAGTGTAGTATAAACAGAGACAGAGTCTAGAGTAATATAAACAGAGACCGGGTCTAGTGTAATATAAACAGAGACAGAGTCTAGAGTATTATAAACAGAGACAGAGTCTAGAGTAATATAAAAAGAGACCGGGTCTCGTGTAATATAAACAGAAACAGGGTCTTGTGTAATATAAACAGAGACAGGGTCTAGTGTAATATAAACAGAGACAGGGTCTAGTGTAGTATAAACAGAGACAGGGTCTAGTGTAATATAAACAGTGAGAGGGCCTTGTTTAATATAAACAGAGACAGGGTCTAGTGTAATATAAAGGGAGACAGGGTCTTGTGTAATCTAAAGAGAGACAGGGTCCAGTGTCATCTAAAAAGAAACAGGGCCTTGAGTAATACAAACACAGACAGGGTCTTTTGTAATATAATCAGTGACAGGGTCTTCTGTAATATAAACAGGGACGGTCGAGTGTAATATAAACAGAGACAGGGTCGAGTGTAATATAAACAGAGACAGGGTCTACTGTAACTTTAACAGAGACAGGGGCTAGTGTAATATAAACAGAGACTGGGTCTAGAGTAATATAAACAGAGACAGGGTCTAGTTTAATATAAACTGAGACAGGGTCTAGAGTAATATAAACAGAGACAGGGTCTAGAGTAACATAAACTGAGACAGGGTCTAGTGTAATATAAAGAGAGACATGGTCTAGTGTAATATAAACAGAGACAGGGTCTCGTGTAATATAAACAGAGACATGGTCTAGTGTAATATAAACAGAGACAGGGTCTAGTGTAATATAAACAGAGACAGGGTCTAGTGTAATATAAACAGAGACAGTGTCCAGTGTAATATAAACAGAGACAGGGTCTAGTGTAATGTAAACAGAGACAGGGTCCAGTGCAATATAAACAGAGACAGGGTCTAGTGTAATATAAACAGAGACAGGGTCTAGTGTAATATAAACAGAGACAGGGTCTAGTGTAATATAAACAGAGACAGGGTCGAGTGTAATATAAACAGAGACAAGGGCCTAGAAATTGAGTTTGCCTCCGCCAGGGCTGTAGCGCCCGAAATTTAGCGCCAGCGTTAATTGCCGCTGCGTCCGCCAAAAATTCAGCTGCGCCGCGCCCAGACGGCTGCGGGCGCTAATGGAGGGTGTCAGCGCCTCGCAATGGGCGCTGAATGCAGGATTGCGGCGCTAATCCCCCGCTGTGGCACCCGATGCGGTGTGGCAGGCTGGGGTACTGCAGGCCTCCTCCTTCTGTTAAGGAGGAGCTGCCTGCAGCCGACCGCTGGCCGGTGGAATCACACGAAAAATGAGCCCGGCACCTCGGAGAAGTGCCGGGCTCGAGGCCCACACACATCTGTGCCGCGGGGGGGTGGTGGAGGAGTCCGGGAAGCGAGGTGCGGGCAGGCGGCCGCCGGGAAAGCGGCTGGCCGCCGCGCCACCTTAATGCGCTGGCGCTAAGTCCAGCAAGAAACTTTTGAAAAATCGTTGGTTGCGGCTGCCACGGGCGAGGCGGCCGCAACTGAATTTCGTCATCCGGCCGCGTTACCACGGCAACCGGGACGCTGCGCACACCGATGACGTCATCGGTGCCGGCGCAGCGCTACCGGCTAACGTCGATGGTAGGGCCCAAATCAATTTCCGAAGCGGCTATAATTCCGGCGCAAGGCCCTCTAGCGCCTCTAATTGGGCGCTAACCCCACTCAATTTCTAGGCCAGGGTCTAGTGTAATATAAACAGAGACAGGGTCTAGTGTAACATAAACAGTCACAGGGTCTAGTGTAATATAAACAGAGACAGGGCCTAGTGTAATTTAAACTGAGACAGGCTCTAGTGTAATGTAAACAGAGACAGGGTCTAGTGTAATATAAACTGAGACAGGGTCTAGTGTAATATAAACAGAGACAAGGTCGAGTGTAATATAAACAGAGTCAGAGTCTACTGTAACTTAAGCAGAGACAGGGGCTCGTGTAATATAAACAGAGACAGGGTCTAGTGTAATATAAACAGAGACAGGGTTTTGTGTAATATAAACAGAGAAAGGGTCTAGTGTAATATAAACAGAGAAAGGGTCTAGTGTAATATAAACAGAGACAGGGTCTAGTGTAATATAAAGAGAGACAGGGTCTCGTGTAATATAAACAGAGAAAGAGTCGAGTGTAATATAAACAGAGACAGGGTCGAGTGTAATAAAAACAGAGACAGGGTCTAGTGAAATATAAACAGAGACAGGGTCTAGTGTAATATAAACAGAGACAGGGTCTAGTGTAATAAAAACAGAAACTGGGTCGAGAGTAATAGAAACAGAGACAGGGTCTAGTGTAATATAAACAGAGACAGGGTCTAGTGTAATATAAACAGAGACAGGGTCTAGTGTAATCTAAAGAGAGACAGGGTCCAGTGTCATCTAAAAAGAGACAGGGCCTTGAGTAATACAAACACAGACAGGGTCTTATGTAATATAAACACAGACAGGGTCTTTTGTAATATAATCAGTGACAGGGTCTTGTGTAATATAAACAGGGACGGTCGAGTGTAATATAAACAGAGACAGGGTCGAGTGTAATATAAACAGAGACAGGGTCCACTGTAACTTAAACAGAGACAGGGGCTAGTGTAATATAAACAGAGACTGGGTCTAGAGTAATATAAACAGAGACAGGGTCTTGTGTAATATTAACAGAGACAGGGTCTCGTGTAATATAAACAGAGACAGGGTCTCGTGTAATATAAACAGAGACATGGTCTAGTGTAATATAAACAGAGACAGGGTCTAGTGTAATATAAACAGAGACAGGGTCTAGTGTAATACAAACAGAGACAGGGTCCAGTGTAATATAAACAGAGACAGGGTCTAGTGTAATATAAGCAGAGACAGGGTCCAGTGCAATATAAATAGAGACAGGGTCTAGTGTAATATAAACAGAGACAGGGTCTAGTGTAATATAAACAGAGACAGGGTCTAGTGTAATATAAACAGAGACGATCTAGTGTAATATAAACAGAGACAGGGTCGAGTGTAATATAAACAGAGACAGGGGCCTAGAAATTGAGTTTGCCTCCGCCAGGGCTGTAGCGCCCGAAATTTAGCGCCAGCGTTAATTGCCGCTGCGCCCGCCAAAAATTCAGCTGCGCCGCGCCCAGACGGCTGCGGGCGCTAATGGAGGGAGTCAGCGCCTCGCAATGGGCGCTGAATGCAGGATTGCGGCGCTAATCCCCCGCTGCGGCTCCCGATGTGGTGCGGCAGGCTGGGGTACTGCAGGCCTCCTCCTTCTGTTAAGGAGGAGCGGCCTGCAGCCGACCGCTGGCCGGTGGAATCGCACGAAAAATGAACCCGGCACCTCGGAGAAGTGCCGGGCTCGAGGCCCACACACATCTGTGCCGCGGGGGGGTGGTGGAGGAGTCCGGGGAGCGAGGTGCGGGCAGGCGGCCGCCGCGCCACCTTAATGCGCCGGCGCTATGTCCAGCAAGAAACTTTTGAAAAATCATTGGTTGCGGCTGCCACGGGCGAGGTGGCCGCAACTGAATTTCGGCGTCCGGCTGCGTTACCACGGCAACCGGGACGCTGCGCACACCGATGACGTCATCGGTGCCGGCGCAGCGCTACCGGCTAACGCCGATGGTCGGGCCCAAATCAATTTCCGAAGCGGCTATAATTCCGGCGCAAGGCCCTCTAGCGCCTCTAATTGGGCGCTAACCCCACTCAATTTCTAGGCCAGGGTCTAGTGTAATATAAACAGAGACAGGGTCTAGTGTAACATAAACAGTAACAGGGTCTAGTGTAATATAAACAGAGACAGGGCCTAGTGTAATTTAAACTGAGACAGGCTCTAGTGTAATGTAAACAGAGACAGGGTCCAGTGTAATATAAACTGAGACAGGGTCTAGTGTAATATAAACAGAGACAAGGTCGAGTGTAATATAAACAGAGTCAGTGTCGACTGTAACTTAAACAGAGACAGGGGCTAGTGTAATATAAACAGAGACAGGGTCTAGTGTAATATAAACAGAGACAGGGTTTGGTGTAATATAAACAGAGAAAGGCTCCAGTGTAATATAAACAGAGAAAGGGTCTAGTGTAATATAAACAGAGACAGGGTCTAGTGTAATATAAACAGAGACAGGGTCTCGTGTAATATAAACAGAGAAAGGGTCTAGTGTAATATAAACAGAGACAGGGTCATAGAGTCATAGAGTCATAGAGTCATAGAGTAATACAGCACGGATAGAGGCCCTTCGGCCCATCGTGTCCGCGCCGGCCATCAAGCCCTGTCTAATCTAATCCCATATTCCAGCATTTGGCCCGTAGCCTTGTATGCTATGGCATTTCAAGTGCACATCCAAATGCTTCTTAAATGTTGTGAGGGTTTCTGCCTCCACAACCCTTTCAGGCAGTGAGTTCCAGACTCCAACCACCCTCTGGGTGAAAAAGTTCTTTCTCAAATCCCCTCTAAACCTCCCGCCCTTTACCTTGAATCTATGCCCCCTAGTTATCGACCCCTCTACTAAGGGAAAAAGCTCCTCAGCATCCATCCTATCTATGCCCCTCATAATTTTGTACACCTCAATCATGTCCCCCCTCAGCCTCCTCAGCTCCAAGGAAAACAAACCCAACCTGCCCAGTCTCTCTTCATAGCTGAAGCGCTCCAGCCCTGGTAACATCCTGGTGAACCTCCTCTGCACCCTCTCTAACGCGATCACATCCTTCCTGTAGTGTGGCGACCAGAACTGCACACAATATTCCAGCTGTGGCCTAACCAGTGTTTTATACAGCTCCATCATAACCTCCTTGCTCTTATATTCAATGCCTCGGCTAATGAAGGCAAGTATCCCATATGCCTTTTTTACCACCTTATCCACCTGTTCCGCCGCCTTCAGGGATCTGTGTACTTGCACACCCAGATCCCTCTGACCCTCCGTCTTGCCTAGGGTCTTTCCATTCATTGTGTATTCCTTTGCCTTGTTAGTCCCCCCAAAGTGCATCACCTCGCACTTTTCCGGGTTAAATTCCATTTGCCACTGTTCCGCCCATCTGACCAACCCATCTATATCGTCCTGCAGACTGAGGCTACCCTCCTCGCTATTTACCACCCTACCAATTTTTGTATCATCCGCGAACTTACTGATCATACCCTTTACATTCATATCCAAGTCATTAATGTAGACCACAAACAGCAAGGGACCCAGCACCGATCCCTGTGGTACCCCACTGGCCACAGGCTTCCAGTCACAAAAACAACCTTCGACCATCACCCTCTGCCTTCTGCCACTAAGCCAGTTTTGTATCCAATGTGCCAAGGCACCCTGGATTCCATGGGCTCTTACCTTCTTGACCAGTCTCCTGTGCGGGACTTTATCGAAGGCCTTACTGAAATCCATGTATACCACATCCACTGCGTTACCCTCATCCACACACCTAGTCACCCCCTCAAAAAATTCAATCAAATTAGTCAGACATGATCTTCCCTTGACAAAGCCATGTTGACTATCCCTGATTAATCCTTGCCTCTCCAAGTGGAGACACATTTTGTCCCTCAGGATTTTTTCCAATAATTTTCCTACCACTGATGTTAGGCTCACTGGCCTGTAGTTCCCCGGTTTTTCCCTACTACCCTTCTTGAATAATGGTACTACATTAGCGGTTCTCCAGTCCTCTGGCACATCCCCTGTGGCCAGAGAGGTCCTGAATATATGTGTTAGAGCCCCCGCAATCTCCTCCTTTGCCTCACACAGCAGCCTGGGATACATTTCATCCGGGCCTGGGGATTTATCCATTTTTAGGCCAGCTAAAACCGCCAATACTTCCCCCCGCTCGATGTTAATATGTTCGAGCATATCACAGTCCCCCCGCCCTATTTCTATGTCTACATCGTCCTTCTCCATAGTGAAAACAGACGCAAAAAATTCATTCAGAACCCCTCCTACATCTTTCGGCTCCACACACAGATTGCCACTTTTGTCCCTAATGGGCCCTATTTTTTCCCTAGTTATCCTCTTACCCTTAATATACTTATAAAACATCTTCGGATTTTCCTTTATTTTGCTTGCCAGTGTTATTTCATGGCCCCTCCTTGATCTCCTAATTTCTTTTTTAAGTATCCCCCCGCACTTTTTGTCGAGTGTAATAAAAACAGAGACAGGGTCTAGTGAAATATAAACAGAGACAGGGTCTAGTGTAATAAAAACAGAAACTGGGTCTAGAGTAATAGAAACAGAGACAGGGTCTAGTGTAATATAAACAGAGACAGGGTCTAGTGTAATATAAACAGAGACAGGGTCTAGTGTAATCTAAAGAGAGACAGGGTCCAGTGTCATCTAAAAAGTGACAGGGCCTTGAGTAATACAAACACAGACAGGGTCTTGTGTAATATAAACACAGACAGGGTCTTTTGTAATATAATCAGTGACAGGGTCTTGTGTAATATAAACAGGGACGCTCGAGTGTAATATAAACAGAGACAGGGTCGAGTGTAATATAAACAGAGACAGGGTCTACTGTAACTTAAACAGAGACAGGGGCTTGTGTAATATAAACAGAGACTGGGTCTAGAGTAATATAAACAGAGACAGGGTCTAGTGTAATATAAACAGAGACAGGGTCTAAAGTAACATAAACTGAGACAGGGTCTAGTGTAATATAAACAGAGACATGGTCTAGTGTAATATAAACAGAGACAGGGTCTCGTGTAATATAAACAGAGACATGGTCTCGTGTAATATAAACAGAGACAGGGTCTAGTGTAATATAAACAGAGACAGGGTCTAGTGTAATATAAACAGAGACAGGGTCCAGTGCAATATAAACAGAGACAGGGTCTAGTGTAATATAAACAGAGACAGGGTCCAGTGCAATATAAACAGAGACAGGGTCTAGTGTAATATAAACAGAGACAGGGTCTAGTGTAATATAAACAGAGACAGGGTCTAGTGTAATATAAACAGAGACAAGGTCGAGTGTAATATAAACAGAGTCAGGGTCTACTGTAACTTGAACAGAGACAGGGGCTAGTGTAATATAAACAGAGACAGGGTCTAGTGTAATATAGACAGAGACAGGGTTTGGTGTAATATAAACAGAGACATGGTCTGGTGTAACATAAACAGAGACAGGGTCTAGTGTAATATAAACAGAGACTGGGTCTAGAGTAATATAAACAGAGACAGGGTCTAGTGTAATATAAACAGAGACAGGGTCTCGTGCAATATAAACAGAGACAGGGTCTAGTGTAATATAAACAGAGACAGGGTCTAGTGTAATATAAACAGAGACAGGGTCTAGTGTAATATAAACAGAGACAGCGTCTAGTGTAATATAACCAGAGACGGTCGAGTGTAATATAAACAGAGACAGTGTCCAGTGTAATATAAACAGAGATGGTCGAGTGTAATATAAACAGAGACAGGGTCTCGTGTAATATAAACAGAGACAGGGTCTAGTGTAATATAAACAGTAACAGGGTCTAGTGTAATATAAACAGAGACAGGGTCTAGTGCAATATAAATAGAGACAGGGTCTAGTGTAATATAAACAGAGACAGGGTCTAGTGTAATATAAACAGAGACAGGGTCTAGTGTAATATAAACAGAGACAGGGTCTAGTGTAATATAAACAGAGACAGAGTCTAGAGTAATATAAACAGAGACAGGGTCTAGTGTAATATAAACAGAGACAGCGTCTAGTGTAATATAAACAGAGACAGGGTCTAGTGTAATATAAACAGAGACAGAGTCTAGAGTATTATAAACAGAGACCGGGTCTAGTGTAATATAAACAGAGACAGGGTCTAGTGTAATATAAACAGAGTCAGGGTCTAATGTAATATAAACAGAGACAGGGTCTAGTGCAGTAAAAACTGAAACAGGAATAAAAACAGAAAATGCTGGAAATGCTCAGCTCAGGCAGCATCTGAAGAGAGAGAATCAGAGTTAACATTTCAGTTCGATGTCCTTTCGCCAGAACTGGAAAAAGTTAGAGATTTAACAGATTTTAAGCAAGGGCAGGGGCAGAGAAAGCGGGGAGGGGAGGAAATAACAAAAGGGAAGGTTTGTGATAGGGTGGAAGGCAGGAGCAATCAAATGACAAAGGTACGATTGTACAAGGCCAAAGGAGATGGTAATGGGACAAGTAAAGAAACAAAAGATGAGTCTAGAGGAGGTGCAAATGGGAATGGGAGAATCATTAACAGCTGCCGTCTCAAAAATAGGGACAGAGGTTACAGTCTGAAATTGTTGAACTCGATGTTGAGCCCAGAAGGCTGTAAAGTGTCTAATTGAAAGAGGAGGTGCTGTTCCTTGAGCTTACGCTGAGCTTAATTGGAATACTGGACAAGGCCGAAGACAGAGGTCAGAGTGGGAGTGGAGCGGAGAATTAAAGTGACAGGTGACTGGAAGCTCGGGGTCACGTTTACAGACTAGCCGGAGGTGTTCCGTAAAGTGGTCACCCAATCTGCATTTGGTCTCCCCAATGTAGAGGAGACCACGTCGTGAGCAGTGAATACAATATACTAAATTGTAAGAAGTACAAATAAATCGCTGTTTCACCGAAGGAGCATTTCGGGCCCTGGACAGTGGGAAGGGAGGAGGTAAAAGGGCAGGAGTTGCATCTCCTGCGCTCGCACGGGAAGGTGCTGTGGGATGGGATGGGATGGGATGGGCAGAGGGTGCTGGGGGTGATTGAGGATTGGACCAGGGTTTGGCAGAGGGCGTGAACCCTTCGAAGTGCTGAAAGGGGAGGGGAGGGGATGATGTGTTTGGTGGTGGGATCACACTGGAGGTGGCGGAGGAAGATCCATTGAATGTGGAGGCTGGTGGGGTGAAAGATGAGGACAAGGGGAACCCTATCGTGGTTCTGGGAGGGAGGGGAAGGGGAAGGGGTGAGAGCAGAAGTGTGGGAAATGGAACGGACATGATCAAGGACTCCTCTTTCACCCCTACTCTCCAACCCCCCTCACCCCATCTCCTCTTTCACCCCAACTCCTCTTTCACCCAAAATCTCCAAGCCCCTCACCCCAACTCCTTTCACCCCGACTCTCCAACCCCCTCACCCCAACTCCTCTTTAACCCCAACTCCACTTTCACCCCTACTCTCCAACACCCCTCACCCCATCTCCATTTTCACCCCTACTCTCCAACCCCCCTCACCCCAACTCCTTTCACCCCTACTCTCCAACCCCCTCACCCCAACTCCTCTTTAACCCCTACTCTCCAACCCCTCACCCCAACTCCCCTTTCACCCCTACTCTCCAACCCCTCACCCCAACTCCCCTTTCACCCCAACTCCCCTTTCACCCCTACTTTCCAACCCCTCACCCCAACTCCCCTTTTACCCCTACTTTCCAACCCCTCACCCCAACTCTCCAACCCCTCACCCCAACTCCTCTTTCACCCCTGCTCTCCAACCCCCTCACCCCAACTCCTCTTTCACCCCTAATCTTCAATTCCTCTCGAAGGTAGAACTGAAATAATCTCGAGTTAGAAAAGACCTAAAAATGCAGCAGTCAGTAACAGGATATCGATTATTCTCCTCTTATCTTGGAGACAGCAAATATCGACACACTGTGTTATTTGAAATATCAAAATATTAAACTCCAGTCAGTTATAGTGGTTATTAACATCAGCAGAAACAAACCCCAACTTTCAGAATGAACACGATTCAGTCCAGGATGCGATTAACAGCAGGAACAACAGCAGAATCCAACCCCTGATGTCATTGTGAGTTTGCTGGTGTCATGGCAGGTGGGATAACGCAGTGAATCCCTTCCCACACACTGAGCAGGTGAACGGCCTCTCCCTAGTGTGAACTCGCTGGTGTGTCAACAGTTTGGATGAATGGGTGAATCCCTTCCCACACACGGAGCAGGTGAACGGCCTCTCCCCACTGTGAACTCGCTGGTGTAACAGCAGGTCGGATGACCGAATGAATCCCTTCCCACACTCAGAGCAGGTGAACTGTCTCACCCCAGTGTGAACTCGCTGGTGTTCAGTGAGGTGGGATGAACACTTGAACTTCATCCCGCAGTGAGAGCAGGTGAACGGCTTCTGCCTGGTGTGACTGCGCCGATGAGTTTCCAGCTGGGACGGGGAAACGAATCCCTTCCCACAGTCCCCACATTTCCACGGTTTCTCCGTGGTACAGGTTTCCATGTTTTCTCCGTGGTACGGGTGTCCTTGTGTCTCCAGGTTGGATGATCTGTTGAAGCCTCGTCACACACAGAACAGGTGTACGGTTTCTCCCTGCTGTGAATGGCACTATGTTTTTTCAGGCTGTGTATCTGGTTAAAGCTCTTTCCACAGGCTGTGCACGGGAACACTCTCACTCAGGTGTGTTTCTTGGTGCTTTTCCAGTCACACTGATGTTTGAAATCTTTTCCCACAGACAAACAATTTTTCTTCCACATTCAAAGGCTGATGATATTCAGGTCCTGTTGAATCGAGTGACGCTGTCAGATCTTGACGTGATGTTTGGATTAAGTTTCCCTTCTGCAAATCCTCCCCTTCAAATAATCTGTAAAAGGAGTTTACAAAACTCATCACTGTAAGTACATGACAGAAATTCATAACAAACAATTCTAGTTTCTATGGAACATTCTTTCCTCTCTTGTGCCTCCAAATCCCCGCCCACACATTGTCCCTCCTCCCTGTGCTAAAATCCAAATACATTGCACGTCTCAAGGCTGTTTGTTCTCCGCTCCCAGTTATCACCAACTCTGGCTGGGTTCAGATCTAAACTCAAGGGTTCAGATCTACACTCAATGGTTCCCCTCCCTCTCCTCCCCTGAAGGTGCTGACTCTGGCTGGGTTCAGTTCACTTACTGGTTCCCCTCTCTCTCCTCCCCTGAAGGTGCTGACTCTGGCTGGGTTCAGTTCACTCACTGGTTCCCCTCCCTCTCCTCCCCTGAAGGTGCTGACTCTGGTTGGGTTCAGTTCTCACTCGCTGCATCCCTGAAGCCCCGCATACTACTGGTTCCTTTTCAAAGATGGCGGCACATGCGCTCTACTGCTCAATGAAGCAAGATGGCGATGAACAAAACCTCAGTTTTTCTTTGCAAAGATGGCTGCCGTTAACCTGGGCCTGCTACCGGGAAAAAGCCTCCGAGCTGCAAACGCGGAACCTGTAGATTCTCATTCCGGGCTTGCAGCCTACACCAGGTATTTATGAAGCCCTGCCGCCGGGTGCGTTACCTCCCTGCGCCCTGTTGATTCGTAATCGGCGCAAAAATCGCGACTGCAACCTTTCAACGCTTGTCGCCCTCCCTGGCACTGATCACAGTGACACTGCGCGTGCTCCAAATACTGGTGAGCACTGGGCTCCTGCAGTGTGAATAGGGCACAATGCTGGGGAACAGCCCCGCCATTGAAAGCTGCAATTAGTGAATGGAGAATGAGTTTCTGTGATCCCATTGAGAGAGAATTCATCAATAATTCACACAGAAACCCAAGTGCACGGGCACTCTGCCATGGTTCAGTCCTGGATGTGATTAATAACAGAATCCAAACCCCTGCAGTCACATGTGAACTCACTGGAGTCTCAGCAGATGGGGTGAATTTCTTCCCACACACAGGATATTGAATGTGTATCTCTCTCCAGTATCAATGCGCTGATCGTGCATCAGCTGCTTTGAACTGGAAAAGCTTTTCTCACAGTCAGAGTATTTACAGCAACTAGTACAATAGCAAAATACTGCAGATGCTGGAAATCCGAAATACCAACAGAAAATGCTGGAAAAACTCAGCAGGCCAGGCAACATCCTAATCTAGAGCCGTCTGTTGTCTCCACTAGTCCTATCACCATCTCGTCTCGTTTTGAATACCTCTTAATGTCTCTTCTTCTCTTTTGTTTTCTCCCAGCCTGGCCTCTTAATCTATTTCATTTCCTGTGCTTCTTTAGTCTTGACAAAGGGTTTTCACCCGAAACGTTGACTCTATTTTCTCTCCACGGATGTTGCCTGGCCTGCTGAGTTTTTCCAGCATTTTCTGTTGTTATTCACAGCAACTGTTCTCAATGTGGACACTCTGGAGTGTCAACAGTTGGGACAATGGAGTGAATCCCTTCCCACACATGAAGTATCTAAACGGTCTCTCTCCGGTGTGACCGTGCTGATGTGTCAGTAAATGAGATGATCGATTGAATCACTTTCCACATACAGAGCAGTGAATGGATTCTCCCCCTTATGAATATGTTAGGGTGGGAATAGATGAGATAAGTGAGTGACTCTCTATCCACGCTCAGCTGGTGAACAGCCTCTCCCTGGTGTGACTGTTTCGATGAGTTTGCACCTCAGACGGGCAACTGAATCCGTTCTCACATTCCCCACATTTTCACTGTTGATTCAGGTGGGCTCACGTGTCTCACAGACTAGATGATTTGTTAAAAGTGGATCCAGGCACAGAACATGTGCCCTGTTTCTCCCCGCTGTGATTGGTGCTTTTTCATTCTATATAAGGTGGATGAATTAGCTGCGCAAATAGAGGTAAATGAATATGATTTGGTTGGGATTATGGAAACATGGCTCCAGGGTGACCAAGGCTGGGAACTCAACATCCAGGGGTATTCAATATTCAGGAAAGGTAGGCAAAAAGGAAAAGGAGGTGAGGTAGCATTGCTGATTAAAGAGGAGATTAACACAATTGAAAGGAAGGATATTAGCTCTGATGATGTGGAATCTGTATGGGTAGAACTGAGAAATACCAAGGGGCAGAAAATGTTAGTGGGAGTGGTGTACAGACCTCCAAACAGTAATGCGGAGGTTGGGGATGGCATTAAACGGGAAATTAGAGATGTGTGCAATAAGGGCACAGCAGTTATCATGGGTGACTTTAATCTACATATAGATTGGGCTAACCAAATTAGTAACAATACTGTGGAGGAGGAATTCCTGGAGTGTATACGGGATGGTTTCCTGGACCAATATGTCGAGGAACCAACTAGAGATCAGGCCATCTTAGACTGGGTATTATGTAATGAGAAAGGATTAATTAGCAATCTTGTTGTGCGAGGCCCCTTGGGTCGGAGCAATCATAATATGATAGAATTCTTCATTAAGATGGAGAGTGAAGTAGTTGACTCAGAGACTAGGGTCCTGAATTTAAATAAAGGAAATTATGATGGTATGGGGCGCGAGTTGGGTAGGATTGATTGGGGAATGTTACTCAAAGGGTTGACGGTGGATAGGCAATGGCAAACATTCAAAGATCGCATGGATGAACTACAGAATTTGTTCATCCCTGTTTGGCATAAAAATAAAACAAAAAAGGTGACTCAACCGTGGCTAACAAGGGAAATTAGGGATAGCATAAGATCAAAGGAGAGGACATATAAATTGGCCAGAAAAAGTAGTAAACCTGAGATTGGGAGCAGTTTAGGATTCAGCAAAGGAGGACAAAGGGATTAATTAAGAGGGGGAAAATAGAGTATGAGAGTAAGCTTGCATGGAACATAAAAACTGACTGTAAAAGCTGAAGTAATCAAATTACTGTTGTACTTTAGTTTTGTATGTTAGAATATGTATAATGTAGCACCAATGTACAAGGTGGAGATAATGAGTTAATTCATACCCTGAGTTAAACGATATATAGTTCTGTATATTGCATTTACCCAGTTAAGCTTTAAAAACATGATTAAGTGACTTCAAATGCTGAGAAATCAAACTGCAGTGCAACTCGTGGGAAGATTGGGGAGGATGTCTGTTCGGCCAGGTGAGGCAACACATATACAAGATAACATACGTCAGAATTTGTTTGTTTGTAAACTCACAACAGGGTTCCATTACATCAAAGTATGGTGGGACTAATCAGAATGTGCTTGCTTTGCAGAAGTAACCCGAGGCAAGGTCAAAAATCTGTGCTTTGCATAGACTGAATGAGGACTGTTATCTTAAGAAAACATGTAACTGCAAACCACCTGGCTAGGGACAAACAGACGGTTGTAAAGCAATAGATTAAGATGAGGCCACAGTCACAGAAGGCCACGGGACCAACTGATAACAGGACTGTGATTTGTAGGTGGCAGGATGGATGAAATGTCATGGTTTATAATTGCCATTTGGCAATAAATCTGTATATGCTGATAAGCTTTGCACCCGCCCCTAGGGCAGGGATTTGATTTTTGTATAATTGTGAACATTGCTAGGGAATCAGTGGAGTCGGATCTGAGAAGGGTCTCAGAAGGTTCTCCCCAGGCCAGTGAATAAAGTCCATTTTGAAACAACCTTCACTCGAAGTCTGTCATCTGTACCAAAGCTAAGCGTCGACTTTGTATATCACATGGTCCGCTATTGGCTCACATCAATTGGCGTAGTCGGCAGGATCACAGACTCTGACCAGTACACAGGAACGTTGAGCTAAGAAGGGTGAGTACGTTTTAAATTAACTCCCATAAATTAGAAAGCCCAGAACGTACTGTGAGATCTGGTAAGGCTGTGATTAAAAGAACTAAATTAGAGACAGACTCGAGAAAGGGGGGTGCAGTCTGGTGAGCCGGGAGGTGGCAAGCGTCTAGGATAGAGAGGCAGATAAGTGGGCGATAAAGACCTACAAGGGAGCCGGGAGGCGGCAAACCAAATCCTCAGAGCCGTTAAGGTGGCAAAGCCTCTTGGGTAAAGAGGGGGTTAAGTGGGTGATAACGTCCTACGAATAGTGGATCCTTGGGAGTCACGGGGTGATCGACACGGACAAGGGTGGTTGACTATCCCAAACACCTAGCCTGAGCCCGAATTAAGAGGACGTAGTCCCACGTGACGGCCAGGACCAAGTAGGTGTAGGGAACGAAACACCACAGGATCGTGATCGCATGACGAGTGAGTGTGCGCAAAATAAGTGTGTGTGGGTGAATGATAGGGTAACATAAGAACCATTGAGAAGTAATTCGGAAGCTATATAGAATGCCTAAAAAGGATGCAGAGATACAGGAGGAGGGACCGTCCCCTTGGGGAGATCCCGACTCCGTCACCCACTATTTAGCGGACAGGAATCAAACACTTATCGAAACTATGAAAAAGAAAGGATGGGATCCCGAAGACAGTGCAGAGAGCCAAAGGGCTTGGTGGAGGGGACAAACCAAAGATAAAGAGGGACAATGGGGAATGGTAGTCTTAGCTTGTTACCAGAAAACATTTAAGGAGTTGAAACAGAAGGGAGAGGGGGAAAGGGAAGAGAAAGAAGTAACAGCTCCCAAACCAGGAGGGAAGAGACACCCGGTGGCCAGTTCCAGCAGTACGCCCGTATACCCAAAACTACCAGAAAAAGGTAATACACATGGGGGTGGGTTAGAAAAGGAAACAGCAGGAGACAGTAAGGAAAGGGACTGGCCGGAGCCATTGCCCTGGCCAGAAGAAAATCATTTCCCACCACCCTATAATCCGGTGTACCGCACGGTAAAAACAGCCCCGGTAAAAACTGAAGTAATCCCAGTACACCCAGTTCCGGCAAGACCCCAGGTAATTCGAACTACCTACCAGCCCTTTAAACCCTTAGAGAAACAAATTCTGGTGGATAAATTAGCCCAGCTGCAACATCGGGGGAATAACTACCCAATTTGGCAAAAGATGAGGGAATTGAGGATCAGTCATAATTTACACAAAAAAGTGTAATTTACAGTTGTTGCGAGCAAAAATTTTGGATGACCATTGGGACCAATTGCCCGTGAATTTCAGGGACGGAACTTGGTGCCTGGAGTGTAATCCCGCCCCGCAACAGTCAGACCAAATCTACGAGGCATTCAAGCGAGCAGTAGAGGAGGTTATGGGACAGGTCCCGGTAAACTGGGCAGCCATAAGCAATATAACTCAGGAGAAGGGGGAATCTGCCGTAGACTATAGTAAACGGAAATGGGAAAGGTTTGTTGGATGTTCCGGCATCCTAAACCCCACCACAGAGAACCAATGTTTCCTGCAATCATTTAAAGCCGGACTAGGTCCCGCATATCAGGCAGCCATACGATTAGGAATTCTTACAATGAACAACAATGAGGATTTAATTAGGTGGGCGACAGAAGTGGATAAGATGCAAAAGGCTAAGATAGCTGCCGCAGAGGTGTTGGGGGAACAAGAGGGAGCAGTGGGGATAGCAAGCTGTTATGCTGGCGGGGAGGAGGGACATTTCGTTAAAGAAACCAAACAGAAGCAGAGAAGAGCAGTGAGGCGAGAAGGAGCCCGGTATAAAAACCGGCGTGAGCACCGAGGCCCGACCAGTTCCAAGGAGCAGTGAGGCGAGGAGGAGCCCGGTATAAAAACGGGCGCGAGCACCGAGGCCCGACCAGTTCCAGGGAGCAGTGAGGGGAGGAGGAGCCCGGTATTAAAACCGGCGCGAGCACCGAGGCCCGACCAGTTCCAGGGAGCAGTGAGGCGAGGAGGAGCCCGGAATAAAAACCGGCACGAGCACCGAGGCCCGACCAGTTCCAGGGTGCAGTGAGGCGAGGAGGAGCCCGGTATAAAAACCGGCGCGAGCACCGAGGCCCGACCAGTTCCAGGGAGCAGTGAGGCGAGGAGCCCGGTATAAAAACCGGCGTGAGCACCGAGGCCTGACCAGTTCCAGGGAGCAGTGAGGCGAGGAGCCCGGTATAAAAACCGGCATGAGCACCGAGGCCCGACCAGTTCCAAGGAGCAGTGAGGCTTACCAACTCAGCAGCGGGGAGAGGTAAAAAGTAATCAGAGTGTGACATCACCAGGGAGCAGGTAAGTGATTGGTTGGTGAGTATTTCTCTTTTTTAAACTTTAACTCTGTGGTTTATATTTGCTAAGGTCTTTTCTGGTGTAGCAGGGACTGTTGGTAAACCATACAAGCACCTTAGAGTTTATCTTTAATTGGTGATAGTGAATTAATTTAAGGGTAAGTCATGCTAGGAGAGCCCAGCCCCATGTTATGCTCCTCTTGCTCTATGTGGGAATTCAGGGACACTGCCGGTGTCCCTGATGACCACGTGTGCCAGAAATGCATCCAGCTGCGGCTACTAGCAGACCGCATTGCGGCGCTGGAGCTGCGGATGGATGAGCTTTGGAGCATTCACGATGCTGAGAGGGTCGTGGATAACACGTTTGATGAGGTGGTCACACCGCAGGTAAGGGCTGCACAGGCAGAAGGGAAATGGGTGACCATCAGGCAGAGCAGTAGAGGCAGGCAGGTAGTGCAGGGGACCCCTGTGGCCATCCCCCTCTCCAACAGGTATACCGATTTGGATACTGTTCAGGGGGATGACTTACCAGAGGAAGGCAGCAGCAGCCAACTTCCTGGCACCAGGGGTGCTTCTGCTGCTCAGGAAGGGAGGGAAAAGAGTGGGAGAGCAATAGTGGTAGGGGATTCTATCGTAAGGGGAACAGATAGGCGTTTCTGTGGCCGTAGACGTGACTCCAGGATGGTTTGTTGCCTCCCTGGTGCCAGGGTCAAGGATGTCACTGAACGGCTGCAGGGCATTCTGAAGGGGGAGGGTGAACAGTCAGAGGTCGTGGTTCACATTGGGACCAATTACATGGGTAGGAAGAGGGATGAGGTCCTGCACCAAGAATTTAGGGAGCTAGGTAGCAGATTAAAGAGCAGGGCCTCAAAGGTTGTAATCTCTGGATTACTCCCGGTGCCACGTGCTAGTGAGTATAGGAATAGGAGGACAGAGCAGATGAATGCGTGGCTAAAGAGTTGGTGCAGGAGGGAGGGCTTTAGTTTCCTGGATCACTGGGCCTGCTTCTGGGGAAGGTGAGACTTGTACAAGTCGGACGGGTTGCACCTGAACCAGAGCGGGACAAATATCCTTGCGGGAAGGTTTGCTAGCACTGTTCGGGGGGGTTTAAACTAAAATGGCAGGGGGTTGGGAACCTGAGCAGGGAGACAGAGGAAAGGGAAACAGAGATAAAAGCAAAAGATAGGAAGGAGAAAAACAAAAGTGGCAGTCAGAGAAATAAACGGTTTAAATCAAACGTGGCCACAGTAAATAATAATTCTAATAGGTCTAAGAGCGTTAAAAAAACAAGCCTGAAGGCTTTGTGTCTTAATGCGAGGAGCATTTGTAATAAGGTGGATGAATTGGCTGCGCAAATAGAGGTAAACAAATATGATTTGGTTGGGATTATGGAAACGTGGCTCAAGGACGGCCAAGACTGGGAACTCAACATCCAGGGGTATTCGATATTCAGGAAAGATAGGCAAAAAGGAAAGGGAGGTGGGGTAGCATTACTGGTAAAAGAAGGGATTAATACAATTGTAATGAAGGATATTAGCTCTGATGATGTGGAATCTGTATGGGTAGAATTGAGAAATACTAAGGGGAAAAAAACATTAGTGGGAGTTGTTGTATCCGTGTGTTAATGGAGACACGGAATGCAGGAGTAGGTTTCACAGGTGTTTACTGAACAAAGTCTGGAGGTGAACTAACAGATACAAGACACTATACAGGCTTATATAGCCCGAGTGGCCATTACCGGCATTACAGTATACAGGGGCTCTTAAAGGCACATACACCACAATTCCTCCCCTTTTAGATAACCAGGACATAATATTTTAAGTAATCATTAATTAACATATTACAAGAACAATAATCTATACATTTGCTGCAGTTAATCAATTATAAGTCAGTCTCTCTGGAGGCTTCCTGACTCGGTCCGGATAACGCCTCGGTGGTGTAGTAGGTTTTGGTGGTGTAGTAGGTTCTTTTGGCAAGGTCGATTCAGCTTGAATGCCAGTGTCGGGTTCATCTGGTTCCAGTATCACCGGATCGGAGGTAGATACTATGGGTATCTCTACTTCATCATTAGGTGTATAGAGTTGTGGTGTAGGTTGTCCCTTTTCGGAGGACTCTATGATCTGGTCAGCATGGCGCCTTATTATGCTTTCTCCAATGTCCACGGTATACATCAGCGGTCCTAGTCGTGTGCAAATAGTTCCAGGCTGCCATATCTCAGTACGGTAGTCCCGGGCCAAAACTTGTTGACCTATCTGGAAGGTTCTAGTTGGCCTTTCATTCATGCCTTGAAATTGCCGGTTCTCCACGTCCCTTCTGATGTTTGGCTTGATCAAATCCAGCCGGCATCTTAGGCTTCTATTGAAGAACATCATGGCGGGTGTTTGGTTTGTAACCACGTGTTGCATTCCTGTATGCAAACAAGAAGTTATCTACCTTATGCTGAAGTTTTATGTCTTAGTTACCCATGGCCTTTATGGCCTTCTTGAAGGTCTGGACAAACCTTTCAGCCAATCCATTGGTGGCGGGATGGTATGGGGCGGACGTGTAGTGCTTAACCCCATTGTTTTTTAAGAACGTCCTGAATTCTTCGGACACAAATTGCGGTCCATTATCAGAACAGATCTGTTCAGGCAGCCCATTCCTGGCAAATATGGTCCTTAATACTGTGATGGTTTTTTCCGTGGTGGTGGAGGACATCTTTATTACCTTCGGCCACTTGGAGTGTGCATCAACCGCGATTAAGAACATTGAGTCCATAAATGGACCAGCAAAGTCGATGTGTACCCTTTGCCATGGAGATGAGGGCCACTCCCATGGATATAGAGGGGCTTGTGGTGGGGCGTTTTGGACCTTCTGGCATCCTAGGCAGCTCTTGGTCATTTCTTTGATGTCTCCATCGATAACTGGCCACCACACAAACGCTCTGGCTAGGTTCTTCATTTTCACTCCACCCAGATGCCCCTCGTGAAGCTCCTTTAGCACTTTATCCTGGAGTTTGGGTGGAATCACCACTCTGGATCCACACATCAAGGTTCCTCGGCACACTGACAGCTGTTCTACTCTTTGCGAGAATGCTGGCAACAGTGGTTCGCCATGTACTGGCCATCCCTTCACCGTTAAATCGTAGACTCATGAGAGAGTCGGGTCATTCCTTGTTTCCTTTTCAATGGCAGAATTTGTTACTGGTAGACATTCCACTATGGTTGAGTGGAACATCTCCACTGGGTCCACTGTAGGTGCCTCTTCGACCGTTGGCAACGGTAGGCGCGATAAACCATCAGCATTCCCATGCTGTTTTGATCCTTTGTATTCTATGTCATATTGGTGCGCCCCTAGGAAAAGGGACCACCTCTGTAGCCTTTGCGCTGTCATAATGGGAACACCCTTTTTAGGGTTGAATATGGAGACGAGGGGTTGATGGTCAGTCAATAAGGTAAATTTTTGTCCGTGTAGGTAATGGTTGAATTTCTTCACTCCCCACACCATGCTAAGTGCTTCCCTGTCGATCTGGGCATAGTTACGCTCAGCTGAGTTCAATGAGCATGACGCAAAAGCTATTGGCCGCTCCGAGCCATCAGGGGATCTATGCAATAATACCGCTCCTACGCCATAAGGGGATGCATCGCACGCCAGTCTGATTGGCGGTGATGGGTTGCAATGAGCCAAAACTTCCTTGGACGTGATCAAGCCTTTGCATTTATGGAAGGCACGTTTACAGTCTTCGCTCCATTTCCAAATTACTCCCGTTTGTAGCAGTTCGTTAAGAGGGTGCAGAAGAGTTGACAAGTTCGGTAAAAATTTATGATAGTAATTTATCAATCCCAGGAACGACCTTAATTATGAGACATTTTCAGGTGCTGGGGCTTTAATGACCGCTTCAATATTTTCAGGTGACTTATGCAACCCTTCCTCATTAATTATGTGGCCACAATATGATATTTGTTTCTGGAAAAATTCACACTTGGGGCGATTTGCTCGTAGGCCCCGTTCTCTCAACCTAGTGAACACCTGCTCCAAATTGGCAAGGTGCTCGTTGTCATTTTCTCCTGTTACAAGGATGTCGTCTAGGTAGCATTGAGTCCCCGGAATCCCTTGGAGGACTTGCTCCATAGCTCTTTGCCAGATAGCTGGAGCTGATGCTACTCCGAAAACCAGTCGATTGTACTGGTACAGGCCTTTGTGTGTATTTATCGTGAGATACTTTTTAGAGGCCTCTTCAACCTCCATCTGTAGATATGCCTGAGCCAAGTCAATTTTGGTGAAACGTTTTCCTCCGGATAGTGAGGCAAAAATATCTTCTATCCTCGGAAGAGGATACTGTACCATGTGAAGGACCGGGTTTACAGTCACCTTGAAGTCCCCACAGATGCAAATTTTTCTCTGTTCTTCAGATTTATCATTATTCAACGTTTTCTTCATGACCGGGACGATGGGTGTTGCCCACTCGCTCCAATCTATCTTGGATAATACGCCTGCCTTTTCCAAATTCTCCAGCTCTGCCTCGACTGCTGGACAAATTGTGTATGGCACCGGCCTTGCCTTAAAAAACTTGGGAATTGCCGCATCTTCCACTTTTATTGAAGCGGTGACGCCTTTCAAGGTTCCTAGTTCCTGTTGAAACACTTCCTTGGCATTGGCCTAGATGTTTTTTAATCGTTCAGGTATGACGTCATCCTCACTTTTTTTCTTACTGGTCACCGTCAGTGCCTGAATGGAGTGCCAGTCTAAATGTATCTTCCTGATCCATTCACGTCCCATCAGCGGTGGACCACCATCTTGCAGAACGTATAAATACAACTTCTGTATTTCCTTGCTGTTGTATACAACAGGCATCTTTATTTTCCCTTTTGGGTATACTTTCTGCCCCATATATGTTTTCAAGATAATGGATGTGTCTTTCAAAGGTATATGCGGAAATAGCCGCTCGTAATCCCGTCGACTTATGACGGTCAGAGCTGATCCTGTACCTAGCTCCATTTTAACTGGGGACCCCGCTATCATGAGGGTAACCCAAATGGTCTGGTAATCTTCTTTGGCAATTACATTATGTAATTTGAGACAGCTTAGTCTCTTGTTTCTGGAGTCGCTATCGCTCTTCTGGTCTTCGGAGCTACTGTCCGTCATCATTTGTACCTTTCTGTACTTTTCCTTATTGATTTTTTTCCTGTCCATGCATTTTTTGTGTCCAGATCGGCATACACGTGCAATGTGTCCAATCTTTCCGCATTGCCTGCATGCTTTGTCCTTGAACCAGCAGTCCCTCTGGTTATGGGTGGATCTGCCGCAGCGATAACATCTCTCGAAACCCTGTGTCATTTCATGGGTGCCGAAGTCCTGTGGCTTTTGCTGTATCTCTGCAGCTCCTCTTGCGGCTGCTTCGTATGATACAGCCATACTGAAAGCCTTGTCCAGTGTCAAATCTTTCTCAGAAAGTAGCCTTTTCTGTGTTCCTTCACTTAGGAGACCGCAGACGAATTTGTCTCGAAGAGAATCTGCCAGTCCTGCCCCGAATTGGCAGTGCTTTGACAGCTTCCTTAATTCGGTGAGGTAATCAGCGTTACTTTCATTCTTGTGCTGATTTCTCTTGAAGAATTTGAATCATTCCGCTATCAGCAGCAGTGTTGGGTTTAAGTGCTCCTGTAGGGTATCAACAATCTCCTTAAAATTCTTGTCCTTTGGTTTGGCTGGAGTGATTAAGTTTCGTAACAGCCCGTATGTCTTTGCACCCATTAGATTTAGAAGTACTGATGCCTTTTTATTATCTTCTATTTCATTAGCTGTGCAATATACCTCCACTCTTCCCACATATGTGGTCCAATCCTCTATATCGCTATCGAAAGCATTAATATTGCCAGCCTTAGGCATCCTGAAAAAAAAATGGTGCCTCCCACACTTTCCTTTCTTCCCTGCAGACAAAAAATGGCGCTTCCCGCATTTCCCGCCGCTGTTGCTGCTGACAACGATTTTCTCCGTGGTTTTTATTTACATAGGTTTTTTCAATTAGTGGAGACTCGTTCCCGCCGGACTCTCTGGGACTTTTCCCTCCCTCTGCTTGGTCCAAACGCCGACCTGCTTTGCAGCGCCGGCCGTCTCCCGAGTGCTCCCCCCCTCTGTCTCTGTTTACCTCTGCCTTCGCTGCTTGGCTCCGCTGCAGAGCCAGCCGATGGAGCCCCAGCCCACCCAGGAAGGACGACTGCAGTACCTGCCACCAGTTCGGCCAGCCGGTGAAACCACAGCCTTTCCCTTATTTCTTTTCTTTCTTGTTTTTCTTTGACTTTCGTCTGAGGAATCGATCCCCTTGAGGTGCTGCCGAATTGCAGGTAAGTCCATTTCCAATTCGTCGCCACTGTTGTATCCATGTGTTAATGGAGACACGGAATGTAGGAGTAGGTTTCACAGGTGTTTACTGAACAAAGTCTGGAGGTGAACTAACAGATATATAGCTTATATAGCCCGAGTGGCCATTACCGGCATTACAGTATACAGGGGCTCCTAAAGGCACATACACCACAGGAGTGGTATATAGACCTCCCAACCATAAGGCGGTGGTTGGGGATGGCATGAAAAGGGAAATTAAAGAAGCATGCAATAAGGGCACAGCAGTCATCATGGGTGACTTTAATCTACATATAGATTGGGCCAACCAAATTAGTAACTATTAAATCCGTGTGTTAATGGAGACACGGAATGCAGGAGTTGGTTTAACAAGTCTTTACTGAATGGAGACAATCTGGAAACTGAAACTACAGAAGCCTGCCAGGGCCTTTTATACAGGGATGGTCACTGCCGGTACTGCAGTCTGAGACCAGTTATTCCCTTAAAGGGACATACACAACAATTCCTCCCCTTTTAGATAAACAGTACATAACATTCATTTAACAACTAAATAATAACTAATTACAATTACAATTACGGTTGCTAGATACATCAGTTGAAGTTAAGCAATTATAAGTTCAGTCTTTGAGGAGGCTTCCTGATTCTGTCTGGATAACGCCTCTTTCGGATATCAGGTTCTTCTGGTAACGTTGAGTCGGGATCAATGTTGTTGTTTGGTTCATCTGCTTCCAATATCACCGATTCTGCGGTAGATGCAATTGATACTTCGG
The DNA here is from genome assembly GCF_052327205.1 of Somniosus microcephalus. NCBI lineage: Eukaryota > Metazoa > Chordata > Chondrichthyes > Squaliformes > Somniosidae > Somniosus > Somniosus microcephalus. The sequence goes on along the minus strand of NC_140990.1, from coordinate 144,146,608 downwards.
TTTCATCGCCAGGTGTCTCAGATCGTGGTGTGGAGTTGAGGTTTTCCAGTGACTCTAGAATCTGGTCAGCATGGCGTCTTACAATGCTTTCTCCAACATCCACGGTATACATTAGAGGTCCTTGCCATGTACAGATCATTCCTGGCTGCCATTTCTCTGTGCGGTAGTCCCGGGCCAAAACTGGTTGACCTATCTTAAAACTCCTGGTCGGCCTTTCATTCATATTCTGAAACTGCCTGTTCTCCACATCTCTTCTGATGTTTGGCTTAACCAAATCCAAGCGGCATCGTAGTCTTCGATTGAAGAACATCATGGCTGGAGTTTGGTTGGTAACCGCATGTGTCGCATTCCGGTAGGCAAACAAGAAGTTATCCACCTTGTGTTGTAGGGGTATATCTTCATTACACATTGCCTTGATAGCCTTCTTGAATGTTTGAACAAACCTCTCGGCCAATCCATTAGTGGCTGGATGATATGGGGCGGATGTGTAATGCTTTACACCATTGTTCTTTAAGAACCTCTGGAACTCTTCAGACACAAACTGTGGTCCATTGTCAGAGCAAATCTGTTCAGGCAGCCCATTCCTGGCGAATATGGTTCGTAAGACTGTGATAGTTTTTTCTGTGGTGGTTGAGGACATTTTTATTACCTCTGGCCACTTTGAATGTGCATCCACCGCAATTAAAAACATCGAGTCCATAAAGGGACCAGCAAAATCAATGTGCACCCTTTGCCATGGAGATGAGGGTTTTGCCGTGGAGTTTGCACATTCTCCCCGTGTTTGCGTGGGTTTCCTCCGGGTGCTCCGGTTTCCTCCCACAGTCCAAAGATGTGCGGGTTAGGTTGATTGGCTATGATAAATTGACCCTTAGTGTTAGGGGGATTAAATACGTGGGGTTACGGGGATAGGGTGGGATATGTGTTGGTGTAGGGGTTACAGGGATCGGGTGGGATATGTGTCGGTGCAGGCTCGATGGGCCGAAATGGCCTCTATCTGCACTGTGGGGTTTCTGTGATTCTGTGATTCTGTGAGGGCCACTCCCATGGATGTAGAGGGGCTTGTGGTGGGGAGTTTTGGACCTTCTGGCATCCTGTACAGCTCTTGGTCATCTCTTCGATTTCTCTATCGATTCCCGGCCACCACACAAATGCTCTGGCTAAGTTCTTGATTTTTACCCCTCCCAGATGACCCTCATGAAGCTCATTGAGCACTCTATCCTTCAATTTGGGTGGAATTACTATTCTGGATCCACACATCAAGGTTCCTTTGCACACTGACAGCTGTTCTCTTCTCGGCGAGAATGCTGGCAGCAGTGGTTCGCCATGTGCTGGCCATCCCTTCACCATTAAATCATAGACCCTGGAGAGCGTCGGGTCATTTCGTGTTTCCTTTTCTATGTTTGCATTCGTCGCAGGGAGACATTCGACAATAGTCGAGTGGAATAACTCCACTGGATCCACTGCCAGTTCTTCTTCCACCATCGGCAACGGTAGGCGCGACAATCCATCAGCATTCCCATGCTGTTTAGTTCCTTTGTACTCGATGTCATATTGGTGTGCCCCTAGGAACAGGGACCACCTCTGTAGCCGTTGTGCCGTCATTATCGGTACGCCCTTCTGAGGGTTGAAAATGGAGATGAGAGGTTGATGATCAGTTAGTAGAGTAAATTTCTGACCGTGCAGGGGTGATTGAACTTCTTCACCCCCCACACCAGCCTGAGGGCCTCTCTGTCAATCTGGGCGTAGTTACGCTCGGCCGAAGTTAACGAGCGTGACGCAAAGGCTATCGGCCTCTCAGAACCATCAAGGAATTTATGTGACAGTACCACCCCAATGCTGTAGGGAGACACATCACACGCCAGTCTTATCGGTAGTGATGGGTTGTAGTGAGCCAATGCTTCTCTTGAAGTGATTAGGTCCTTACTCTTCTGAAAGGCCCACTTACATTCATTGCTCCATTTCCATACTACTCCCGTTCGTAGTAGGGCGTTCAGTGGATGCAGAATTGTGGACAAATTCGGCAAAAACTTATGGTAGTAATTCACCAATCCGAGGAATGACCTCAGTTGTGACACATTTTCAGGTGCTGGAGCCTTAACTACTGCTTCAATTTTGTCAGGGGACTTATGCAACCCCTCTTCATCAATCACTTGGCCACAATACGATATCTGTTTCTTAAAAAACTCGCACTTGGGGCGATTGGCTCATAGCCCATGTTCACGTAGTCTAGTGAGCACCTGCTCTAGGTTGGCAAGGTGTTCACTGTCATCTTCACCTGTCACTTGGATGTCATCCAAGTAACACTGAGTCCTCAGAATCCCTTGCAGGGCTTGTTCCATCGCTCTTTGCTATATCGCCGGAACTGATGCTACTCCGAATACCAGTCGATTATACTGGTAAAGACCTTTGTGAGTGTTTATCGTGAGATACTTCCGAGAGGATTCTTCAACCTCCATCTGCAAATATGCTTGCGCTAGGTCAATTTTTGTAAAACGCTTCCCTCCGGATAGTGAGGCGAAGATATCTTCTATCCTTGGAAGAGGATATTGTACTGTGTGAAGGACTGGGTTCACTGTCACCTTGAAGTCCCCACAGATGCGAACCTTCGTTGGATCCTCAGACTTATTGTTTAACGTTTTCTTCATGACATGAACGATGGGTGTCGCCCACTCGCTCCAACCTACCTTAGATAACACGCCTGCATTCTCCAGATTCTCCAGCTCTGCCCCGATGGCTGGGCGAATTGCATATGGTACCGGTCTTGCTTTGAAAAACTTGGGAATTGCATTCTCCTCTATTTTTATCGAGGCGGTTACGCCTTTAAGAGTGCCCAGTTCTTGTTGAAATACCTCTTTGGCGTCAGCTAAGATTGTTGACAATCGTCCAGGAGTGACGTCGTCATCCTTTTTACCAGCCACCGTCAGTGCCTGAATGGAGTGCCAGTCTAAACTTATCTTTCTGATCCATTCACGTTCCAATAACGGTGGTCCACCATCTTGCAGAATGTAGAGGTACAATTTCCGTATTTTCTTGCCGTTGTATTCGACAGGCACCCTTATTTTTCCTCTGGGGTATACATTTTGCCCTGTATACATCCTCAAGACAATGGATGTCTCTCTCAAGGGTATGTGTGAGAATAGCCGCTCGTAGTCTCGTCGATTCATGATGGTTAGAGCTGATCCTGTATCCAATTCCATTTTGACTTGAGACCCTGCTATCGTGAGGGTGACCCAAATGGTTCGGTGATCCTCTTTTGCGATTATGTTGTGAAGTTTGAGACAGCTTAGTCTGTTGTTCCCGGATTCACTATCGCTCACCTGGTCTTCGGAACTACTGTCCGTCATCTTTTGTACTTTCCTGTATGGTTCCTTAGTAGCCTTTTTATTGTCGTTGGTCTTCTTCTCAGACCTGCAAACTCGTGCAATGTGTCCCATCTTTCCGCATTGCCTGCATATTTTGTCCATGGATCAGCAGTCCTTCTGGTCATGGTTTGTTCTGCCGCAGCGATAACATTTTGCAAATCCCCATGTCATTTTGTGAGTGCCATATTCCTGTGTCTTTTGTTGTATTTCCACAGCTCCCCTTGCTGCTGCTTCGTACGATACTGCCATGCTGAAAGCCTTATCTAGCGTCAGCTCTTTCTCTGAGAGTAACCTCTTCTGGGTTCCTTCACTCAGGAGTCCACAGACAAATTTGTCCCGTAAGGTATCTGCCAGTCCTGTTCCGAACTGGCAGTGCTTTGATAGCTTGCGTAGTTCCGTAAGGTAATCAGCATTGCTCTCATTTTTATGCTGATTCCTCCTGTGGAATTTAAATCTTTCTGCTATCAGCAGCGGTGTAGGATTTAGGTGTTCCTGTAGGATAGCAACAATTTCATTAAAACTCTTCGCCTTCGGTTTGGCTGGAGTAATCAGGTCCCGCAATAGGCCGTACATTCTTGCGCCCATTAAATTTAGCAATACTGATGCCTTTTTCACCTCGGCTATTTCGTTTGCCTTGCAATATACCTCGACTATTTCCACATACGTGGTCCAGTCTTCTATTGCATTATCGAAGGCAGTGATATCGCCAGTCTTTGGCATCTTGAAAATCTAAGATGGCGTCTCCCACGCTTTTCCTCTGTCCCCGATGGATCAAAATGGCGCCTCCCGCACTTTTCCTTCTTCCCCGCCGAGTTAAGATGGCGCCTCCCGCGCTTTCCCGCCGCTGCCACTGCTGTCAACGCCGCTCTCCGCGGTATTTTTATTTTTAACCGTTCCCGTCATGGAGCGGACCCTCTGGGACACTTCCCTCCCTCTGCTTAGGTCCGAACGCTGCCCGGCTGCGAAGCACCGGCCGCGCCCTGTGTGCTCCACCCTCTCTCTCTCTCTTTGCTTCCCGACTCGCTGCCCGGCCCCGTTGCAGAGCCACCCGATCGAGCTCCAGCCCGCCGCAGCCCAGGAAGGATCAGTGCACTACCTGCTACCAGCCCAATTAGCTGGGAAACCACAGACTGGGGAACCAAGCCTGGCTCTTGACAGTCTCCCCTGCAAGTTTTCAATCCAATGATTTGGAGGGCGGTTGACCACGGTCGACGCCCGTTTCTCGAGTTTCTTTGGATTATTTTTTTTTTTTCTTTTCTGGCTTCGACCTTCAATAACATCGTCTGAGGTGCTGCCGAGTTGCAGGTAAGTTCGTTTCTTACTCGTCGCCAGTATTAAATCCGTGTGTTAATGGAGACACGGAATGCAGGAGTTGGTTTAACAAGTCTTTACTGAATGGAGACAATCTGGAAACTGAAACTACAGAAGCCTGCCAGGGCCTTTTATACAGGGATGGTCACTGCCGGTACTGCAGTCTGAGACCAGTTATTCCCTTAAAGGGACATACACAACAGTAACAATACTGTGGAGGAGGAATTCCTGGAGTGTTTACGGGATGGTTTCCTGGACCAATATGTCGAGGAACCAACCAGAGATCAGGCCATCTTAGACTGGGTATTATGTAACGAGAAAGGATTAATTAGCAATCTTGTTGTACGAGGCCCCTTGGGTCGGAGCGATCATAATATGATCGAATTCTTCATTAAGATGGAGAATGAAGTAGTTGACTCAGAGACTAGGGTCCTCAATTTAAATAAAGGAAACTACGATGGTCTGAGGAGCGAGTTGGGTAGGATTGATTGGGGAATGGCACACAAAGGGTTGACGGTGGATAGGCAATGGCAAACATTCAAAGACCGAATGGATGAGCTACAGAATTTGTTCATCCCAGTTTGGCATAAAAATAAAACAAAAAAGGTGACTCAACCGTGGCTAACAAGGGAAATTAGGGATAGCATAAGATCCAAGGAGACGACATATAAATTGGCCAGAAAAAGCAATAATCCTGAGGATTGGGAGCAGTTTAGGATTCAACAAAGGAGGACAAAGGGATTAATTAAGAAAGGGAAAATAGAATATGAGAGTAAGCTAGTAGGAAACATAAAAACTGACTGTAAAAGCTTTTATAGATATGTGAAGAGAAAAAGATTGGTGAAGTCAAGCGTAGGTCCCTTGCAGTCAGAATCAGGGGAATTTATAATGGGAAACAAAGAAATGGCTGACCAACTAAATTCATACTTTGGTTCTGTCTTCACAAAGGAGGACACAAATAACCTCCCAGAGATGCCGGGGAACATAGGGCCTGATGAAAGGGTGGAACTGAAAGAAATCAGCGTTTGTAGGGAAATGGTGTTAGGAAAATTGATGGGACTGAGGGCCGATAAATCCCCAGGGCCTGATAATCAACATCCAAGGGTACTTAAGGAAGTGGCCCGAGAAATAGTAGATGCATTGCTGGTCATCTTCCAGAACTCGATAGACTCTGGAACAGTACCCATGGTTTGGAGGGTAGCTAATGTTACCCCACTATTCAAAAAAGGTGGTAGGGAAAAAGCGGGGAATTATAGACCGGTAAGCCTGACATCGGTAGTGGGGAAAATGCTAGAATCTATTATAAAAGATGGAATAGCAGAGCACTTGGTAAGCAGTGACAGGATCGGACAAAGTCAACATGGATTTACAAAAGGTAAATCATGCTTGACTAATCTACTGGAATTTTTTGAGGATGTAACTGCTATAATAGATAAGGGAGAACCAGTGGATGTGGTATATTTGGACTTTCAGAAGGCTTTCGATAAGGTCCCACATAAGAGATTAGCGTGCAAAATTAAGGCACATGGGATTGGGGGCAAGGTATTGACTTGGATAGAGAACTGGTTGGCGGACAGAAAGCAAAGAGTTGGAATAAACGGGTCGTTTTCCGAGTGGTAGGCAGTGACTAGTGGGGTACCGCAAGGATCGGTCCTAGGACCCCAGCTGTTCACAATATATATTAATGATCTGGACGAGGGAATTGGATGTAATATCTCCAAATTTGCAGACGACACAAAGCTGGGTGGGAGGGTAAGCTGTGAGGAGGATGTCGTGAAACTCCAGTACGATTTGGACAGGTTGGGTGATTGGGCAGAAACATGGCAAATGCACTATAATGTGGATAAATGTGAGGTTATCCACTTTGGTGGCAAAAACAGGAAGGCAGATTATTATTTGAATGGCAATAGATTGGGAGACGGGGAAGTGCAAAGAGACCTGGGTGTTCTTGTGCACCAGTCGCTGAAGGTAAGCATGCAGGTGCAGCAGGCGGTTAAGAAGGCAAATGGTATGTTGGCCTTCGTAGGAAGAGGGTTCGAGTACAGGAACAAGGATGTCTTGCTACAGTTGCACAGGGCCTTGGTGAGACCGCACCTTGAGTATTGTGTGCAGTTTTGGTCGCCTTACCTGAGGAAGGACGTTCTTGCCATGGAAGGAGTGCAGCGAAGATTCACCAGGCTGATACCTGGGATGGCAGGAATGACGTATGAGGAGAGATTGTGCCGATTGTGCTTATACTCACTGGAGTTTAGAAGATTGAGAGGGGATCTCATCGAAACCTATAAAATTCTGTCAGGCCTGGACAGACTAGATGCAGGAAGGATGTTTATGATGGCCGGGGAGTCCAGAACCAGGGGTCATAGTCTGAGGATAAGGGGTAAGCCATTTAGGACTGAAATGAGGAGGAATTTCTTCACCCAGAGAGTGGTGAACCTGTGGAATTCTCTACCGCAGAGGGCGGTGGAGGCAATACATTAAATATATTCAAAAAAGAGTTGGATATATTTCTTAAGGCTAAAGGGATCAAGGGATATGGGGAGAAGGCAGGGACAGGGTACTGAATTTGGATGATCAGCCATGATCTCATTGTATGGCGGAGCAGGCTTGAAGGGCCGAATGGTCTTCTCCTGCTCCTATCTTCTATGTTTCTATGTTTCTATGTAAGAGCTGTCAGACCAGCATCGGATACAAAATTAATTTGCTATAATTGTAACAAGCCAGGACATAAGAAATTAGACTGCTGGAGGAAAGGGGGAGGAAGGGAAGGACAGGGGCCAAACCAAAGTGGGGAGGTCCCCAAAGAGGACAGCCAGGAGGAGACGGGGAAGGGAGGATTTTAAAAGATGGATGAGGGAAGAAAAAGAGGAACAGGAGGAAAGGGATAGAACAGAGATAGAGATAGGGAAAGACAGATACGAAGGGATAGGGAAGAAAGGGATTGGTGAAGTCAAGCGTAGGTCCCTTGCAGTCAGAATCAGGGGAATTTATAATGGGGAACAAAGAAATGGCAGACCAATTCAATACATACTTTGGTTCTGTCTTCACAAAGGTGGACACAAATAAATTCCCAGAGATGTCGGGGAACATAGGGACTAATGAGAGGGCGGAACTAAAAGAAATCAGTATTTGTAGGGAAATGGTGTTAGGGAAATTGATGGGATTGAAGGCCGATAAATCACCAGAGCCTGATAATCTGCATCCTAGGGTACTTAAGGATGTGGCCCTAGAAATAGTAGATGCATTGCTGGTCATCTTCCAAAATTCGATAGATTCTGGAACAGTTCCCATGGATTGGAGGGTAGCTAATGTTACCCCACTATTCAAAAAAGGTGGTAGACAGAAAACGAGGAATTACAGACCGGTAAGCCTGATATCGGTAGTGGGGAAAATGATAGCGTCCATTATAAAAGATGTAATAGCAGAGCACTTGGAAAACAGTGACAGGATCAGACAAAGTCAACATGGATTTACAAAAGGTAAATCGTGCTTGTCTAATCTACTGGAATTTTTTGAGGATGTAACTGGTAGAATAGATAAGGGAGAACCAGTGGATGTGGTGTATTTAGACTTTCAGAAGGCTTTCGATAAGGTCCTGCATAAAGAGATTAGCGTGTAAAGTTAAGGCACATGGGATTGGGAGCAAGGTACTGACATGGATAGAGAACTGGTTGGCAGACAGGGAGCAAAGATTTGGAATAAACAGGTCTTGTTCGGAGAAGCAGGCAGTGACTAGTGGGGTACCGCAGGGATCAGTGCTGGGACCCCAGCTGTTCACAATATATATAAATGATCTAGACGAGGGAACTAGATGTAATATCTCCAAGTTTGCAGATGACACAAAGCTGGGTGGGCGTGTGTGCTGTGAGGAGGATGCTGAGAAACTCCAGTATGATTTCGACAGGTTGGGTGATTGGGCAGAAGCATGGCAGATGCAGTATAATGTGGATAAATGTGAGGTTATCCACTTTGGTGGCAAAACAGGAAGGCAGATTATTATCTGAGCGGCAATAGATTGGGAGAAGAGGAAGTGCAACGAGACCTGGGTGTCCTTGTGCACCAGTCGCTGAAGGTAAGCATGCAGGTGCAGCAGGCAGTTAAGAAGGCAAATGGTATGTTGGCCTTCGTAGCGAGAGGGTTCGAGTACAGGAATAAGGATGTCTTGCTGCAGTTGTACAGGGCCTTGGTGAGACCACGTCTTGCGTACTGTGCGCAGTTTTGGTCGCCTTATCTGAGGAAGGATGTTCTTGCCATGGAGGGAGCGCAGTAAAGATTCACCAGACTGATACCTGGGATGGCAGAAATGACGTATGAGGAGAGATTGGGTCGATTGGGCTTATACTCGCTGGAGTTTAGAAGAATGAGAGGGGATCTCATTGAAACTTATAAAATTCTAACAGGACTAGACAGATTAGATGCAGGAAGGATGTTCCCGATGGTCGGGGCGTCCAGAACCTGGGGTCGTAGTCTAAGGATAAGGGGTAAGCCATTTAGGACAGAGATGAGGAGGAATTTCTTCACCCAGAGAGTGGTGAGCCTGTGGAATTCTCTACCACAGAGGGCAGTGGAGGCCAATTCATTAAATATAATCATAAAAGGAGTTGGATATATTTCTTAAGGCTAAAGGGATCAAGGGATATGGGCAGAAGGTAGGGACAGGATACTGAATTTGGATGATCAGCCATTATGTCATTGAATGGCAGAGCAGGCTAGAGGGGCTGAATGGCCTACTCCTGCTCCTATCTTCTATGTTTCTATATCCAAAGGCCGATAATATTCAGGTCCTGATAATCCAATTAATATGTCAGATCTTGGTACAATCGTCTGGGATTTTGTGTCTCCCCTTCTCTCCAGAAGGAACTGAATCTGGCTGGGTGCAATTAGTTAACCTCTACATTTTGGTAGGAAGAACGAGGAGAGGCAATATAAACTAAAGGTACAATTCTATAGGGAGTGCCTGAACAGAGAGACCTGGGGGTATATGTGCACAAATCGTTGAAGGTGGCAGGGCAGGTTGCGAAAGTGGTTATAAAAGTATACGGGATCCTGGGCTTCATAAATAGAGGCTTAGAGTAGAAAAGCAAGGAAGTTATGATGAAATTTTATAAAACACTGGTCCGACCTCTCTGGAGTTTCGAATAATGAGAGATGATCTCATTGAAACATTCAAGATTCTGAAGGGGATTGACAGGGTAGATGCTGAGAGGTTGTTTCCCCTGGCTGGAGAGTCTAGAACTAGGGGGCATAGTCTCAGGATAAGGGGTAGGCCATTTAAGACCGAGAGGAGGAGGAATTTCTTCACTCAGAGGGTTGTGAATCTTTGGAATTCTCTGCCTCAGAGGGCTGTGAATGCTGAGTCTTTGAGTATATTCAAGGCTGAGAGAGAGAGATTTTTGGACTCTAGTGGAATCAAGGGATATGGAGATCGGGCGGGAAAGTGGAGTTGAGGTCGATGATCAGCCATGATCTTATTGAATGGCGGAGCAGGCTCGAGGGACCGTGGGACCTACTCCTGCTCTTATTTCTAATGTTCTTATGAGCTCAACTGGAGTATTGTGTCCAATTCTGGGCACCGCACTTTAGGAAGGACATGTAGGACTTCAAAATAGTGTGGAAAAGATTTGTTCCAGAAAAAATAGTACCAGGGACGAGGGACTTCAGTTACGTGGATAGACTAGAGAAGCTGGGGTTGTTCTCCTTGGAGCAGAGAAGGTTGAGAGGAGATTTGATAGAGGTGCTCAACATCATGAGGGGTCTAGACAGAGTAGATAGAGAGAAGTTGTTCCCATTGCCGGAAGGGTCAAGAACCAGAGGACACAGATTTAAGATGATTGGCAGAAGAAACAAAGGTGACATGAGGCAAAAAAAATTTACGCAGCGAGTGGTTACGATCTGGAATTCACTGCCTGAAAGGGTGGTGGAGGCAGATTCAATCATGGCTTTCAAAAGGGAATTGGATAAGTACCTGACGGAAAAATGTTGGCAGGGCTACGAGGAAAGGGTGGGGGAGTGGGACTAGCTGAAGTGCTCTTGCAGAGAGCCGGCACGGGCTCGATGGGCCTCCTGCTGGGCTCTAACGAGTCTATGATTCGATGATTCTAGAGCCTCACCATCAGCCGACTCAGTGAGTATCAGCAGTGACAGCAGTCCAATCCTGCCCTCAATGGACATCCATACACTTCCCAGTTGATGTCACTGGCTCTCCATCAAGAGTAGGGGCAGTGGCTGATTCTTACGCTTAGTTAGCCCAGTGGTACTGAGGATAATTATAGCCCCTGAACTGCTGCCTTGTTAGAGATCAACTAACAGCCCAGATCAAGGATTGAACTGGGTACCTTCCTTGTCAGTAGCGCAGAGTGTTTTAAAGTGGAAGGGGGAGGGGGAGAACAGAATATTTTGAAACAAATGCTATTCCACCTTTAAACAAAAGCTTTGTCACACTGCCAAAATCTGAAGACTTTCAATATTAAACAAATAAGTCAAATGTATCTTCAATAATAGTGAGGCATTTTAGAAAGGCTTAAGCCACTGAAACAGACAGGTTACAATCACTGTACAGTACAGAAGGGAGCGACTGTTAATGGGAGCTCTGTTAGTGAAGTCCGTCGACATTCCAAGATAAACGGGTCTGTCCCTTTAACTATAAATAGGCAGAGAAAGGAGAGTCCCTGTCCCTTTAAATATCTGGCCCATTCCCCCAAGCAATGGGAGGAGGAACAGCGCACGGTCTCTTTGGGCATGATTTTTAATGGGCCGTGGAGGCGGGATTGGAGGCGTGTGGGGGGTTAAAATCCCAAAATCGGGGGGCACCAACCCATCCCGCCTCCATGCCATTTCAAAGGAGGCGGGTACCCGACCTGCACTAGGACCCGCCTCCCCGAGGCGGGAAGGGGATTAGTGCCAATTAACTGCCTGTTAACCTAATCCCTATTTTCATTCTTGAAGTGTAGGATTCCTGACGGCTCGAAACCACGCCAAGTTAGCGAGGCAGGCCATCGAGCTGAAGGGCTTGCAGGGGTCGAGATGTCCGCTGTTCAGGTGAGTGATGGGCGCATGAGTGCAGAGGTAAGTGTGTTTGGTGTGTTTAAAGTGTTTAAAGAAGTTTAACTTACCTTTACAGCCTTCCTTCCTTCAGGTCTCGGGAATCCCTCATCTCACCGGCACAGAAAGCAGAATGGCCGTGAGCTGTCAAAAATTGCAGCATTTAGCTTTCTGTTCCAGTGAGATCTCTAAATCATCCTGAGAGGAAGGAAGGAGTAGGGTTTCGACCCGAAACGTTGACTCTATTTCTCTCTCCACAAATGTTGCTTGGCCTGCTGAGTTTTTCCAGCATTTTCTGTTGTTATTTTGGATTTCCAGCATCCACAGTATTTTGCTATCATAACTTAGAGTGCAGTTTGTCAGTGTTTGACAGCTTCAAACAACTGTGAAACGCTGATATTTCATCTGTCAAAAGGTCTTGACAAATGAAATGTCAATCTGTGACGTCACTTGTTGTCGGGTGGCCCTTAATTGGCCTGCTGAGCCCGGTGGCGGGCTCAACAAGGTCAATCAAGTCAAAATCACGTGGGTTGGCTAGAACTCGATGGAGGCGGGATTACAACCCCGAAAGTTACAGTCCCGCCTCCTACCTGCCTCCTCAATGAAAATCCAGCCCAATATATCCTGACCCAGCGGGAACCCGCTCTGTGTGGGGGCGGGGCCTGGAGAATCCGCTCTGTGTGGGGGTGGGGCCTGGAGATCTCGCTTTTTGTGGGGGCGAGGCCTGGGGAACACGCTCTTTGTGGGGGCTGGGACTGGGGAACCCACCCTGTGTGGGGGCGGAGCCTGGGGAACCCACCCTGTGTGGGGGCGGAGCCTGGGGAACCCGCTCTGTGTGGAGGCGGAGCCTGGGGAACCCACCCTGTGTGGGGGGCGGGGCCTGGGGAACCCACCCTGTGTGGGGGCGGAGCCTGGGGAACCCGCTGTGTGGGGGGCGGGGCCTGGGGAACCCACCCTGTGTGGGGGTGGGGCCTGAGGAACACGCCCTGTGTGGGGTCGGGGCCTGGGGAACCCACCCTGCGTGGGGGTGGGGCCTGGGGAACCCACCCTGTGTGGGGGCGGAGCCTGGGGAACCCGCTCTGTGTGGGGGCGGAGCCTGGGGAACCCACCCTGTGTGGAGGCGGAGCCTGGGGAACCCACTCTGTGTGGGGTCGGGGCCTGGGGAACCCACCCTGTGTGGAGGCGGAGCCTGGGGAACCCACCCTGTGTGGGGGGCGGGGCCTGGGGAACCCACCCTGTGTGGGGGGCGGGGCCTGGGGAACCCACCCTGTGTGGGGGTGGGGCCTGAGGAACACACCCTGTGTGGGGGCGGGGCCTGGGGAAACCGCCCTGTGTGGGGGCGGTGCCTGGGGAACCCGCTCTGTATGGGGGCGGGGCCTGGGGAACCTATTCTGTAAAGGGACCACTTACACGGAGACACCAGATTCCGCGACAACTTACATTGAGACACCAAATTCAGGGACCACTTACACTGACACCAAATACAGGGACCACTTACTCTGAGACACCAAATACAGGGACCACTTACTCTGAGACACCAAATACAGGGACCACTTACTCTGAGACACCAAATACAGGGACCACTTACTCTGAGACACCAAATTCAGGGACCACTTACACTGACACCAAATACAGGGACCACTTACTCTGAGACACCAAATACAGGGACCACTTACTCTGAGACACCAAATTCAGGGACCACTTACACTGAGACACCAAATTCAGGGACCACTTACACTGAGTCTATAAAATGTGAATCAGAAATCCTCAGTATGGGATGGTCATGGAGGTGAAATCAGCTCCAATTCATTAAATATATTCAAGAAGGAGTTAGATATATTTCTTAAGGCTAAAGGGATCAAGGGATATGGGGAGAAAGCAGGGACAGGGTACTGAATTTGGATGATCAGCCATGATCTCATTAAATGGTGGAACAGGCCCGAAGGGCCGAATGGCCTACTCCTGCTCCTATCTTCTATGTTTCTACGTGAGGGTGAAAGGCAGGTAATGGATGAAGATATGACGGTGGAATCAGATGGCGACTGGTGGGGCCTGGTGACAGGTTATTCTCACAAGACCTTTTCAGGCAGGCTGATGATTGGATGTAACCAGAACAACACCTGGATCCACCTTTTCCTGTCCAAAGTCTAATGACCCTGATGTGTTTTTTTGCGGCAAATGTAGAGATGTGAAAGAAGGGAGGAAATCAGGCTTGGGCCAGAAAGAAGTTTAATTGAATGAACAATTCATGAGGCTGTTTTCTGACTCATCTGAGGATAAAACACCATGAAATGAAAGAGAACATGTCTAGTGACACTGGCGTTGTCAATCGTGGTTTCTATCCCTAATCACTGTCTCATAGACTAACATCCTAACCCGAACCCCAGCCCCTAAACCCTAACCAAGGATTACTGACAGGGATCAATGGAGGAGCTAAAGACCCGATAAAGGAAGTATTTGAAACAATTATCTCGCATAAAGAAATAGTGCAAGGTATGTTAGTAACAAGAGATTAAATCAAAGAGACCATCAAAATCAGCAATGATAATTACAAAGATCAGAACATTTCAAAGGGGATCACATGCAGAATGTGTGAAGGAGTTTTTACTAAATCAGATCCAAAAAGGGTTAAATGATACAGAAAATAACGGATTTCAAATCTTATGCAGGATAGTTCTATAAAGGAGTGGACACTGCAGTTCAGTCTATAACACCCACAAGCCATGTACTCAAACGGAACAAGCTTGGTGTTAGATGTGGTAGAAAGTGAACTAGGTGAGAATCGTTATAATCTAGAGTAAGAAATGCCCCAAAATGGAACAGTCAGTAACAGAACATCACTGTGTCTCCTCTTATCATGGAGAAATCAAATATTCAATACACTGCAGAATAGCAAATACTGCGGATGCTGGAAATCTGAAATAACGACAGAAAATGCTGGAAATACTCAGTAGGTCAGGCAGCATCCGTGGAGAGAGAAACAGAGTTAATGTTTCAGGTCTGGGACCCTTCGTCAGAACTGGAGAAAGTTAGAGATGTAACAGATTTTAAGCAGGTGCAGAGGCAGGGGAAGGGGGAGGGGAGGAAGGAATAAAAGGGACGGTCTGTGATTGGGTGGAAGGCAGGAGTGGTGAAATGTTACAAATGGGGATGGCAGAATCATCAGCACCTGCTGCCTGAAAAAATAGGGGCCGAGGTTACAGTCTGAAACTGTTGAACTCAATGTTGTGTCCAGAAGGCTGTAATGTGTCTAAACAAAAGATGAGGTGCTGTTCCTCGAGCTTACATTGAGCTTCTTTGGAACAGTGTAAGAGGCCGAGGACGGAGAGGTCAGAGTGGGAGTGGAGCGGAGAGTTACAGTGACAAGCAACCGGAAGCTCGGGGTCACCCTTACGGGCTGAACAGAAATGTTCCGCAAAGTGGTCACCCAATCTGCGTTTGGTCTCCCCAGTGTAGAGGAGATCGCATCGTGAGCAGCGAATACAGTATACTAAATTGCAAGTACATGTAAATCGCTGTTTCACCTGGAAGGGTGTTTGGGGCCCTGGACAGTGGGAAGGGAAGAGGTAAAAGGGCAGGTGTTGTATCTCCTGCGCTTGCACGGGAAGGTACCATGGGGAGGGGAGGGGCTGTTGGGGGTGATTGAGGAGTGGACCAGGGAGCTGTGGAGGGAGCGGTCCCTTCGGAATGCTGAAAGGGGAGGTGAGGGGAAGATGCGTTTGGTGGTGGGATCACACTAGAGGTGGTGGAACTGGCTGAGGATGATCTGTTGAATGTGGAGGCTGGTAGGGTGAAACTGAGGACAAGGGGAACCCTATCATGGTTCTGGGAGGGAGGGGATGGGGTGAGAGCAGAAGTGCTGGAAATGGACGGATACAGTTGAGGGCCATGTCAACCATGGTAGAGGGGAATCCTCAGTTGAAGAAAAAGGAAGGCATATCGGAAGCACTAGTATGGAAGGTGGCATCGTCAGAACAGATGCGGCGGAGACGGAGAATGGAATAGAGTCCTTACAGAAAATGGTGTGGGAGGAAGTGTAGTCCAGTTAGCTGTGGGCTTATAGCGGATGTTTGTCGTTAGCCTATCCTCAGAAATGGAGATAATGAAGTCGAGGAATGGAAGGGAAGAGTCAGGCTTGGACCATGTGAAGGCGAGTGAAGGGTGGAAATTGGAAGCAAAGTGAATGACATTTTCTATTTCAGGGTGAAAGCCAGAAACAGCACCAATACAGTCATCAATGTACCAGAAAAAGAGGTGAGGGAGGAGACCTGATTAGGACTGGAACAAAGAAAGTTCCACTTATCCCATGAAAAGGCAGGCATAGCTAGGGCCCATGCAGGTTCCCATAGCAACACCTTTAATTTGGAGGAAGTGAGTGGCGTCAAAGGAGAAGTTGTTCAATGTGAGAACAATTTCAGCCAGGCGGAGGAGGGTAGTGGTGGATGGGGACTGGTTGGGCCTCTGTTCATGGAAGAAGCAGAGCACCGTCAGGCCATCCTGGTGGGGGATGGAGGTGTATAGGGATTTGACATACATAGTGAAAAGGAGACGGTTGGGGCCAGAAAACCGGAAACTATTCAGATGGCGGCGGGCATCGGAAGAGTCGCAAATGTAGGTGGGAAGAGCCTGGACAAGGGGAGCAAAAATAGAGTCGAGATAGGAAGAAATCAGTTCCGTGGGGCAAGAACAGGCTGAAACAATGCATCTACCAGGGCAGCCCGGTTTGTGGATCTTGGGAAGGAGGTAGAAGCGGGCTGTGCGGGGTTGGGGGACTATGAGGTTGGCGGCCATGGAGGGAAGATCTCCAGAGGAGATGAGGTCAGTGACAGTCTTGGAAACAATGGCTTGATCTTTGGTAGTGGGGTCATGGTCCAGGGGGAGGTAGGAGGAGATGTCAGAGTTGGCGTTCAGCCTCCACACAGTAGAGGCCGATTCGCCAAACAACAACAGTGCCACCCTTGTCAGCAGGTTTAATGACAATGTTAGGGTTGGATCGGCGAGAACGGAATGCTGCAAGTTCAGAGGGAGGTCGGTTGGAATGAGTGAGGGGAGCAGAGAAATTGAGACGGCCGATGTCACGCCAGCAGTTCCCAATGAGAAGATCTAGAGAAGGTAGAGCGTGAATTCTGAAAGCGGGAGAAAGGTTCCGCTGTGCAGAGGGAAGACTCCTGGCCAAAGAAGTGGGGAGCGAGACAAAGACGATGGAAAAAGAGCTCAGCGTCATGCCGAGCTCGAAGTTCATTGAGGTGGGGGCATAAGGGGATGAAGCTCAGGCCTTTGCTGAGGACTTATCGTTCGGCGTCAGAGAGGGGAAGGTCAGAGCGGATAGTGAAAACACGGCAGAGGGTGAGATTGGAAGAAGGGATGGTGTCAGAAGAAAGTGAAGGGGAAGAAGGTTCCGGAGGGGCGTTGGTGTCCAAGAGTTGTTGAAGCCTGCGATCCTTGACAGCTGAAAGGAAGAAAAAAAGTTTCATATTCAAGCACCAGATGAGGCGAAGGATGAAATGGAACTGTGGACCAGGACAGCTCTGAGATAGAGTGAGTCGGTGCTGCTGAAGAGAGAGGTCGAGAGTGTTCATGTGGCGGCGCATGGCATTGAGCGTGGATCTCAGGATGTGGCGAGAGCAGTGGTTCAACACTGAGTTCAACAGTTTCAGACTATAACCTCTGCCCCTATTTTTTCAGGCAGCAGCTGTTGATGATTCTGCCATCCCCATTAGTAACGTTTAATCACTCCTGCCTTCCACCCAATCACAGACCGTCCCTTTTATTCTTTCCTCCCCACCCCTTCCCCTGCTTACATAGAAACATAGAAGCTAGGAGCAGGAGTAGGCCATTCAGCCCCTCGAGCCTGCTCCGCCATTCAATGAGATCATGGCTGATCATCCAAATTCAGTACCCTGTCCCTGCCTTCTCCCCATATCCCTTGATCCCTTTAGCCTTAAGAAATATATCTAACTCCTTCTTGAATATATTTAATGAATTGGCCTCAACTGCCTTCTGTGGTAGAGAATTCCACAGGTTCACCACTCTCTGGGTGAAGAAATTCCTCGTCTCTGTCCTAATTGGCTTATCCCTTATCATTAGACTGTGATCCCTGGTTCTGGACTCCCCCGCCATCAGGAACATCCTTCCTGCATCTAGTCTGTCTAGTTCTGTTAGAATTTTATAAGTTTCAATGAGATCCCCTCTCATTCTTCTAAACTCCACTGAGTATAAGTCCAATCGACCCCTTAAAATCTGTTACATCTCTAACTTTTTCCAGTTTTGACGAAGGGCCACAGACCTGAAACGTTAACTCTGTTTCTTTCTCCACGGATGCTGCCTGACCTGCTGAGTATTTCCAGCATTTTCTGTTGTTATTCAATACAGTGTTTGAAACAAAGCTGATTTATTAAATATTTATACAGAATATTAATCTCCAGCCCAGGTATAGGGGTTATAATGATCAGCAAAAAACACACTCTAACTGCTAGAATGAACATGGTTCAAAGCGCAATGTAATCCCAGTAAATCTTGTTCTATTCACGAACGTGGCCTTTCAAAGGTGGGGTTTTTACCCAGCATTCCCCGCGGGGGAGAAGGTGCCGCACCCAGACTACAGGTGCCCAGTGCGCAGGCGCGGAACCCCCTGGCTTTGGAGCATGCGCGGTGCGTGTCATCGCGGAAGACAGTGTGCCAATTAGGTCCTGATAAATTACTGAGAAGCGGCTGGACGGAGCGGAGTAATTTACCGGCGGGTGGGTGGAGAGGCTTCATAAACAACTGGTGCAGGACGGAAGCCGCGAATAAAAACCTGAAGGTCCCGCGTTTGCAGCTTCGGGGCTTCTCCCGGTCACAAACCGAGGATAACGGCCGCCATCTTGATGCAGTGAGTAGCAAAGCGCATGCGCAGACATTTTGGGCACGAACAGAGAGTGGGCGGGGCTTCAGTGTCTCTTCCCAACCGGGTCCTAGTGCCCGGGGAGTATGTGACTGACTCAGTTATTTGATTCAGACTCTCCACACTTAGAATTTCTCACCATCTCTCCTGAAGGCGCTGGGAAAAGCAGGTCAAACGGATAACATCCCACACAATGGCCCCCCTTTTACAGTCCCAGGGTTGGAATCCCCATGTACAGTCCCAGGGTTAGAATTCCCATGTACAGTCCCAGGTTTGGAATCCCCTTGTACAGTCCCAGATTAGAATCCCCAAGTACAGTCCCAGGGCTGGAATCCCCAAGTACAGTCCCAGGGTTGGAATCGCCAAGTACAGTCCCAGGGTTGGAATCCCCAAATACAGTCCCAGGGTTGGAATCCCCATGTACAGTCCCAGGGTTGGAATCCCCATGTACAGTCCCAGGGCTGGAATCCCCATGTACAGCCCCAGTGTTGGAATCCCCATGTACAGCCTCAGGCCTAGAATCCCCATGTACAGTCCCAGGGTTACAATCCCCATGTACAGTTCCAGGGTTGGAATCTCCATGTACAGTCCCAGGGGTAGAGTCCCCATGTACAGTCCCAGGGCTGGAATCCCAATGTACAGTCTCAGGGTTGGAATCCCATGTATAGTCCCAGGGTTGGAATCCCCACGTACAGTCCCAGGGCTAGAATGTCCCACGTACAGTCCCAGGGCTACAATGTCCCACGTACAGTCCCAGGGCTGGAATCCCCATGGCTAGTCCCAGAACTGGAATCCCCATGTACAGTCTCAGGGTTGGAACCCCCGTGCACAGTCCCAGGGTTGGAATCCCCGTGCACAGTCCCAGGGTTGGAATCCCCGTGCACAGTCCCAGTGTTGAAATCCCCATGTACAGCCCCAGGCGTAGAATCCCCATGTACAGTCCCAGGGTTGGAATCCCCATGTACAGTCTCGGGGTTGGAATCCCCATGTACAGTCCCAGGGTTGGAATCCCCATGTACAGTCTCAGCGTTGGAATACCCATGTACAGTCCCAGGGTTGGAATCCCCATGTACAGTCCCAGGGTTAGAATCTCCATGTAGAGTCCCAGGGTTAGAATCTCCATGTACACTCTCAGGGTTGGAATCCCCATGTACAGTCCCAGGTATGGAATCCCATGTACTGTCCCAGGGTTGGAAACCCCATGTACAGTCCCGGGGTTAGAATCCCCATGTACAGCCCCAGGGCTGGAATCCCCATGCACAGTCCCAGGTATGGAATCCCATGTACTGTCCCAGGGTTAGAATCCCCATGTACAGTCCCAGGGTTGGAATCCCCATGTACAGTCCCAGGGTTGGAATCCCCATGTACAGCCCCAGGGTTAGAATCCCCATCTGCAGTCACAGGGTTGGAATCCCGATGTACAGTCCCAGGTTTGGAATCCCCATGTACAGTCCTAGGGTTGGAAACCCCATGTACATTCCCACGGTTGGAATCCTCATGTACAGTCCCGGGGTTGGAATCCCAATGGCTAGTCCCAGGGCTGGAATCCCCATGTACAGCCCCAGGATTTAAATCCTCATGTACAGTCTCAGGGTTGGATTCCCCATGTACAGTCTCAGGGTTGGATTCCCCATGTACGGTCCCAGGGTTGGAATCCCCATGTACGGTCCCAGGGTTGGAATCCCCATGTACGGTACCAGGGTTGGAATCCCCATGTACGTTCCCAGGGTTGGAATCCCCATGCACGTTCCCAGGGTTGGAATCCCCATGTACAGTCCCAGGGTTGGAATCCCCATGTACAGTCCCAGGGTTGGAATCCCCATGTACAGTCCCAGGGTTAGTATTCCCATGTACAGTCCGAGGGTTGGAATCCCCATGTACAGTCCCAGGGTTGGAATCCCCATGTACAGTCCCAGGGTTGGAATCCCCATGTACAGTCCCAGGGTGGGAATCCCCCTGTACAGTCCCAGAGCTGGAATCCCCCTGTACAGTCCCAGGTTTAGAACCCCCATGTACAGTCCCAGGATTGCAATCCCCATGTACAGTCCCAGGGTTGGAATTCCCATGTACAGTCTCGGGTTAGAATCCCCAGGGCTGGAATCCCCATGTCCAGTCCCAGGGCTGGAATCCCCATGTCCAGTCCCAGGATTGGAATCCCCATGTACAGTCCCAGGATTGGAATCCCCATGTACAGTCCCAGGATTGGAATCCCCATGTGCAGTCCCAGGTTTGGAATCCCCATGTGCAGTCCCAGGGTTAGAATCCCCATGTGCAGTCGCAGGGTTAGAATCCCCATGTACAGTTCCAGGGTTAGAATCCCCATGTTCAGTCCCAGGGTTGGAATCCCCAGGTACAGTTCCGGTGTTGGAATCCCCATGTACAGTCCCAGGGTTGGAATCCCCAGGTACAGTTCCGGGGTTGGAATCCCCATGTGTAGTCCCAGGGTTAGAATCCAAATGTATAGTCGCATGGTTGGAATCCCCATGTACAGTCCCAGGGTTAGAATCCCCATGTGCAGACCCTGGGTTGGAATCCCCATATGCAGTCCCAGGGTTGGAATCCCCATATGCAGTCCCAGGGTTAGAATCCCCATATACAGTCCCAGGGTTGGAATCCAAATGTATAGTCGCATTGTTGGAATCGCCATGTACAGTCCCAGGGTTAGAATCCCCATGTACAGTCCCAGGTTTGAAATCCCCATGTACAGTCCTAGAGTTAGAATCCCCATGTTCAGTCCCAGGGTTGGAATCCCCATGGCTAGTCCCAGGGCTGGAATCCCCATGTACAGTCCCAGGGTTGGAATCCCCATGTACAGTCCCAGGGTTGGAATCCCCATGTACAGTCCCAGTGTTGGAATCCCCATATACAGTCCCAGGGTTGGAATCCAAATCTACAGTCCCATGGTTGGAATCCCCATGGCCAGCCCCAGGGCTGGAATCCCCCTGTACACTCCCAGGGCTGGAATCCCCATGTACAGTTCCGGGGTTGGAATCCCTATGGGCAGCCTCAGGGTTGGAATCCCCATGTACAGTCCCAGGGTTGGAATCCCCATGTACAGTCCCAGGGTTGGAATCCCCATGTACAGTCCCAGGGTTGGAATTCCCATGTACAGTCCCAGGGTTGGAATCCCCATGTACAGTCCCAGGGTTGGAATCCCCACGAACAGTCCCAGGGTTGGAATCCCCACGTGCAGTCCCAGGGTTGGAATCCCCACGTACAGTCCCATGGTTGGAATCCCCACGGCCAGTCCCAGTGTTGGAATCCCCACGTACAGTCCCAGGCTTAGAATCCCCACGTACAGTCCCAGGGTTGGAATCCCCACGTACAGTCCTAGGGATGGAATCCCCATGTACTGTCCCAGGGTTGGAATCTCCATGTAGAGTCCCGGGGTTGGAATCCCCATGTACTATCCCAGGGTTGGAATCTCCATGTACAGTCCCAGGTTTGGAATCCCCATGTGCAGTCCCAGGGTTAGAATCCCCATATACAGTCCCAGGGTTGGAATCCAAATGTATAGTCGCATTGTTGGAATCGCCATGTACAGTCCCAGGGTTAGAATCCCCATGTACAGTCCCAGGTTTGAAATCCCCATGTACAGTCCTAGAGTTAGAATCCCCATGTACAGTCCCAGGGTTGGAATCCCCATGGCTAGTCCCAGGGCTGGAATCCCCATGTACAGTCCCAGGGTTGGAATCCCCATGTACAGTCCCAGGGTTGGAATCCCCATGTACAGTCCCAGTGTTGGAATCCCCATATACAGTCCCAGGGTTGGAATCCAAATCTACAGTCCCATGGTTGGAATCCCCATGGCCAGCCCCAGGGCTGGAATCCCCCTGTACACTCCCAGGGCTGGAATCCCCATGTACAGTTCCGGGGTTGGAATCCCTATGGGCAGCCTCAGGGTTGGAATCCCCATGTACAGTCCCAGGGTTGGAATCCCCATGTACAGTCCCAGGGTTGGAATCCCCACGTACAGTCCCAGGGTTGGAATCCCCACGTACAGTCCCATGGTTGGAATCCCCACGGCCAGTCCCAGTGTTGGAATCCCCACGTACAGTCCCAGGCTTAGAATCCCCACGTACAGTCCCAGGGTTGGAATCCCCACGTACAGTCCTAGGGATGGAATCCCCATGTACTGTCCCAGGGTTGGAATCTCCATGTAGAGTCCCGGGGTTGGAATCCCCATGTACTATCCCAGGGTTGGAATCTCCATGTACAGTCCCAGGTTTGGAATCCCCATGTGCAGTCCCAGGGTTAGAATCCCCATGTGCAGTCCCAGGGTTGGAATCCAAATGTACAGTCCCAGGGATGGTATCCCCACGTACAGTCCCAGGGTTGGAATCCCCATGGCTAATCCCAGGGCTGGAATCCCCGTGGCTAATCCCAGGGATGGAATCCCCATGGCTAATCCCAGGGCTGGAATCCCCATGGCTAATCCCAGGGCTGGAATCCCCATGGCTAATCCCAGGGCTGGAATCCCCATGGCTAATCCCAGGGTTGGAATCGCCATGTACGGTCCTAGGGTTGGAATCGCCATGTTCGGTCCCAGGGTTGGAATCCCCATGTACGGTCCCAGGGTTGGAATCCCATGTACGGTCCCAGGGTTAGAATCCCCATGTACAGTCACAGGGTTGGAATCCCCATGTACAGTCACAGGGTTGGAATCCCCACGTACAGTCCCAGGGTTGGAATCCCCACGTACAGTCCCAGGGTTGGAATCCCCATGTACAGTCCCAGGGTTGGAATCCCCACGTCCAGTCCCAGGGTTGGAATTCCCACGTACAGTCCCAGGGTTGGAATCCCCACGTACTGTCCCAGGTTTGGAATACCCATGTACGGTCCCAGGGTTAGAATCCCCATGTACAGTCCCAGGTTTGGAATCCCCACGTCCAGTCCCAGGGTTGGAATTCCCACGTACAGTCCCAGGGTTGGAATCCCCACGTACTGTCCCAGGTTTGGAATACCCATGTACGGTCCCAGGGTTAGAATCCCCATGTACAGTCCCAGGTTTGGAATCCCCATGTACATTCCTAGGGTTGGAATCCCCCTGTACTGTCCCAGGGTTGGAATCCCCATGTACAGTCCCAGGGTTGGAATCCCCATGGCTCGTCCCGGGGCTGGAATCCCCATGTCCGGTCCCAGGGTTGGAATCCCAATGTACGTTCCCAGGGTTGGAATCCCCATGTACAGTCCCAGGGTTAGAATCCCCATGTACAGTCTCAGGGTTATAATCCCCATGTACATTCCCAGGCTTGGAATCCCCATGTACAGTCCTAGGGTTGGAAACCCCATGTACATTCCCACGGTTGGAATCCTCATGCACAGTCCCGGGGTTGGAATCCCCATGGCTAGTCCCAGGGCTGGAATCCCCATGTACAGCCCCAGGGTTGAAATCCCCATGTACAGCCCCAGGGTTGAAATCCTCATGTACAGTCTCAGGGTTGGATTCCCCATGTACAGTCTCAGGGTTGGATTCCCCATGTACGGTCCCAGGGTTGGAATCCCCATGTCTGGTCCCAGGGTTGGAATCCCCATGTACGGTCCCAGGGTTGGAATCCCCATGTACAGTCCCAGGGTTGGAATCCCCATGTACGGTCATAGGGTTGGAATCCCCATGTACGGTCCCAGGGTTGGAATCCCCATGTACGGTCCCAGGGTTGGAATCCCCATGTACGGTCCCAGGGTTGGAATCCCCATGTACAGTCCCAGGGTTGGAATCCCCATGTGCAGTCCCAGGTTTGGAATCCCCATGTGCAGTCCCAGGGTTGGAATCACCATGTGCAGTCCCAGGGTTAGAATCCCAATGTACAGTTCCGGGGTTGGAATCCCCATGGGCATTCCCAGGGTTGGAATCCCCATGTGCAGTCCCAGGGTTGGAAACCACATGTGCATTCCCACAGTTGGAATCCTCATGGACAGCTCCAGGGTTGAAATCCTCATGTACAGTCTCAGGGTAGGATTCCCCATGTACGGTCTCAGGGTTGGCATCCCCATGTACGGTCCCAGGGTTGGAATCCCCATGTACGGTCCCAGGGTTGGAATCCCCATGTACGGTCCCAGGGTTGGAATCCCCATGTACGGTCCCAGGGTTGGAATCCCCATGTGCGGTCCCAGGTTTGGAATCCCCAGATACAGTCCCAGGGTTGGATACCCCATGTACAGCCCAGGTTTGGAATCCCCGTACACAGTTCCGGGGTTGGAATCCCCATGTGCAGTCCCAGGGTTGGAATCCCCATGTACGGTCCCAGGGTTGGAATCCCCATGTGCAGTCCCAAGTTTGGAATCCCCATGTGCAGTCCCAAGTTTGGAATCCCCATGTGCAGTCCCAGGGTTGGAATCCCCATGTACCGTCCCAGGCCTGGAATCCCCATGTACAGTCCCAGGGTTAGAATCCCCATGTACAGTCCCAGGGTTAGAATCCCCATGTACAGTCCCAGGGTTGGAATCCCCATGTACAGTCACAGGTTTGGAATCCCCATGTACAGTCCCAGGATTACTATTCCCATGTACAGTCCCAGGGTTAGTATTCCCATTCACAGTCCCGGGGTTAGAATCCCTATGTACAGTTCCGGGGTTGGAATCCCCATGTACAGGTCCGGGGTTGGAATCCCCATGTGCAGTCCCGGGGCTGGAATCCCAATGTACAGCCCCGGGGTTAGAATCGCCATGTACAGTCCCAGGGTTGGAATCGCCATGTACAGTCCCAGGGTTGGAATCCCCATGTACATTCCCAGGGTTAGAATCCGCATGTACAGTCCCAGGGTTGCAATCCCCATGTACAGTCCCAGGGTTGGAATCCCCATGGCCAGTCCCGGGGTTGGAATCCCCATGTACAGTCCCAGTGTTGGAATCCCCATGGCCAGTCCCAGGGCTGGAATCTCCATGTACAGTCCCAGGGTTGGAATCTCCATGTACAGTCCCAGGTTTGGAATCCCCATCTACAGTCCCAGGGTTGGAATCCCCATATACAGTCCCAGGGTTGGTGTCGCCATGTACAGTCCCAGGATTGGAATCCCCGTGCACAGTCCCAGTGTTGGAATCCCCATGGCCAGTCCCAGGGCTGGAATCCCCATGTACAGTCCCAGGGTTGGAATCTCCATGTACAGTCCCAGGTTTGGAATCCCCATGCACAGTCCCAGGGTTAGAATCCCCATGTACAGTTCTAGGGTTGGAATGCTCATGTACAGTTCCAGGGTTGGAATCCCCACGGTCATTCCCAGGGTTGGAATCCCCACGTACAGTCCGAGGGTTAGAATCCCCACGTGCAGTCCCAGGGTTAGAATCCCCATGTTCAGTCCCAGGGTTAGAATCCCCATGTACAGTCCCAGGGTTGGAATCCCCAGGTACAGTTCCGGGTTTGGAATCCCCATGTGTAGTCCCAGGGTTAGAATCCCCATATACAGTCCCAGGGTTGGAATCCAAATGTATAGTTGCATGGTTGGAATCCCCATGTACAGTCCCAGGGTTATAATCCCCATGTACAGTCTCAGGGTTAGAATTCCCATGTACAGACCCTGGGTTGGAATCCCCATATACAGTCCCAGGGTTGGAATCCCCATATATAGTCCCAGGGTTGGAATCCCCATATACAGTCCCAGGGTTAGAATCCCCATATACAGTCCCAGGGTTGGAATCCAAATGTACAGTCGCATGGTTGGAATCCCCATGTACAGTCCCAGGGTTAGAATCCCCATGTACAGTCTCAGGGTTAGATTCCCCATGTACAGTCTCAGGGTTAGAATTCCCATGTACAGTCCCAGGTTTGAAATCCCCATGTACAGTCCCGGGGTTGGAATCCCCATGTACAGTCCCAGGGTTAGAATCCCCATGTACAGTCCCGGGGTTGGAATCCCCAGGTACAGTTCCGGGGTTGGAATCCCCAGATACAGTCCCGGGGTTTGAATCCCCAGATACAGTCCCAGGGTTGGAATCCAAATGCATAGTCGCATTGTTGGAATCCCCATGTACAGTCCCAGGGTTAGAATCCCCATGTACAGTCCCAGGTTTGAAATCCCCATGTACAGTCCTAGGGTTAGAATCCCCATGTGCAGTCCCAGGGTTGGAATCCCCATGGCTAGTCCCAGGGCTGGAATCCCCACGTACAGTCCCAGGGTTGGAATCCCCACGTACAGTCCCAGGGTTGGAATCCCCACGTACAGTCCCAGGGTTGGAATCCCCACGTACAGTCCCAGGGTTGGAATCCCCACGTACAGTCCCAGGGTTGGAATCCCCACGTACAGTCCCAGGGTTGGAATCCCCACGTACAGTCCCAGGGTTGGAATCCCCACGTACAGTCCCAGGATTGGAATCCCCACGTACAGTCCCAGGGTTGGAATCCCCTCGCACACTTCCAGGGTTGGAACCCCCGCGCGCGGTCCCAGGGCTGGGCTCCCCGCGCGCGGTCCCGGGGCTGGGCTCCCCGCGCGCGGTCCCGGGGCTGGGCTCCCCGCGCGCGGTCCCGGGGCTGGGCTCCCCGCGCGCGGTCCCGGGGCTGGGCTCCCCGCGCGCGGTCCCGGGGCTGGGCTCCCCGCGCGCGGTCCCGGGGCTGGGCTCCCCGCGCGCGGTCTCGGGGCGGGAACCCTCAGCCACTCCGAGTGCGGTTCTCAGACCCCGAGCCCGCGGCAACATCGAGTAAGAACGGCGATATATGTCCAAATCAGGGTAGAGTGTGACTTTGAGGGGAACTGGGAGGTGATGGTGTTCCCATGCACCTGCTGCCCTTGTCTTTCCAGGTAGTGGAGGTCACGTGTTTGGGAGGTGATGTCAAAGTTCTAGTCGCGTTACAGATGTATAAAGACGCTCTCCTTCACTCCTCCCCCTTCCACCTGACTCTCCTCCCATTGAGGCCAGAGTCTTGTGTTGGCCAAAACGGGTGGCGGGTTTCCTTCCCTGAAGGACATTAGTGAACCAGTTGGGTTTTTACGACAATCCAGCAGCTTTCATGGTTGCTTTTTTTCTTGTACTGGCCCCAGAAATTCCCAGATTCATTCAGCTCAATTTCACAACCTGCCTTTGTGTTTTTGTGGGTTCTCTCTCACTCTCCCTTTTTCCTGTTTTAAATTCATTTTGCAGGGTGTTCGAAGGGGAGGATTTGCAGACGGGAAACTCAAACCAAACATCACTTCAAGATCTGACAGAGTCACTCGATTCATCAGGACCTTTTGAACATGGAAGCAGAAAGCACCGTTCAGAGTGGGGAGAAACCGTACACGTGTTCTGTGTGTGGACGAGGCTTCCGCCGATCCTCTGGCCTGTCGAGACACAAGCGCAGTCACACTGGGGAGAGGCCGTTCGCCTGCACTGTGTGTGGGAAGGGATTCACTCAGTCATGCAACCTGCTGCAGCACTGCCGAGTTCACACTGACGAGAGACCTGTTGAATGTCAGGACTGCAGGAAGAGCTATAAAAGCTCCAGGGAACTGACACACCATCAATGTGTTCACACTGACGAGAGACCGTTCAAGTGCTCTTACTGCGGGACTGGGTTCAGGCGATCGTCTCACCTCACTGTACACCAGCGCACTCACACTGGGGAGAGGCCGTTTACCTGCTCCAAGTGTGGGAAGGGATTCACTCGTTCATCCAACCTGCTGATACACCAGCGAATTCACACCGGGGAGAGACCGTTCACCTGCTCTGAGTGTGGGAAGGGATTTGTGTGTTCATCCGAACTTCTGACACACCAGCGAGTTCACACCGGGGAGAGGCCGTTCACCTGCTCCGAGTGTGGGAAGGGATTCACTCAGTCTTCCCACCTGCTGATACACCAGCGAATTCACACTGGGGAGAGACCGTTCAACTGCTCTGAGTGTGGGAAGGGATTCACTCGGTCATCCCACCTGCTGATACACCAGCGAGTTCACACTGGGGAGAGACCGTTCACCTGCTCTGACTGTGGGAAGGGATTCACTGAGTCATCCAACCTGCTGACACACCAGCGAGTTCACACTGGGGAGAGACCGTTCACCTGCTCTGTGTGTGGGAAGGGATTCACTCAGTCATCCACCCTGCTGACACACCAGCGAGTTCACACTGGGGAGAGGCCGTTCACCTGCTCTGAGTGTGGGAAGGGATTCATGTGTTCATCCCACCTGCTGAAACACCAGCGAGTTCATACTGGGGAGAGACCGTTTACCTGCTCTGAGTGTGGGAAGGGATTCACTGAGTCATCCACCCTGCTGACACACCAGCGAGTTCACACTGGGGAGAGACCGTTCACCTGCTCTGTGTGTGGGAAGGGTTTCACTCAGTCATCCCACCTGCTGAAACACCAGCGAGTTCATATTAGGGAGAGGCCGTTACCTGCTCCGTGTGTGGGAAGGGATTCACTCAGTCATCCGACCTGCTGAGACACCAGGTGTCAAACTGCGATCTGTTCCTGACTGAAAGTGAAACGGCAGGGTTAAGTTCCCAGTCTAAAAATGACTGGTAATTACTCTATGAAGGTTTAACGTGTTCATAGAATCATAGAATGGTTACAGCACAGAATGTGGCCATTCGGCCCATTGAGCCCGTGTTGGCTCTGTGCAAGAACACTTCAGCTAGTCCCACTCCCCCACCCTTCCCTCGTAGCCCTGCAAATTTTTGTCCTTCAGGTACTCATCCAGTTCCCTTTTGAAAGCCACGATTGAATCTGCCTCCACCACCCTTTCAGGCAGTGCATTCCCGATCCTAACCACTCACTGTGTAAAAAGTTTTTCCCCATGTCACTTTTGATTCTTCTGCCAATCACCTTAAATCTGTGTCCTCTGGTTCTCGACCCTTCCGCCAATGGGAACAGTGTCTCTCTATCTACTCTGTCTAGACCCCTCATGATTTTGAACACCTCTATCAAATCTACTCTCAACCTTCTCTGCTCTAAGGAGAACAACCCGATCTTCTCCAGTCTATCCACGTAACTAAAGTTCCTCATCCCTGGAACCATTCTTGTAAATCTTTTCCGCACCCTCTCTAAACCTTCACATCCTTCCTGAAGTGCGGTTCCCAGAATTGGACACAGTATTACAGTTGTGGCCGAACCAGTGTTTTATAAAATAGCAAAATACTGCGGATGCTGGAAATCTGAAATAACAACAGAAAATGCTGGAAATACTCAGCAGGCCAGGCAGCATCCGTGGAGAGAGAAACAGATGAAGTGTCCCAGACCTGAAACGTTAACTCTGTTTCTATCTCCACGGGTGCTGCCTGGCCTGCTGAGTATTTCCAGCATTTTCTGTTGTTATTTCAGTGTTTTATAAAGGTTCATCATAACTTCCTTGTGTTTGTACTCTCTGCCTCTACCTATGAAGCCCAGGATCCCGTAAGCTTTTTTAACCACTTTCTCAGCCTGCCCTGCCACCATCAACGATTTGTGCTCATAAACCCCCAGGCCTCTCTGTTCATGCACCCGCTTTAGGATTCGACCCTTTAGTTTATATTGCCTCTCCTCGTTCTTCCTACTAAAATGTATCACTTTGCATTTTTCTGTGTTAAATTCCATCTGCCACATGTCTGCCCATTCCACCAGCCTGTCTCTGTCCTCTTGAAGTCTGTCACTATCTTCCTCACTGTTCACTATACTTCCAAGTTTTGTGTCATCTGCAAATTTTGAAATTGTGCCCTGTACACCCATGTCCAAGTCATTAATATATATCAAGAAAAGCAGTGGTCCTAGAACCGACCCCTGGAGAACACCACTGTATAACTTCCTCCAGTCCGAAAAACAACCGTTCACCACTACTCTCTGTTTCCTGTCACTTAGCCAATTTCGTATCCATGCTGCCACTGTTCCTTTTATTCCATGGGCTTCAACTTTGCTGGCAAGCCTATTATGTGGCACTTTGTCAAACGCCTTTTGGAAGTCCATGTTCACTACATCAACTGCATTGCCCTCATCAATTGTTTCTGTTACCTCATCAAACAACTCAATCAAGTTAGCTAAACACGATTTGCCTTTGACAAATCCGTGCTGGCTTTCCTTAATTAATCCACACTTGTCCAAGAGACTGTTAATTTTGTCCTGGATTATAATTTCTAAAAGCTTCCCCACCATCGAGATTAAACTGACTGGCCTGTAGTTGCTGGGTTTATCCTTACACCCTTTTTTGAACAAGGGTGTAACATTTGCAATTCTCCAGTCCTCTGGCACCACCCCCGTATCCAAGGAGGATTGGAAGATTATGGCCAGTACCTTTGCAATTTTCACCCTTACCTTCAGCATCCTGGGATGCATCCCATCTGGTCCTGGTGACTTATCTACTTTAAGTACAGCCAACCTTTATAGTACCTGCTCTTTATCAATTTTTCTCCCATCAGTATCTCAACTACCTGCTCTCACTGTGACTTTGGCAGCTTCTTCTTGGTAAAAACAGATGCAAAGCACTCATTTAGTACCTCAGGCATGTCATCTGCCTCCATGCATAGGTCTCCTTTTGGTCCCTAATCGGCCCCACCCCTCCTCTTACTACCCGTTTATTATTTATACGCTATAGAAGACATTAGGATTGCCTTTTATGTTAGCTGCCAGTCCATACTCATACTCTCTCTTTGCCCCTCTTATTTCCTTTATCACTTCCCCTTTGAACGTTCTATATTCAGCCTGGTTCTCACTTGTATTCTCAACATGACATCTGTCATACTCCCGCTTATTCTGCTTCAAATTACTCCCTATCTCTTTCATCATTCAAGGAGCTCTGGCTTTGGTTGTCCTACCTTTTCCCCTCGTGTGAATGTACCTTGACTGTGCCTGAACCATCTCCTCTTTAAAGGCAGCCCTCTGTCCCTGCACACTCTTTAAAACTGTGCCATTAAGTGTATATTGCCTCTCCCTGTTCCTTCTGGCAAAATGCATCACCTCACACTTCTCTGTATTAAATTCCATCTGCCGATTGTCTGCCCATTCTGCTCGCCTTTCTATGTCCTGTTGCAGTCGATTGGTATCATCCTCACTGTTTGGCACACCCCCAAGTTTGGTGTCATTGGGAAATTTAGAAATTCTACTCTGTATTCCAATATCCAGGTCATTTATTTTTATATATATAGATATATATCAAAAAAGCAGTGGCCCCAGCACTGACCCTTGGGGAACACCACTGTCTACCATCCTCCAGTCTGAAAAACAGCCATTTACCACAACTGGCTGTTTTCTGTCCTTTAGCCAATTCCTTATCTAAGCTGCCACTGACCCACCTTTTCCATAGCCTCAATTTTGTTAACCAGCCTTCTATGTGGTACTTTGTCAAACGCCTTCCTAAAATCCATGTAGACAACATCCATTGCATTCCCTTCATCAATCCTCCCTGTAACTTCATCAAAAAGTTCAATTAGATTAGTCAAACACGATCTGCCTTTTACAAATCCGTGTTGGCTCTCCTTAATGAGCTTAAACCTCTCCAAGTGCCCATTATATCCAGGAATATTTAGTACCCAATCCTGCCATTTTTTGAGCCAGGTCTCCGTTATTGCCACGACATCATATTTCCATGTGGCTATCTGCGCCTGCAACTCACCAACCTTATTTACCATGCTTCGTGCGTCTACACACATGCACTGTAAACCGATCTTAGACCTTGTTGTATCCTCTCTTAGTCTGATTCCATCTATTACCTTACTCTGTCTTACTATAATGCTATCTGTCTCTCCTAATCCTTTGTTGCTCCTTTCTAATGCTACATCCTGGTGCCCATCCCCCTGCAAAATTAATTTAAACCCTCCCCAACAGCACTAACTTCTGGACTCTCCAGCCAGGGGGAAAAACCTCTCAATCCCCCCTCAGAATCTTATGTTTCAATGAGATCACCTCTCATCTAAATTCCCGAGAGTATAGGCCCAATTTACTCAATCTCCTCATAGGACAAGCCTCTCATCCCAGGGATCAATCTAGTGAACCTTCATTGCACCGCCTCTAAGGCATGTATGTCCTTCCTCAGATAAGGCGACAAAAGCTCCAGGTGTGGTCTCACCAAAGCCCTGTACAATTGTAGCAAGACTTCCTCACTCTTGTATTCCAACCCCTTGCAATAAAGGCCAACGTGCCATTTGCCTTCCTAATTGCTTGCTGTACCTTCATGCTATCTTTGTGTGTTTCCTGTACGAGGACACCTAAATCTCTCTGAACTCCAACATTTAATAGTTTCTCACCATATAAAATATATTCTGTTTTTCTATAGTTCCGACCAAAGTGAATAACCTCACATTTCCCCACATTATACTGCATCTGCCACCTTATTGCCCACTCACTTAACCTGTCTATATGCCTTTGCAGACTCTGTGTTCTCCTCACAGCTTACTGTCCCACCTAGCTTTGTATCATCAGCAAACTTGGATACATTGCACTCGGTCCCTTCATCAAAGTAATTGATATAGATTGTAAATAGCTGAGGCCCAAGCACTGATCCTTGCAGCACCCCACTAGTTACAGCCTGCCAAACAGAAAATGACCCATTTATCCCCACTCCCTGATTTCTGCCCGTTAACCAATCCTCTATCCATGCTAACATATTACCCCCAACCCCACGAGCCCATATCTTGCGTAGCAACCTTTTATGTGGCACCTTATCGAATGCATTTTGGAAGCCCAAATATACTACATCCACTGGTTCCCCTTTATCTACCCTGCTAGTTACATCCTCAAAAAACTCTAATGAATTTGTTAAACACAATTTACCTTCTAAAACCATGTTGACTCTGCCTAATCATGTTATTATTTTCTCAGTGTCCTGTTACCACTTCCTTAACAGTGGATTCCAGCATTTTCCTGACGACTGATGTCAGGTTAACTGGCCTGTAGTTCCCTGTTTTCTCTCTCATAAGAACATAAGATAAGAACATAAGAAATAGGAGCAGGAGGAGGCCAATCGGCCCCTCGAGCCTGCTCCACCATTCAATAAGATCATGGCTGATCTGATCCTAACCTCAAATCTTCTATCACTGTGCATCCACCCGAACCCATGTGATCTCCCGGGAGAGGCGAAACACCAGATAAAGACCCAATGGCCAATTTGGGAGAAAAAAATCTGGGAAATTCCTCTCCGACCCATCTACGCGATCGAAATTCTTCCAGGAGATCACTCTGTCCCTATATTTTCTACAGTACTTACCTTCTGTAAAGGCGATCTCAACCCCAGCCAGGAACAGGAATATAACCATCTCCTGAAATCTAACAGAATTAGAAAACAGTAGGAGCAGAACCAGGCTACACGGCCCCTGGGCCCACTCCACTACCCACAGGGCCATGACCATTCCGAACCTAGACTCATGTCCAATTTCCTGCCCGCTCCCCGTAACCCTTAATTCCCTTCTAGGAAACTATCTATTTCTGTTTTAAATTTATTTAATGATGTAGCTTCCACAGCTTTCTGGGGCAGCAAATTCCACAAACCTACCACCCTCTGAGTGAAGAAGTTTCTCCTCATCTCAGTTTTGAATGAGCAGCCCCTTATTTTAAGATTATGCCCCCTAGTTCTAGTTTCACCCATCATTGGGAACATCCTCACCGCATCCACCCAATCAAGCCCCTTCACAATCTTATATGTTTCAATAAGATCGCCTCTCATTCTTCTGAACTCCAATGAGTAGAGTCCCAATCTACTCAACCTCTCCTCATATGACCACCACCTCATCCCCGGGATTAACCAAGTGAACCTTCTTTGTACTGACTCGAGAGCAAGTATGTCTTTTCTTAAGTATGGACACCAAAACTGTATGCAGTATTCCAGGTGCGGTCTCACCAATACTTTGTACAACTGCAGCAATACCTCCCTGTTTTTATATTCCATCCCCCTAGCAATAAAAGCCAACATTCCATTGGCCTTCTTGATCACTTGCTGCACCTGCATACTAACTTTTTGAGTTTCGTGCACCAGGACCCCCAGATCCCTTTGTACTACAGTACTTTCCAGTTTCTTGCCATTAAGATAATAACTTGCTCTATGATTTTTCCTGCCAAAGTGCATAACCTCACACTTTCCAGTATTGTATTCCATCTGCCAAATCTCTGCCCACTTAGCCTGTCTATGTCCCTTTTGCAGGTTTTTTATGTCCTCCTCACTCACTACTTTCCGTCACATCTTTGTATCATCTGCAAACTTTGATATGTTACACTCGGTCCCCTCCTCCAAATCGTTAATATAGATTGTAAAGAGTTGGGGACCCAGCACTGACCCCTGCGGAACACCACTAGTTACTGGTTGCCAATCTGAGAACGAACCATTTATCCCAACTCTCTGCTTTCTGTTAGAGAGCCAATCCTCCACCCACGCCAGAATATTACCCCCAATCCCGTGATTTTTTATCTTGAGCAATAATCTTTTGTGTGGCACCTTGTCAAATGCCTTTTGGAAGTCTAAATACACTACGTCCACTGGTTCCCCTTTATCCACCCTGTATGTTACTTCCTCAAAAAACTCCAGCAAATTTGTCAAACATGACTTCCCCTTCATGAAACCATGCTGAGTTTGTCCTATTAAATTATGTTTATCCAAATGTCCCGTTACTGTCTCCTTAATAATGGACTGTAACATTTTACCAACCACAGATGTTAGGCTAACAGGTCTATAGTTTCCAGCCTTCTGCCTACTACCCTTTTTAAATAAGGGTGTTACATTAGCAGTTTTCCAATCTGCCGGGACCTTTGCTGAGTCCAGTGAGTTTTGGAAAATTATTACCAATGCATCCACAATCCCTACCGCTACTTCCCTCAAGACCCTAGGATGCAAGCCATCCGGTCCAGGGGATTTATCCGCCTTGAGTCCCATTATTTTACCAAGTACCACTTCCTTAGTGATTTTAATCGTATTTAGTTCCTCCCCCCCCCCCTAGAGCCCCCTGTTTGTCCAGTGTTGGGATATTCTTAGTGTCCTCTACTGTAAAGACTGATACAAAATAATTGTTCAGTGTTTTTGCCATCTCCATGTTTCGCACCATTAATTTCCCGGTCTCATCCTCTAAGGGACCAACATTTACTTTAGCCACCCTTTTTCTTTTTATATAACTATAGAAACTTTTACTGTCTGTTTTTATATTTTTTGCTAATTGACTTTCATAATCTATCTTCCCTTTCTTAATCAATCTTTTAGTTATTTTTTGCTCTCTTTTAAAGACTTCCCAATCTTCCATCCTCCCACTAGATTTGGCTACCTTATATGCCCTTGTTTTTAGTTGGATACTATCCTTAATTACTTAGCCACGGATGGCTATCTTTTCTTTTACACCCTTTTTTCCTCAGTGGAATATATATTATTTGGAAGTTGTAAAATAACTCCTTAAATGTACACCACTGATCATGTACCGTCTTACCCTTTAATCTATTTTCCCAGTCCACTCTAATCAATTCCGCTCTCATACCTTCATAGTCTCCTTTATTCAAGCTCAGCACGCTTGTTTGAGATCCAACCTTCTCACCCTCTAATTGAATATGGAACTCAACCATGTTATGGTCACTCATTCCAAGGGGATCCTTTACTAGGACATTTTTAATTCATCCTGTCTCATTACACAGGACCAAATCTAAGGTTGCTTGCCCACTGGTTGGTTCAGTTACATACTGCTCAAGAAACCCATCCCTAATACACTCAATGAACTCATCCTCAAGGCAGCCCTGCCCAATTTGATTTGTCCAGTTAATATAATTAAAATCCCCCATAATTATAGCTGTTCCCTTATTACAAGCCTCAACTATTTCCTGATTAATACGCCGTCCAACAGAGTTGCAACTGTTCGGAGGCCTATAGACTACACCCACTAGTGTTTTTTCCCCTTATTATTCCTTATCTCCACCCAAACTGTTTCACTATCCTGCTCCTTTGACCCAATATCATTTCTCTGTATTATAGTGATTCCTTCCTTTATTAACATAGCCACCCCACCTCCTCTCCCTTCCTGCCTGTCCTTCCTGATGGTTAAATAACCTGGTATGTTTTATTCCCAGTCATGGTCACCCTGCAGCCATGTTTCTGTAATGGCCACAAGATCATACCCATATGTCGTTATTTGTGCCGTTAACTCATTCAATTTGTTACGAATGCTACGTGCATTCAGATAAAGAACTTTCAAATATGTTTTGTAACACTTAGTTCCTGTTTTTTCCCTTTTTAGTACTTTTGGCTCCATACCTTCTGTCCCTTCCTGACACATTCTGTTTTTTAATTGCCCCACTGCTACCTAAGTCTATGACCTTCTCTGTTGTCATTTCTATTATTTGCTCTCCAGAAACCTCCCCCCCACTAATTAGTTTAAAGCCGTCTCTACAGCCCTAGTTATATGATTCGCCAGGACTCTAGTCCCAGCACTGGCCAAGTGGAGTCCGTCCCAACGGAACAGCTCCCTCCTGTCCCAGTATTGGTGCCAGTGTCCCAAGAAGCAAAACCCATTTCTCCCACACCAGTCTTTGAGCCACGCATTTAACTCTTTAATTTTATTTATCCTAGCCATATTCGCTCGTGGCTCAGGTAATAACCCAGAGATTATTACCCTTGAGGTTCTGTTTTTTAATTTGACCCCTAGCTGCTCATACTCCTTTAACAGAACCGTCTTCCTTGTCCTATCTACGTCGTTTGTACCAACATGGACCACGACAACTGGATCCTCCCCCTCCCACTCCAAGTTTCTTTCCAGCCCAGAAGAGATGTCCTTAACCCTCGCACCGGGCAGGCAACACAGCCTTCGGGACTCCCGCTCTTGACTGCAGAGATCCCTATCTATCCCCCTAATGATACTATCCCCTACCACTACAACATTTCTTTTTACTCCCTCCACTTGAATGGCCCCCTGTACCACGGTGCTGTGGCCAGGTTGCTCATCCTCCCTGCAGTCCCCGCTCCCGCCCTCACAGGGAGTAAGAACCTCGATCCTGCTGGACAAGAACAAGGGCTGCGTCTCCTTCAACACTACATCCTAGATCCCTGTACCTTCCTCACTCGTAGTCACACCGTCCTGTCCCTAACCACGGACTACATCTGCAGTAATTAACTTCATAGGTGTGACCATCTCCTGAAACATAGAGTCCAGGAACTTCTCCCCCTCCCTGATGTGTCGCAGTGTCTGAAGCTCGGTCTCAAGCTCCATAACATGGAACTTGAGTTCCTCTAGCAGCAAACACTTGTCGCAGATGTAATCACCATGAGCCTCAATGGGGACCACCGGCTCCCACATCTCGCAACAGTAACACATCACCTGCTCCATTCTATATAATTAATTAAATTTCTTATTATTAGTTATGAAGACCCTGCCCGGATATAGATGATAATGTCACACCACTATTCAAAGGACTTACCAACTTAAAGGTATAAAAGAGAAGAGAAGGAAGAAAACCAACCAACCAGCTGATCACCAACCTCCTCCTTGAATACTGTCTGTGGGGCCTGTTTGGTTGACTCGTCTCGCTGCTCCGCCTCCGCAGTGTTGTCCAAGCCTGGGAGTGGGGAACAAAACAGAGCAGAAAACACACCCTCACCTCCCACTTGTCCGAACTCTCCCACTAAGCAAAACTCCAGCACCACTCAATGCACAAGGCACTCCGTGCACTGCACTAGCCCCTCCCCTTTTATACCCGGATTCTACTTCCGGTTTAAACTGCCCAAGAGTTTAAAAAACCCTTTCTTGAATAGCGGTGTTACATTTGCTATCTTCCAATCTGCTGGGACTGTTCTAGAATCTGGGAAATTTTGGAAGATCACAACCAATGCATCCACTATCTCTGCAGCCACCTCTTAGAACCCTCAGATGTAGGCCGTCAGGTCATTGGGATTTGTCGGATTTTAGTCCCATTAGTTTCTCAAGTACTTTTTCTCTACTGATATTAATTACTTTAAGTTCCTCACTCTCATTAGCCCCTTGGTTCCCCACTATTTTGGGTCTGCTTTTTGTGTGTTCTACTATGAAAACAGATATACAATATTTGTTTAAAATCGCTGCCATTTTCTTGTTCCCCAATATAATTTCTCTTGTCTGAGCCTCTAAGGGACCAATGTTTACTTTTGCTTCTCTCTTTACTTGTAGAAGGACTTACAGTCTGTTTTCATATTTCTTGCTAGTTTACTCTCATTCTATTTTCACATACTTGAAGAGGACTAATTTGTAATGATATGGGGGAAAGCTGGAGTGTGGGACGACACGGGATAGGAGCAGGAGTAGGCCATATGGCCCCTTGATCCTGCTCCACCATTCAATAAGACCATGGCTGATCTTTGACCTCAACTCCACTTTCCCACCCGCTCTGCATATCCCTTGATTCCCTTAATATCCAACAATCTATTGATCTCAGCCATGAATATACTCAATGACTGAGCATCCACGGCCTTCTGGGGTAGAGAATTTTAAAGATTCACAACCCTCTCCTCTCAGTCCTAAATGACCTACCCTTATCCTGAGACTATGCTCCCTAGTTCTAGACTCTCCAGCCCGGGGAAGCAGCCTCTCAGCATCTACCCTGTCAAGCCCTCTCAGAATCTTACATGTTTCACTGAGATCACCTCTCATTTTTCTAAACTCCAGAGAGTATAGGACCAATCTACTCAATCTCTCATCATAGGACAGCCCTCTCATCCCAGGAATCAATCTAGTCAACCTTCGTTGCACCCTCTCTAAGGCCTGTATATCCTTCCATAGGTACAGAGACCAAAACTGTCCACAGAACTCCAGGTGTGGTCTCACCAAAGCCCTGTACAATTGTAGTAAGGCTTCCTTACTCTTGTATTCCAACCCCTTGCAATAAAGGCCAACATGCCATATGCCTTCCTAATTGCTTGTTGTACCTGCATGCTAACTCTCTGTGATTTGTGTTCGAGGAAACCCAAATCCCTCTGAACAACATTTAATAATTTCTCACCATTTAAAAAATATTCTGTTTTTCTATCCTTCCTACCAAAGTGAATAACCTCACATTTCTCCACATTATATTCCATCTTCTTGCCCACTCACTTATCCTGTCTATATCGCTTTGCAGACTCTGTGTCCTCCTCACAGGTTACTGTCCCACCTGGCTTTGTATCGTCAGCAAACGTGGAGACGTTAAAAGGCCGACAGAAGCACAGCGGCTGAATGGTCTTTTTCTGTGCGGTAAGATTCTATAATTCTTAGGTTTAGTCTGACTTCCTTGTTTGTGTACTCAATGCCTCTGTGTATAAAGCCAAGTATCCCATAAGCTTTCTTAACAGCCTTATCAACTTGCCTTGCCACCTTCACAGATTTGTGAATATTCCCCCTCAGTGTTGAACCATTTCGATTGTCCTGCCCCTCGATGATCTTCCCCCCACAGTGCATCTCTTCAAAATGATCCACATTAAACTGCACCTGCCATGTGTCCGCCCATTTCACCAACCACTCGAAGTCCTCCTGAAGTCTGCTGCTATCCTGCTCACACTATGTTGCCAAGTTTTGTATCATCCGCAAATGTTGAATTGTCCTCCCGATACCCGTCCAGGTTATTTCTATATAACAGGAAAGGCAATGGTCCTAATACCCACCCCTGGGGGACCCCACTGCCCACTTCCCTCCAGTCAGACAAACAATTCTTCATTAGTTAGAAAGCAAGACTTCCTTACACTTGTCCTCCAACCCCCTGCAATAAAGGCCATTGGTGGAGTTTAATGGGCTGCTTGTGTCAATGGGCCACAGGAGGAGATTGTTTAACAGAAGGGGAGCGATTCTGGTCACCATATAAAAGGATATAGAGAGGCACTGGAGAGGGTGCAGAGAAGATCTACAAGGATGATACCAGAAATACGAGGGTACACCTGTCAGGAAAGGATGGACAGGCTGGGTCTCTTTTGAAAAAAGGTCTAATTTCATGAAAGGTCTTTAAGTTCATGAACGGTTTTGCTACAGTAGATACAGAGAGAATGTTTCCACTTGTGGGGAAGAGCATAACTAGAGGCCATCAATATAAGATAGTCGTCAAGAAATCCAATCGGGAATTCAGGAGAAACTTCTTTACCCAGAGAGTGGTGAGAATGTGGAACTCGCTACCACAGGGAGTGGTTGAAGCGAATAGTATAGATGCATTTAAGGGGAGGCTAGACAAGCATATGAGGGAGAAGGGAATAGAGGGTTATGCTGATAGAGTTATATAGGGAAAGACGGGAGGAGGCTCGAGTGGAGCATAAATGCCAGCATGGACTGGTTGGGCCGAATGGCCTGTCTGTGCCGTATACCCTGTGTAATCCTGTGTAGTCACAGCA
The DNA here is from genome assembly GCF_052327205.1 of Somniosus microcephalus. Lineage (NCBI taxonomy): Eukaryota > Metazoa > Chordata > Chondrichthyes > Squaliformes > Somniosidae > Somniosus > Somniosus microcephalus. The sequence goes on along the minus strand of NC_140990.1, from coordinate 144,105,860 downwards.
AACAGAGAGTTTAACAGACTGCCCATGGTCCACTGTAACCCCCACCTTCTCTCACTATTCACGGACACTGCTGCAGTAATTGCTCCTCTGACCTTTCCTCTCTTGTCCCTCCTACACCCCTAATACACGGCCCGACACAATCTCCCTCCCCCTACATCCTCACTGTGCTGGAATCCACACCAGTCTCCCCATCTGCTCCTTGTTCTCTCCCTGGATCCTAAAACTACTGAACTCAGTCTTCCCTCCTGAAGTCTACAGGCTCTAAAATTGAAGGTTGGTGTCCCTCAGTTCCGACTCCTCCCCTTCTCTCCTCTTTTCCCTCTTGGTGGTGTTCCGCATTCTGGGCCTTGGGCCTTGCCCGGGGATTCTCAGTATGAACAGGTGGGGTGTGTTTGGAGACAGGGTGTCCCCACTCTCCTCTTTCCCCCTTGGTTGTGTTCCACACTCTGGGCCTTGGGCCGTGCCCGAGGATTCTCAGTATGAACAGGTGGGATGTGTTTGGAGACAGGGTGTCCCCGCTCTCCTCCTCTTTCCCCCTTGGTTGTGTTCCACACTCTGGGCCTTGGGCCTTGCCCCGGGGATTCTCAGTATGAACAGGTGGGATGTGTTTGGAGACAGGGTGTCCCCGCTCTCCTCCTTTAAAGGGACAAGGAGACGACCAGCTGGGCTGAATGGCCCTGCTTTATGACATCACTGCAGTGCCTAGCAACCAACCTCCCTAAGCCCTGCTCATTATGGGCTGGCAGTGTTTGTTGGGACAGGGTAGAGGGAGCTTTACTCTGTGTCTAACCCGTGCTGTACCTGCCTTTTTGTACTCTACACCCCTATTTATAAAATCTATGATCCAATGTGCTTTTTAAACACTTTATCAGCTTGTCCCTCCCACTTTTAAAGGTTTGTGTATCTGAACCGCTTGTTGGTTTTAGTGATATTAACATAACATGGCTAAAGTACATTAACATAAATTGCTGATATAATGTGTAATATGGGAGAGAGAAGTTTAGTCTGAGTTAGAAACTCACATGCGCTTCACTGCAAACAGGTCACCATGGCAACACTGATAAGACATTCCATTCCACAAATTCCACTGGGGGAAACTCTAATCAGATCAGGGGAAAGAACCGGGTTTGTCTGTTAATAACCACAATATAAGCTTAAACCAAAGTGAGTAATAGAATAGATCAGATTATAAGGTGTGATGTTTATATCTATAACTGTGAAGCTGTAAAATAACATCATTAACAGCAGGCAGGGTAGTTTAGGGATAAAGAGAACATTACTGAAGAAAAGTAACTGCTGGGAACCAGGGAAAGTGTCCTTGTAAACCACAGATTAGAGAAGTTCCAGCTGTCTTTCCCTCGCTTCCTGCTGAAACCCAGCAGAGAAGACAAAGAAGAGTCAGGTGCCAGAGATGGATCACTACAGGGTATAAAAGTGAGGGGATCCTGATGTAAGGGGGCAGTCGGGACTGGAGACACCGGAGATCAAGCTCAGGGCGCCCGAGGTTCCATCCAGTGGGCTGACCTCATGTAAGTTACTGTGGACACGCGGGACTTGCAAGTTTACTCTGATTGATGGATCAATGTAAGGTACGGGAGAGGACAGAGAATCTGCTCATCTTATATTTCTAATAAGGTATTAAAGTTGTTGACATGAGACTCTAGAACCTGCTAATGAATAAGACAAGGCATCAGCTAGAATCTTACATCACTTTACTGTTCTGCTCCTCTACTCCTTTTAAATGTTTCCCATTTAATGTAGATTTTATCTTTTTCCAACTCACAAAATGCATGACATTTCAGCGGACATCTACCGGCCCCATTTACTAACCTGTGTATTCACACTGAAGTCACTTACAGTCCTCTTCACAGTTGGCCAGGGTCCCTATTTTGGTCTCATCTGGAGAGTTTGATCTTGTGCCCAGATCATTTCTCTATTTTGAGAAGAGCAGTGGTCCCAACACTGACCCTGGGGGACACCACTGTGTACATTCCTCCAGTCTGAAGAACATCCATTAACCACTACTCTCTGTTTTCTGCCCTTTATCCAACTTCCTATCCACGCTGCCCCACTCCCTTTAATACCGTCAGCCTTAATTTGATCAACAAGCCTCCTGTCCGGCACCTGATCAAACACCTTTTAACAATCCATTTACACAATATCCACTGCATTTCCTTTCTCACTACACTGTGTTATTTCCTGAAATAATCCCTGCTGTCTGTCCTGATGAATCCATTTCACTGCCAAATGTTGCAATGTTTGCTCCACCCCACAGGGTTCCATCTGTTCAAAGCCACAACAGAAAGGTCCAGTTTTCTCCTGGAGTTTGAGAGAAATCAGCTTGAACAATGAGGCAGAGTTTCAGCCAATGAGGGAGATCCGGGTTCAGCCCAGCCCATTGGGTGCCGCAAGCCCCGCTCCTCACGCATTCCGATTGGTTGGAGGACCAGTCGCCTGTTCGGTCAAATTTCTCTCCATGGATGTTGCCTGACCTGCTGAGTTTTTCCAGCATTTTCTGTTGTTATTTCCACTCTTCCTATTGGTCCGGAGCTCCCGTCAATCACCCAAGCAGCGTGAATTGAGCATGCGCGGGAGAGGCTCATTGTTGGGCAGTGGCGGAGACTGAGTGACCCGACAGGAGAAACAACAAGTGGCCTTGACACAACAGAGGGAGCAACTCAGAGCCGGTTAGCATCAGGGTGGATCTCGGTCCCTGGCCTCCTGTGTAGGGCTTTCTTGTTGCATCAGTTTGAGCTGGAGTGGAGAGGGGGGGAGAAGCTGCTGGGTTTAACCCCCAGTACTTCTGAGCCCAGTGGGACCCAACAATTTCCAACGTGGAATTGTGAAGGGAGGTGGATTCTAGGTGAGATTAAGTTGCTAAACAGACACTGTCCGCACAATGTAAAAGATTATCGTTTTAGGAACAAGTATTTCTGTAGAGGCTTTCAATCCATTTTATATATACAGATTTTTTAAATTCATTCGGGTGCCGCTAGCAAGGCCAGCATATATTGCCAGTCCGCAGCTTCCCATTGAGAAGGTGATGCTGGGCCTCCTTCTTGAACCTCTGCAGTCCGTGTGGTGAAGGTATTCTCAGAATGCTGTTAGGTGAGGAGTTCCAGGATTTTCACCCAGTGGCGATGTAGGAACGGCAATATATGCCCAAGTCAGGATAGTGTGTGACTTGGAGGGGAACTGGGAGGTGATGGTGTTCCCATGCACCTGCTGCCCTTGTCCTTCTAGGTGGTGGAGGTCATGCGTTTGGGACGTGCTGTCAAAGTTTTAGTCGAGTTACAGATGTATAAAGTCACTCTCCTTCACCCCTCCCCCTCCCACCTTGCTCGCTCTCCTCCCAAAGAGGCCAGAGTCTTGTGTCGGCCCAGACCGGGTGGCGGGTTCCCTTCCCTGAAGGACATTAGTGAACCAGTTTGGTTTTTACGACAATCGGCAGCTTTCATGGTCACTTTTCGAGTGCCGGGCCCACAAATTCCCAGATTCATTCAGCTCAATTTCACAACCTGCCTTTGTGTTTTTGTGGGTTCTCTCTCACCCTTTTTCCTGTTTTCAATTCATTTTGCAGGGCATTAGAAGGGGAGGATTTACAGATGGGAAGCTCAAACCAAACATCACTTCAAGTCGCTCGATTCATCAGGACCTTTGAACGTGGAAGCAGAAAGCCCCGTTCAGAGCGGGGAGAAACCGTACATGTGTTGTGTGTGTGGACGAGCCTTCAGCCAATACTCTAGCCTGTCGAGTCACAAGCACAATCACATGCGGGAGAGTACAGTCACCTGCTCTGAGTGTGGGAAGAGATTCACGTTTTCATCCGGCCTACTGAAACACCAGTGAGTTCACACTGGGGAGAGGGCGTTCACTTGCTCCGTGTGTGGGAAGGGATTCACATGTTCATCCAGCCTGCTGACACATCAGCGAGTTCACACTGGGGAGAGGAGGCCGTTCACCTGCTCTGAACGTGGGAAGGGATTCCCTCGTTCATTCAACCTGCTGCAGCACTGGCGAGTTCACACCGACGAGAGACCTTTTTAAATGCCCGACTGCGGGAAGTTCTATAAAAGTTCCGGGGACCTGATGCGCCATCAACATGTTCACACTGACGAGAGACTGTTCAGGTGCTCGCACTGTGGGACTGGATTCAGGCAATCATCTCGCCTCACTGTACACCAGTGAGTTCACACCAGGGAGAGGCCATTCACCTGCTCTGAGTGTGGGAAGGGATTCCCTTATTCATTCAACCTGCTGCAGCACTGGCGAATTCACACTATGTGGCACTTTATCAAACGCCTTTTGGAAATCCATGTACACTACATCAACCCTCTCTGTTACCTCATCAAAAAACTTGATCGAGTTGGTTAAACACGATTTGCCTTTAACAAATCTGTGCTGGCTTTCCTTAATTAATCCACAGCCATCCAAGTGACTTTTCATTTTGTCCCTGATTACTGTTTCTAAAAGCTTCCCCACTACCGAGGTTAAACTGACTGGCCAGTAGTTGCTGGGTTTATCCTTACACCCTTTTTTGAACAAGGATGTAACATTTGCAGTTCTCCAGTCCTCTGGCACCACCCCCGTATCCAAGGAGGATTGGAATATTATGGCCAGTACTTCCCTCAATTCCCTCAGCATTCGAGGATGCATCCCATCCACTCCTGGTGATTTATCTACTTTAAGTACAGTCAGTCTTTCTAATACCTCCTCTTTATCAATATTTATCCTATCAAGTATCTCCACTACCTCCTGCTTTACTATGTCTATGGCAGCATCCTCTTCCTTGGTAATGACAGATGCAAAGTACTCATTTAGTACCTCAGCCATACCCTCTGCCTCCATGCATAGGTCTCCTTTATGGTCCCTAATCGGCCCTACCCCTCCTCTTAATACCCGTTTACTATTTATATTCCTATAGTAGACTTTTGGATGACCTTTTATGTTGGCTGCCATTCTATTCTCATTCCCTCTCTTTGCCCCTCTTATTTTCTTTTTCACTTCTCCTCTGACCTTTCTATATTTAGCCTGATTCTCAGATGTATTTGCAACCTGACATCTGTCATACGTGATCTTTTTCTGCTTCATCATATTCTCTCTTTTGTCATCCAGGGAGCCCTGATTTTAGTTGCCCTGCCTTTCCCCCTAGTGGGAATGTAGCTCAACTGTACCTGAACTACTTCCTCTTTAAAGGCAGCCCATTGTTCCATTACAGTTTTGCCTGCTAATCTTTGATTCCAGTTTACCCGGGCCAGATCCGTTCTCATCCCACTGAAATTGGCCTTCCCCCAGTTAAACATTTTTACTCTAGATTGCTCCCTGTCCTTTTCCATAGCTAATCTAAACCTTATGATACTATGATCACTGTTCCCTAAATGTTCACCTACTTACACTTGCTCCACTTGACCTACCTCATTCCCCAGAACCAGATCCAGCAATGCCTCCTCCCATGTTGGGCCGGAAACGTACTGATCAAGAAAGTTCTCCTGAACACACACCAGAAATTCTTCCCTTTCTGTGCCCTTTACTCTATTACGATCCCAGTCTATATTAGGACAGTTGAAGTCCCCCATTATCACTACTCTATAGTTCTTGCACCTCTCTGTAATTTCTCTGCAAATTTGCTCCTCTATATCTTTCCCACTATTTGGTGGTCTATAGAATACACCCAGTAGTGTAATGGCACCTCTATTATTTCTTAACTCTAGCCATATAGATTCTGTCCTTGACCCCTCCAGGACATCCTCCCTCTCCAGCACTGTAACATTCTCCTTGACCAATACTGCCACACCACCTCCTATCTTTCCTGAAAACTTTGTAACCAGGAATATTTAATACCCAATCCTGCCCTTTTTTGAGCCAGGTCTCAGTTATTGCCACAACATCATATTCCCATGTGGCTATTTGTGCCTGCAGCTCACTTACCTTGTTTACTGCGCTTCGTGCATTCACATACATACACTGTAAACCCATCTTAGACCATCCTGTATTCTCTCTTAGTTTCACCCACCTAATACCTTACTATTTCTTACTTTAGTGCTCTCTGCCTCTCCCAATCCTTTGAGCACTTTATTTCCCCTTTCTAACGTTACATCCTGGTGCCCATCCCCCTGCCAGCTTAGTTTAAACCCTCCCCAACAGCACTAGCAAACCTCCCCGCGAGGATATTTGTACAGGCTCTGTTGAGGTGCGACCCATCCGGCCTGTACAGGTCCCACCTCCCCCAGAACCGGCCCCAATTCCCCAGGAATCTGAAGCCCTCCCTCCTGAACCATCTCTCCAGCCACACATTCATCATCTCCATCCTCCTATTTCTATACTCACTCGTGCGTGGCACCGGGAGTAATCCAGAGATTACTACCTTTTGAGGTCCTGCTTTTTAATCTCTTTCCGAGCTCCCTAAAATCTGTCTGCAGGACCTCATCCCTCTTTCTACCTACGTTGTTGGTACCGATATGGACAACGACCTCTGGCTGTTCACACTCCCCCCTCAGAGTGTCCTGCAGCCACTCAGTGACATCTTTAACCCTGGCACCAGGGAGGCAACATACCATCCTGGAGTCAGGTCTGTAGCTGCAGAAACGCCTGTCTCCTCCCCTAACAATTGAATCCCCGACCACTATTGCTTTCCCTGTCTTCCTCCTCCACCCCTGTGCAGCTGAGCCACCCCGTGGTACCATGGATTTGGCCCTGGCTGTACTCCCCAGAGGAACTATCACCCTCACCAGTACTCAGCACAGAATACTGGTTGGAGAGCGAGATGGGCTCCGGGGACTCCTGCACTACCTGCCTGGTCCTCCTTCTGTCTGGCAGTCGCCCATTCCCTCTCTGCCTGCACACTCATTAGCTGGGGGGTGACCACCTCCTGAAACATGCTATCCACGTAGCTCTCAGCCTCGTGGATGCACCGCAGTGACGCCAGTTGCTGTTCAAGCTCTGAAACCCGGAGCTCGAGCTCCTCCAGCTGACGACACCTCCTGCACACATGGTTGTCCAGGACACGGGAAGCATCCTGGAGTTCCCACAATTTCTTTTTATTCATTCATGGGATGTGGGCGTCGTTGGCAAGGCCAGCATTAATTGCCCATCCCTAGTTGCCCTTGAGAAGGTGGTGGTGAGCCGCCTTCTTGAACCGCTGCAGTCCATGTGGTGAAGGTACTCCCACAGTGCTGTTAGGAATGGAGTTCCAAGATTTTGACCCAGCGACGATGAAGGAACGGCGATATATGTCCAAGTCAGGATGGTGTGTGACTGGGAGGGGAACTTGGAGGTTGGGGTGATCCCATGCACCTGCTGCCCTTGTCCTTCTAGTTGGAAGAGGTCGCGGGTTTGGGAGGTGCTGCTGAAGAAGCCTTGGCGAGTTGCTGCAGTGCATCTTGTAGATGGTACACACTGCAGCCATGGTACACTGGTGGTGGAGGGAGTGAATGTTTAAGGTGGTGGATGGGGTGCCAATCAAGTGGGCTGCTTTGTCCTGGATGGTGTCAAGCTTCTTGAGTGTTGTTGGAGCTGCACTCATCCGGGCAAGTGGAGAGTATTCCATCGCACTCCTCAGTTGTACCTTGTAGATGGTGGAAAGGCACATGATGTGCATCCGCTGGACCGAGTGGCCCTACTGTGCCTTTATTTATTCGACTATTAACTAACTTCTTTTTCTTAAGTATCTTAACAGAAATAAGCAAAGACTTAAAAAAACAATACCTCCCCAATCTGCTCCTTCCCTTGTGCTGAGCTCACTTACCTTTCTCCCTGAAACTGGTGCTCCCTCCAGACTCTTGGCCGCTCCTCTCGCTGTCCCACGGCTCCGCTCTCGCGCCTAGTAACTTGGGTTCTGTGGCTCCACTCCTCCTTTTCACTCAGACGTCTCCACCACCTTCTCCCTCTCCACCAATTCCTGCGTCCACTCTGCTTGTGAATCACTCCGTTTGCGAATCTCCCGGCTCTGTCTCCAAGCTCTGTGCTCAAGCTCAGTATTTGAAACAATGATCTCGATGCAGGAAATAGTGCACGGTGTGTTAGTTCCAGGAGATTAAATCAAGGACACCATCACAATCAGCAAAGACAATGACAAAGATCAGAACATTCCAAAGGCTGTCACATGCAGGACCTGTGGAGGAGTTGTACTAACCACATCCAAGAAGTGTTAAACCATGCACACAATAACTGATTTCAAATCTGAAGCAAGAGAGTTCTTTCAAGGGTTGGTTGAAAGGAATTTCAGAGGAGTATAAAGTTCAGTCTATGACACCCACAAGCCATGTAGTCAAACGGAACCAGCTTGGGATTAGATGTGGTAGAAGGTGAACTAGGTGAGAAGTGATATAATCAAGAGTAAGAAAAGCCCAAAAATGGAACAGTCGGTAACAGAACATCAATTAGTCTCCTCTGATCATGGAGAAATCAAATATTCAATACACTGTGTTTGAAACAAAGCTGCTTTATTCAATATTGATACAGAATATTAATCTCCAGCCCAAGTGTAGGGGTTATTAAGATCAGCAAAAACACACTCTGACTGTGTACTGGAGGCGGAAGTAGTACCATATATAGGAGCAGACTAAGAAAGACTACGAAAAATTCAAAAATGGGTTTAGAATGCATGTACGTAAACGCTCAAAGTGTGGTGAATAAGACTGGTGAGCTACAAGCACAATTAGCCATGCGGCAATATGATGTTGTGGCAATAACGGAAATGTGGCTTAAAAATAGTCAGGACTGGGCACTTAATATTCAAGGGTACAAGGTTTTCAGAAAGGATAGGGGAGGAAAAAAGGGAGGTGGGGTGTGATGAAGGAAGACATTGTAGTGTTGGAAAGGGAGGATGTTCTTGAGGGGACAAGGACAGAATCCATTTGGTTAGAGTTGAGGAGCAAAAAGGGTATGATCACGCTATTGGGGGTATTCTACAGGCCTCCAAATAGTGAGAGGGAGGTAGAGGAGCAAATCTGCAGGGAAATCGCAGAGATATGCAAGAGCTATAGAGTGGTGATATTGGGGGACTTTAATTACCCATATATCGATTGGGATAATGCTAGGGTAAAGGCAAAGGAGGGGGAGAAATTTCTGAAATGTGTTCAGGAGAAATTCCTTCACCAATATGTTGTTGGTCCAACTAGGAAGGAGGCATTGCTGGATCTGGTGCTGGGGAATGAGGTGGGCCAGATCGACCAAGTGTCTGGGAGAACACTTGGGTATGAGTGCTCATCGTATCATAAGATTTAGATTAGCAATGGAGAGGAGCAAGGAACAAGCTAGAGTGGAACTTCTAAACTGGAATAGGGCTAACTTCAGTGGGATGCGAAAAGATCTAGCCAGGGTTAAAATGGAACCAAAGACTGACAGGAAAAACTGTAACAGAACAATGGGTGATCTTTAAGGTGGAGATGTTCCAAGTACAGGCTAGGTACATTCCAACAAGAGGGAAGGGTAAGGGAACCAAAGCAAGGGCTTCTTGGATGATGAGGGAAATAGAGAAGATGATGAAACAAAAAAAGTGGGTGTATGATGAATGTCAGGTGAATTCTTCAAGGGAGAACCAGACCAAATACAATAAGTTGAGAGGGGAAGTGAAGCTGAAAATAAGATTGGCAAAAACAGAATATGAGAGTAGAATGGCGGTTAACATAAAAGGGAACCCCAAAATCTTCTACCGGCATGTAAACAGTAAGCGGGCAGTAAGAGGCGGGTGGGGCCTATTAGGGACAAAGAAGGTGATATATACTTAGAGGGGCAGGGCAAGGCTAGAATACTCAATGAGTACTTTGTATCGGTGTTTACTAAGGAGGTGGATGCTGACAAAATATCGGTAGAAGTGGAAAAGACAGAAGCAATGGAAGGGGTGAAAATTGATAGACAGGATTTACTAGAACGGCTGGGTGTGCTTAGAGTGGATAAGTCACCTGGTCCAGATGGGTTGCATCCCAGGTTGCTAAGGGAATTGGGGGAGGAGGTAGCGGAAGGGCAATCCATAATTTTCCAACCTTCTCTAGATGCGAGGGGAAGTGCCTGAGGATTGGAAAGTGGCAAATGTGACACCATTGTTCAAGAAAGGGTGTAAGGACAATCTTAGTAACTATAGGCCGGCCAGTTCAACATCAGTGGTGGGTAAAGTTTTAGAAACAATAATCAAGGAAAAATTGAATGGGCACTTGGAAAGGTTTAAGCTAATTAAGGAGAGCCAACACGGATTTTTAAAAGGCAGATCGTGTTTCACTAATCTAATTCAAATTTTTGATGAAGTAACGGGGAGATTGATTAAGGGAATGCAATGGATGTTGTCTACATGGATTTTAGGAAGGCGTTTGACAAAGTACCACATAGAAGGCTGGTTTCACAGATTCACAGAATCACACAGTGCAGATAGAGGCCATTTCGGCCCATCGAGCCTGCACCGACACATATCCCACCCGATCCCCGTAACCCCACGTATTTAATCCCCCCTAACACTAAGGGTCAATTTATCATGGCCAATCAACCTAACCCGCACATCTTTGGACTGTGGGAGGAAACCGGAGCACCCGGAGAAAACCCACGCAAACACGGGGAGAATGTGCAAACTCCACACAGACAGTCGCCCGAGGCCGGATTCGAACCCGGGTCCCTGGCGCTGTGAGGCAACAGTGCTAACCACTATGCCACCGTGCATATTGAGGCTCATGTAATAGGTGGGTCAGTGGCAGCTTGGATAAGGAATGGGCTTAAGGACAGAAAACAGCGAGTTGTGATAAATGGCTGTTTTTCAGACTGGAGGATGGTAGACAGTGGTGTTCCCCAAGGGTCACTGCTGGGGCCACTGCTTTTTTGATATATATAAATGACCTGGATATTGGAATACAAAGTAGAATTTCTAAATTTGCAGATGACACCAAACTTTGATTTGATAGAGATGTACAAGATTATGACGGGTTTGGATAGGCTAGATGGGAAAAGGCTGTTCCTACTAGATGGTACAAGGACTAGGGGACACAAATTTAAGGTATCGGGCAAGAGATACAGGGGGGATGTGAGCAAAAACGTTTTACGCAGCGTGTGGTGAGGACCTGGAACTCGCTGCCAATGGAAGTGGTGGAAGCGGAGACACTTAATGTTTTCAAGGGGAGACTGGATGGGCGCTTGAGGGAAATAAACTTGTAGGGCTACGGGGATAGAGCGGGGGAATGGGACTCAATGGATTGCTCGACAGAGAGCTGACACGGACTCGATGGGCCGAATGGCCTCCTCTGTCCTGTCATGTCTCTATAAAGGTGCTGACACTGGCTGGGTTCAATTCTACACTCACTGGTTCCTCTCCCTCTCCTCCCCTGAATCTGCTCACTCTGGCTGGGTTCAGTTCACTCACTGTTTCTCTTCCCTCTCTTCCCCTGAAGGTGCTGACTCTAGCTGGGTTCAGTTTCACACTCACTGGTTCACCTCCCTCTCCTCCCCTGAACGTGCTGACTCTGGCTGGGTTCAGTTCTACACTCACTGGTTCCACTCCCTCTCCTCCCCTGAAGGTGCTGACTCTGGCTGATTTCAGTTTACTTGCTGGGACCTGGAAGCCCCGCCTTCTCATGGTTCCTTTACAAAAATGGCTTCACATGCACTCTACCGCTCGACGATGCAAGATAGCGGCAGAAAAAACCCACAGCTTTCCTTTGCAAAGATGGCCGCCATTAATCTGGGCCTGTTATTGGGGAAAAGCCTCCGAGCTGCAAACGCGGAACCTGTAGGTTCCCATTCGTGGCTTGCGGCCTACAGCAGGTGTTTATGAAGCCAACCTGGCGAGTGCGTTACCTCTCTGCGCCCTGCTGATTCGTAATCGGCGTAAAATCGCTTCACCGACCTTTCTGCGCTTATCCCACTTACCCGGCTCTGATCACATTGGCAATGCGCATTCTCAAAATACAGGCGGGTGCTGCGCCTGCGCACTGGGCTCCTCCAGTGTGAATGGGGCACATTCTCCCCCGCGGGGCATGCTGGGGAACATTGAAAACCCCAAACAGTGAATGGAGAATGAATTTCTGTGATCCCAGTGAGAGAGAATTCATCAATAATTCACTCAGAAACCCAAGTGCACGGGCACTCTGCCATGGTTCAGTCTGTACTATTTGCATATTGAATTATCATTGGCCCGCAGGCATCTGTAAGGAAAAGCTATTATATTCACGTGATCACATGCTGAAGTGTCATTGGCCTGCAGGCATCTGTAAGGGGTCCTAACTCCATCTTGTCCCCACTGCGCTGTATGAGTCAGATCACAGACCTGATGCTTCATAAAAGAGTTTAAACTGTAATACTCCGTTGTCCTGCAATTTATTATTTTTGTACAAAGTGTGCAAAACAAGACCTATTATATTCAAAATAACAACAGAAAATACTGGAAAAACTCAGCAGGCCAGGCAACATCCGTGGAGAGAAATTAGAGTTGACGTTTCGGGTGAACTCTTTTTCAAAACTGGAAAGGAAATGAAATAGATCGAAGGCAGGGCTGCGATAGAACAAAAGAAGTAAAGAGACATTAAGAGGTATTCAAAACCAGACGAGATGGTAACAGGACTAGTGGAGACAAAAGACGGCTCAGATTAGGTGTGAAGTGTACTGGCAGGAAGAGAGACAGCTGCCATGTGGGAGAGAGAGAGAAAAATGGAAAGGGGGGTGGAGGGAAAGCCCAAAACAAAGGGGTGGAAAAAATATATAAGTAAAAATGTAATAGCGGCCGAGGTTATGATCTGAAATTGTTGAACTCAATATTGAGTCTGGAAGGCTGCAAAGTGCCTAATCAGAAGATGAGGTGCTGTTCCTCAAGTTTACGTTGAGCTTCCGTGGAACAATGCAAGAGGCCAAGGACGGTGAGGTCCGAGTGGGAATGGGGCGGTGAATTAAAGTGACAGGTGACCGGAAGCTCGGGGTCAAACTTACGGACTGAACAGTGGTGTTCTGCAAAGCGGTCACCCAATCTGCGTTTGGTCTCCCCAATGTAGAAGAGACCACATCGTGAGCAGCGAATACACTATACTGGATTGCAAGAAGTACAAGTAAATTGCTGTTTCACCTGGAAGGGCTGTTTGGGGCCCTGGACAGTGGGAAGGGGGAGGTATAGGGGCAGGTGTTACATCTCCTGCGCTTGCACAGGAAGGTGACAGGCGAAGGGGAATAGCTGTTGGGGGTGATAGAGGAGTGGACTAGGGTGTCTCAGAGGGAGCGGTCCCTACGGAATGCTGAAAGCGGAGGGCAGGGGAAGATGCATTTGGTTGTGGGATCACTTTGGAGGTAGTGGAAATGGTGGAGGCTGATCCATTGAATGTGGAGGCTGGTGGGGTGAAAGGTGAGGACAAGGAGAACCCTATCGTGGTTCTGGGAGGGAGGGGCAGGGGTGAGGGCAGAAGTGCGGGAGATAGAACGGACACGGTCGAGGGCCATGTCAACCACGGTAGAGGGGAATCCTCAGTTGAGGAAAAAGGAAGACATGCCGGAAGCACTGGTGTGGAAGGTGGCATCGTCGGAGCAGATACGGCGGAGACGGAGAAACTGGGAGAATGGAATAGAGTCCTTACAGGATGGGTGTGGGAGGAAGTGTAGTCCAGGTAGCTGTGGGAGTCAGTGGGCTTGTAGTGAATATTGGTCGATAACCTATCCCCAGAGATGGAGACGGAGAAGTCGAGGAAGGGAAGGGAAGAGTCAGAGATGGACCAGGTGACGGTGAGGGAAGGGTGGAAATTGGAGGCAAAGTGAATGAAATTGTCTAGTTAGGGGCGAGAGCAGGAAACGGCACCGATACAGTCATCAATGTATCAGAAAAAGAGGTGAGGGAGGGGACCTGAGTAGGACTGGAACCAAGAGTGTTCCACATATCCCACGAAAAGGCAGGCATAGCTAGGACCCATGCAGGTACCCATAGCAACACCTTTGATTTGGAGGAAATGATTGGAGTTAAAGGAGAAGTTGTTCAATGTGAGAACAAGTTCAGCCAGGCGGAGGAGGGTGGTGGTGGATGGGGACTGGTCGGGCCTCTGTTCAAGGAAGAAACGGAGTGCCCTCATGCCATCCTGGTGGGGGATGGAGGTGTAGAAGGATTGTACGTCCATGGTGAAAAGGAAGCGGTTGGGGCCAGGAAACTGTAAACTGTTAAAGTGGCGGAGGGTGTCCGAAGAGTCGCGGATGTAGGTGGGAAGAGACTGGACAAGGGGAGAAAAGATGGAGTCAAGATAGGAAGAGATAAGTTCCGTGGGGCAAGAACAGGCTGAAATGATGGGTCTACCACGGCAGTCCTGTTTGTGGATCTTGGGAAGGAGGTAGAAGCGGGCTGTGCGGGGTTGGGGAACTATGAGGTTGGTGGCCACGGGGGGAAGATCTCCAGAGGGGATGAGGTCAGTGACTGTCTTGAAAACGGTGGTTTGATGTTCGGTAGTGGGGCCATGGTCCAGGTGGAGGTAGGAGGAGGTGTCGGAGAATTGGCGTTCAGCTTCCGCTAGGTAGAGGTCAGTTCGCCAAACAACAACAGCACCACCCTTGTCAGCGGGTTAATGACAATGTCAGGGTTGGATCAAATTGAATGGAGTGCTGCAAGTTCAGAGGGAGGTAGGTTGGAGTGAGTGAGGGGAGCAGAGAAATGGAGACGGCCAATGTCATGGCGGCAGTTAGCGATGAAAAGATCTAGAGAGGGTAAAAGGCCAGGGGGAGGGGTCCAGGTAGAACGGGAATTCTGCAAGCGGGAGAAAGGGTCAGTCATGCGGGGGGAAGACTCCTTGCCAGAGAAGTGGGCACAGAGATGAAGGCGGCGGAAAATGAGCTCAACATCATGCTGAGCTCGAAATTCATTGAGGTGGGGGCGTAAGGGGATGAAGCTCAGGCCTTTGCTGAGGACTGATCGTTCAGGGTCAGAGAGTGGAAGGTCAGAGGGGATAGTGAAAACACGGCAGGGGGTGAGATTGGGAGAAGGGGGGTCAGAGGAAAGTGATGGGGAAGAAGGTTCCGGGGGGGCGTTGGTGTCCAAGAGTTGATGAAGCTTGCGATCCTTGACATCGGAAAGGAAGAAAAAAAGTTTTTTGTTGAAGCCTCGGATGAGTCGAAGGATGAAATGGAACTGTGGACCCGGAGAGCTTTGAGATAGAGTGCGCCGGTGTTGCTGAAGAGAGAGGTCTAGAGTGTTCATGTGGCGCCGCATGGCATTGAGCGTGGATCTCAGGATGTGGCGAGAGCAGTAGTTCGAGGAACGATGAATATCTTGGAGATATTTGAAATCCTGGGTGGATCCGAAACACGAAGGGTGGAAGTTTAGTTGGAATCCATGTGGAATAAGTCGGAACTGGAGACAGATGCTGAGGAAAATGATATGGCTGTGAAACCGAGTCTTGGCAGATACCTGATCAAACACGAGAAGGGAAACTGAAAGTAATGAAGATGAACAAGCTTGAAGAGCCAAATGGAGATCCCGTCGAAGAGAAGAGCAGAACTTCTTAAAGTAGGCATTCCTAGAAGAGGTGTGGCAGTGAACCAAACACTAGTATGATAGCAAAATACTGCAGATGCTGGAAATCCGAAATAACAACAGAAAATGCTGGAAAAGCTCAGCAGGGCAGGCAACATCCGTGGAAGAAATTTGAGTTGACGTTTCGGGTGAACCTATTATATTCACCTGTGATCACATGCTGAGTTATCATTGGCCTGCAGGCATCTGTAAGGGGTCATAACTCCATCTTGTCCCCACTGTGTTGTATGAGTCAGATCACGGACCTGATGCTTCATAAAAGAGTTTAAACTGTAATACTCCGTTGTCCTGCAATTTATTATTTTTGTACGTGTGCAAAACAAGACATGGTGTCAGAATAGGGATTTGAAATGGACATCGTTGGAGCTCCCTTACCTCGAATGAATTGGGAATCTTTGAACTTACATAGAGAATGGAGCAAGTTCAAGCAACATGTGGAGTTAATGTTCTCAGGTCTGTTGAAAAGCAAAGGGGAGGAAGAAAGATGCAGCTACCTACTCCTGTGGATCGGAGAAAAAGGGAGAGACATTTTTAACACATGGTCTCTCACCGCGGATGAAGCAAAGGTACTGAAAAGTTATTTTGACCGTTTTGAAGCATATGTGATGCCCAAGACAAATACGATATTCGCTAGGTACAAGTTTCAGGAGAAAGTGCAAGGAGCTAGTGTGTCGTTTGAACAGTTCGTGACTGAGTTAAAACTGCTGGTAAATGACTGTGAATATGCAGATAAAGATGAGATAGTCAGAGACCGCATCGTGTTTGGAATACATTCAGCTAAAGTGAGAGAGAAACTTTTGAATGTTGGGTCCGGGCTAACACTGGACAAAGCTATGGACATCGCTAGATCACATGAGATAGCCCAAGCGCAGTTGAAAATCATAACCGGCACCACGAGCAGCTCGAGTGAACAGACAGTGCACGCAGTTAATAGACACACACCAAAGAACACGCCCAGAGAGCGTGTTTCAGAACAGAAAGAACAGAGAGAGTTCTAAAAATGGGCGACACAGACATAAAACGCTTCAAAAACTGTGGATATTGTGGAAACAACTGGCATGGGGAAAAGGAGAAACGTCCTGCCAAAGGAAGGCGATGTGCTAAATGTGGGAAACAGAACCACTTTGCTAAAGTCTGCAGGACTGTTTTCGGAGAAGCAGTACACACAGTGAGTGACAGCCAAATGCCAGATAGAGAGCCAAATGCAGAGGAATTGTTTATTGATTCTATGTCACAGAAAAAACAGATTTCAGAGACTGAGCAAGCCTATGCCGATATTGAGATAGGAAAACAGGGCACAGAGCTTAAGTTTAAACTAGACACTGGATCTCAAGTTAATGTAATTCCTCTGAGTGAGTATCACAGCTTGAAGGATGAGTGTGAGCTACAGCCCACCTCATGCAGAATGACCGGCTATGGGGGTGAGCAGCTCATTGTAAAAGGCACATGCGTGATGAAATGCAAGTACAAAGAAAGCAACATGATGTTGGATTTTTACATTGTTGACACTCAAGCACCTCCAGTGCTAGGTCTAAAGGCATGTTTAGACATGGACCTCGTCAAGCTAGTGCTATCATTGACAGCACCAGTTGAGAAGCAGACAGTCGTGGAGGAGTTTGCTGACGTTTTCAAAAGAATTGGACTATTCCCAGGTGAATGCACTATTCACCTTGACCCAACAGCAACCCCTGTGGTTTGCCCACCGAGAAGGATACCCCTTGCTCTATGTAGTCGCCTGAAGGAGGAGCTGCAGAGCATGGAGAATACAGAAATCATCGTACAGGAAACAGAACCGACAGAGTGGATCAACGCGTTAGTAGTGGTTGACAAACCACGTACAGGCAAGCTCAGAGTCTGTCTCGACCCCAGAGATTTGAACAAGGCTATCAAACGCCCTCACTACCCTCGACCAACGCTAGATGACATCACACCCAAGTTAGTGGGAGCACGTTACTTCAGTGTAATGGACGCATGATCAGGATACTGGACTATCAAGCTCACGGTAGAGTCATCTAAGCTAACAACGTTCACCACACCATTTGGACGCTACCAATTTCTGTGTTTACCATTTGGTCTTATCTCAGCTCAGGATGAATTCCAGCAGAAGATCGATGAAACCTATGAAGGCCTCGATGGAGTAGTCACAATCATAGATGACATCCTCATCTATGGCAGGAATAGAGAGGAACCTGACAGGAACCTCTGTGCGATGCTACAAAGATCACGGGCGAAAGGTATCCGGCTCAACCCCGAGAAAAGCATAATCAGATCCATCGAGATCAGTTATTTCGGGCATTGCCTCTCAACTGATGGCATTAAGCCGGATCAAGAGAAAATCTCTGCCATCAAGAAGATGGAGCTGCCAAAGAACCGCGCAGAGCTAGAGACAGTACTAGGCATTGTTAACTACTTAGCCAAGTTTGCCCCAAGCCTCTCCGAAATCAATGCACCCATGCATCAGTTGCTCAAACAATCCAATGAGTTCCTGTGGGACAAACAACATGACACTGCATTTCAGAAAATGAAAGACCTAATCACCAGAGAACCAGAACCAGTTCTTGCCTACTTCGACCCCAACAAAGATCTCAGACTACAAGTGGACGCGTCAAAGTACGGATTAGGTGCAGTATTACTGCAAGAAGGAAAGCCCATCGGCTACGCTTCCAGATCTCTCACAGACAGTGAAATCAACTATGCTCCAATCAAGAAAGAGCTATATGCAATTCTGTATGGATGCAAGCATTTCCACCAGTACGTCTATGGCCGACAAGTCATTGTGGAATCCAACCACAAGCCCCTCGAGTCAATCATGAGGAAACCACTAGCTGCAGCCCCACCAAGGCTACAGAGAATGATCCTTCAGCTACAGAAGTACTAATTCCTAATCATTCACCGTCCAGGCAAAGACATTCCTGTCGCAGACATGCTCTCCAGAAAGTCTCTTAGCTACCAGGACAGCAGCCTCAGTGAAGGCATGGATGTGCAGGTGCACATGGTGTACAACAGCTTACCTGTGAGTGACTCAAAACTGAAGGAGATCCGAGCAGGAACAGAGAAAGATGCACAACTCACACTGCTGAGCAAAGTCATACATGAAGGATGGCCTGAGGAAAGGAGGAAATGCCCTCAGAGCATATCTGAATTCTGGAACCACAGAGACGAACTGTCACAAATCAACAGAATCGTCTTCAAAGGGGAGAAAATCATCATTCCTACCAGTTTCAGAGAAGAGATGTTGACAAAAATTCATGCTGGACATATGGGCATGGAAAAATGCAAACAAAGAGCACGTGACATTATATTTTGGCCTGGAATGTGCAAACACATTGAGGACATTGTCGGAAAATGTTCCATTTGTCTAGAACGCCGCCCATCAAATGTCAAAGAGCCCATGATACCTCACCGTATCCCAGACAGGTCCTGGCAGGTCGGGGCAATGGATCTGTTCACATGGAACAACGAGGACAACTTCAAGTCACCAGCACAGCTGTTGTTGATGAGCCACAGACTTCGCTCAATCCTTCCAAGCACCAACAAGCAGCTGCAGCCAGAGGTTGTCAGCTGCAAGCAAGTGCATGCAAAATGTGTACAGAGACAGCAACACCAAAAGAGATACTATGACAGGTCAGCTAGACTACTGCCGCCACTGTACAATGGAGAATCCATCAGAATACAGGAGCATGACTACTGGAAGCCAGCAGTCGTCATCCAGCCAGCTGACACTGAGCGATCGTATCACGTCCGCACCCCAGAAGGACAGGTGTACCGCCGCAATTGCAGGCACCTCCTGAACACCAAGGAACAACATCGTCATTCCAACGAGAGGATCAGTTCAACAGAGTGTGATGAACAGAGCAATACACAAAACACATCATACTTACCTAAACCTGAACCTGATTTGTTGACTGATTCAGGAGCATGCTCAGTTCCATACCGTACAAGATCGGGATGAGAAGTCAAGCCTAGAGTTATCATTGACTTGTAAACTGTCAAAGGGTGTAGGCGGATCGCTGCCCTAAAAAAAACTGTACATCGTTATTGAAACGTTGAAATGTTTCCAGTGCTAGTTAAATGCTGAGTTTACTTATATGTTTATGCTACCGAGAACATTATGTAAAAGAAAGGTATAGAGTTATACAGCACAGAAAGAGGCCCTTCGGCCCATCGTGTCCGTGCCGGCCATCAAGCCCTATCTAGTCTAATCCCATTTTCCAGATTTGGTCCGTAGCCTTGTATGCTATGGCATTTCAAGTGCTCATCCAAATGCTTCTTGAATGTTGTGAGGGTTCCTGCCTCTCCCACCCTTTCAGGCAGTGAGTTCCAGATTCCAACCACCCTCTGGGTGAAAAAGATTTTCCTCAAATCCCCTCTAAACCTCCTGCCCCTTACCTTGAATCTATGCCCCCTTGTTATTGACCCCTCTACTAAGGGGAAAAGTTCCTCTTTATCTACCCTATCTATGCCCCTCATAATTTTGTATACCTCAATCAGGTCCCCCCTCAGCCTTCTCTGCTCCAAGGAAAACAACCCCAGCCTGTCCAGTCTTTCTTCATAGCTGAAGCGCTATAGCCCAGGTAACATCCTGGTAAATCTCCTCTGCACCCTCTCCACAATCACATCCTTCCTATAGTGTGGCGACCAGAACTGCACACAGTACTCCAGCTGTGGCCCTACCAGCGTTTTGTACAGCTCCATCATAACCTCCCTGCTCTTATATTCTATGCCTCGGCTAATGAAGGCAAGTATCCCATATGCCTTTTTACCCACCTTACCCACCTGTTCTGCGGCCTTCAGCGATCTATGTACATTCACACCAAGGTCCCTCTGATCCTCTGTCTTTCCTAGGGTCCTACCATTCATTGTGTATTCCCTTGCCTTGTTAGTCCATCCAAAATGCATCACCTCACACTTTTCAGGGTTAAATTCCATTTGTCACTGTTCCGCCCATCTGACCAACCCATCTGTATCGTCCTGTAGCCTGAGGCTTCCCGCCTTGCTATTTACCACCCCACCAATTTTTGTGTCATCTGCGAACTTACTGATCATACCTTTTACATTCACATCCAAATCATTAATGTAGACCACAAACAGCAAGGGACCCAACACTGATCCCTGTGGTACCCCACTGGACACAGGCTTCCAGTCACAAAAACAACCTTCCACCATCACGCTCTGTCTTCTGCCACTAAGCCAGTTTTGGATCCAATGTGCCAAGGCACCCTGGATCCCATGGGCTCTTACCTTCCTGACCAGTCTCCTATGCGGGACTTTATCAAAAGCTTTACTGAAATCCATGTAACCCACATCCACTGCACTACCCTCATCGACACACCTAGTCACCCCCTCGAAAAATTCAATCAAATTGGTCAGACATGATCTTCCCTTGACAAAACCATGCTGGCTATCCCTAATTAATCCCTGCCTCTCCAAGTGGAGAGCAATTCTGTCCCTCAGAATTTTTTCCAATAATTTCCCTACCACTGATGTTCGGCTCACTGGCCTGTAATTCCCTGGTTTATCCCTACTACCCTTCTTGAATAATGGTACTACGTTAGCTGTTCTCCAGTCCTCTGGCACATCCCCTGTGGCCAGAGAGGTTCTAAAAATTTGTGTCAGAGCCCCTGCAATCTCCTCTTTTGCCTCACATAGTAGCCTGGGATACATCTCGTCTGAGCCTGGGGATTTATCCACTTTTAAGCCTGCTAAAACCGCGAGTACCTCCTCCCTCTCGGTGCTAATATGTTCAAGTATATCACAGTCCCCCTGCCCGATTTCTATGTCCACATCGCCCTTCTCCATAGTGAACACAGATGCAAAAAATGCATTTAAAACCCCACCTACATCCTCTGGCTCTACACACAGTTTGCCACTTTGGTCCCTAATGGGCCCTACTCTTTCCCTAGTTATCCTCTTGCCCTTAATATACTTATAAAACACCTTAGGATTTTCCTTTATTTTGCTCACCAGTGTTATTTCATGGCCCCTCCTCGCTCTCCTAATTTCTTTTTTAAGTATCCCCCTGCACTTTCTATACTCCTCTAGGGCTTCCTCTGTCTTTAGTCCTTTGTATCTGCCAAAAGCCCCCCTTTCTTTCCTAATCCATTCTCGTATATCCCTTGACATCCAAGGTTACCTTAAAAGTAATGCATAATATTTTTCTTTTAAAAGAAAGGGGATGTAACATTTGCATATTGAATTATCATTGGCCCGCAGGTATCTGTAAGGAATACCTATTATATTCACGTGATCACATGCTGAGTTGTCATTGGCCTGCAGGCATCTGTAATGGGTCCTAACTCCATCTTGTCCCCACTGTGCTGTATGAGTCAGATCACAGACCTGATGCTTCATAAAAGAGTTTAAACTGTAATACTCCATTGTCCTACAATTTATTATTTTTGTACAAAGTGTGCAAAACAAGACACAGTCCTGGATGTGATTAATAACAGAATCCAAACCGCTGCAGTCACATGTGAACTCACTGGAGTCTCAGCAGGTGGGGTGAATTTCTTCCTACACACAGGATATTGAAACAGCCTCTCTCCAGTATCAATGCACTGATCGTGCATCAGCTGCTTTGAACTTTGAAAGTTTTACTCACAGTCAGAGTATTTACAGCAACTGTTCTCAATGTGGACACTCTGGAGTATCAACAGTTGGAACAACGGAGTGAATCCCTTCCCACACGTGAAGTATCTAAACGGTCTCTCTCCGGTGTGACTGTGCTGGTGTGTCAGTAAATGGGATGTTTGATAGAATCCCTTTCCACATACAGAGCAGTGAATGGATTCTCCCCCTTACGAACATGTTAGGGTGGGAATAGATGAGATAAGTGAGTGACTCTCTTTCCACACTCAGCTGGTGAACGGCCTCTCCCCGGTCTGACAGTATCCAAGAGTTTGCAACTCAGACGGGCAACCGAATCCATTCCCACATTCCCCATATTTACACTAATACAAAAAGAAAATACTGCAGAAGCTGGAAATCTGAAATAAAAACAGAAAATGCTGGAGATGCTCAGCTGGTCAGGCATCATCTGTGAAGAGAAAAGCAGAGTTAACGTTTCAGGTCGATGACCCTTCGTCAGAAGTGAAAAAAAGCAAGAAATGGAACAGATATTTAAGCAAGTGTAGGGGCTGGGAAATGCGGGAGGGGATGAAAGAACAAAAGGGAAGGTCTGTGATAGGATAGAAGGCAGGAGTGATTAAGGGATATTCAAGGCAAAAGGCGATGGTAATGGGACAGGTTAAAAATCAAAGGGTGGCTCCAGACTGCTGAGCATCTCCAGTATTTTCTGTTTTTACCCCACATTTACACTGTTGATTCAGGTGGGCGCACGAGTCTCACAGGCTAGACGATTTATTAAAAGTGGATCCAGACACAGAACATGTGTCCTGTTTCTCCCCACTGTGATTGGTGTTTTTTCCTTCTATATCCAAAGGCCGATGATATTCAGGTCCTGATAATCCGGAGAATCTGTCAAATCTTGACGCAATGTTTGGATTCAGTTTCCATCTGCAGATCCTCCCCTTCTAATACCCTCATATGGCATTTACAACAGAATAGACCTTCAGAACAAACAAATCTAGTTTCTATACAACATTCTTTCCCCTCCTGTCCCTCCTAAGCTGTAAATTCCCCATTCTACACACACTCCCTTCATCTTTACTGTCTAAAAACAACATTCATTACATCATCTGGGATTTTGTGTCTCCCCTTCTCTCCAGAAGGAACTGAATCTGGCTGGGTGCAATTAGTTAACCTCTACATTTTTGTAGGAAGAACGAGGAGAGGCAATATAAACTAAAGGTACAATTCTATAGGGGGTGCCTGAACAGAGAGACCTGGGGGTTTATGTGCACAAATCGTTGAAGGTGGCAGGGCAGGTTGAGAAAGCGGTTAAAAAAGCATACGGGATCCTGGGCTTCATAAATAGAGGCATAGAGTGCAAAAGCAAGGAAGTTATGATGAACTTTTATAAAACACTGGTCTTTCTGGAGTTTAGAAGAATGAGAGGTGATCTCATTGAAACATATAAGATTCTGAAGAGGATTGACAGGGTAGATGCTGAGAGGTTATGTCCCCTCGCTGGAATGTCTAGAACTAGGGAGCATAGTCTCAGGATAACGGGTAGGCCATTTAAGACTGAGATGAGGAGGAATTTCTTCACTCAGAGTGTTGTGAAACTTTGGAATTCTCTGCCCCAGAGGGCTGTGAATGCTGAGTCTTTGAATATATTCAAGGCTGAGGTAGATAGATTTTTGGACTCTAGGGGAATCAAGGGATATGGAAATCCAGCGGGAAAGTGGAGTTGAGGTCGATGATCAGCTATGATCTTATGGAATGGTGGAGCAGGCTCGAGGGGCCGTATGGCCTACTCCTGCTCTTATTTCTTATGTTCTTATGACCTCAACTGGAGTATTGTGTCCAATTCTGGGCAGCACACTTTAGGAAGGATATGAAGGCCTTCGAGATAGTGTGGAAAAGATTTGTTGCAGAAAAAATGGTTCCAGGGACGAGAGTCTTCAGTTACATGGATAGACTAGAGAAGCTGGGGTTGTTGTCCTTGGAGCAGAGAAGGTTGAGAGGAGATTTGATAGAGGTGTTCAAAATCATGAGGGTTCTAGACAGAGTAGATAGAGAGAAACTGTTCCCATTGGCGGAAGGGTCGAGAACCAGAGGACACAGATTTAAGGTGATTGGCAGACGAACTAAAGGTGTCATGAGGAAAAACTTTTTACGCAGTGAGTGGTTAGGATCTGGAATTCACTGCCTGAAAGGGTGGTGGGGGCAGATTCAACTGTGGCTTTCAAAAGGGTATTGGATAAGTACCTGAAGGAAAAATGTTGGCACGGCTACGAGGAAAGGGCAGGGGGAGTGGGACTAGCTGAAGTGCTCTTGCAGAGAGCTGGCACGGGCTCGATGGGCCTCCTGCTGTGCTCTAATGAGTCTATGATTCTAGAGCCTCACCATCAGCCGACTCAGTGAGTGTCAGCAGTGACAGCAGTCCAATTCTGCCCTCAATGGACATCCATACACTTCCCAGTTGATGTCACTGGATCTCCATCAAGAGCAGGGTCAGTGCCTGATTCTTGCTCTTAGTTAGCCCAGTGGTACTGGGGATAATTATAGCCCCTGAACTGCTGCCTTGTCGGAGATCAACTCACAGCCCAGATTAAGGATTGACCTTGGTACCTTCCTAGTCAGTAGTACATAGTGTTTTAAAGTGGAAGGGGAGAGTGAGAACAGAATATTTAGAAAGAAATATCACTTCACCTTTAAACAAAACCTTAATTACACTGCAAAATTCGGAAGACTTTCACTATTAAACAAACAATGTCAAATGGATCGTCAAAAACAGTGAGACATTTTAGAAAGGCTCAAGTCACTGAAACAGACAGGTTTACAATCACTGCACAGTACAGAAGGGAGCGACTGTTAATGGGAGCTCTGTTAGTGAAGTCCGCCAACACTCCAAGATAAACGGGTCTGTCCCTTTAACTATAAATAGACAGAGAAAGGGGAGTCCCTGTCCCTTTAAATATCTGGCCCATTCCCCAGGCAGTGGGAGGAGGAACAGCGCGCGGTCTCTTTATATCCTGACCCAGCGGGCCCCGCCGGATGGGCTGCCGCAGGGTCGTAAAGCCCACCATGGTAGTGTCCATCGGGTTAAACAGAACAACTGATAAGAGCCTCACACAAAGTGTTTGTTATATGTGTGAGTGTGTAAACAAAACACATCATCCTTTATGTGTGCGAGTGAACTTCACAGAGATAAATTATCTTCAATTATTTTCCAGCATTTTATTTCCTTTTAATGTAACTTCCGAGCGTTGAATCCCTTTAACATTTATTGATAACACATATTGTCTTGTGGGCTCTTGTTTAGAAAGTGATGTCACAGTGACCATTCCGTTACCAAGGTGAGCCTGTCTGTCCGCAGTATTCAGTGGGAAAGGGGATTAAATCACACCGAGGATAATGAGCAGCCACCAGTCTCTGCACTTTATTGTCCAGTGATCACCTCACCATCACACAGAAGCTCTTGATATAAACCTCCAGTGTGTAATGATTGGTGCAGGGTCAATGGTGGAGTTCCACAGCGGGAGTGATCCTGGAGTAACCCCGTGGATGTTCTAGGTTATGTATTTTTAGTTATCCTGGTTTCTAACACACACACATCAACAAAACGGGGAATTCCTGGAAACATGCTGCAGGTCCTTCTTTATCTGGAGATCAAATGTCTGTTGTATAATTGTACCAGCAGTTAACAGGCTCCTGTGAACTCCTCCCTCTGCTATTTTAATGCAGACTTCAACCAATTTATTTTAAACGGGTTTATTTTAAATGAGCTAACACCTGCCTTAAAATGGTAGACTCAGGACTGTCACACACACATTTTGGGCCAGAAATTCCAGAACGGGGCTTGCAGCGCGTGCAAGCCCCGTATTTGCACTTACCCCGCGCTCCTGCCAATCAGCTCCAGGGACGCCTGCACTTCCAGAAACTGAAACAAGAATCCCGGGCAGCGTATGACGTCACGCCGCCCAGGAGTGCAGCCAGCGCGGACCCAGGAGCGTGCAGTGTAAGTGAGACACGCCCCTTGAGGTCTCAGTTTCACTGGACACGCCCCCAATGTTTCTGTCAAGCTGCTTTGCTTTTTTACATGCAAAGCAGCAGTTTAAATAGGTTTTTGGAAGTTTTTTCAAGATTTTGGTAACTTTTATAAAAAAAATTAAATGTTTACATTATTTTGAGTAATCTGAAGTAGTTTTAAAGAGAATTAAAGCAATTTAAAGACTTTTAAAAGCCCTAAAAGAATTTTTTTAATTCCATTTATTTATTTAGCAATGTCATCGTCATACGTGTCTTCACACTGTTCCCTTTGGGGAACTGTATGAAGTGGTGGAAGGATTTATGGTCGTGATTAACGCTCATTCCGTGACCGTAACCATCTTTGAACCAGCCATTAGGGCGGTTAGTCCTATGGCGGGAGGGTTTTACGGGCTCCCACAAGCTATACAAGGAGGGGGGGCCACCCACACCCACGGACGCAAATATCCCACTGGATGTCAACCCAGAATTTAGAGCCGGAGCTCCGACTCCACTTGCCGGGACTGTCTGGAGCGGGGTTCGAAACCCTACCCAGATCTGGCCCAGCGGCGGGGATCCTACCGCTATGACAAACGCCCAATCCGATTAGCAACGTGAAATGGCAGCATAGGGCTCCAGTCACGGGGAGGGAAAAGGCGCAGGAAACGTATGGGTGTCACCTTTTGTGCGGAGTGGGCCTTTTGCGTAGCAGTAAGCATCCCCTCCGCTGGGCCAGAAGGAGTAGGGTTTTGAACCCCACTCCAGACAGTCCCGGCAAGTGGAGTCGGAGCTCCAACTTTAAATTCTGGGTGGACATCCAGCGGGATACTTGCGTCCGTGGGTGTTGGTGGCCCCCCCCCCCCTCAGATGGGTTGTGGGAGCCCGTAAAACCCTCCCGCCATAGGACTAACCACCCTAATGGCTGGTTCAAAGATGGTTACGGTCACGGAATGAGCGTTAATCACGGCCATAAATCCTTCCACCACTTCATACAGTTCCCCAAAGGGAACGGTGTGAGGATACGTCCGATGATGACCTCTTGCGCAATGCACCTCCTTGGACCCTCAGTCGCAGATGCGAGGGGGCAAGTCGTGCAAGTGTTAAATTTTTTATTTTATTGACATGTAAAATGTTGGCCCAATAATTCCCTTCCAAATGCGCTAGTACGGTCGGGGTACTTACGCATCTGGCCGGATGAAATGCCGGTTTTCAGCATGCACAGTGCATGTGGGGAAAACCGGCATTTCCTGTCCTCTGAACGAAGGGGTTCAGGGGCAGAACGCGTGCGACTGCACATGCAGCGCGTGCGCAGTATAATTCGCCGCTTTCATTAATGCTTTCAGTGAGGTCCAGTCATTACAACTTACACATGAAAAAAGCATGGGTACAGTTGCTACAGAGGCTGCGGAGGAAGATATTTCTTATCGTGGAGCTTCTGAAAGTATGTATGTCTGTATATATTCCTTTGCGTGTAATGTATATATTCCTTTACTTATGTGTATGAATGTATTATTTAATTATGACTTTCAGAGAAAGTAACTTATTGGAAAATCATAATTAAAAACATACATTCATAGTAAAGGAATATAAAACATACATACATATACGTAAAGGAATATATGTGGACATACATACATAACTCATTCTCACATTCCATTCACACAGCCACAAATGCTCCTTCTACCTACCGTTCTGAAAACCCTTTAAAAAAAAAAAAAAAAATTTAACTTTAAAACTTACTTAAAATTTCTTAAAATAACTTCCCTCCCTTTCCCAAACAAAAATATTGCATTTCAAAAGCTCCACGATAAAATATATCTTCCTCCGCAGCCAATGAACCACTTTACACTTGCTTTTTTTCAGTGTAAGTTCTGAGGACTTACCCTCACGGATTTCATGAACGAAATCCACGAAGTTCACTGCGCAAGCGCTGCCTGTGCAGTCGCACGCGCTCGAGGTCTGGAAATGCCGGCGTTCCCCGCATGCGCTGTTCCTGCTGAACGCCGGCATTTCCAACGGCCAGAAGCGTGAGTACACCGAGCGCACTCACGCTTCTGGCCTGGAATTTCTGGCCCATTAAATCTCTGTGGAATAATTTCCAGTCATTTTTAGACTGGAAACTTAACCCTGCCGTTTCACTTTCAGTCAGGAACAGATCGCAGTTTGACACCAATCTCTGATTTGACAGCACGTTTCCAGCATTCACAGTTGCTCTTCCTGACTCTAAACACAGTTGTAAAGGAGCCTTCTGTTCCATGCCGAGGAGCTCTGACCCATGGAAGAGAGCAGCTGGGACACATTCCTTACAGGACTCAAGATTAACCTTCACGGGGACATTGGTCTTTCTCGTCTCTCTTCACTGACAGCAAAGTGCCATTTGCCCCTCTCAGTGTGGCCCTGAAGGACTGTGTCCAGACTGTAGTTCTGTTCCCATCGTACGATCCTCCCCCCAGATTGTCCTTTCTGAGCTCCAGCCAGGTGATGCTAAACACTCAGGTGGGAACGTCAAAAATCCACAACAATGTGTTTAAAGCTAAGCTGATTTATTTCACATATATCCAGAATATTAATAACCCCTGTAACTGGGCTGGAGTTTAACATCAGCAGAAACAAACCCCAACTGTCAGAATGAACACGGTTCAGTCCTGGATGTGATTAACAGCAGCAACAACAGCAGAATCCAACCCCTGCGGTCACTTGTGAACTTGCTGGTGTCTCAGCAAGTTGGATAAACAAGTGAATCCCTTCCCACATTCAGAGCAGGTGAACGGCCTCTCCCCAGTGTGAACTCACTGGTGAGTCAGCAGGTGGGATGACCGAGTGAATTCCTTCCACCACTCAGAGGAGGTGAATGGCCTCTCCCCGGTGTGAACTCACTGGTGTGTCAGCAGATCCATTTTTCTTTTAAGTATCTTCTCACGGTCAGAACATTTAAAAGGTCTCTTATCAGTATGAACAAGTTGGTGTCTCAGCAGGTTGCTTAACTGAGTGAATCCCTTCCCACATTCAGAGCAGGTGAATGGTCTCTCCCTGGTGTGAGTGCGCTGGTGTACAGTGAGGTTAGATGATTGGCTGAACCCACTCCCGCAGTGAGAGCACCTGAACGGTCTCTCGTCAGTGTGAAAAAGTTGATGGCACGTCAGTTCCCTGGAACTTTTAAAGCAATTACCGCAGTCCAGGCATTTAAAGGGCCTCTCGTCAGTGTGAACTCACCAGTGCTGCAGCAGATTTGATTAATTAGTGAATCCCTTCCAACACTTGGAGCAGGTGAACGGTTTCTCCCTGGCGTGAACTCGCTGGTGTTTCAGCAGTTGGGATGAACACGTGAATCCCTTCCCACACACACAGAGCAGGTGAATTGTCTCTCTCCAGTGTGAACTCGTCGACGAGTTTCCAGCTCAAATGGGTAGTTGAATCGCTTCCACGGTTCCCACATTTACACGGTTTCTCCCCGGTGTGACTGCACTTGTGTCTCGACAGGCCAGAGGATCCATTGAAGCCTCATCCACACAAAGAACACATGTACGATTTCTCCCCGCTCTGAACGGTGCATTCTGCTTCCATGTTCAAAGGTCCTGATTGTAGGATTCACAAAATTGAACATTGTCCTATAAGGGTCTATTGGCAGAAAAGGCCTTAAAATTAAAGACTGTTTTAAAAGAAGCCCAGAAAAAGGGGCACACAAAATGGCCGCCAGACCCCGTGACCAGCTTTTTGGGACATTTTAAAATGGTTCCTGCAGTCCGCAGACAGCTTTTGTGGATTCAGCCCATTGTAAGTTCTGGAAAGCAGTTTTGGAGAAAACAAAACCAGACAGAACCCCATACATATAGATTAGCTGCAGATCCGATCAGATCGGCCTGTAGTTAAAGGCCATCTAAATGTTTACCCAGACAAAGGGAAACAGCTTCAAGTTCAAAGGGGGACATCAAGACCCATTAAAGACAATACAAGGTCATTCCAGACCAGAGGTGGCATTTACCGGCCATCCCGAAGGTACTTTAAACACAAAAATCACCCCGCTGTGCTACAAGCCCGCCAAAAGTTAAACAAAGACTAACCTTGATTTGACGGGAGATAAGGGCCTCAATGAGAAGTATAATTGGGGACCCAGGATAGCTATCAGTAGCCTTTCGAGCTTTTTGGAGAGCCAGCCAATGTTGTTGATAGAGAAAGCGAAGATTATTCGATCTTGAACATTCGAGCCGTTCAGGCTGTTCAGAAGAAGAAGACGAGACCCGGGGTAGTTATCGGGAGATCATCAACAAACCCCGGGCTGTTGACGAGACGAAGAGAACGGTGAAGAAGAAGAAGAGACGAAACGCCCTACAGAATGGGTGGCCATCGATGTATGCAGGAGCACGGAGAAATTGGGACTGTGACCACCATCGTGGTGTGAAGGAGCAGCGAGAAAACGGCCCATGGGTGAAACGATGGTCGGCGCGTCTTGCTGAAATAAAGAAGCCATCAGCTTGAGCAGCCCGCTGCTCCTACAGCCCAACGACCACGTGGAGACAGGACGCCTGAGAGGACCAAAACGCAGACTTTCAAAACCCTATACTTTCTAACTGGATTGGTGAGCATGTTTCTGGCCCCTCATAATCTGATCTAGCTAGGTTTAGGGGGTGCACATTTTAGGGGATAGTCCCTCAATGTTCCGTGTGTTTCGCCAATTCATGGTGACCATTGTAAAGTATAATATGTCTGTATATATATTGGTTAGTACTGTATTATGATTTGTTTTTCCCTCCCATGTGCCTTATTGGCTTACATTCAATTTTTCCTTTATGCAATAAAATTTCATTTCGTTTCATTAAACTTGGTCTGTAGAGTATTCTCTGCATTGTAGTTCCTGCCTCAAAGCCAGTGTATAGAACCTAAGGGGTGAGTGGGTCGAACCACTCGGTAAATTACTGTGCAAGAGAGAGAGGCCTCTAGAGTGAGAGAGAGACCTCGACACTCAAAACCCCTTACATGACGAATCGAGTGACTTTGTCAGATCTTGAAGTACTGTTTGCTTTGAGTTCCCCATCTGCAAATCCTCCACTTCTAACATCCTGCAAAATTAATTTAAACTGGACACAGTGAGTGCGAAAGAGAACCCACAAAAACATAAAGCAGGTAGTGAAATTGAGCTTAACGAATCTGGGAATTTGTGGGGCCGGCACGAGAAAAAAGTGACCATGAAAGCTGCCGGATTGTCGTAAAAACCCAACTGGTTCACTAATGTCCTTCAGGGAAGGGAACCCATTTCCCGATCTGGGCCTACACAAGACTCTGGCCTCTTTGGGAGGAGAGAGAGCGAGGTGGGAGGGGGAGGGGTGAAGGAGAGTGACTTTATATATCTGCAACTTGACTAGATATTTGACAGAACCTCCCAAACATGTGACCTCCACCGCCTAGAAGGACAAGGGCAGCAGGTGCAAAGGAACACCATCACCTCCCAGTTCCCCTCCAAGTCACATATATCGGCGTTCCTACATCGTCGCTGGGTGAAAATCCTGGAACTCCTCACCTAACAGCATTCTGAGAGTACCTTCACCACACGGACTGCAGAGGTTCAAGAAGAAGGTGCAGCATCACCTTCTTAACGGGCAACTGGGGACTGGCAATATCTGCTGGCCTTGCTAGTGGCACCCACATCGAATGAATTTAAAAAATCTGTATATATAAAATGGATTGAAAGCCTCGACAGAAATACTTGTTCCTAAAACGATAATCTTTTACACTGTACAGACAGTGTCTGTTCAGCAACTTAATCTCCCCTAGAATCCTCCTCCCTTCACAGTCTCCCATTGGAAATTGTTGGGTCCCACTGGGCTCAGAAGTACTGCGGGTTAAACCCAGCAGCTTCTCCCCCCTCTCCACTTCAGCTCAAAATGATGCAACAAGAAAGCCCTACACAGGAGGCCAGGGACCGAGTTCTACATCCACCGCCCACCCTGATGCTAACCGGCTCTGAGTTGCTTCCTCTGCTGTGTCAAGGCCACTTGTTGTTTCTCCTGTCGGGTCACTCAGTCTCCGCCACTGCCCAACAATGAGCCTCTCCCGGCAGCGGTGGACCTGATTGGAGCGGCAGCGGAGGAGCGGTGATATAAAAGCAGTGGTGATATAAAAGCAGCAGCAGCTAGGCCGCACAGCAGTGGCAGACCTGGTTGGAGCTGTGGTGGAGGAGCGGTGATATAAAAGCAGCAGCAGCAGCAGGTAGATTTACCAATCTCGGAGCAGGAGAGAGAAGTAAAAAGTAATCGAAGTGTGACATCACCAGAAAGCAGGTGAGTGATTGGTTGATGAGTATTTCTCTCTTTTTCCAAAATTTAAATCTGTGGTTTATAGTTTCTAAGGTATCTGTGGTATAGCAGGGACTGTTGTTAAACGAGGGCCCTTAAGTTTATCATTTAACTGTAGTGTAATTGGTTGTATTGATTTGATTTAATTTAATTTAAATTAATTAAACGGTAAGTCATGGCAGGACAGCTCGGCCCTGTGGCATGCTCCTCATGCACTATGTGGGAAATCAGGGACACTTCCTGTGTCCCTGATGACCATGTGTGCAGGAAGTGCATCCAGCTGCAGCTACTGGCAGACCGCATTGCAGCACAGGAGCTGCGAGTGGATACATACTGGAGCATTCGTGATGCTGAGGACGTCATGGATATCATGTTTAATCAGTTGGTCACACCGCAGGTAAAGGTTGCACAGGCAGAAAGTGAATGGGTGACCATCAGGTAGAGTAGTAGGCGCAGGCAGGTGGTGCAGGGGTCCCCTGTGCTCATCCCCCTTTCAAACAGATATACCACTTTGGATACTGTTGGGGGGGGGTGGCTTATCAGGGGAAAGCAGCAGCAGCCAACTTCCTGGCACCAGGGGTGGTTCTGCTGCACAGGACAGGAGGAAAAATAAGGGTAGAGCTATAGTAATAGGGGATTCTATTGTAAGGGGAATAGATAGGCGTTTCTGCAGCCGCAAATGAGAGTCCAGGATGGTGTGTTGCCTCCCTGGTGCAAGGGTCAGGGATATCTCAGGGCGGCTGCAGAACATCCTGGAAGGGGAGGGTGAACAGCCAGTTGTCATGGTGCATATAGGTACCAACGATATAGGTAAAAAACGGGATGAGGTCCTAAAAGCTGAATATAGGGATTTAGGAGGTAAATTAAAAAATAGGACCTCTAAGGTAGTAATCTCAGGATTGCTACCAGTGCCATGTGCTAGTCAGAGTAGAAATAGAAGGATATTTCAGATGAATACATGGCTAGAGGAATGGTGCAAGGGGGAGGGATTCAAATTCCTGGGACATTGGAACCGGTTCTGGGGGAGGTGGGACCAGTTCAAACTGGACGGTTTGCACCTGCACAGGATCGGGACCGATGTTCTAGGGGGAGTGTTTGCTAGTGCTCTGGGGGAGGGTTTAAACTAAAATGGCAGAGGGTTGGGAACCTGAGCAGGGAGACAGAGGAAAGGGAAACAAGGATAAAAGCAAAAGACAGGAAGGAGAAAAGCAAAAGTGGCAGTCAGAGAAATCAAGGGTTTAAATCAAACATGGCCACAGTAAATAATAATTCTAAAAGGTCTAAGAGTGTTAAAAAAACAAGCCTGAAGGCTTTGTGTCTTAATGCGAGGAGCATTCATAACAAGGTGGATGAATTAGCTGCGCAAATAGAAGTAAACGAATATAATATGATGGGATTACGGAAACATGGTTCCAGGGTGGCCAAGGCTGGGAACTCAACATCCAGGGTTATTCAATATTCAGGAAAGATAGGCAAAAAGGAAAAGGAGCTGGGGTAGCATTGCTGGTTAAAGAGGGGATTAACACAATTGTAAGGATGGATATTAGCTCTAATGATGTGGAATCTGTATGGGTAGAACTGAGAAATACCATGGGGCAGAAAACGTTAGTGGGAGTGGTATATAGACCTCCAAACAGTAATGCAGAGGTTGGGGATGGTATTAAAAGGGAAATTAGAGAAGCGTGCAATAAGGGCACAGCAGTTATCATGGATGACTTTATTCTACATAGAGATTGGGCTAAACAAATTAGTAACAATACTGTGGAGGAGGACTTCCTGGAGTGTAGTTGGGAAGGTTTCCTGGACTAATATGTCAAGGAACCAACTAGAGATCAGGCCATCTTAGACTGGGTATTATGTAATGAGAAAGGATTAATTAGCAATCTTGTTGTGCGAGGCCCCTTGGGTCCGAGCGATCATAATATACTAGAATTCTTAATTAAGATGGAGAGTGAAGTAGTTGACTCAGAGACTAGGGTCCTGAATTTAAATAAAGGAAATTACAATGGTATGAGGCGCGAGTTGAGTAGGATTGATTGGAGAATGTCGCTCAAAGTGTTGACAGTGGATAGGCAATGGCAAACATTCAAAGATCGCATGGATGAACTACAGAATTTTTTGATCCAAGTTTGGCATAAAAATAAAACAAAAAAGGTGACTCAACTGTGGCTAATAAGGGAAATTAGGGATAGCATAAGATCCAAGGAGAGGTGATATAAATTGGCCAGAAAAAGCAGTAAACCTGAGGATTAGGAGCAGTTTAGGATTCAACAAAGGAGGACAAAGGGATTAATTAAGAGGGGGAAAATACAGTATGAGAGTAAGCTTGCAGGGAACATAAAAAATGAGTGCACAAGCTTTTATAGATATGTGAAGAGAAAGAGATTGGTGAAGTCAAGTGTTGGTCCCTTGCAGTCAGAATCAGGGGAATTAATAATGGGGAACAAAGAAGTGGCAAACCAATTAAATAAATACATTGTTTCTGTCTTCACAAAGGAGGACACAAATAACCTCCCAGAGATGTTAAGGAACATAGGGTCTGAAGAAATCGAGGAACTCAAAGAAATCAGTATTTGTAGGGTAATGGTGTTAGGGAAATTGACGGGATTGAAGGCCGATAAATCCCCAGGGCCTGATAATCTACATCATAGGGTACTTAAGGAAGTGGCCCGAGAAATAGTAGATGCATTGCTGGTCATCTTCCAACATTCGATAGACTCTGGAACAGTACCCTTGGATTGGAGGGTAGCTAATGTGACCCCACTATTCAAAAAAAGGTGGTAGAGAGAAAACGGAATTACAGACCAGTAAGCCTGAATTCGGTAGTGGGGAAAATGCTAGAGTCCATTATAAAAGATGTAATAACAGAGCACTTGGAAAACAGTGACAGGATCAGACAAAGTCAACATGGATTTACAAAAGGTAAATCGTGCTTGACTAATCTACTGGAATTTTTTGAGGATGTAACTGGTAAAATAGATAAGGGAGAACCTGTGGCTGTGGTGTATTTGGACTTTCAAAAGGCTTTCGATAAAGTCCCGCTTAAGAGATTAGCATGTAAAGTTAAGGCACATGGGACTGGGGGCAAGATATTGACTTGGATAGAGTACTGGTTGGCAGACAGAAAGCAAAGAGTTGGAATAAATGGGTCTTTTTCTGAGTGGCAGGCAGTGACTAGTGGGGTACCGCAGGGACCGGTCCTTGGGCCCCAGCTATTCACAATATATATTAATGATCTAGATGAGGGAACTAGATGTAATATCGCCAAGTTTGCAGATGACACAAAGCTGGGTGGGCGTGTGTGCTGTGAGGAGGATGCCGAGAAACTCCAGTACTATTTGGTCAGGTTGGGTGATTGGGCAGAAGTATGGCAGATGCAATATAACGTGGATAAATGCATTGTTATCCACTTTGGTGTCAAAAACAGGAAGGCAGATTATTATCTGAACGGCAATAGATTGGGAGAAGGGGAATTGCAACGAGACATGGGTGTCCTTGTGCACCAGTCGCTGAAGGTAAGCATGCAGGTGCAGCAGGCGGTTAAGAAGGCAAATGGTATGTTGGCCTTCGTAGCAAGAGGGTTTGAGTACAGGAACAAGGATGTCTTGCTGCAGTTGTACAGGGCCTTGGTGAGACCACATCTTGAGTATTGTGTGCAGTTTTGGTCGCCTTATCTGAGGAAGGATGTTCTTGCCATGGAGGGAGTGCAGCTAAGATTCACCAGGCTGATACCTGGGATGGCAGGAATGATGTATTAGGAGAGATTGGGTCAATTGGGCTTATACTCGCTGGAGTTTAGAAGAATGAGAGGGGATCTCATTGAAACTTATAAAATTCTAACAGGACTAGACAGACTAGATGCAGGAAGGTTGTTCCCGATGGTCGGGGAGTCCAGAACCAGGGGTCACAGTCTAAGGATACGTGGTAAGCCATTTAGGACAGAGATGAGGAGGAATTTCTTCACCCAGAGAGTGGTGAACCTGTGGAGTACTCTACCACAGAAGGCAGTAGAGGCCAATTCATTAAATATATTCAAGAAGGAGTTGGATATATTTTTTAAGGCTAAAGGGATCAAGGGTTATGGAGTGATGGCAGGAACAGGGTACTAAATTTGGCTGATCAGCCATGGTCTCATTGAATGGCCGAGCAGGCTCGAGGGGCCTAATGGCCTACTCCTGCTAGTATCTTCTATGTTTCCCGCGCATGCTCAGCTCACGCTGCCCGGATGATTGACGGGAGCTCTGGACCAATAGGAAGAGCGGTGCGGGACTGGAGGACCGAACAGGCGACTGGTCCTCCAACCAATCTGAGTTTGTGAGGGGCGGGGCTTGCTGCACCCAGTGGGCGGGGCTGAGCCCGGATCTCCCTCATTGGCTGAAACTCTGCCTCATTGTTCAAGCTGATTTCTCTCAAACTCCAGGAGAAATCTGGACCTTTCTGTTGTGGCTTTGAACAGATGGAACCCTGTGGGGTGGAGCAAACATTGCAACATTTGGCAGTGAAATGGATTCACTCAGGACAGACAGCAGGGATTATTTCAGGAGATAACTCAATGTAGTGAGAAAGGAAATGCGGTCAATGTTGTGTAGATGGATTGTCAAAAGGTGTTTGATAAGGTGCCGGACAGGAGCCTTGTTGATCAAATTAAGGCTGACGGTATTAAAGGGAGTGGGGCAGCATGGACAGGAAGTTGGGTAAAGGGCAGAAAACAGAGAGTAGTGGTTAATGGATGTTCTTCAGACTGGAGGGATGGACACAGTGGTGTCCCCCAGGGTCAGTGTTGGGCACTGCTCTTCTCAATATAGAGAAATGATCTGGGCTTGGGTATGTGAGGTACAAGATCAAAATCTCCAGATGAGACCAAAATAGGGAACATGGCCAACTGTGAAGAGGACTGTAAGTGACTTCAGTGTGAATACACAGGTTAGTAAATGGGGCAGGTAGATGTCAGCTGAAATTTAATGCAGCGAATTATAAGGTAATGCATTTTGGGAGGAAGAAAAAAGTAGGAAATCTACATTAAATGGTAAAAGTATAAAAGGAGTAGAGGAACAGAACAGTAAAGTGACGTAAGATTCTAGCTGATGCCTTGTCTTATTAATTAGCAGGTTCTAGAGTCTCGTGTCAACAACTTTAATACCTGATTAGAAATATAAGATGAGCAGATTCTCTGTCCTCTCCCGTACCTTACATTGATCCATCAATCAGAGTAAACTTGCAAGTCCTGCGTGTCCACAGTAACTTACACGAGGTCAGCCCGCTGGATGGAACCTCGGGCGCCCTGAGCTTGGTCTCCGGTGTCTCCAGTCCCGACTGCCCCCTTACATCAGGATCCCCTCACTTTTATACCTTGTAGCGATCCATCTCTGGCACCTGACTCTTCTTTGTCTTCTCTGCTGGGTTTTGGCAGGAAGTGAGGGAAAGACAGCTGAAACTTCTCTAATCTGTGATTTACAAGGACACTTTCCCTGGTTCCCGGCAGTTACTTTTCTTCAGTAATATTGTCATTATCCCTAAACTACCCTGCCTGCTATTAATGATGTTGTTTATTATAGTTTCACAGTTATAGGTATAAATATCACACATTATAATCTAATCTATTCTATTACTCACTCTGGTTTAAGCTTATATTGTGGTTATTGACAGACAAACCCAGTTAAGAACATAAGAACATAAGAAATAGGAGCAGGAGTAGGCCAATCGGCCCCTCGAGCCTGCTCCGCCATTCAATAAGATCATGGCTCATCTGATCCTAACTGCCAATCCACTATCACAGAACCATCTCCTGCATCTAACAGAATTAGACACACGAAATAGGAGCAGGATCAGTCTACACGGCCCCTGGGCCCGCTCCGCTACCCACAGGGCCATGACCGATCCGAACCTAGACTCATGTCCAAATTCCTGCCCGCTCACCGTAACCCTTAATTCCCTTCACTTCTAGGAAACTGTCTTTCCCCTGATCTGATTAGAGTTTCACCCAGTGGATTCAGTGGAATGGAATGTCATATCAGTGTTGCCATGGCGACCTGTCTGTAGTGAAGTGCCTGTTTGAGTTTATAACTCAGACTAAACTTCTCTCTCCCATAATACACATTATATCAGACATTTATGTTCATGTACTTTAGCCATGTTCAGTTAATATCATTAATACCAACAAGCGGTTCAGACACACAAACCTTTAAAAGTTGGAGGGACAAGCTGATCAAGTGTTTAAAAAGCACATGGGATCTTAGATTTTATAAATAGAGGTGTAGAGTACAAAAGGGCAGGTACAGCACGGGTTAGATACAGAGTAAAGCTCTATCTACACTGTCCCATCA
Organism: Somniosus microcephalus; assembly: GCF_052327205.1. Taxonomy (NCBI): domain Eukaryota; kingdom Metazoa; phylum Chordata; class Chondrichthyes; order Squaliformes; family Somniosidae; genus Somniosus; species Somniosus microcephalus. The sequence continues at coordinate 144,067,185 of NC_140990.1, read as the reverse complement.
ACACTCCCAGGACAGGTACAGCATGGGTTAGATACAGAGTAATGCTCCCTCTACACAGTCCCATCAAACGCTCCCAGGGCAGGTACAGCACCGTTTAGATACAGAGTAAAGCTCCCTCTACACTGTCCCATCAAACACTCCCAGGGCAGGTACAGCACGGGTTAGATACAGAGTAAAGCTCCCTCTACACTGTCCCATCAAACACTCCCAGGGCAGGTACAGCACCGTTTAGATACAGAGTAAAGCTCCCTCTACACTGTCCCATCATACACTGCCAGGGCAGGTACAGCACGGGTTAGATACAGAGTGAAGCTCCCTCTACACTGTCCCGTCATACACTGCCAGGGCAGGTACAGCACGGGTTAGATACAGAGTGAAGCTCCCTCTACACTGTCCCATCAAATGCTCCCAGGGCAGGTACAGCACGGGTTTGATACAGAGTAAAGCTCCCTCTACACTGTCCCATCAAACACACCCAGGGCAGGTACAGCACGCGTTAGATACAGAGTAAAGCTCCCTCTACACTGTCCCGTCAAACACTGCCAGGGCAGGTACAGCACGGGTTAGATACAGAGTGAAGCTCCCGCTGCACTATCCCATCAAACACACCCAGGGCAGGTACAGCACGGGTTAGATACAGAGTAAAGCTCCCTCTACATTGTCCCCATCAAACACTTCCAGGGCAGGTACAGCCCAAGTTAGAATATTCACAAAGCTGTGAAGGTGGCAAGGCAAGTTGATAAGGCTGTTAAGAAAGCTTATGGGATGCTGTTTTGTACACCGAGGCATTGAGTACACAAACACGGAAGTCAGACTAAACCTTCGAATTATAGAGTCTTAACACACAGAAAACAATTCTGCCGCTGTGCTTGTGTCCACATTTTAATGTCTCCAAGTTTGCTGATGATACAAAGCTAGGCGGGACAGTAAGCTGTGAGGAGACACAAAGAGGCTGCAAAGGGATATAGACAGGATAAGTGAGTGGACAATAAGGAGGCAGATGCAGTATAATGTGAGGAAATGTGAGGTTATTCACTTTGTTCGGAACTATAGAGAAACAGGGTATTTTTTATACGGTGAGAAACCATTAAATGTTGGTGAGATTTAGGTGTCCTCGTATAGGAAACACACAAAGATAGCATGAAGGTACAGCAAGCAATTAGGAAGGCAAATGGCATGTTGGCCTTTATTGCAAGGGGGCTGGAGTACAAGAGTGAGGAAGTCTTGCTACAATTGTACAGGGCCTTGGTGAGACCACACCTGGAGCTTTTGTCTCCTTATCTGAGGAAGGACAGACATGCCTTAGAGGCGGTGCAACAAAGGTTCACTAGATTGATCCCTGGGATGTGAGGCTTGTCCTATGAGGAGAGATTGAGTAGATCGGGCCTATACTCTCTGGAATTTAGAAGAATGAGAGATGATCTCATTGAAACATAAGATTCTGAGGGGGGATTGAGAGATTTTTTTCCCCTGGCTGGAGAGTCCAGAAGTTAGTGCTGTTGGGGAGGGTTTAAATTAATTTGGCAGGGGGGTGGGCACCAGGATGTAGCATTAGAAAATAGAAACAAAAGATTAGGAGAGACAGATAGCATTATAGTAAGACAGAGTAAGGTAATAGATGGGATCAAACTAAGAGAGAATACAAGAAGGTCTAAGATTGATTTACAGTGCATGTGTGTAAACGCACGAAGCATGGTAAATAAGGTTGGTGAGCTGCAGGCGCAGATAGCCACATGGGAATATGATGTCTTGGTGATAACGGAGACCTGCCTCAAAAAAGGGCAGGATTGGGTCCTAAACATTCCTGGATATAACGGGCACTAGGAGAGGTTTAAGCTAATTAAGGAGAGCCAACACGGATTTGTAAAATGCAGATCGTGTTTGACTAGTCTAATTGAAATTTTTGATGAAGTAACAGAGAGGATTGATGAAGGGAATGCAATGGATGTTGTCTACATGAATTTTAGGAAAGCGTTTGACAAAGTACCACATAGAAGGCTGGTTAACAAAATTGAGGCTCATTGAATAGGTGGGTCAGTGGCAGCTTAGATAAGGAATTGGCTTAAGGACAGAAAACAGCGAGTTGTGGTAAATGGCTGTTTTTCAGACTGGAGGATGGTAGACAGTTGTGTTCCCCAAGGGTCAGTGCTGGGGTCACTGCTTTTTTTGACATATATAACTGACCTGAATATTGGAATACAAAGTAGAAATTCTAAATTTGCCGATGACACCAAACTTGGGGGTGTGGCAAACAGTGATGATGATACCAATCGACTGCAACAGGACATAGAAAGGCGAGCACAATGGGCAGACAAGTGGCAGATGTAATTTACTATAGAGTAGTGTGAGGGGATGCATTTTTGGCAGAAGGAACAGGGAGAGGCAATATACACTTAATGGCACAGTTTTAAAGAGTGTGCAGGGACAGAGGGCTGCCTTTAAAGTGGAGATGCTTCAGGTGCATTCACACGAGGGTAAAAGGTAGGACAACCAACGCCAGAGCTCCGTGGATGGCAAAAGAGATAGGGAGTAAGATGAAGCAGAAAAAGGGGGAGTATGACAGATGTCAGGTTGAGAATACAAGTGAGAACCAGGCTGTATATAGAACGTTCAAAGGGGAAGTGATAAAGGAAATAAGAGGGGCAAAGAGAGAGTATGAGAATGGACTGGCAGCTAACATAAAAGGCAAACCTAAAGTCTTCTATAACGTATAAATAATAAACGGGTAGCAAGAGGAGGGGTGGGGCCAATTAGGGACCAAAAGGTAAACTATGCATGGAGGCAGATGACATGGCTGAGGTACTAAATGAGTACTTTGCACCTGTCTTTACCAAGGAAAAAGATGCTGCCAAAGTCACAGTGAAAGAGGAGGTAGTTGACATACTGGATGGGAGAAAAATTGATAAAAGGAGGTACTAGAAAGGCTGGCTGTGCTTAAAGTAGATAAGTCACCAGGACCAGATGGGATGCATCCCAGGATGCTGAAGAAGGTAAGGATGAAAATTACAGAGGTACTGGCCATAATCTTCCAATCCTCCTTGGATACAGGGATGGTGCCACAGGACTGGAGAATTGTATATGTTACACCCTTGTTCAAGAAAGTGTGTAAGGATAAACCAAGCAAATACAGACCAGTCAGCTTAACCTCGATTCTGGAGAATCTTTTAGAAATGATAATCCGGGACAAAATTAACAGTCACTTGGAGGATTGTGATTTAACTAAGGAAAGCCAGCACGGATTTGCAAAGGCAAATCGTGTTTAACTAACTTGATTGAGTTGTTTGATGAGGTAACAGAAACAGTTGATGAGGGCAATGTGGTTGATGTGGTGTACATGTACTTTCAAAAGTATTTTGATAAAGTGTCTCAAAATAGGCTAGCCAGCAAAGTTGAAGCCTATGGAATAAAAGGAACAGTGGCAGCATGGATAGGAAATTGGCTAAGTGACAGGAAACAGAGAGTAGTGGTGAACGGTTGTTTTTCGGACTGGAGAAATTTATACAGTGGTGTTCTCCAGGGGTCAGTTCTAGGACATAGAAACATAGAAGATTGGAGCAGGAGTAGGCCATTCGGTCCCTCGAGCCTGCTCCTCCATTCAATGCAATCATGGTTGATCATCCAAATTCAGTACCCGGTCCCTGCTTTCTCCCCATACCCCTTGATCCCTTTAGCCTTAAGAAATATATCCAAATTCATCTTGAATATATTTATATAATAATGTATATAAAGCGGTTGGTTTGTCTGTTTGTCTGTCTGTCCACTATACACTCAAATGCTGTAGAGTGTACCTACATGCATGTTATATCAACATAAATCTTATCATTAGGGGAGTCTAATAGGCGTATTTACTTTTTGGTCAGACAAAAATTGTTTGGACAGTATACAAAAAACGTTCAAAAATCCTCAAAAATCCGCTCATTAGTGGTTGACCAATCCTACCGCTCATTAGCGTTCAGTGACGTGATGGTTAACCAATCCTACACTTCAGTGACCTGATGGTTGACCAATCGGTGCGTCATGTGTGGGACCTATTCCTGCAGCCACCCGAAACATCGCCGCAATTTTTTAAATCCCCACAACCACAGCACCAGCCAAACAAACCCCCACAATGCTGCTCCGGGAGCGGGAGGTGAGTTGGGGTCACTTGGGCCGGGCCTCACAACCGCTCGGATCGAGACACACATCGGGCGGGGGAGCGGCAGCGACCGGCCGTCAACCGCGTGATCCACCGGGGAGCTCAGTTGCAGTCCGTCTCGGTCCGAGAGCCTGGCCGGGCCTCAACCGCTAGGCCCCGCACGGTCGGTATCACAATGGCACCGGGCCTGAGGCGCTAGGGAGGGAGAGGGGAGGGAGGGACAGAGAGGAAACCAGGGAGAGACAGGGGGATGGAGAGAGAGAGGGGTAGGGAGCGGACGGAGGGAGAGGAGAGGGGGAGAGGGAGAGAGAGGGAGGGAGAGAGACAGGGGACAGACAGGGGCAGGGATAGAGAGGGTGGGGAGAGACAGAGGGGACAGAGAGAGGGGCAGGGAGAGAGAGGGGCATGGAGAGAGAGGGGGAGGGTGAAAGAGAGGGTCAGGGAGGGAAAGAGTGACACAGAGCGGGGGAGCAGCAGCGCCCGGCCGTAAACTGCGCGACCCAAAAATTGCCCTGGCAACGTCGGGCCCCCCCAGCTGGTATTTAATGTATTGGCCTCTACTGCCTTCTGTGGTAGAGAATTCCACAGGTTCACCACTCTCTGGGTGAAGAAATTCCTCCTAATTTCTGTCCTAATGGCTTACCCCTTATCCTTAGACTGTGACCCCTGGTTCTGGACTCCCTGACCATCGAGAACATCCTTCCTGCATCTAGTCTGTCCAGTCCTGTCAGAATTTTATAAGTTTCAATGAGATCCCCCTCTCATTCTTCTAAACTTCAGTGAGTAGCCCAATCGTCCCAAACTATCCTCATACGTCATTCCTGCCATCCCAGGTATCAGCTTGGTGAATCTTCGCTGAACTCCCTCCATGGCAAGAACATCCTTCTTCAGATAAGGCGACCAAAACTGCACACAATACTCAAGATGTGGTCTCACCAAGGCCCTGTACAACTGCAGAAAGACATCCTTCTTCCTGTACTCAAACCCTCTCGCTATGAAGGCCAACATACCATTTGCCTTCTTAACTGCCTGCTACACCTGCATGCTTACCTTCAGCGACTGGTGCACAAGGACACCCAGGTCTCGTTGCACTTCCCCTTCTCCCAATCTATTGCCATTCAGATAATAATCTGCCTTCCTGTTTTTGCCACCAAGGTGGATAACCTCACATTTATCCACATTATATTGCATCTGCCACGCTTTTGCCCAATCAGCCAACCTGTCCAAATCATCCTGGAGTTTCTCGGCATCCTCCTCACAGCACGCACGCCCACCCAGCTTTGTGTCGTCTGCAAATTTGGAGATATTACATCTAGTTCCCTTGTCTAGATCATTAATATATATTGTGAATAGCTGGGGTCCAAAGACCGATCCCTGCGGTACCCCACTAGTCACTGCCTGCCACTCGGAAAAAGACCCATTTATTCCAACTCTTTGCTTTCTGTCTGCCAAACAGTTCTCTATCCAAGTCAATACCTTGTCCCCAATCCCATGTGCCTTAACTTTACACGCTAATCTCTTATGCGCGACCTTATCAAAAGCCTTCTGAAAGTCCAGATGCACCACATCCACTGGTGTTCCCTTATCTATTTTACCAGTTACATCCTCAAACAATTCCAGTAGGACCACTGCTTCCTTGATATATATTAATGGCTTGGACATGGGTATACAAGGCACAATTTCAAAATTTGCAGATGGCACAAATCTTTGAAGTGTAGTGATCAGTGAGAAGGATAGTGATAGACTTCAAGAGGACAGAGACAGGCTGGTGGAGTGGGCGGACACGTGGCAGATGAAGTTTAATGCAAAGAAATGCGAAGTGATACATTTTGGTAGGAAGAATGAGAGGCAATTTAAACTAAAGTGTAGAATCCTAAAGGGGATGCATGAAAAGAGAGACCTGGGGGTTTATGTGCACAAATCATTGACGGTGGCAGGGCAGGTTGAGAAAGTGGTTAAAAAAGCTTACCGGCTCTATAAGTAGAAGCATAGTGTACAAAAGCAAGGAAGTCATGATGAACCTTTATAAAACACTGGTTCGGCCACAACTGCAATATTGTGTCCAATTCTGGGCCCCGCACTTTAGGAAGAATGTGAAGGTTTAGAGAGAGTGCGGAAAAGATTTACAAGAATGGTTCCAGGGATGAGGGACTACAGTTACGTGGATAGACTGGAGAAGATCGGGTTGTTCTCCTTAGAGCAGAGAAGGTTGAGAGTAGATTTGATAGAGATGTTCAAAATCAGGAGATGTCTAGACAGAGTAGATAGAGAGAAACTGTTCCCATTGGCGGAAGAGTCGAGAACCAGAGGACACAGATTTAAGGTGATTGGCAGAAGAACCAAAGGTGACATGGGGGAAAACATTTTACACAGTGAGTGGTTATGATCGGGAATGCACTGCCTGAAAGGGTGGTGGAGGCAGATTCAATCATGGCTTTCAAAAGGGAATTGAATGAGTACCTGAAGTAAATAATTTGCAGGGCTATGAGGGAAGGGTGGGGGAGTGGTACTAGCTGAAGTGCTCTTGCAGAGAGCCGGCACGGGCTTAATGGGCTGAATGGCCACCTTCTGTGCTGTAACCATTCTATGAACCCACGAACACCTTAAACATTCATAGAATAATTACCAGTCATTTTTAGTCTGGAAACTTAACCTTGCCGTTTCACTTTCATCAGGAACAGATCGCACTTTGACACCTGGTGTTCAGCAGGGTGGATGACTGAGTGAATCCCTTCCCACACTCGGAGCAGGTGAATGGCATCTCCCCGGTGTGAACTCGCTGGTGTTTCAGCAGGTGGGATGACTGAGTGAATCCCTTCCCACACTCGGAGCAGGTGAATGGCCTCTCCCTGGTGTGAACACGCTGGTGTTTCAGAAGTTTGGATGAACACACGAATCCCTTCCCACATTCAGAGCATGTGAATGGCCTCTCCCCAGTGTGAACTCGCTGGTGTTTCAGCAGGTGGGATGACTGAGTGAAACCCTTCCCACACACAGACCAGGTGAATGGCCTCTCCCCAGTGTGAGTGCGCTGGTGTACAGTGAGGTGAGTTGATCGCATAACCCAGTCCCACAGTAAGAGCACCTAAACAGTCTCTCGTCAGTGTGAACACATTGATGGTGTGTCAGTTCCCTGGAACTTTTATAGCACTTCCCGCAGCCCTGATATTCAAAAGGTCTCTCGTCAGTGTGAACTCACCAGTGCTGCAGCAGATTGCATGATTGAGTGAATCCCTTCGCACCCACTGTGCAGGTGAATGACCTCTCCCCAGTGTGACTGCGCTTGTGTCTCAACAGGCCAGAGGATCGGCTGAAGCCTCGTCCACACACAGAACACGTGTACAGTTTCTCCACGCTCTGAGCGGTGCTTTCTGCTTCCATGTTCAAAGGTCCTGATGAATCGAGTGACTGTCAGATCTTGAAGTGATGTTTGGCTTGAGTTTCCCATCTCCAAATCCTCCCTTTCTAACACCCTGTAAAATTAATTTACAACAGGAAAAAGGGAGGGTGAGAGAGAACCCACAAAAACACAAAGGCAGGTTGTGAAATAGAACTGAATGAATCTGGGAATTTGGGGGGCAGGCACTCGAATAAAGCGACCATGAAAGCTGCTGGATTGTCGCAAAAACCCAACTGGTTCACTACTGTCCTTCAGGGAAGGGAACCTGCCACCCGGTCTGGGCCGACACAGGACTCTGGCCTCTATGGGAGGAGAGAGAGTGTGGTGGGAGGGGGAGGGTTGAAGGAGTGACTTTATACATCTGTAACTCAACTAGAACTTAGACAGCACCTCCCAAACACGCGACCTCCACCACCTAAAAGGACAAGGGCAGCAGGTGCATGGGAACGCCATCACCTCCCAGTTCCCCTCCAAGTCACACACTATCCTGACTTGGGCCTATATCGCCATTCCTACTCGGTGTTGCTGAGGCCTGGCGGATCTGACTCGGGGCCAGAGAGTCGCACTCGGTGTTGCTGAGGGTTCCAGTCCTGGGACTGTACATGGGGATTCCAACCCTGGGACTGTACATGGAGATTCTAGCCCTGGGACTGTACATGGGGATTCCAACCCTGGGACTTTACATGGGGATTCCAACCCTGGGACTGTACATGGGGATTCCAACCCTGGGACTGTACATGGAGATTCTAGCCCTGGGACTGCACATGGGGATTCCAACCCTGGGACTGTACATGGGGATTCTAACCCTGGGACTGTACATGGGGATTCCAACCCTGGCACTGTACATGGGGATTCCAACCCTGGGACTGTACATGGGGATGCCAACCCTGGGACTGCACATGGGGATTCCAACCCTGGGACTGTACACGGGGATTCCAACCCTGGGACTGCACACGGGGATTCCAACCCTGTGACTATATATTGGGATTCCAACCAGGGACTGTACAAGGGGGGCCCAGCTATGGGACTCTTCTGTTACAATTGTGTGGGATGTTAACCATGTGCTGTGCTTTTGCCAGCACCTTTAGGGGAGATGCAGACAAATCCGAAGTGTGGAGAGTCTGAATTAAATAACTGAGTCAATTACCGGGCCCTAGGACCCAATTCGGGCCAGACACTGAAGCCCCGCCCACTCTTTGTTCCTGAGGAAAATGTCTGCAATTAGGACCAGGTATGCATCGATAGCAAAATACTGCAGATGCTGGAAATCCGAAATAACCACAGAAAATGCTGGAAAAACTCAGCAGGCCGGGCAACATCTGTGAGGAGAAAATAGAGTCAACGTTTCAGGTGAACCCTTTGTCAAGACTAAAGAAGCACAGGGAATGAATTAGATTAAGAGGCCAGGCTGGGAGAGAACAAAAGAGAAGAGACATTAAGGGCTATTGAAAATGAGACGAGATGGTGATGGGACTAGTGGAGACAAAGGACGGCTCTAGATTGGGTGTGAAATGCGCTGGCAGAATGGGAGACAGCTGACATGTGGGAGAGAGAGAAAAAAGAAGAAATGGCAGGGGGGAAAGGCCAAAGCAAAGGTGTGGATAAAAAATATAAGTCAATATGTAATAGCGGCCGAGGTTATGATCTGAAATTGTTGAACTCGATATTGAGTCCGGAAGGCTGTAAAGTGCCTAATCGGAAGATGAGGTGCTGTTCCTCGAGTTTATGGTGAGCTTCCGTGGAACAATGCAAGAGGCCAAGGACGGTGAGGTCCGAGTGGGAATGGGGCGGTGAATTAAAATAACAGGTGACCGGAAGCTCGGGGTCACCCATGTGGACTGAATGGAGATGTTCCACAAAACTCACACAATCTGCATTTAATCTCCCCAATGTAGAGGAGACCACATTGTGAGCAGCGAATACAGTATACTAGATTGCAAGAAGTACAGGTAAATCGCTGTTTCACCTGGAAGGGTTGTTGGGGCCCTGGACAGTGGGAAGGGGGGAGGTATATGGACAGGTGTTACATCTCCTGCGCATGCATGGGAAGGTGCCAGGCGAAGGGGAAGGGGTGCTGGGGCTGATGGAGGAGTGGACTAGGGTGCCTCGGAGGGGGCGGTCCCAAAGGAATGCTGAAAGTGAAGGGGACGGGAAGATGCGTTTGGTGGTGGGATCACTTTGGAGGAGGCGGAAATGGTGGAGGATGATCCGTTGAATGTGGAGGCTGGTGGGGTGAAAGGTGAGGACAAGGGGAACCCTATTGTGGATACGGGAGGGAGGGGCAGTGGTGAGGGCAGAAGTGTGGGAGATAGAACGGACACGGTCGAGGGCTGTGTCAACCATGGTAGAGGGGAATCATCGGTTGGGGAAAAAGGAAGATATGTCGGAAGCACTGGTGTGGAAGGTGGCATCGTCACAGCAGATGCGGCAGAGATGGAGAAACTGGGAGAATGGAATAGAGTCCTTACAGGAGGCAGGGTGGGAGGAAGTGTAGTCCAGGTAGCTGTGGGTGCCAGTGAGCTTGTAGTGAATGTTGGTCAATAACCTATCCCCAGAGATGGAGATGGAGAAGTCGAGGAAGGGAAGGGAAGAGTCAGAGATGGACCATGTGAAGGTGAGGGAATGGTGGAAATTGGAGGCAAAGTGAATGAAATTGTCTCGTTCAGGGTGAGAGCAGGAAACGGCACCGATACAGTCATCAACATATCGGAAAAAGAGGTGAGGGAGGGGACCCGAGTAGAACTGGAACAAAGAGTGTTCCACATATCCCATGAAAAGGCAGGCATAGCTAGGACCCATGCGGGTACCCATAGCAACACCTTTGATTTAGAGGAAATGAGTGGAGTCAAAGGAAAAGTTGTTCAATGTGAGAACAAGTTCAGCCAGGCAGAGGAGGGTAATGGTGATGGATGGGGACTGGTCGGGCCTCTGTTCAAGGAAGAAGCGGAGCACCCTCAGGCCATCCTGGTGGGCGATGGAGGTGTAGAGGGATCGTACGTCCATGGTGAAAAGGAAGCGGTTGGGGCAGGAAACTGGAAACTGTTAAAGTGGCGGAGGGCGTCCGAAGAGTGGCGGATGTAGGTGGGAAGAGACTGGACAAGGGGAGAAAAGATAGAGTTGAGATAGGAAGAGATAAGTTCCGTGGGGCAAGAACTGGCTGAAAAGATAGGTCTACCAGGGCAGTCCTGTTTGTGGTTCTTGGGAAGGAGGTAGAAGCGGGCTGTGCGGGGTTGGGGAACTATGAGGTTGGTGGCCGCGGGGGGAAGATCTCCAGAGGGGACGAGGTCAGTGACAGTCTTGAAAAAGGTGGTTTGATGTTTGGTCGTGGTGTCATGGTCCAGGTTGAGGTAGGAGGAGGTGTCAGAGAATTGGCGTTCAGCTTCCACTTGGCAGAGGTCAGTTCGCCAAACAACAACAGCACCACCCTTGTCAGCAGTTTTAATGACAATGTCAGGGTTGGATCTAACAGAATGGAGTGCTGCCCTTTGTCCCACTTTCAGAATTCACAGTCTACCTGGACCCCTCCTTCTGGCCGCTTACCCTCTCTAGATCTTTTCATTGTGAACTGCTGGCGTGACATCAGCCATCTCAATTTCTATGCTCCCCTCACTCACTCCAACCTACCTCCCTCTGAACTTGCAGCACGCTGTTCTCGCCGATCCAACCCTTACATTGTCATTAAACCTGCTGACAAGGGTGGCACTGTTGTTGTTTGGCGAATCGGCCTCTACTGTGTGGAGGCTGAACGCCAACTCTGACATCTCCTCCTACCTCCCCCTGGACCATGACCCCACTACCAAAGATCAAGCTATTGTTTCCAAGACTGTCACTGACCTCATCTCCTCTGGGGATCTTCCCTCCATGGCCATCAACCTCATAGTCGCCCAACCCCGCAGAGCCCGCTTCTACCTCCTTCCCAAGATCCACAAACCGGGCTGCCCTGGTAGACCCGTTGTTTCAGCCTGTTCTTGCCCCATGGAACTGATTTCTTCCTATCTTGACTCCATTTTTGCTCCCCTTGTCCAGTCTCTTCCCACCTACATTTGCGACTCTTCCGATGCCCTCCGCCACTTTAACCATTTCTGGTTTCCTGGCCCCAACCGTCTCCTTTTCACTATGGATGTCCAATCCCTCTACACCTCCATCCCCCACCAGGATGGCCGAGGGCGCTCCGCTTCTTCCTTGAACAGAGGCCCAACCAGTTCCCATCCACCACCACCCTCCTCCGCCTGGCTGAACTTGTTCTCACATTGAACAACTTCTCCTTTGACTCCACTCACTTCCTCCAAATTAAAGGTCTTGCTATGGGAACCCGCATGGGCCTTAGTTGTACCTGCCTTTTCATGGGATAAGTGAAACATTCTTTGTTCCAGTCCTACTCAGGTCTCCTCCCTCACCTCTTTTTCTGGTACATTGATGACTGTATTGGTGCCGTTTCCGGCTCCTGCCCTGAACTAGAAAATTTCATTCACTTTGCTTCCAATTTCCACCCTTCACTCACCTTCACATGGTCCATCTCCAACTCTTCCCTTCCATTCCTCGACTTCACTGTCTCAATTTCTGAGGATAGGCTAGCGATAAACATCCACCAGAACCCCACAGCTAACTGGACTACACTTCCTCCCACCCCACTTTCTGTAAGGACTCTATTCCATTCTCACAGTTTCTCCATCTCCGCCGCATCTGTTCTGATGATGCCACCTTCCATACTTGTGCTTCCGACATATCTTCCTTTTTCCTCAACTGAGGATTCCCCTCTACCATGGTTGACATGGCCCTCAACTGTGTTTTTTCCATTTCCAGCACTTCGGCTCTCACCCCATCCCCTCCCTCCCAGAACCAGGATAGGGTTCCCCTTGTCCTCAGTTTCACCCCAACAGCCTTCACATTCAACGGGTCATCCTTCGCCATTTCTGCTACCTCCAGCGTGATCCCACCCAAACGCATCTTCCCCTCACCTCCGCCTTCAGCATTCCGAAGGGACCGCTCCCTCCGCAGCACCCTGGTCCACTTCTCAACTACCCTCAACAGCCCCTCCCCTCCCCACAGTACCTTCCCATGCAAGTGCAGGAGATACAACACCTGCCCTTTTACCTCCTCCCTTCCCATTGGCCAGGGCCCCAAACACTCCTTCCAGGTGAAACAGTGATTTACATGTACTTGCAATTTAGTAAACTGTATTCGCTGCTCACGATGCGATCTCCTCTACACTGGGGAGTCCAAACGCAGATTGGGTGACCGCTTTGTGGAACACTTCTGTTCAGTCCGTAAGGGTGACCCCGAGCTTCCGGTCGCTTGTCACTGTAACTCTCTGCTCCACTCCCACTCTGACCTCTCCGTCCTCGGTCTCTTACACTGTTCCAAAGAAGCTCAATGTAAGCTCGAGGAACAGCACCTCATCTTTTGTTTAGACACATTACAGCCTTCTGGACACAACATTGAGTTCAACAGTTTCAGACTATAACCCCTGCCCCTATTTTTTCAGGCAGCAGGTGTTGATGATTCTGCCATCCCCATTTGTAACATTTCACCACTCCTGCTTTCCACCCAATCACAGACCGTCCCTTTTATTCTTTCCTCCCCTCCCCCTTCCCCTGCCTCTGCACCTGCTTAAAATCTGTTACATCTCTAAATTTCTCCAGTTCTGACGAAGGGTCACAGACCTGAAACGTTCACTCTGTTTCTCTCTCCATGGATGCTGCCTGACCTACTGAGTATTTCCAGCATTTTCTGTCGTTATTTCAGATTTCCAGCATCTGCAGTATTTTGCGATTGTACAGTATATTGAATATTTGATTTCTCCATGATAAGAGGAGACACGTTGATGTTCTGTTACTGACTGTTCCATTTTGAGCCATTTCTTACTCTAGATTATAACGATTCTCACCTAGTTCACTTTCTACCACATCTAACCCCAAGCTTGTTCCGTTTGAGTACATGGCTTGTGGGTGTTGTAGACTGAACTGCAGTGTCCACTCCTTTATAGAACTATCCTGCATAAGATTTGAAATCCGTTATTTTCTGTATCATTTAACACTTTTTGGATCCGATTTAGTAAAAGTTCCTTCACACATACTGCATGTGATCGCTTTTTAAATGTTCTGATCTTTGTAATTGTCATTGCTGATTTTGATGGTCTCTTTGATTTAATCTCTTGTTTTTAACATACCTTGCACTATTTCTTTTTTCGAGATAATTGTTTCAAATACTTCCTTTATTGGGTCTTTAGCTCCACCATTGAGCCCTGTCAGTAATCCTTGATTAGGGTTTAGGGGCTGGGGTTCGGGTTAGGATATTAGGCTTATGAGATAGTGATTAGGGATTACTCCCGGTGCCACGTGCTAGTGTGTATCGGAATAGTAGGATAGAGCAGATGAATGCGTGGCTAAAGATTTGGTGCAGGAGGGAGGGCTTTAGATTCCTGAATCACTGAGTCTACTTCTGGGGAACGTGGGACCTGTACAAGTCGGACGGGTTGCACCTGAACCGGAATGGGAGCAACATCCTTGTGGGGAGGTTTGCTAGTACTGTTGCGGGGGGGGGGGGTTAAATTAACTTGGCAGGGGGATGGGATACGGAGTGGAGCTATAGTAGGGGGTGATGCACAGCCAAATATAGAGGAAAAATCTAGTCAGCCTGGAAGGCAGAGCAAATATGTAGCGACACAAAGGAGTATAGCAAAACTGGATGGCATTTATTTTAATTCAAGGAGTCTTGCGAGTAAGACAGATGAATTCAAGGTATTGATGAACACATGGGATGAACATATTGTTGCTATCACAGAGACATGCTTGAAGGAGGGGCAGGACTGGCAGCTCAATATTCCGGGGTATAGAATCTTCAGGCGAGACAGAGTGGGGTGTAAAAGAGGAGGGGGTGTCGCAATATTAATCAAGGAGTCAATTACTGCTGTAAGGAGGGATGATAACCTGGCAGGTTCTTCTAATGAGGCCATATGGGTAAAACTTAAAAACAAAAAGGGGGCAAGCACCTTGCTGGGAGTGTGCATAGGCCCTCAAATAGTCAGGGGGAGATAGCGGAACAGATATGTAGGCAAATCTCAGAGAAGTATATAGAAATAATAGGATAACAATAGTAGGGGATTTCAACCTCCCCAATATTAACTGGGATAGTCAGAGTGTGAAAGGCTTAGAAGGTGTGGAATTCTTAAAGTGCATCCAGGAGAGCTTTTTGAGCCAGCATGTAGAAAGTCCTACAAGAGAGGGGGCGGTACTGGACCTAATTCTAAGGAATGTAGCTGGGCAAGTGGTAGAAGTGTCAGTAGGAGAGCATTTTGGTGACTGTGACCATAATTCGGTGAGATTTAAGGCAGTCATGGAAAAGGACAAAGATGGACTGGAAATAAAGGATCTAAATTGGGGGAAGGCCAATTTTAATATTATAAGGAAGGATCTGGCCAAAGTGGATTGGGATCAGCTACTTGAAGGAAAATCCACATCAGAGCAGTAGGAGTCTTTCAGAAAGGAAATAGAGAGAGTACAACGCCAACATGTTCCCGTAAAGGTCAAGGGTGGGACCAACAAGCCCAGAGTACCCTGGATGCCAAGGGATATACAAGAATGGATTAGGAAATAAAGGGAGGCTTTTGGCAGATACAAAGGAATAAAGACAGTGGAAGCCCTAGAGGAGTATAGAAAGTGCAGGGGGGTATTAAAAAAGAAATTAGGGGAAAGAACAGGGGGCATGAAAAAACACTGGCGGGCAAAATAAAGGAAAATCCCAAGGTGTTTTATAAGTATACTAGCTGAAGTGCCCGGCGGTGCCGAGGCTTTCTCCAGGGCATGTTGTTGTTGGAAGAGAGAGAGCGAGCGCGCGACTGCGGGGGGGAGGAGGGAGAGCGACTGGGGGGGGTGAAGAGAGAGAGCGACTGGGGGGGGAAGAGAGAGAGCGACTGGGGGGGGAAGAGAGAGAGCGACTGGGGGGGGAAGAGAGAGAGCGACTGGGGGGGGAAGAGAGAGAGCGACTGGGGGGGGAAGAGAAAGAGCGACTGGGGGGGGAAGAGAGAGAGCGACAGGGGGGGAAGAGAGAGAGCGACTGGGGGGAAGAGAGAGAGCGACTGGGGGGGAAGAGAGAGAGCGACTGGGGGGGAAGAGAGAGAGCGACTGGGGGGGAAGAGAGAGAGCGACTGGGGGGGAAGAGAGAGAGCAACTGGGGGGGAAGAGAGAGAGCGACTGGGGGGGAAGAGAGAGAGCGACTGGGGGGGAAGAGAGAGAGCGACTGGGGGGGAAGAGAGAGAGCGACTGGGGGGAAGAGAGAGAGCGACTGGGGGGGAAGAGAGAGAGCGACTGGGGGGGAAGAGAGAGAGCGACTGGGGGGGAAGAGAGACAGCGACTGGGGGGGAAGAGAGAGAGCGACTGGGGGGGAAGAGAGAGAGCGACTGGGGGGGAAGAGAGAGAGCGACTGGGGGGGAAGAGAGAGAGCGACTGGGGGGGAAGAGAGAGAGCGACTGGGGGGGAAGAGAGAGAGCGACTGGGGGGGAAGAGAGAGAGCGACTGGGGGGGAAGAGAGAGAGCGACTGGGGGGGAAGAGAGAGAGCGACTGGGGGGAAGAGAGAGAGCGACTGGGGGGGAAGAGAGAGAGCGACTGGGGGGGAAGAGAGAGAGCGACTGGGGGGAAGAGAGAGAGCGACTGGGGAGGAAGAGAGAGAGCGACTGGGGGGGAAGAGAGAGAGCGACTGGGGGGGAAGAGAGAGAGCGACTTGGGGGGAAGAGAGAGAGCGACTGGGGGGGAAGAGAGAGAGCGACTGGGGGGGAAGAGAGAGAGCGACTGGGGGGGAAGAGAGAGAGCGACTGGGGGGGAAGAGAGAGAGCGACTGGGGGGGAAGAGAGAGAGTGACTGGGGGGGAAGAGAGAGAGCGACTGGGGGGGAAGAGAGAGAGCGACTGGGGTGGAAGAGAGAGCGACTGGGGGGGAAGATAGAGAGCGACTGGGGGGGTAGAGAGAGAGCGACTGGGGGGGAAGAGAGAGAGTGACTGGGGGGGAAGAGAGAGAGCGACTGGGGGGGAAGAGAGAGAGTGACTGGGGGGGAAGAGAGAGAGCGACTGGGGGGGAAGAGAGAGAGCGACTGGGGGGGAATAGAGAGAGCGACTGGGGGGGAAGAGAGAGAGCGACTGGGGGGAAGAGAGAGAGCGACTGGGGGGGAAGAGAGAGAGCGACTGGGGGGGAAGAGAGAGAGCAACTGGGGGAAAGAGACAGAGCGACTGGGGGGGAAGAGAGAGAGCGACAGGGGGGGAAGAGAGAGAGCGACTGGGGGGGAAGAGAGAGAGCGACTGGGGGGGAAGAGAGAGAGCGACTGGGGGGGAAGAGAGAGAGCGACTGGGGGGGAAGAGAGAGAGCGACTGGGCGGGAAGAGAGAGAGCGACTGGGGGGGAAGAGAGAGAGCGACTGGGGGGGAAGAGAGAGAGCGACTGGGGGGGGAAGAGAGAGAGCGACTGGGGGGGAAGAGAGAGAGCGACTGGGGGGGAAGAGAGAGAGCGACTGGGGGGGAAGAGAGAGAGCGACTGGGGGGGAAGAGAGAGAGCGACTGGGGGGGAAGAGAGAGAGCGACTGGGGGGGAAGAGAGAGAGCGACTGGGGGGGAAGAGAGAGAGCGACTGGGGGGGGAAGAGAGAGAGCGACTGGGGGGGAAGAGAGAGAGCGACTGGGGGGAAGAGAGAGAGCGACTGGGGGGGAAGAGAGAGAGCGACTGGGGGGGAAGATAGAGAGCGACTGGGGGGGAAGAGAGAGAGCGACTGGGGGGGAAGAGAGAGAGCGACTGGGGGGGAAGAGAGAGAGCGACTGGGGGGGAAGAGAGAGAGCGACTGGGGGGGTAGAGAGAGAGCGACTGGGGGGGAAGAGAGAGAGCGACTGGGGGGGAAGAGAGAGAGCGACTGGGGGGGAAGAGAGAGAGCGACTGGGGGGGAAGAGAGAGAGCGACTGGGGGGGAAGAGAGAGAGCGACTGGGGGGGAAGAGAGAGAGCGACTGGGGGGGAAGAGAGAGAGCGACTGGGGGGGAAGAGAGAGAGCGACTGGGGGGGAAGAGAGAGAGCGACTGGGGGAAAGAGAGAGAGCGACTGGGGGGGAAGAGAGAAAGCGACTGGGGGGGAAGAGAGAGAGCGACTGGGGTTTTGAAAATTTATTTTTGTTTTCTCAAGAAGATTGCGAAGATGCCTAAGTGTGGTAACATCAACGATTTCGACCCCGATGTTGAAAATTGGGCCACGTATGTAGAACGCATAGAGATATATTGTAAGGGAAATAAAATATCAAATGAAGATAAAGCACTAACCTTACTAAACTCAATGGGTGCAAAGACATATGGGCTATTGAAGCATCTTCTATCACCAGCTAAACCGGCGGATCAGACTTTCGCTAATATTGTTGCTGTCCTGAAGGATCATTTGAACCCCACACCGCTGATGTTAGCGGAACGATTTAAATTTTATGCGAGAACGCAACTGAAAGAGGAAAGCAACGCGGAGTACTTAATTGAACTGCGTAAGCTAGCGAAATACTGTCAGTTTGGGGAAAATCTGACAGAGGCACTGAGAGACAAATTCGTGTGTGGGTTGTCGAAAGAAGGAACATAAAAGCGGCTACTTGAAGAGAATGATCTTACACTTGATAAGGCTGTCACTATTGCAGCATCGCACGAAGCCGCAGCAAGAGGCACTGCGGAAATGCAGCTGAAGGCAGCTGCACTCAGCGTAGATCAAATGGCTTCGGGTACAACGAAATGTTATCGTAGTGGGAAGACAACACACGATCAGAACCAATGCTGGTTTAAAAACCAGGAATGTAGAAAATGTGGCAAGCTTGGTCACATAGCTAAAGTATGCCAGTCAGGAAAGAAGACCAGCAACAAAAAGTCACCGCAGAAAAAGTACAGAAAGGTACATAAGGTGGCTGTGAAGAGTTCGGATGAACATAATTCGGATTCAGACTCCAACAGCAAGGAACTGGGTAGTCTGAGAATTCACAATGTGAGTAAGGAAACTGACCGACAAACTATCTGGGTCACACTGCAGATTGCAGAAGGCCAAGTGAAGATGGAATTGGACACCGGATCGGCGTTGACGGTCATGAATAAGCAAGATTACAAAAGGTTATTCACACATATTCCCCTACGGGATACGGAGATAGTATTGCAGACATACACGGGGCAAAAAGTATACCCCATCGGAAAGATAAAAGTCAAGGTGATACACAAGGGCAAAGAACACCAAGGAATGGACTTATATGTACTACCTGAGGGAGGTCCACCACTTCTGGGACGGGAGTGGATCAGGAAAATAAATATGGACTGGCACTCCCTAAACGCAATAACGGTAGATTCCAGAAAGAAAGATGTCAAACCTGAACGATTGTCCAGAATATTGGATGAGGCTAAAGAGGTGTTCCAACAGGGACTGGGAACACTGAGAGGAATTAAGACAAAAATCAAGATTGCAGAACATGCAAACCCAAAATTTTTCAAAGCCAGGCTGGTACCTTATGCAATACGACCTGCTGTGGAAGCTGAACTGGAAGGGCTTGAATGTTCAGGAGTACTGTCTAAGGTGGACTGGAGTGAGTGGGCCACGCCCATTGTTCCCGTCATGAAGCGTTCATCGAGTAACAAGCCAGGGGAACCGGGGAAGGTCCGCATCTGTGGAGACTTCAAGATCACAGTTAATCTGGTGCTTCACACGGTGCAATATCCGCTTCCGCGGATTGAGGATATCTTTGCTTCATTGTCTGGCGGGAAACACTTCACCAAGATAGACCTGGCGCAAGCGTACTTACAGATGGAAGTTGAGGAAGAGTCGCGCCAGTATCTCACAATCAACATGCACAGAGGCTTGTATCGATATAATAGACTGGTTTTTGGAGTGGCTTCGGCTCCAGCAATTTGGCAGAGGGCCATGGAGCAGGTCTTACAGGGAATTCCAAGCACTCAGTGTTACTTGGACGATATCCTGATTACAGGAGAGGACGAGGAGGAACACCTCGCAAATTTAGAACTGGTGCTCACCAGGTTGAAGGAATATGGCCTTCGAGTTAATCGCCAGAAATGTGAGTTCTTTCAGAAACGGATCTCGTACTGTGGTCATGTCATTGACCAGGAGGGGCTGCACAAGTCACCTGACAAGATCGAAGCTGTTGTGAAGGACCCCGCTCCGGAAAATGTATCCCAGCTAAGGTCGTTCCTAGGGTTGATGAACTATTACCACAAGTTTCTGCCAAATCTATCCACGGTGCTGCACCCGCTGAATGCTCTGTTGCAGAAAGAAGTACCATGGAAGTGGAGCGAGGACTGTAAGAAGGCCTTTCGCAAAAGCAAGGCATTGATCACCTCAGAGGAAGTGTTGGCTCACTTCAACCCAACGCTACCTATTCGTCTAGCTTGTGATGCTTCCCCTTATGGTATTGGAGCAGTACTCTCACACAAGTTGCCAAATGGCTCGGAAAGGCCAGTCGCATTTGCATCCAGATCATTGACCTCTGCTGAGCGCAACTATGCTCAGATAGATAGGGAGGCTCTCAGCCTTGTGTGGGGAGTAAAGAAATTCAATCATTACCTGCAGGGCAAGAAGTTTACACTGCTGACAGACCACCAGCTGTTGGTATCCATATTCAACCCTAAAAAGGGCGTTTCCATTATGACAGCGCAAAGGCTACAGAGGTGGTCCCTTTTCCTAGGGGCACACCAATATGACATAGAATACAAAGGATCAAAACAGCATGGGAATGCTGGCGGTTTATCGCGCCTACCATTGCCAACGGTAGAAGAGGCGCCTACAGTGGACCCAGTGGAGATGTTCCACTCAACCATAGTGGAATGTCTACCAGTAACAAATTCTACGATCGAAAAGGAAACAAGAAATGACCCGACTCTCTCATGAGTCTACGATTTGACGGTGAAGGGATGGCCAGCACATGGCGAACCAATGTTGCCAGCATTTTCGCAAAGAAGAGAACAGCTGTCAGTGTGCCGAGGAACTTTGATGTGTGGATCCAGAGTGGTGATTCCACCCAAACTCCAGCATAAAGTGCTAAAGGAGCTTCACGAGGGGCATCTGGGTGGAGTGAAAATGAAGAACCTAGCCAGAGCGTTTGTGTGGTGGCCAGGTATCGATGGAGACATCGAAGAAATGACCAAGCGCTGTCTAGGATGCCAGAAGGTCCAAAACGCCCCACCACAAGCTCCTCTGCATCCCTGGGAGTGGCCCTCATCTCCATGGCAAAGGGTACATATCGACTTTGCTGGTCCATTTATGGACTCAATGTTCTTAATCGCGGTGGATGCACACTCCAAGTGGCCGGAGGTAATAAAGATGTCCTCCACCACCACGGAAAAAACCATCACAGTATTAAGGACCATATTTGCCAGAAATGGGCTGCCGGAACAGATCTGTTCTGATAATTTGTGTCCGAAGAATTCAGGAAGTTCTTAAAAAACAATGGGGTTAAGCACTACACGTCCGCCCCATACCATCCCGCCACCAATGGATTAGCTGAAAGGTTTGTCCAGACCTTCAAGAAGGCCATAAAGGCCATGGGTAATGAAGACATAAATCTACAACATAAGGTAGATAACTTCTTGTTGGCGTACAGGAATGCAACACATGCGGTCACAAACCAAACTCCCGCCATGATGTTTTTCATTAGAAGACTAAGATGCCAGCTGGATTTGATCAAGCCAAACAACAGAAGGGACGTAGAGAACCGGCAATTTCAAGGCATGAATGAAAGACCAACTAGAACCTTCCAGATAGGTCAACAAGTTTTGGCCCGGGACTACCGTACCGAGAAATGGCAGCCTGGAACTATTTGCAAACGACTAGGACCGCTGATGTATACCGTGGACATTGGTGAAAGCATAATAAGGCGCCATGTTGACCAGATCATAGAGTCATCCGAAAAGGGCCAACCTACTCCACAACTCT
This sequence comes from Somniosus microcephalus, assembly GCF_052327205.1. NCBI lineage: Eukaryota > Metazoa > Chordata > Chondrichthyes > Squaliformes > Somniosidae > Somniosus > Somniosus microcephalus. The sequence goes on along the minus strand of NC_140990.1, from coordinate 144,045,724 downwards.
ATACACCTAATGATGAAGCAGAGATACCCATAGTATCTAGCTCCAATCCGGTAATACTGGAATCAGATGAACCTGACACTGGCATTCAAGCCGAATCGACCTTGCCAGAAGAACCTACTACACCACCGAAAACTACTACACCACCGAGGCGTTATCCGGACCGAGTCAGGAAGCCTCCAGAGAGACTGAATCTGTGAACTGTTTTTACATGAAGTTGTGTATATATGTTATGATGTTATGTTTAATGGGAATATATACTGTTAACCTAAAAAGGGAGGATTGTAGTGTATGTAACGTTCCACCTTTAAGAGAACTATTTTAAGGGTTGCACTACTTTATCTTGGCTGCTGTATACTGTAATACCGGTGGTGACCACACCGGTATATAAGTGCTGTGTAATGATTTATTGGGCAGTTCCGCCCTGACCTTCGACTAGTAAAGACCTGTTAAATTTTACTCTTGTGGTCTGTGTATTAATTCTCAATATAACACACAGACTTAACAAACCAGAAAAAGGAGAACTAGGAGAGGGGATCTGAAATAGGGTAATTAGGAGAGAACCAGAATCAGGGGAATTAGGAGAGACCCAGATACAGGGGAATTAGAAGAGAACCAGAAACAGGGGAATTAGGAGAGGGCACCAGAAACGAGGGTATTAGGAGAGGGCACCAGAAACAGGGAAATTAGGAGAGGGCACCAAAATCAGGGGAATTAGGAGAGGGTACCAGAATCAGGGGAATTAGGAGAGGGCACCAGAATCAGGGGAATTAGGAGAGGGTACCAGAAAAGGCGGAATTAGGAGAGAGCACCAGAAACAGGGGAATTAGGAGAGAGCACCAGAAACAGGGGAATTAGGAGAGGGCACCAGAAACAGGGGAATTAGGAGAGAGCACCAGAAACAGGGGAATTAGGAGAGGGCACCACAAACAGAGGAATTAGGAGAGGGCACCAGAAACAGGGGAATTAGGAGAGGGCACCAGAAACAGGGGAATTAGGAGAGGGCACCAGAAACAGGGGAATTAGGAGAGACCCAGAAACAGGGGAATTAGGAGAGGGCAGCAGAAATGAGGGAATTAGGAGAGGGCCCCAGAAACAGGGGAATTAGGAGAGAACAAGAAACAGGGGAATTAGGAGAGGGCACCAGAAACAGGGGAATTAGGAGAGAACCAGAAACAGGGGATTAGGAGCAGGCACCAGAAGCAGGAGAATTAGGAGAGGGCACCAGGAACAGAGGAATTAGGAGAGGGCACCAGAAACAGCAGAATTGGGAGAGAGCACCAGAAACAGGGGAATAAGGAGAGGGCACCAGAAACAGGGGAATTAGGAGAGGGCACCAGAAACAGGGGAATTAGGAGAGAACCAGAATCAGGGGAATTAGGAGAGAGCACCTGATACAGGGGAATTAGGAAAGAAACAGACACAGGGGAATTAGGATAGGGCACCAGAAACAGGGGAATTAGGAGAGGGCACCAGAAACAGGGGAATTAGGAGAGTGGATCTGAAACAGAGGAATTAGGAATGAGCTCCAGAAATAGGGGAATTAGGAGAGGGCACCAGAAACAGGGGAATTAGGAGAGAGCACCAGAAACAGGGGAATTAGGAGAGGGCACCAGAAACAGGGGAATTGGAGAGAACCAGAAACAGGGGCATTATGAGAACCAGAAGCTGGGGAACTAGGAGATGGTAGCAGAAAGAGGGGTATTAGGAGAAAGCACCAGAATCAGGGGGATTTGTGGCAACAGAAACTGAACAAGGAGAGAGCCCCAGACACCCGGGAATTATGAAAGTGAAACAGAAACAGTTGGATTTTTTATTCGTTTTATGGGATGTGGGTGTCACTGGCAAGACCACCATTTATGGCCCATCCCTAATTACCTTCGAGAATGTGGTGGTGAGCCGCCTTCTTGAACCGCTGCAGTCCGTGTGGTGAAGGTACTCACTTGAATATAGTGGGTATGATTAAGGAGTTTGCAGATGACCCTAAAATCGGCTGTATGGTTGATACTGAAAAAGGAAGCTGTAGACTGCAGGAAGATATCAATAAATTGGTCAGGTGGGCAGAAGAGTGGCAAATGGAATTCAATCGTAGAAGTGTGAGGTAATGCATTTGGGGAAGGCTATAAAGGAACGGGAATACACATATGGCAGGAATGACGTATGAGGAGAGATTGTGTCGATTGGGCTTATACTCACTGGAGTTTAGAAGATTGACAGGGGATCTCATGGAAACCTATAAAATTCTGTCGGGCCTAGACAGACTAGATGCAGGAAGGATGTTTATGATGGCCGGGAAGTCCAGAACCAGGGGTCATAGTCTAAGGATAAGGTGTAAGCCATTTAGGACTGAAATGAGGAGGAATTTCTTCACCCAGAGAGTGGTGAACCTGTGGAATTCTCTGCCACAGAGGGCGGTGGAGGCCAGTTCATTAAATATATTCAAAAAAGTGTTGGATATATTTCTTAAGGCTAAAGGGATCAAGGGATATGGGGAGAAGGCAGGGACAGGGTACTGAATTTGGATGATCAGCCATGATCTCATTGAATGGCAGAGCAGGCTCGAAGGGCCGAATGGCCCACTCCTGCTCCTATCTTCTATGTTAAATGGTAGGACACTGAATAGTATAGAGGAACAAAGGGACCTTGGAGTGCATGTCCAAAGATCCCTGAAGGTAGCAGGCCAGGTAGATAAGGTGGTTACGAAGGCATACCGAATGCTTGACTTTACTAGCCATGGCATAGAATACAAGAGGAGGGGTGTTATGTTTCAACTGTATACAACACTAGTTAGGCCTCAGCTAGAGTACTGCGTGCAGTTCTGGTCACCACATTATATGAAAGATGTGATTGCACGAGAGCGGGTACAGGAGAGATTTACAAGGATTTTGCCAGGAGTAGAGACACTTAGCTGCCCTCTGAAATGGCCAAGCAAGTCACCCAGTTGTAACTAACCACTATGAAAAAAAATAATAAGTTTGAAACTGGATGGACCACCCGGCGTCGACCTCGGCATTGGCTAAAGACATGGCAACAGCACACCCAGCCCAGTCAACCCTGCAAAGTCCTCCTCACCAACATCTGGGGACTTGTGCCAAAATTGGGAGAGCTGTCCCACAGATTAGTCAAGCAACAGCCTGACATAACCATAATCACAGAATCATACCTTTCAGCCAATGTCCCAAACTCCTTCATCACCATCCCTGGGTATGTCCTGTCCCACCGGCAGGACAGACCCACCAGGGGTGGTGGCAGAGGTATACAGTCGGGAAAGAGCGGCTCTGGGAGTCCTTAACATTGACTCCGGGCCCCTTGAAGTCTCATGGCTTCAGGTCAAGCATGGGCAAGGAAATCTCCTGCTGATTACCACCGACTGCCCTCCCTCAGCTGATGAATCAGTACTCCTCCATGTTGAACACCACTTGGAAGAAGCACTGAGAGTAACAAGGGCACAGAATGTACTCTTGCGGGGTGGGGAGACTTCAGTGTCCATCACCAAGAGTGGCTCGGTAGCATCACTACTGACCGAGCTGGCCAAGTCCTGAAGGACATAGCTGCCAGTCTGGGCCTGCGACAGGTGGTGAGCGAACCAACAAGAGGGAAGAACCTTATTGAACTCGTCTTCACCAATCTACCTGGCGCAGATGCATCTGTCCATGACAGCATTGGCAACAGTGACCAACGCACAGTCATTGTGGAGACGAAGTCCCATCTTCACACTGAGAACACCCTCCATCGTGTTCTCAATCACAGAATCACAGAAACCCCACAGTGCAGATAGAGGCCATTTCGGCCCATCGAGCCTGCACCGACACATATCCCACCCGATCCCCGTAACCCCTACACCAACACATATCCCACCCTATCCCCATAACCCCACGTATTTAATCCCCCTAACACTAAGGGTCAATTTATCATAGCCAATCAACCTAACCCGCACATCTTTGGACTGTGGGAGGAAACTGGAGCACCCGGAGAAAACCCACGCAAACACGGGGAGAATGTGCTAAATGGGATAGAATCAGAACAGAGCAAGCAGCTCAAAACTTGGCATAAATGAGGTGCTGTGGGCCATCAGCAGCAGCAGAATTGTATTCCACCACAATCTGTAACCTCATGGCCCGCCTATCCCTCACGATACAATTACCACCAAGCCAGGGGACCAACCCTGGTTCAACAACGAGTGTAGAAAAGCATGCCAGGAGCACCACCAGGCGTAATGAGTTGCCAACCTGGGGAAGCTGCAACACAGGACTACATGCATGCTAGAAAGCAGAAGCAGCATGCTATAGACAGGGCTAAGTGATCCCACAATCAATGGATCAGATCAAAGCTCTGTAGTCCTTCCACTTCCAGTCGTGAATGGTGGTGGACCACTAAACAACTAACGGGAGGAGGAGGCTCCAAGAATATCCCCATCCTTAATGATGGTGGAGCCCAGCACGTGAGTGCAAAAGACAAGGGCCTAGAAATTCATTGTAGCCACTTTTGGGGCGGTAAAGTCGGGCGGCCGCTAAAGTTTGTGCCCGGCGCAAAATCGAGGCCACTTCTCCGATATTCATTAGCTTCGCCATAAGAGTTTGCTCGAGCGCTAAAACTGGCGCTGCACACCTCTCTTTAGGCGCTAAGCCGGAGGTGCTGAGCGAGAGCGCCGAGGCTGGGCGCAGCGCAGGTGCGGCCATCTCGTGATTGACAGCAGACACCCTGGCGCCGGCCAGCTCTTAAGGGGGAAGGGTCGACTTGGTCTGCTGCCACGCCCTGGATAGTGGAGCCCTCCAGCTAGGCCTGAACACTGCTGCTGGACCCAAATAGCGCCTGAAGCCATGCAGAAGGCCCGTGAATGAGCGCAACGCTTCTCAGAGCTTGATCTGAGTGTGCTGGTTGGTGCTGTGGAGAAGAGGTGCCATATTTTGTACCCGGACAATGGCAGGAAGGCGCCGGTCCGCGTCTACCGGAGAGCCTGGAGGCATGTCGTCAGCAAGGTGTCAGCCAACAGCGAGGTCCCCAGGAGCGGTGTCCAATGCCGCAAAAAGTTTAATGACCTCACTCGGATGGTGAAGGTGAGTACCCTTTCCAGTGTCCTCCTCATCCTTGCATGTGCACCTCACATTATGGGCAAAGGGACCTGAAAGTCCTAATGGCCAGCCCTCATCCAGCAGATATGGGACAGGCATGAACATCAATTGCGCATTCTGCACTTAACACACTAGCCAAGCTATTCCACCATGGGAGGCAGTGCACACAAGATCAGGGCTACACACTGGCCAGGCTATTCCACCATGGGAGGCAGTGCACACAAGATCAGGGCGACACACTGGCCAGGCTATTCCACCATGGGAGGCAGTGCACACAAGATCAGGGCGACACACTGGCCAGGCTATTCCACCATGGGAGGCAATGCACTCAAGATCAGGGCTACACACTGTACTTAGAGGCCGTCCTTTCTCTTGCAGGCCAAGCTGGCCAATAATAAGAAGAGCCAGACTGAGACCGGGGGAGGCCGACCCCAGATCCAGCCGCTCACCGAGCTGCAACATTGCGTGGAGCGCATCATGGGTGGCCGGGTGATTGGCCCCGTTGCATGTGGAGATGCCGACCCTGTTCTGGGCACCAATGGTAAGGACATCACCTTTTGGACCTCTCTCGTCCCACTTGCGCATCAGATCTACATCCTTTGCCACTGTCCGACAAATTCACTGAATGCCACCACTCATGCATCCCTCGCTGACGCCCTCTCCTCACTCTAAAGCTACTCTTATGCCTTCCTGCTTTCAGATGGTGTGGAGGAGGTCCCTGAAGTTGCCAGTGACAGCCCCTCAGAAGAGGAGGAGGAGGAGGAGCAAGAGGAAGGCGGCCCATCAGGGGAACCCTCAGCTGCAGCAACCCATGCCAATGTAGGGGACACATTTTCCCTGGAGGGGAGCGTGGCGGAAGTGTCAGAGGGGAGGGGAGCTCATGGGACCTGCGGCCTGCAGAAACGCGGGAGGGGGCTGGAAGGTCAGCAGCCTTTTCCCCAGAGGGGGGAAGGGTCGGAGGGGAGTCCAATTGCTGGGCCCAGCAGCGTCCAGCAACGCAGGAAGGGTCGGCCAGCTCGGCGGCCTTCTCCCCAGAGGGAGAGTCCGGCCTCCAGTCCGGAGATGGTCTTCGCCGAGGAGATGGAACGCCTCGAGGACTTGTCCGCGGACTCGGAGTGCCGGCACACGGAGCTCATGGGGGTAGTGGCACGGTTGTCTGAGGCCATCGAGTCCCTCTCTCGGAGTGTGACCGACGTCAGGGCCTCACAGGCCATCAGTTTGGCGGAATTCGGGGCAGAGCAGGCAGCGAGTCGGGCGGCATTCGGGGCAGATCAGGCAGCGAGTCAGGCGGCATTCGAGGCAGCTCAGGCAGCGAGTGGGCAGCAGATCAATGGTGCCGTGCAGTCACTGGGTGCTCTGATGAGGTCACTGAACAGGTCAACACGGGCACTCACTGCTGCCACACTCGCTGTGTCAGCCAGGCATCGCCAGGGCACCCGGCGCGCTGCAGCAGCACAGCGGTTTGTCCCTCGGCAGATTGGTGCGCATGGTGCAGTGCTGGCCCGGGCGAGTGCCAGTGTCTCAGGTGACCAGCGAGCGCCTGCCATCCGCCAGCTTGCCCCCATTCCTCCAGCGGCCACTGCCACTCCCCCAGTGGAGCTGCCAGGAGCTGCTGCAGCGACTGATGCTGGCCAGCCACAGCTGCAGCATTCAACAGCCGCCCGCTCGACGGCCAGACCTCAACTAGGCCGACACCCAAGGGCATCTGCCGTCACTACATGTGCCCCTCTGGAGCCTGCCCCCAGCCTTGCAGCAGCCTTACTTTGAGGAGGAGCAGCAGGGCGGGCAGGGGCCACACAAAGATGGTCAAGGCATCGCCCAAGCGGGCCAAAAAGTCGAATGTGTGGCCAGTTGTGTTTGTTTTTTGAGGCCGAGAGTTGGATGTTTGTTTTTTGAAGGCCGAGAATTGGATGTTTGTTTTTTGAAGGCCGAGGATGTGATGTTTGTTTTTTACGAAGGCCGAGGATGACGGCCATTTTAGTTGCACTGTTTTGTTAATGCACTCCAGGTTGTGGGAGCGAGTAATGTGTTTGAGTTTGTTTTGGGGGTTTCGTCTGTTTTTGGTTTTCATGTGGGAAGGGCCCTGAGTTTGTACAATAAAGCATTTTATTTATTAACATTGTCCATGTTTGAACTTTGAAGTGTTTGTTGCCTTAACCGGCTGAGGGCTTGCGGAGCAGCTGCAATCATGTTCTTTCATTGGCACAAGCCATTCCCTGACAGGGGTCCTAGAAGTGACGTTCAATAAGCCGCCGACGGGCGGCCCTTGGACCTTCTGCCTCCCTCCTGGGCTGGTACTCCTCGTCCTCCTCCTCCTCATGCTCCTCCTGCTCCTCCTCCTGACGTGGTGGTCCAACGTGAGGTGGCAGTGCCTGAGTCCTGCGGATAGCCAGGTTGTGCAGCATGCAGCAAACGACGACGAATTGTGAGACTCGCTCCTGCGAATACTGGAGGGCTCCCCCGGAGTGATCGAGACAGCGGAACCGTTGCTTGAGGACGCTGATTGTTTGTTCTATGATGTTCCTAGTCGCTTGATGGCTCTCGTTGTATGCCTCTTCAGCAGGGGTCGTGGGCGCGCGGAGCGGGGTCATGAGCCAGGTACACAAAGGATAGCCTTTGTCTCCGATAAGCCATCCTCTTGGGTGAGGCTGTGCCTGGAACATGTCAGCCACAGTTGTCTGTCGCAGGATAAAGGCATCGTGGCTGCTGCCTGGAAAGCAGGCATTGACAGCTAGGATGCGCTGCCTGTGGTCACACACCAGCTGTACGTTGAGGGAATGGTAGCCCTTCCGGTTGCGGTAATCCTCGGCATGCTCTAGAGGAGCCCGCAAAGCCACATGCGTGCAGTCAATGGCGCCCTGCACCATGGGGAAGCCCGCTATTCTTGCAAATCCCACTGCACGCTGCTGCTGCTTGTCCAGGGTCATGGGGAAGGAGATGAATTGATGTCTCCTTCTGAAAAGGGCATCGGTCACCTGGCAGATGCAGCAATGCACGGCGAACTGGGAGATGTTAGCGATGTCCCCAGCAGCGGATTGGAAGGAGCCGGTGGCATAGAAGTTGAGAGCCACCGTCACCTTCACTGCCACCGACAGAGACGTCCTGCACATCAGCTGTGGCTGCAGATCTCTGTGAAGCAGCTGGCAGATGTCTGCAACCACCTCCCTTCTGAATCGCAGCCTCCTAACACACATCGCGGCAGACATGGTCAGATAGGAGGACTGCTGGCGGTATACCCTGGGTGGGTAAGGCCTCAGTTGGCGACGCCTGTTGCCCCCTCTGCGTCTAGCCAGGGCTGCCACTCTCTCATGGCGTCTGTAAGCCCTTCTGGCATAAGGCTGAAAGTCAGCGTTGGCACCCAATGCAGCCCCCATTATATGCTGGCAAACACTGAGCTCTCAATGAAGGCAAAGATAATTGCTAAGCTCTGGCCTGAGCCAAAAATACCTGTCCTAGTGTCGGTCCAAACCAGTAAGCTCTCCTCCTTGGTCTCTCTCCAAAAAACCGTTGCACAAGAGTGAATGCTGCAAAATGGCTGGCCTTTATAGTGCAGGGTAAGTGCCCTTTAATTAGCGCTCCCCGCAGCCCGCCTCGGCTGTGTACCGTTCCACTTCACAGTCGTTAGGGCCACCCGGCGCACAATGGGCCGGCCCGAGTGAAGTTCCGGTTCGGGGCGCACAAAGGGCGTTGCACTAGGAAATGACGTCATGATCTGCGCGCGCAGCAGGGCGCGCGCTAAGACTTTGCGCCGGCGCTAAATGTGTACTGAAGTTGGGGCGAGGCGCAGATCGCGCTGCGCCCGGGCGCTAAGCGCCTAGCGCTCGAGATCTACTCCTCCTAAGGCGCTAACGGCTGGCGCGCCCAACTGAATTTCTAGGCCAAGGCGTATACACCCAACTTCAGCCAGAAGAGGTGCGTGGATGGTACATGTCGGCCTACTCCCGAGGTCCCCACCATCACAGAAGCCATTCTTCAGTTAATTCGATTCACTCCATGTAATATCAAGAAACGGCGGAGTGCACTGGATACAGCAATGGCTATGGGCCCCGACAACATCCCGGCTATCGTGCTGAAGACTTGTGCTCCAGAACTAGCCACGCCTCTATCCAAGATGTTCCAGTACAGCTACAACAATGGCATCTATCCGACAATGTGGGAAACTGTCCAGGTATGTCCTGTCCACAAAAAGCAGGAAAAATCCAACCCAGCCAATTACTGCCACATCAGTCTACTCTCAATCATCAGCAAAGTGATGGAAGGTGTCATCGACAGTGCAATCAAGTGGCACTTACTCAACAATAACCTGCTCTCACTGATGCCCAGTTTGGGTTCTGCCATGACCATTCGGCTGCTGACCCCATTACAGCCTTGGTCCAAACATGGAAAAAAGGAGCTGAATTCCAGAGGTGAAGTGAAAGTGACTGCCCTTGACATCAAGGCAGCATTTGACCGAGTCTGGCATCAAGGAGCCCTAGTAAAACTGAAGTCAATGGAAATCAGGGAGAAAACGCTCCACGGGCTGGAGTCATACCTAACACAAAGGAAGAAGGTTGTGGTGGTTGAAGGTCAATCATCACAGCCCCAGGATATCGCTGCAGGAGATCCTCAGGGCACTGTCCTAGGCCCAACCATCTTCAGCTGCTTTGTCAATGACCTTCCCTCTAACATAAGGTCAGAAATGGGGATGTTCGCTGATGACTGCACAGTGTTCAGCACCATTCACAACTCCTCAGATAATGAAACAGTCCATGCCCGTATGCAACAAGACCTGGACGATGTTCAGGCTTGGGCTGATAAGTGGCAGGTAACATTCGAGCCACAGAGGTGCCAGGCAATGACTATCTCCAACAAGCGAGAGTCTAACCACCTCCCCTTGTCATTCAATGACATTACCATCGCCGAACCCCCCACTATCAACATCCTGGGGGTCACCATTAACCGGAAACTTAACTGGACCAGCCACATAAATACTGTGGCAATAAGAGCAGGTCAGAAGCTAGGTATTCTGCGGCGAGTGTCTCACCTCCTGACTCCCCAAAGCCTTTCCACCATCTACAAGGCACAAGTCAGGAGTGTGATGGAATACTCTCCACTTGCCTGGATGAGTGCAGCTCAAACAACGCTCAAGAAGCTCGACACCATCCCGCAATAAATGCTGGCATTGCCAGCGACGCCCTGATTCCATAAAACCAATTTTATAAGAAATCATACGATCTGGCAGTAACGGCCCTGATATGACGCCTTACTTAAATTCAATTCACTGTTCTGGTGTTCCAATTCTGCCCCGCCTGGGATATCCTCTGTTTCTTCTATCTTTCCTGATGTTACCCCGCCTGGGAGCTCCTCGACATTGCTTCAGATCTTCTCTTTCGGTGTGCTCAATTAATTTGACAGTGCTACTTAGTCGTAGGCATGAGTATACAATTGGTTTCAGTATCAAAATCTTACTACATGGGTTACCTATATCAAATACACTATCATTACAAGTTGGAGAACTACCAGAGCATGTGAAATAATACGACACTAAGGGCGTGCTGATATATTAAGCCCAATTTCCCACCAGTGTGACTTGTCCACTATGCTGTCAATTTCAATATCTACTCTTGAGTTGTCTTTCTCGAAAACATAAAAGTGCTTTAGGGAGGACCTCAGTTGCATCACGAGCTCATTGACGCCTTCAGACAACAGAGGAATGTACTACCCAAATTGTGCCACATAATTGTGCAGCTCATACTTAAGTATCTCATTTACTGTCAGTTTCATTTGAGCATAGGTTTTGATATTGAGTAAAACGTGTTGGTTGATGGGACAGGTCCTGTTAGACCCATAAAGCATGGTAGTTGCAGTAGTAGTGACACAGGAGGCACCACCAAAAGTCACGTCATACTGGATTAGTATTGGTTTTTCCCACGCTCTGTTACCTACAAAACACAATTATTACTGCAGAGGTTGGGGATGGCATTAAAAGGGAAATTAGAGAAGTGTGCAATAAGGGCACAGCAGTTATCATGGGTGACTTTAATCTACATATAGATTGGGCTAACCAAATTAGTAACAATACTGTGGAGGAGGAATTCCTGGAGTGTATACGAAATAGTTTCCTGGACCAATATGTCAAGGAACCAAGTGGAGATCAGGCATCTTAGACTGGGTATTATGTAATGAGAAATGATTAATTAGCAATCTTATTGTGTGAGGCCCCTTGGGTCAGGGCGATCATAAAGTGTTAGAATTCTTCATTAAGATGGAGAGTGAAGTAGTTGACTCAGAGACTAGGGTCCTGAAATTAAATAAAGGAAACTACAATGGTATGAGGCGCGAGTTGGGTAGGATTGATTGGGGAATATCACTCAAAGGGTTGACGGTGGATAGGCAATGGCAAACATTCAAAGACCGCATGGATGAACTACAGAATTTGTTCATCCTAGTTTGGCATAAAAATAAAACAAAAAAGGTGACTCAACTGTGGCTAACAAGGGAAATTAGGGATAGCATACGATCCAAGGAGAGGACATATAAATTGGCCAGAAAAAGCATTAAACCTGAGGATTGGGAGCAGTCTAGGATTCAACAAAGGAGGACAAAGGGATTAATTAAGAAGGGGAAAATAGAGTATGAGAGTAAGCTTGCAGGGAACATAAAAATTGACTGTAAAAACTTTTACAGATATGTGAAGAGAAAAAGATTGGTGAAGTCAAGCGTAGGTCCCTTGCAGTCAGAATCAGAGGAATTTATAATGGGAAACAAAGAAATGGCAGACCAATTAAATACATATATTGGTTCTGTCTTCACAAAAGAGGACACAAATAATCTCCCAGAGATGTCGGGGAACATAGGGTCTGATGAAAGGGAGGAACTGAAAGTAATCAGTATTTGTAGGGAAATGGTGTTAGGGAAATTGACGGGATTGAAGGCCGATAAATCCCCAGGGCCTGATAATCTACATCCTAGGGTTCTTAAGGAAGTGGCCCTAGAAATAGTAGATGCATTGCTGATCATCTTCCAACATTCAATAGAATCTGGAAAAGTACCCATGGATTGGAGGGTAGCTAATGTTACCCCACTATTCAAAAAAGGTGGTAGAGAGAAAACGGGGAATAACAGACCGGTAAGCCTGACATTGGTAGTGGGGAAAATGCTAGAGTTCATTATAAAAGATGTAATAGCAGAGCACTTGGAAAACAGTGACAGGATCAGACAAAGTTAACATGGATTTACAAAAGGTAAATCGTGCTTGACTAATCTACTGGAATGTTTTAAGGATGTAACTGGTAAAATAGATAAGGGAGAACCAGTGGATGTGGTGTATTTGAATTTTCAAAAGGCTTTCGATACGGGCCCGCATAAACGATTAGCGTGTAAAGTTAAGGCACATGGGATTGGGGGCAAGGCATTGACTTGGATAGAGAACTGGTTGGCAGACAGAAAGCAAAGAGTTGGAATAAACCGGTCGTTTTCCGAGTGGCAGGCAGTGACTAGTGGGGTACTGCAGGGATCGGTGCTTGGACCTCAGCTATTCACAATATATATTAATGATCTAGACGAGGGAAATAGATGTAATATCTCCAAGTTTGCAGACGACAAAAAGCTGGGTGGGAGTGTGTGCTGTGAAGAGGATGCAGAGAAACTCCAGTATGATTTGGACAGGTTGGGTGATTTGGCAGAAGCATGGCAGATGCAATATAATGTGGAAAAATGCGAGGTTATCCACTTTGGTGTCAAAAACAGGAAGGCAGATTATTATCTGAATGGCAATAGTTTGGGAGAAGGGGAAGTGCAACGAGACCTGGGTGTCCTTGTGTGCCAGTCACTGAAGGTAAGCATGCAGGTGCAGCAGATGGTTAAGAAGGCAAATGGTATGTTGGCCTTCGTGGCGAGAGGGTCTGAGTACAGGAACAAGGATGTCTTGCTGCAGATGTACAGGGCCTTGGTGAGACCACAACTTGAGTATTGTGCAGTTTTGGTCGCCTTATCTGAGGAAGGATGTTCTTGCCATGGAGGGACTGCAGCAAAGATTCACCAGGCTGATACCACGGATGGCAGGAATGACGTATTAGGAGAGATTGGGTCGATTGGGCTTATACTCGCTAGAGTTTAGGAGAATGAGAGGGGATCTCATTGAAACGTATAAAATTCTGACAGGACTGGACAGACTAGATGCAGGAAGGATGTTCCCGATGGTCGCGGAGTCCAGAACCAGGGGTCACAGTCTAAGGATAAGGGGTAAGCCATTTAGGACAGAGATGAGAAGGAATTTCTTCACCCAGAGATTGGTGAACCTGTGGAATTCTCTACCACAGAAGGCAGTAGAGGCCAATTCATTAAATATATTCAAGAAGGAGTTGGATATATTTCTTAAGGCTAAAGGGATCAAGGGATATGGGGAGAAGGCAGGGACCAGGTACTGAATTTGGATGATCAGCCATGATCTCACTGAATGGCGGAGCAAGCTCGAGGGCCCGAATGGCCTACTCCTGCTCCTATCTTCTATGTTTCTATGTTTCTATTACAGTCACAGTTAAAGTCAGTCTTACAATCATTTCAACCGACATTACAGTATAACATCTAATCAACAAATCATGGACTTAAAAGATTCTCCAGATCTCTGTTTTACTTGTATCCATCTTGGGGATAATTCTTGCTAAACATGATTTCTCCTTAGCCCTCAATTGTCCCAATCCAAATTCCATGTAACTCTCCACTTCAACTTCAATTTCAATCCCTCTAACAGGTTCCAGTGTGTTTAACTCTATTCTGATTGTATCATTAATTAGATAGTTTCTCGATGGAGTATGTGTCTATGCTTTAAAGGTTGTGTCATTCTCCTGAGCCACATTAGCCATTTCCTATCTTGCTGTTGTCAAGTAACTGAGCATGTCTGAGGCCCGTTCTTCAGTGCAAATTCAACATACATTCCTGGATGGTAATTGCCTCATATGGAACAAATCACATTTTCACAATCATACCGGTATCTCAATATCATGCCACCTGTGCCATCCGATACAAGCCATTCTCAGGCTTTCATAGAAACATAGAAACATAGAGATAGGAACAGGAGTAGGCCATTCGGCCCTTCGAGCCTGCTCCGCCATTCAATGAGATCATGGCTGATCTTCATCTGAGATCTTAGCTGATCTTACCAGTTCAGTACCCCGTCCCCGCCTTTTCTCCGTAACCCTTAATCCCCTTAGCCTTCAGAAATATATCCAATTCTCTCTTGAAAATATTTATTGAATTAGCCTTCACAGCCCTCTGTGGCAGGGAATTCCACAGGCTCACCACTCTTTGAGTGAAGAAATTCTTCCTCATCTCTGTTTTAAATGATTTGCCCGCTATTTTTAGACTGTGGCCCCTGGTTCTGTGCTCCCCTGCCATTGGAAACATTCTCTCTGAATTCAGCCTGTCCAGGCCTGCCATAATTTTATATGTTTCGATGAGATCCCCTCTCAATCTTCTAAACTCCAGTGAGTACAAGCCCAAACTATTCAATCTCTCCTCGTAGGTCATTCCCGCCATTCCAGGTATCAGCCTGGTGAATCGCCGCTGCACTCTTTCCATGGCAAGAACATCCTTCCGCAGATGGGGCGACCAAAACTGTACACAATACTCCAGATGCGGTCTCACCAGCACCTTGTACAGCTGTAGTAAGGTATCCCTATTCCTATACTCGAACCCCCTTGATATGAAGGCCAACATACCATTTGCCTTCTTAATCGCCTGTTGCACCTGCATGCTCTCCTTCAGTGACTGGTGCACAAGAACACCCAGGTCCCTCTGCACTTCCCCATCTCCCAATCTATTGCCATTTAGATAATAATCTACCCTCCTGTTTTTACCCCCAAAGTGGATAACCTCGCATTTATCCACATTATAGTGCATCTGCCACGTATCCGCCCATTCCCCCAACCTGTCCAAATCGCACTGTAGCCTCCTGACATCCTCATCAGAGCCCACCCCTCCTCCTAGTTTAGTGTCGTCAGCGAATTTGGAAATATTGCATCCAATTCCCTGATCCAGATCATTTATATATATTGTGAACAGCTGGGGTCCCAGGACAGATCCTTGCGGCACCCCGCTGGTCACTGCCTGCCACTCCGAAAACGAGCCGTTTATTCCAACTCTCTGTTTTCTATCCGCCAGCCAGTTCTCTATCCACGTTAATACTTTGCCCACAATCCCATGAGCCTTAATTTTGCATGATAATCTTTTGTGTGGAACCTTATCGAAGGCTTTCTGGAAGTCAAGGTACACCACATCCACTGGCTCTCCCCCATCTATTTTACCAGTTACTTCCTCAAAAAATTCCAGCAGATTAGTCAAACACGATTTACCCTTTGTAAATCCATGTTGACTCTGTCCGATCCTTTCCCCATTTGTCAAGTGCTCCGCTATTTTATCCTTAATAATGGACTCTAGCATTTTGCCCACAACCGATGTAAGGCTTACTGGTCTATAATTCCCTGCTTTCTCTCTACCCCCCTTTTTAAATATTGGGGTAACATTAGCTACCCTCCAATCCACGGGTACTGTTCCCGAGTCAATGGAGTTCCGGAAGATGATCCTTAGAGCATCTGCTATCTCCAGGGCCACCTCCTTAAGTACCCTAGGATGTAGTTTATCAGGCCCCGGGGATTTGTCGGCCTTCAGTCCCCTCAACTTACCCAACACCATATCCCTAGAGATATTAATTTCTGTCAGCTCCTCCCTCTCATTAGTCCCTATGTTTGCCGATATTCCTGGGAGGTTATTTGTGTCCTCCTTTGTGAATACAGAACCAAAGTATGAGTTTAATTGGTCTGCCAGTTCCTTATTCTCCATTATATATTCTCCCGAATCGGACTGCAAGGGACCGACTTGGGATTTTACCAGTCTTTTCCTCCTGATATACCGATAAAAGCTTTTGCAGTCTGTCTTTATGTTTGCTGCAAGTTTACTTTCGTATTCTATTTTCCCCTTCCTGATTAATCCCTTTGTCCTCTTTTGCTGTATCCTGTACTGCCCCCAATCTTCCGGTCTGGTGCTTTTTTTTGACAGTTGATATGCCCTTTTTTTTGATTTTATGCTGCCCCTAATTTCCCTCGTTATCCACGGTTGAGCCACCTTTTTAGGTTTATTTTTATGCCAAACCGGTATAAACATGTTCTGGAATTCTTCCATTCTATCTTTGAATGCTTGCCATTGTCTATCCACTGTCAATCCCCCCAGAAACACCACCCAATCAATCTTACCCAATTCCCGTCTCATACCCTCGTAATTCCCTTTATTTAAGTTCTGGACCTTAGTCTCTGATTCAATTTCCTCACTCTCCATCTCGACTGAGAGCTCGATCATATTATGATCGCTCTGACCCAAGGGGCCTCGTACAAGAAGATTGTTGATAAGTCCCTTCTCATTGCACAATACCCAGTCTAAAATGGCCTGATCTCGAGTCGGCTCCTCGACATATTGGTCCAGATAACCGTCCCGAAAACATTCCAGGAATTCCTCCTCCTCAGAATTTTTACTAATTTGGGTAGTCCAATCAATATGTAAATTAAAGTCACCCATGATGACTGCTGTGCTCTTATCGCACGCTTCTCTAATTTCCCTTTTTATGCCTTCCCTCACCTCCATATTACTATTTGGAGGCCTATATATCACACCCACTAATGTTTTCCTCCCCTTGCTATTTCTCATTTCTACCCATACAGATTCCGTTTCATCCGAGTTAATATCCTTCCTTTCCATTGCATTAATCCCCTCCTTTACCAGCAATGCTACCCCACCTCCCCTACCTTTTTGCCGATCCTTCCTAAATATTGTATATCCCTGGATGTTAAGTTCCCAGCCTTGCCCACCCTGCAGCCACGTTTCTGTAATCCCAATCAAATCATACTTGTTTACCTCTATTTCCACAACTAATTCATCCACCTTGTTCCTAATGCTTCTAGCATTAAGATACAAAGCCTTCAGGCTTGCTTTTTTCACACTCTCATTATGAATTAGTTTGGCCCTTTGTGTTTCTCTCCTTTGCTTATTGCTTCTCACCTTTCTACCATCTATTTCTGACTTCATATGACTTCCCTCTTTTCCACTATCTAGGTTCCCATCCCCCTGCCAAATTAGTTTAAATCCTCCCGAACCGCCCTAGAAAATATTACCCCGAGGACATCGGCTCCCTCACAGCTCAGGTGTAGACCGTCCCCTTGGTACAGGTCACTCCTCCCCAAGAACTGGTTCCAATGCCTCAAGAATTTAAATCCCTCTCCCTTGCACCACTGCTCAAGCCATGTATTTAGCTTATCTATCTTACTCTCTCTAAACTTATTAGCTCGTGGCACTGGTAGCAATCCAGAGATTACTACCTTTGAGGTCCTACTTTTCAATTTAGCTCCTAACTCCCTAAATTCAGCTTGTAGGACCTCCTCCCTCTTTTTACCTACATCGTTGGTACCTACATGTACCACGACAACTGGCTGATCCCCCTCCCCCTTCAGAATGCTCTGCACCCGCTCCGAGACATCCTTGACCCTTGCACCAGGGAGGCAACATACCATCTTGGAGTCTCGGTCTCGGCCACAGAAACTCCTATCTATCCCCCTTACAATTGAATCCCCTATCACTATAGCCCTATCCCTCTTTTTCCCACCCTTCTGTGCAGCAGAGCCAGTCATGGTGCCCTGAACCTGGCTGCTGGTGCCTTCCCCTGATAAGTCATCTCCCCCAACAGTACCCAAAACGGTAAACCTGTTTTGGAGGGAGATGACCGCAGGTGACTCCTGCACTACCTTCCTGCCTTTACCCTGCCTTTTGGTCACCCATTTACTGTCTGAGCTAACCTTTACCTGCGGTGTGACCAACTCACTGAATGTGCTATCCACAACATCCTCAGCATCGCGTATGCTCCAGAGTGAGTCCATTCGCAGCTCCAGCGCCGCCATGCGGTCTGCTAGGAGCTGCAGCTGGACACACTTCCTGCACACATAGTTGTCAGGGACAGTGTCCCTGATTTCCCACATGGCACAGGAGAAGCATGACACGGGTCCGAGCTGCCCTTCCATGACTTAACCCTTACAATACCCTTTTATTTACTACGATTTAGCTTAACTATTGAATTCTACTTAGAATAAGTTTGTGAAAGTATTCACCAACCAGTCACCTACCTGTTTTCTGGTGTTGTATTTTCACTGCCGCCTCCTGTCCTGGAACCTTCTCCACCTAGGTTAGGCTCCTGAAATAAAATAAATTGAACCTACCTTTTCAACTTGCCCTAACCCCTAAAAGGTTAGAGGAGGTGGAAGGGTGGGAGACACTACACTGTAGTGTTTCGGGTTTAGCAACAGCTCCACCTATATAAGAGTTACTGGCCTCCTGCTCTCCCGTCTGCACCAGCTGTGAAAGAAAAAGCCCGCGAAAGGTGAGCTTTTAAACTCACCAGTTACTGGCCTCCTGCTCTCCCGACTGCCCCAGCTGTGGTCTCGGGCCTCGCCTCTCTCCGGTTTTTATACCAGCTCTGAATCACTGCTCCCGACTGGTCTCGGGCCTCGCTTGTCGCCGGGTTTTCTCCCGAGCTCCTCCTCGCTGCTCCCGCTGCTCCCGACTGGTCTCGGGCCTCGCCTCTCTCCGGTTTTTATACCGGCTCTGAATCACTGCTCCCGACTGGTCTCGGGCCTCGCTGGTCGCCGGGTTTTCTCCCGAGCTCCTCCTCGCTGCTCCCGCTGCTCCCGACTGGTCTCGGGCCTCGCCTCTCTCCGGTTTTTATACCGGCTCTGAATCACTGCTCCCGACTGGTCTCGGGCCTCAGGTGATCTTATCAAAAGATTGTCTGGAGGTCTTTGTTCATCTTCCAGCAAAGGGTCCTGATATCTTGGGTAGTGGCCCGACTATCAAATTCAGTGTTGTTAAAAAGTTCATTATAGGCAGGGACACAAATGTCTCCAAGAGAAAGCTATCAATTTACTATTCTTAACTACGCTTCCCTGACTTTCACTAGAACGTTTGGAAAATTCCCAATTGGTGGTGTAATTCTCCTGTTTCTATCTCACACCCTCAATCACTTCCTCTCTCCATTTTACACTTCCAATTAATTACCATTCATATCTCATTCCTGAGCCCTGGACGAGCTTTACTGTCGAATACAATATTGATTATTAACACTTTTTATTCATCATTATTTTAGAGGATCTTTTATTTTCCCAAAAGTAACCCAATATATAGTGCCTGAGTCCATTTTGTTATTTCAAAATTATCCCAAAATCCAAACAGCAGTATTGTTGAACTGATAGGTTTTCTCAATGTTCAATTTCATTTCTATCAATTTATCTTATCAATTCCAATTTCAGAAACAAGTGATTCCCAGGCTCGGTGGCTTACACTGTCTTTTAACATTAGAGACAGAAGTGCAACAATAAGTTTACAAGGTAACTTCCATATAACAAAAGAAAGAAGATAATCCATTGTGACTCTGCTTAGAGACCAATGGGTTAATTTATCAAATCATAATTTTACTTCTGTCACTGTGGGAAAATATTAACTGAAAATTAAGAAATTTAATGTCCAATATCTTTAAATTTCATACTAAAGTTGTTGCTTGGTGAAAGTAAACAGCTGTCAGTGGAAAGGGTTAACTCCTTTGCAGGTTTTTAAGAAGATGGAGCGAAACATTGTCAGGCACATGCAATTGCATCACTTCACGTAAATTTAAAAAAATTTCCCGATCGAAAAAGTCAGTTGTGTTTTAACACTTTAACTAAACATGAACAGAACAGATAAAACAAAACAACATCACACATTCTTGCAGAAAATAGCAAATTACGTCATCTTTCTTATTGTCCTTTCTTCAGATGCCTTTCCAAAATACTGCAAAAACATTGATGCAGAGATGCCGGTGTTGGACTGGGGTGGACAAATGTGAGAAGTCACACACCAGGTTATAGTCATACAGCTTTATTTGAAATCACAAGCTTTCGGAGTGCTGCTCCTTCGTCAGGTGAAGTGATTGTGGTGTCGATAGTAGCCATGATGTGGAGATGCCAGAGTTGGACTGGGGTGGACAAATGTGAGAAGTCACACAACACCAGGTTATAGTCCAACAGCTTTATTTGAAATAACAAGCTTTCGGAGCGCTGCTCCTTTGTCAGGTGAAGTGCTCCGATAGCTTGGTGTTGTGTGACTTCTCACGTAAAAACATTGAATATAACTGGAGAAAAATTCATTTTTCACATTTAAACAAAGCTAATCAAACTGCTTTGGAAAATGTCATCATAGTAACCGTGACTCCAAGGTTCAATCTTAGACTGAAACTTAATCTTTTGTTAAACAAACTTTTTGTTGTTCTTCTTAGTTTTTAACACACCAGCTTAACTTAAATTGTATCAGTTTTTTTCCAATTCTGGGGGCACAACCTTATTCGCACATTCTTAAAACTTCCAAAATCCAAGAAAAGACAAAAGTTTTAAACGCTTTTAGCACAGAGAAGTGGGTGGAACTTTAAAGACAGACTTTCAGGCAAAAGGAATACTGTAACTTCTTAAACATTCATAGTCAGGAAAACTTTGGCACCTTAACACACACTTCCAAACAAACTGAAATTCGAGCATTTTTTAAGGTTCCTTTCACTCAGCAAATCTTGTTTTATTTGTCTCGGCACTGACGTTAAGAACTTCCAATCGGTAAAACATTCAAGTTCTCTTTGTTTCTCTTCTTAAATCGGCATCTCAGCAGCTTTTCAAGGCTTTTCAAATCCCTGTTTTTTTAGCCCTTCCTTTGCTGAGTTTTCAGATTGGTTACCCTGCAAATTAGATCTTTTTCCATCTTTATCTCTCCCTCTCTCACCTGCACCTTATGCTTAACCACCTGGCTGTGATTCTCACATAACCTGTTGTGTTTTTTCTGATTCACACATTCCAGAATAAATTTTATCACTTTTTCAAAGGGGACTCCTCAGTCCTCAATTGTCTCAATCCAAATTCCATGTAACTCTCGACATCAACTTCAATTTCAATCCCTAGACAGGGTCTAGTATAATATAAACAGAGAGAGGGTCGAGTGTAATATAAACAGAAAAAGGGTCTGGTGTAATATAAACATGGACAGGGTCTAGAGTAATATAAACAGAAGCAGCGTCTAGTGTAATATAAACAGAGACAGGGTCTAGTGTAATATAAACAGAAACAGGGTCTAATGTAATATAAACAGAGACTGGATCTAGTGCAGTATAAACAGAGAAAGGTTCTAGTGTAATATAAACAGAGACATGGACTAGTGTAATATAAACAGAGACAGGGTCTAGTGTAATATAAACAGAGACAGGGTCTAGTGTAATATAAACAGAGATAGGGTGTGGTGTAATATAAAAAGAGACAGTGTCTAGTGTAATATAAACAGAGACAGGGTCAAGTGTAATATAAACAGAGAGACGGTCTAGTGTAATATAAACCGAGACAGGGCCTAGTTTAATATAAACAGAGAGATGGTCCAGTTAAATATAAACAGTGATGGGTTCCAGTGTAATATAAACTGAGACAGTGTATAGTGTAATATAAACAGAGACAGGTTCCAGTGTAATATAAACTGAGACAGTGTCTAGTGTAATATAAAAAGTGACAGGCTCCAGTGTAATATAAACTGAGAAAGGGTCTAGTGTAATATAAACAGAGACAGAGTCAATGCAATATGAACAGAGACACGGTGTAGTGTAATATAAACAGAGATAGGGTGAAGTGTAAAATAAACAGAGAGAAGGTCTAGTGTAATATAAACTGAGACAGGGCCTAGTTTAATATAAACAGAGACAGGGCCTAGTTTAATATAGAGAGAGACAGGGCCTAGTTTAATATAAACAGAGAGAGGGCCTAGTTTAATTTAAACAGAGACAGGGTCCAGTGTAAAATAAACTGAGACAGGGTCTAGTGTAATATTAACAGAGACAGTGTCAAATGTAATATAAACAGAGACAGGGTCTAGAGAAATATAAACAGAGACAGGGTCTAGTGTAATATAAGCAGAGACAGGGTCTAGTGTATTATAAACAGAGATAGGTTGTGGTGTAATATAAACAGAGACAGGGTCTAGTGTAATATAAACAGAGGCAGGGTGTAGTGTAATATAAACAGAGAGAAGGTCTAGTGTAATATAAACCGAGACAGGGCCTAGTTTAATATAAACAGAGACAGGGCTGAGTTTAATATAAACAGAGACATGGTCCAGTGTGATATAAACTGAACAGGGTCTAGTGTAATATAAACAGAGACAGGGTCAATGCAAAATGAACAGAGACACGGTGTAGTGTAATATAAACAGCGACAGGGTCTAGTGTAATACAAACAGAGACAGGGTCTGGTGTAATATAAACAGAGACAGGGTGTAGTGTAATATAAACAGCGACAGGGTCTAGTGTAATACAAACAGAGACAGGGTCTGGTGTAATATAAACAGAGACAGAGTCTAGTGTAATATAGAGAGAGACAGGGCCTAGTTTAAGATAAAGAGAGAGAGGGCCTAGTTTAACTTAAACAGAGACAGGGTCCAGTGTAATATAAACAGAGGCAGGGTCTAGTGTAATATAAACAAAGACAGGGTCTAGTGTAATATAAACAGAAACAGGGTGTAGTGTAATATAAACAGAGACTGGATCTAGTGCAGTATAAACAGAGACAGGTTCTAGTGTAATATAAACAGAGACATGGACTAGTGTAATATAAACAGAGACAGGGTCTAGTGTAATATAAACAGAGACAGGGCCTAGTGTAATATAAACCGAGACAGGGTCTAGTGTAATATAAACAGAGACAGGGTCTAGTGCAATATAAACAGAGAGATGGTCCAGTGTAATATAAACAGAGACAGGGTGTAGTGTAATATAAACAGAGAGAAGGTCTAGTGTAATATAAACCGAGACAGGGCCTAGTTTAATATAAACAGAGACAGGGTCCAGTGTGATATAAACTGAACAGGGTCTAGTGTAATATAAACAGAGACAGGGTCATTGCAAAATGAACAGAGACACGGTGTGGTGTAATATAAACAGAGACAGGGTGTCGTGTAATATAAACAGAGATAGGGTGTAGTGTAATATAAATAGCGACAGGGTCTAGTGTAATACAAACAGAGACAGGGTCTGGTGTAATATAAACAGAGACAGGGTCTAGTGTAATATAGAGAGAGACAGGGCCTAGTTTAAGATAAAGAGAGAGAGGGCCTAGTTTAACTTAAACAGAGATAGGGTCCAGTGTAATATAAACAGAGGCAGGGTCTCGTGTAATATAAACAAAGACAGGGTCCAGTGTAATATTAACATAGACAGTGTCTAATGTAATATAAACAGAGACAGGGTCTAGAGAAATATAAACAGAGACAGGGTCTAGAGTAATGTAAACAGAGACAGGGTCTAGAGTAATATAAACAGAGACAGAGTGTAGTGTATTATAAACAGAGATAGGGTGTAGTGTAATATAAACAGAGACAGGGTCTAGTGTAATATAAATATAGACAGGGTCTAGTGTAATATAAACAGAGAGAAGGTCTAGTGTAATATAAAACAAGACAGGGCCTAGTTTAATATAAACAGATACAGGGCCTAGTTTAATATAAACAGAGACAGGGTCCAGTGTGATATAAATTGAGACAGGGTCTAGTGTAATGTGAACAGAGAGAAGGTCTAGTTTAATATAAGCAGAGACAGGGCCTAGTTTATTATAAACAGAGACAGGGCCTAGTTTAGTATAAACAGAGACGGGGTCCAGTATAATATAAACTGAGACAGGGTCTAGTGTAATATAAACAGAGACAGGGTCTAGTGTAATATAAACAGAGACAGGGTCTAGTGTAATATAAACAGAGACAGGGTCTAGTGTAATATAAACAGAGACAGGGTCTAGTGTAATATAAACAGAGACAGGGTCCAGTACAATATAAACTGAGACAGGGTCTACTTTAATATAAACAGAGAGAAGGTCTAGTGTAATATAAACAGAGACAGGTTCTAGTGTAATATAGAGAGAGACAGGGCCTAGCTTAATATAAACAGAGAGAGGGCCTAATTTTATATAAACAGAGACACGTTCCAGTGCAATATAAACTGAGACAGTGTCTAGTGTAATATAAACAGAGACAGGGTCAAATGTAATATAAACAGAGACAGGGTCTAGTGTAATATAAACAGAAACAGCGTCAATGCAATATAAACAGAGACAGAGTGTAGTGTAATATAAACAGAGATAGGGTGTCATGTAATATAAACAGCGACAGGTTCTAGTGTAATATAAACAGAGACAGGGTCTAGTGTAATATAAACAGAGACAGGGTCTTGTGTAATATAAACAGAGACAGGGTCTTGTGTAATATAAACAGTGAGAAGGTCTAGTGTAATATAAACAGAGACAAGGTCTAGTGTAATATAAACAGAGACAGGGTCTAGTGTAATATTAACAGAGACCGGGTTTGTGTAATATAAACAGGGAGAAGGTCTAGTGTAATATAAACAGAGACCGGGTCTCGTGTAATATAAACAGAGACAGGGTCTTGTGTAATATAAACAGAGACAGGGTCTTGTGTAATATAAACAGGGAGAAGGTCTAGTGTAATATAAACAGAGACAGGGTCTAGTGTAATATAAACAGAGACAGGGTCTTGTGTAATATAAACAGGGAGAAGGTCTAGTGTAATATAAACAGAGACAGGGTCTAGTGTAATATAAAGAGAGACCGGGCCTAGTTTAATATAAACAGAGAGAGGGCCTAATTTAATATAAACAGAGACAGGTTCCAGTGTAATATAAACTGAGACAGTGTCTAGTGTAATATTAACAGTGACAGGGTCCAGTGAAATATAAACTGAGCAAGCATATAGTGTAATATAAACTGAAACAGGGTCTGGTGTAATATAAACAGAGACAGGGTCTAGTGTAATATAAACAGAGACAGGGTCTAGAGTGATATAAACAGAGACAGGGTCTCGTGTAATATAAACAGAGACAGCGTTAATGCAATATGAACAGAGACACGGTGTAGTGTAATATAAACAGAGACACGGTGTAGTGTAATATAAACAGAGATGGGGTCGAGCGTAATATAAACAGAGAGAAGGTCTAGTGTAATATAAACAGAGACAGGGACTCATTTAATATAACCAGAGACAGGGCCCAGTTTAATATAAACAGAGACATGTTCTAGTGTAATATAAACAGAGACAGGGTCTAGTGTAATATAAACAGAGACAGGGTCTAGTGTAATATAAACAGAGACAGGGTCTAGTGTAATATGAACAGAGACAGGGTCTAGTGTAATATAAACAGGGAGAAGGTCTCGTGTAATATAAACAGAGACAGGGTCTACTGTAATATAAAGAGAGACCGGGCCTAGTTTAATATAAACAGAGAGAGGGCCTAGTTTAATATAAACAGAGGCAGGGTCCAGTGTAATATAAACAGAGACAGGGTATAGTGTTGTAGGAACTCAGGTTCCTATCAAAAGACTGAATTTGGCTCAGATAATTAAATCAATGATCTTTAATGAAAACAAACGAGTTTAAACTGGAAACTGCTAGGACACATCAATAACTGGTCTAATGTCCTTGAGGGATCCACGAGGACTGATCCCCTGATCAGGAGAGTGACGTCATGATGTCATCACGTTCTTCCCGCCGTTGAGGCATCACGTGACTAACGGCATGACGTGATCACGTGCTGTAACGGTACCTGACATTGTACAGTCAAACAGTGTAATTAAAGGTACAGGCACAGAGAGAAACAACATTGCTGTTAAAGGAAATATGTACAACCGCTCTGAGTCCTTTGGTGGCTCCGCCACATGCACCCCCCCAGAACTGTCTTTAACAGAAATGGTAAGGCGAGGAGGAGGCTTGATGAGCCTGTCCGATTGACTTCGATACCCTGGTAGAGTAAGTTGATGACCGGTGGATGTGATGGCAGACGCTGGTGGCTGAGCAGGCGCGGCGAGCGCAGACGGGTTGTCAGCTGGCTTTGGTTGATCAGGTGCGGCGGCCACGGGTGGTCGGCCACGTTTGGGTGGCTGAGCGACTACGGCAGGGTGATCCAGGTCCAGGTGATCCGGTTTCAAGTGGTCCACTGAGATGTGATCTGGTTTCCATCCGACGTCGTCCAATAAGGATTTGTGACCCAGTTCGATAACGGGAAAGGACCAGTGTAAGGAGGCTTGAGCGGATCCCGGTGAGCATCGTTTTGGATGAATACATACTCCGCAGTCTTCAGTCCCGTTGGTACGTAAGCGGTCTGCATACCGTGATTGGACGTAGGGATCGGGGCAAAGCATCTGGCCGCTTCTTGGTGGCGAACGAGTTGCCGGGAGGCGGACCATGGCTCTGTGGGTGAAGGGAGGAAATGTCTTGGTACCCGGAGCGGCTGGCCATAGACGAGTTCAGCTGAAGACAATTGTAGATCATCTTTGGGCACCGTACGGAGACCCAACAGGACCCATGGGAGTCTGTCCACCCATCCTGTGCCTTGAAGACTGGTCCGCAGAGAGGCTTTAAGCGACCTGTGGAATTGCTCGCAAAGGCCATTTGCCTGAGGATGATAGGCGGTGGTGCGATGAAGCTTGGTACTGAGCCCCTGAGCCACAGCATTCCAAAGCTCCGAAGAAAACTGTGGCCAGCGGTCAGAGGAGATGTCCGCCGGTACTCCGAAACGGGCGACCCAACAGGAGATGAAAGCTCTAGCAACGTCTGCCAACGTGGTGGAAACCAAAGAAATTGCCTCTGGCGACCGAATGGTGCAGTCCACTATGGTGAGGAGAAGAGTATAACCCTGAGAAGGCGGAAGCGGCCCCACGAGGTCCACAGGCACGTGGTCGAAACGACACTCCGGAACAGTGAATGCAGCTACTGGAGCCTTGACATGATGCTGAACTTTGGCCATCTGGCAAACGACACAGGTATTAGCCCAGTCACGGACATCGATGTGCATGCCTTTCCAAACGAACTTGGCTGACATAAGCCGTTGCGAAACCTTCATCCCTGGGTGCGACAACCCGTGTATGGCATCAAAAACCCTCCTGCACCATGCGACTGGCACTATGGGATGAGGAACTCCCATGGAAAGGTCGCAAAGGAGCGTGGCACCTGCATCCTGGAACACGACGTCGGTCGCTTGGAAGCTGGAGGGAACAGTTCGATATGATTGGACCTCCGAATCTGAAACCTGATCTTTCACCATGAGGGCGTAGTCAATCCCCAGGTACACCGCGTGGACCATTGCACGGGAGAGGCAATCTGCCACCAGGTTGTCCTTACCAGAGACATGTTGAATGTCCGTAGTAAATTCGGAAATGAACGTCAAGTGACGTTGTTGATGAGCGGACTACGGTTCGGTGGTCTTGGCCATGGCGAACGTAACGGGTTTGTGGTCGACCCGCCGCTTTTGGAATGTTCTGATAGCTGCGCCATTAGCCGCTACGAGGGAAAATCTGAGGTTCCCAGTCTGCGTGTCAAGTTTTGATGCAGGTAGAATGCTACACTGCGCCCCGGTGTCACAAAGGAAACGGCGGCCTGAGAGGGAATCGGTGATATAGAGGAGTTACCCGTGGAACCGACGGCCATTGCCAGCATGAAAAACCCATTAGATTTGGTCATCCGTTGCCAGGGACACCGCCTGCGCCTTCTTGTTTATTTTTGGGCGAAAAACTGCAGGGGGAATGGCAGCTTTGTGGTTTCGCGCCAAACGGGTGTGGTAGGAGCACCAGCCCGCTGTAGGAGAAGCCGGGACCACGTCTGTGGGGGGTGGGCGCCTCGTGGCCGCACAACACTGCTGGGTAACCGTGAAAAACTTATCGGCTTCGGCCGCAAGCTTGGCGCAGTCAGTAATGTCGGAGCTGGCCAGGGCAGCCTGAAACGGTTCAGGCAGTTGGTACAGGAAAAGCTCCCGGAAGATGAAATATTCCGGTTCAGCACCCAAGAGCGTGAGCATTTGGCTCATGAGCTCGGACGGTTTGGAATCCCCGAGGCTGGGCAGCGTGATGAGCTGGCAAGCATGCTCCGACTTTGATAGCCCGAAAACCTGAAGCAACCGTTTCATAATTGCATCATACATGCTGTCAGTAGGAGGACTACCGATGAGGCTGATGATCCTGGATGCAGTTTGCAGTTGCGCTGTCGAGGGCGGAGACCACATAATAATAACGGAGGACGGCCCGAACCGTGATCTTGGATTCATGTCACGCTACATGTAACCCCACCTGACATAGGGTCATCCAGACTCGAGTCATCGTTGGCTTGTTCTCTCCACACAGATGCGGCCGGACCTGCTGTGATTTCCAGCAAAAAAAATGTTTTTTGTCTGTTTTTTTGTTTTTCATACAGACCCCAGCATCTGCAACATTTGACCCCTTGTGACCCCACCTAATTGTTCTTTGATGTAATGTTTTGCTGACTGACCTGTTTGGACATCATTTACATCTTTGATTGCTGTGATTATCTCTCTGCCGAGGTGTGTTAAATGGCAGTTAGAAACATTACCTGTAAACATCTGACATTATTCTCTGACTATATAAGCTGTGTTTTTATGCATCTCTCCACTTCACCTGACGAAGGAGCAGCGCTCCGAAAGCTTGTGATTTCAAATAATGCTGTTGGACTATAACCTGGTGTTGTGTGATTTCTTACATTTGTCCACCCCAGTCCAACACCGGCATCTCCACACCATAATATATACAGAGACAGGACCTAGTTTAATATAAACAGAGACAGGGTCTAGTGCAATATAAACAGAGACAGGGCCTAGTTTAATATAAACAGAGACAGGGCCTAATTTAATACAAACAGAGACAGGGCCCGTGTAATATAAACAGAGACGTGGGCGAGTGTAATATAAACAGTGACAGGTCCAGTGTAATATTATCTGAGACAGGGTACAGTGTAATATAAACAGAGACAGGGTCTAGTGTAATATAAACAAAGACAGGGTCTAGTGTAATATAAACAGCGACAGGGCCAATGTGTAATATAAACAGAGACAGGGTCTAGTGTAATATAAACAGAAGCAGCGTCTAGTGTAAGATAAACAGATATAGGGTCTAGTGTAATATAAACTGAGACAGGGTCTTGTGTAATATAAACAGAGACAGGGTCTGGTGTAATATAAACAGAGATAGGGTCTAGTGTAATATAAACAGAGACAGGGTCTAGTGTAATATAAACAGAGACAGGGACTAGTTTAATATAAACAGAGACAGCGTCTAGTGTAATATAAACAGAGACAGGGTGTAGTGTAATATAAACAGAGAGAAGGTCTAGTGTAATATAAACAGAGACAGGGTCCAGTGTAATATAAACAGAGACAGGGTCTAGTGTAATATAAACTGAGAAAGGGTGTAGAGTAACATGAATAGAGACAGGGCCTAGTTTAATATAAACAGAGACAGGGCCCAGTGTAATATAAACAGAGACAGGGTCTAGTGTAATATAAACAGAGACAGGGTCTAGTGTAATATAAACAGAGACAGGGTCGAGTGTAATATAAACTGAGACAGGGTGTAGTGTAATATAAACAGAGACAGGGTCTAGTGTAATATAAACAGAGAAAGGGTCTAGTGTAATATAAACAGAGAGAGGTTCTAGTGCAATATAAAGAGAGACAGGGTCTAGTGTAATATTAACGTAGACAGTGTCTAGTGTAATATAAACAGAGACAGTGTCTAGTGCAATATAAACAGAGAGAAGGTCTAGTGTAATATAAACAGAGGCAGGGCCTAGCTTAATATAAACAGAGACAGGGCCTAGTTTAATATAAACAGAGACAGGTTCCAGTGTTATAAAAACAGAGACAGGGTCTAGTGTAACATAAACAGAGACAGGGCCTAGTTTAATATCAACAGAGACAGGGTCTAGTGTAATATAAACAGAGACAGGGCCTAGTTTAATAAAAACAGAGACAGGGTCCAGTTTAATATAAACTGAGACATGGTCTAGTGTAATATATACAGAGACAGGGTCTAGTGTAATATAAACCGAGACAGGGTCTAGTGTAATATAAACAGAGAAAGGGTCTAGTGTAATATAAAGAGAGACAGGGTCTAATGTTATATAAATAGAGACAGGGGCCTAGAAATTCAGTATAGCCACGTTTGGGGCGGTAAAGTCGGGCGGGCGCTAAAGTTTGCGCCCGCCGGAAAGTGGAGGCCACTTCGCCGATATTCAGTAGCTTTGGCCAAGGAGTTTGGGCGAGCGCTAAAACTGGCGTTGCACCCCTATCTTTAGGCGCTAAGCCGACGGTGCAGACTCATACCGCCGAGGCCGGGCAAAGCGCAGGTGCGGTCATGTTTTGATTGACAGCAGACACCCTGACGCCGGCCAGCTCTTAAAGGGGGAAGGGTCGACTTGGTCTGCTGCCACGCCCTGGATACTGCAGCCCTCCAGCTAGGCCTAAACACTGCTGCTGGAGAGAAATAGTGCCAGCAACGATGCAGAGGGCCCGTGAGCGAGCGCAGCGCTTCTCTGCCCATGCTTTGAGGGTGCTGCTTAGGGGTTTGGAGAAGAACAGAGATATCCTGTGCCCGGACAGTGGAAAGAAGGCTCCCAAGAGGCTGTACAGGAGAGCCTGGAGGGAAATCGCCCAGAGGGTCACAGCCAACAGCGATGTCCCCAGGACTGGCGACCAATGCCGCAAGAAGTTTAACGACCTCACTCGGATGGTCAGGGTGAGTACCCTTTCCAGTGTCCTCCTCATCCTTGCATGTGCACCTCACATTATGTGCAAAGGGACCTCAAAGGCCTAATGGCCAGTCCTCCTCCAGCAGCTATGGCACTGGCATGATCATCAATAGCACTTTCTGCACTTGACACACTGGCCAAGCTATTCGACCATGGGAGGCAGTGCACACAACAACAGGGCACCACACTGGCCAAGCTATTCGACCATGGGAGGCAGTGCACACAACAACAGGGCACCACACTGGCCAAGCTATTCGACCTTGGGAGGCAGTGCACACAACAACAGGGCACCACACTGTACTTAGAGGCCATCCTTTCTCTTGCAGGCCAAGCTGGCGCAGAATCTGAAGAGGCGGACTGTCACCGGGGGAGGCCGTGTCCAGTTCCAGGAGCTCAGTGAGCTGGAGGAGCGCGTGGCTTGACTCATGCGTGCCCGGGTGATTGGCCCCGTTGCTATTGGAGATGCCGACCCTGTGCTGGGCCCCAATGGTAAGGACATGACCGTTTGGACCTCTCTCGTTCCCCTTGCACTTCAGATCTACACCCTTTGCCACTGTCCCACCAATGCGCATAATGCCACCACTCATGCCTCCCTCGCTGACGCCCTGTCCTCACTCTAAAGCTACTCTTGTGCCTTCCTGCTTTCAGCTGGTGAGGAGGAGGTCCCTGAAGCTGCGAGTGTCAGTCCCTCGGAAGAGGAGGACGACGAGGACCAAGAGGAAGGCGGCACATCGGGGGAACCCTCATCCGCGCCAGGGGATGGCAATGGAGGGGACACGTCTTGCCTGGAAGAGAGCCAGGGGGAAGTGTTGCAGGGGGGTGTAGCTCCTGTGCCCAGTGGCGTCCAGCCACGCGGGAAGGGTCGGGCAGCACGGCTGCCTTCTCCCCAGAGGGGGCAAGTGTTGCAGGGGGGTGTAGCTCCTGGGCCCAGTGGCGTCCAGCCACGCGGGAAGGGTCGGGCAGCACGGCTGCCTTCTCCCCAGAGGGGGCAAGTGATGCAGGGGGGTGTAGCTCCTGGGCCCAGTGGCGTCCAGCCACGCGGGAAGGGTCGGGCAGCACGGCTGCCTTCTCCCCAGAGGGGGGAAGTGTTGCAGGGGAGGGCAGTTGCTGGGCCCAGTGGCGTCCAGCCACGCGGGAAGGCTCGGCCAGCTCGGCGGCCTTCTCCCCAGAGGGAGAGTCCGGCCTCCAGTCCGGAGACGGTCCTCGCCCAGGAGGTGCGCCTCCTTGATCAAATGTCCGCGGACTCGGAGCGGCGCCACACCGAGTTCCGCAACCCCTTGCGGTTGCGGAAGCCCTAAGGATGATGGCATGGTGCCCTCAAAGCCACGTGTGTGCTGTCACTCCCCCCCTGCACCATGGGGAAGTCCGCAATAGAAGCAACACCCTGCGCGTCCTCCGCCTGCTTGTGCAGGGTCCGAGGGAAGGTAATGAATTGACGCCTTCGCCTATAAAGGGTATCTGTAACTTGCAGGATGCAACAGTGGACTGCAACCTGAACGACAGTCGCAATGTCCCCAATGGCTGACTGAAAGGATCCGTTGGCATAAAAATGGAGGCCATCTATCAGTTTAGCCATCACGGAGAGAGAGGTTCTGCAGCGTTCACGCGGCTGCAGATCCTGACCAAGCAGGTGGCACAGATCAGTAACAATGTCCCTCCAGAATCGGAGCCTTCCCAAACACTGCTCCTCCGACATGTCAAGGCTTGTCATCTGCTGCCTAAAGACCCTCGCAGCATCCCGTCGGATTGGCCGACCTCCATTGCCCGTCCTCCTTCTGGCCAATCCCGGCCCTCTCTCCCGCCGTCTCTCTGACCCTTCACAGTGTTGGGCGATGAGGCCGTCGCCCTCCAAACAAGCTCTCATTCCGATGCCAGTTTGTCAGAAGCCTTTTAGGTGTAGTGCTGCAAGTGCTTCGGACAGGTTTGAAGGTCCCAAGTACTGTAAAGCTAAATTCCCAGAACTCCGCTCCACATTAGCTCGCCAACTCTCTCTAGCAACGATCGCAATGAGCAGGCCAAGAGGCAGAAGATTCTGCACTACAGCTGTCCCCTTTAAATAGCACCCCCCTACTCCGAGAAGGGCCTGTTAGCCCTCCCTCGAACTGTCACTAATAGCGCTGGGCGCTAAGGCTCAGGGCGCCACCCAATATGTGCACAGGCGCTCCTAAAAGGCATTGCACACTGAAATGACATCATGATCTGCTTGCGCTCGCGGGCGCGCGCAAACACTTACCGCAGGCGCAAAATGTATAGTCAATATCTGAGTTGTCGCTATCTTCATAGCGAACGCCCCAACATAGGGTATCGCCCCAATTCTAGGTCTCTTTAGGTGCTCAGCGCCGGCATTATCAACCGAATTTCTAGGCCACAGTGTCTCGTGTAATATAAACAAAGACGGGGTCTAGTGTAATATAAACAGAGACAGGGTCTAGTGTAATATAAACAGAGACAGGGTCTAGTGTAATATAAACAGAGACAGGGTCTAGTGCAATATAAAGAGAGTCATTGTCTAGTTTAATATAAACAAAGACATGGTCTAGTGTAATATAAACAGAGACAGGGTCTAGTGTAATATAAACTGAGACAGGGTCTCGTGCAATATAAACAGCGAGAAGGTCTAGTGTAATATAAACAGAGACAGGGCCTATCTTAATATAAACAGACATAGGGCCTAGTTGAATATAAACAGAGGCAGGTTCCAGTGTAATATAAACTGAGACAGCAACTAGTGTAATATAAACAGAGACAGGGTCTAATGTAATATAAACAGAGACAGGGTCTAATGTAATATAAACAAAGACAGGGCCTAGTTTAATATAAACAGAGAGAGGGCCTAGTTTAATATAAACGGGACAGAGTCCAGTGTAATATTAAAGCGATAGGGCCGAGTGCAATATCAAAACAGACAGGGTCTCGTGTACTCTTTTGGTTCAGGGTCCAGTGTAATATAAACAGAGACAGGGTCAATTGCAATATAAACAGAGAGAAGGTCTAGTGTAATACAAACAGAGACAGGGCCTAGTTTAACATAAACAGAGACAGGGTGTAGAGTAATATAAACAGAGAGAGGGCCTAGTTTAATATAAACAGAGACAGGGTCTAGTGTAAAACAAACAGAGACAGGGTGTAGAGTAATATAAACAGAGTGAGAGCCTAGATTAATATAAACAGAGACAGGGTCCAGTGTAATATTAACAGCGATAGGGCCTTGTGCAATATAAACAGAGGCAGCGTCTAGTGTAACATAAACAGAGACATGGTCTAGAGTAATGTAAACAGAGACAGGGCCCAGTGTAATATAAACAGAGACATGGTCTAGTGTAATATAAACTGAGATATGGTCTACTGTAATATAAACAGAGACAGGGTCTAGTGTAATATAAACAGTGTCAGGGACTAGTGTAATATAAACAGAGATAGGGCTGAGTATAATATAAACTGAGACAGGGT
Organism: Somniosus microcephalus; assembly: GCF_052327205.1. NCBI lineage: Eukaryota > Metazoa > Chordata > Chondrichthyes > Squaliformes > Somniosidae > Somniosus > Somniosus microcephalus. Next base: position 144,011,543 of record NC_140990.1, on the reverse strand, counting down.
CCAGTGTAATATAAACTGAGACAGGGCCCAGTGTAATATAAACAAAGACAGGGTCTAGTGTAATATAAACAAAGCCAGGGTCTAGTGTAATATAAACAGAGATAGGGCTGAGTATAATATAAACTGAGACAGGGTCCAGTGTAATATAAACTGAGACAGGGTCCAGCGTAATATAAACAAAGACAGGGTCTAGTGTAATATAAACAAAGCCAGGGTCTAGTGTAATATAAACGGAGAGAAGGTCTAGTGTAATATAAACAGAGACAGGGCCTAGTGTAATATAAACAGAGACAGGGCCTAGTTTAATATAAACTGAGACAGGATGCAGAGTAATATGAACAGAGACAGGGTGTAGTTTAATATAAACAAAGACATGGTCTAGTGTAATATAAACAGAGACAGGGTCTAGTGTAATATAAACAGAGACAGGGTCTAGTGCAATATAAACAGCGAGAAGGTCTAGTGTAATATAAACAGAGACAGGGCCTAGCTTAATAAAAACAGACACAGGGCCTCGTTGAATATAAACAGAGGCAGGTTCCAGTGTAATATAAACTGAGACAGGGTCTAGTGTAATACAAACAGAGACAGCAACTAGTGTAATATAAACAGAGACAGGGTCTAGTGTAATATAAACAGAGACAGGGTCTAGTGTAATATAAAAAAAGACAGGGCCTAGTTTAATATAAACAGCGAGAGGGCCTAGTTTAATATAAACAGGGACAGGGTCCAGTGCAATATTAAAGCGATAGGGCCTAGTGCAATATAAAAAGAGACAGGGTCTAGTGTACTCTTTTGGTTCAGGGTCTAGTGTAATATAAACAGAGACAGTGTCTAGTGTGATATAAACAGAGACAGGGTCTAGTGTAATATAAACAGAGACAGGGTGTCGAGTAATATAAACAGAGAGAGGGCCTAGTTTAATATAAACAGAGACAGGGTCTAGTGTAAAATAAACAGAGACAGGGTGTAGAATAATATAAACAGAGTGAGGGCCTAGATTAATATAAACAGAGACAGGGTCCAGTGTAATATTAACAGCGATAGGGCCTAGTGTAATATAAACAGAGACAGGGTCTAGTGTAACATAAACAGAGACATGGTCTCATGTAATGTAAACAGAGACAGGGCCCAGTGTAATATAAACAGAGACATGGTCTAGTGTAATATAAACTGAGACATGGTCTACTGTAATATAAACAGAGACAGGGTCTAGTGTAATATAAACAGCATCAGGAACTAGTGTAACATAAACAGAGATAGGGCTGAGTATAATATAAACAGAGACAGGGTCTAGTGTAATATAAACTGAGACAGGGCCCAGTGTAATATAAACTGAGACAGGGTCTAGCATAATATAAACAAAGACAGGGTCTAGTGTAATATAAACAGAGCCAGGGTCTAGTGTAATATAAACGGAGAGAAGGTCTAGTGTAATATAAACAGAGACAGGGCCTAGTTTAATATAAACAGAGACAGGGCCTATTGTAATATAAACAGAGACAGCACCTAGTGTAATATACAGAGAGGCAGGGTCTATTGTAATATTAACAGAGACAGGGCCTCGTGCAATATAAACAGAGACAGGGTCTAGTGTGATATATACAGAGAGAAGGTCTAGTGTAATATAAACAGGGACAGGGCCTAGTTTAATATATACTGAGACAGGATGCAGAGTAATATGAACAGAGACAAGGTCTAGTGTAAAATTAACAGAGAAAGGGTCTAGTGTAATATAAACAGAGACAGCGTCTAGCGTAATATTAACAGAGGGCCTAGTTTAATATAGACTGTTATGACCGTGTATCTTAATGTTGTGTCATTCAATAATCAGACAACAGACTGCAGGGAACGATTCAACAGTTGTTTACTGAATGAGGGTTACTCTGGAACTAAATGTACAGATCACTACTCAGGGTTTATATACAGGTGTGGCCACTGCTGGTACTACAGTATACAGGAGCTGTAAAAAGTAGTTCTCTACCTTAAGGTATATATACATTACATACATTACAATTCCTCCCCTTTTAGTTTAACAGTACCATAATACTCATTTAACAATTAACATTTTTAATATACAATGTTATATGAAAATAGTCCATTCATATATTCAGTCTCTGGGGTGGCTTCCTGATTCTTTCTGGATTAGGGCTTTCCCGAGGGTCTCACTCTTGGTGCGGAGGCGATTCTACCACCCTGTCGTCAGTTGATTCATCCGCTTCCAATGTTATTGTTTCTGAGGTAGATGCGACCTGTACATCGGGTTCCTCACCAGGTTCGTATGGCCGAGACATGGGGTTGACTCGTTACTGTGACTCTAGGATCTGGTCAGCATGGCGTCTCACAATGTTCTCCCCAACATCCACTGTGTACATTAGTGGCCCCTGCCGTGTGCATATCGTTCCTGGTTGCCATTTCTCTGTTCGGTAGTCGCGGGCCAAGACTGGTTGCCCTACATTGAAGCTCCTTGTCGGCTTCTCATTGATGTGCTGGAATTGGTTACTCTCAACATCTCTTCGTACATTTGGTCTGAGCAAATCCAGATGAGATCTCAACCTTCGGGTAAAGAACATCATGGCCGGGGCCTGGTTGGTGACTGCATGTGTCGCATTTCTGTAGGCTAACAGGAAATTGTCCACCTTATGCTGCAGTGGAATGTCGTCATCGCACATGGCCCTTACTGCTTTTTTAAAGGTTTGTACGAACCTCTCAGCCAATCCATTTGTGGCTGGATGATACGGAGCGGCTGTGTAATGCCTTACCCCATTCCTTTTCATAAATCTTCGAAACTCTTCGGACACAAACTGTGGTCCGTTATCAGAGAAAATTTGCTCTGACAAGCCGTTCCTGGCAAAAATGGTCCGTAGTACTGCAATAGTTTTCTCCATGGTGGTGGAGGACATTTTGATCACCTCAGGCCATTTCGAGTGCGCATCCATGGCTATTAAAAACATTGAGTCCATGAATGGACCAGCAAAATCAATATGCACCCGTTGCCATGGAGATGCGGGCCACTCCCATGGGTGTAGAGGGGCATGCGGTGGTGAATTTTGGACCTTCTGGCATCCTGAGCAGCTCCTTGTCAGGTCCTTGATTTGATGATCGATCCCCGGCCACCACACATAAGCCCTAGCAATGCTTTTCATTTTCACCCCTCCCAGATGACCTTCGTGAAGCTCATTGAGCACTCTCTCCCTTAACTTGGGTGGAATTACCACTCGGGATCCACACATCAAGGTCCCCTGGCATACTGACAGCTGTTCTCTTCTGGATGAGAATGCTGGCAACAGTGAGTCGCCATGTGCTGGCCATCCCTTCACCGTCAAATCATATACCCGAGATAGTGTCGGGTCATTTCGGGTCTCCTTCTCTATACATAGATACATAGATACATAGAAGATAGGAGCAGGAGTAGGCCATTCGGCCCTTCGTGCCTGCTCCGCCATTCGATGAGATCATGGCTGATCCTTTAATTCAGTATCCCGTCCCCGCCTTCTCTCCGTAACCCTTAACCCCTTTTGCCCGTAGAAATATATCTAATTCCCTCTTAAATATATTTAATGAGCTGGCGTACACTGCCCTCTGTGGCAATGAGTTCCACAGGTTCACCACTCTCTGAGTGAAGAAATTCCCCCTCATCTCTGTCCTAAATGGTTTAGCCCTTATCCTTAAATTATGTCCTCTAGTTCTGTTCTCACCCGCCAAGGGAAACATTCCTTCTGCATCCAGTCTGTCTAGACCTGTCAGAATTTTATACACTTCTATGAGGTCCCCTCTCAATCTTCTAAACTCCAGTGTGTACATCCCTAAACTACATAGTCTCTCCTCATAGGTCATTCCCGCCATTCCTGGTATCAGCCTGGTGAATCGCCGCTGCACCCCCTCCATGGCAAGAACATCCTTCCTCAGATGAGGCGACCAAAACTGTACACAGTACTCGAGGTGTGGTCTCACCAGTGCCCTGTACAGCTGCAGCAAGGTATCCCTGTTCCTGTATTCTAACCCTTTTGCTATGAAGGCCAGCATACCGTTTGCCTTCTTGACCGCCTGTTGCACCTGCATGCTCGCCTTCAGTGACTGGTGTACAAGAACACCCAGGTCTCTCTGTACTTCCCCCTCTCCCAATCTATTGCCATTTAAATAATAATTTGCCCTCCCGTTCCTGCACCCAAGGTGGATAACTTCGCACTTGTCCACATTATAGTGCATCTGCCATTTATCCGCCCAATCGCCCAGTCTGTCCAAATCGCTCTGGAGCTTCCTGGTCTCTTCCTCTGAGCCCACCCCCCCTCCTAGTTTAGTGTCGTCTGCAAATTTGGAAATGCTGCATCCGACTCCCTGATCCAGGTCATTAATGTAAATTGTGAACAGCTGGGGGCCCAGGACAGATCCCTGTGGTACCCCACTTGTTACTGCCTGCCATTCAGAAAATGAGCCGTTTATTCCAACTCTCTGTTTTCTATCTGACAGCCAGTTCCCTATCCACGCCAAAACTTTCCCCTTTATCCCATGAGCCTCAATTTTCCATGCTAATCTTTTATGTGGGACCTTATCGAAGGCCTTTTGGAAGTCCAGGTACACCACATCTACTGGCTCTCCCCCATCTATTCTACCAGTTACTCCCTCAAAAAATTCCAATAGATTAGTCAAGCACGATTTACCCTTTGTAAATCCATGTTGACTCTGTCCTATCCTGTCCCCATTTGCTAAGTGCTCCGCTATTTCATCCTTAATGATGGACTCCAGCATTTTGCCCACAACTGATGTAAGGCTTACAGGTCTGTAATTACCTGCTTTTTCCCTACCCCCCTTTTTGAATAGTGGGGTAACGTTAGCTACCCTCCAATCCATCGGCACTGTTCCCGAGTCTAATGAATACTGAAAAATCATCCTTAGTGCATCCGCTATCTCTAGGGCCACCTCCTTCAGTACCCTAGGATGCATGTTATCAGGCCCTGGGGATTTGTCCACCTTCAATCCCTTTAGCTTCCTTAACACCATATCCTTAGAGATATTGATTTGCGTCAGTTCCTCCTTTGCCAATGTCCCTATTTTTCCCGATATCCCAGGGAGGTTTTTTGTGTCTTCCTTCGTAAAGACTGACCCAAAGTATGCATTTAGTTGATCTGCCATTTCCTTATTTCCCATTATATATTCCCCCGTATCTGACTGCAATGGACCAACTTTGGTTTTCACCAGTCTTTTCCTTTTGATATATTTATAAAAGCTTTTGGAGTTAGTTTTTATATTTTCCGCCAGCTTGTTTTCGTAAGCTATTTTGCCCCTCTTGATCATGCCCTTTGCCCTCCTTTGCTCTATCTTAAACTGTTCCCAATCTTCCGCTCTGGCGCTTTTTTTGGCTATTTTATACGCCCTATCTTTGGATTTTATGCTGTCTCTAATTTCCCCTGTTATCCACGGTTGAGTCACCTTTTTAGATTTCCTTTTATGCCAGATTGGTATAAACAATTTTTGCAATTTTGTCATTCTATCTTTAAATGTTTGCCATTGTTTATCTACCTCCAGTCCTCCCAGGAACGTTGTCCAATCAGACCTACTCAGTTCCCGTCTCATGGCATCATAATTCCCCTTGTTTAAATTCAGGACCTTAGTCTCTGAGTCAATTTCTTCGCTCTCCATTTCGAGTGAGAAATCGATCATGTTATGATCGCTCTGACCCAAGGGTCCCCGTACAACAAGATTACTGATTAGTCCCTTCTCATTGCACAGTACCCAGTCCAATATAGCCTGTTCCCGAGTTGGTTCCTCGACATATTGATCCAGATAACCATCCCTTAAACACTCAAGGAATTCCTCCTCCTCATTATTTTTACTGATTAGGCTAGTCCAATCTATATGTAAGTTAAAGTCACCTATGATGACAGCTGTGCTCTTATTGCACGCTTCTCTAATTTCCCTCGTGATGCCCTCCCTAACCTCTATTTTACTATTTGGAGGCCTATATACCACTCCTATTAATGTTTTTCGCCCCTCGCTATTTCTTAGCTCCACCCATATAGATTCTGTATTAACTGAGTTAATATCCTTCTTTTCAATTGCATTTATCCCCTCTTTTACTAGCAATGCTACCCCTCCTCCCTTTCTTTTTTGTCGATCCTTCCTAAATACTGAATACCCCTGTATGTTAAGCTCCCAGCCCTGCTCACCCTGCAACCATGTTTCCGTAATCCCAATTAGATCATAATTATTAACCTCTATTTCCACAGCTAATTCATCTACCTTGTTCCTGATGCTTCTCGCATTAAGGTATAAAACCCTCAGGCTTTTTTTATGCTCACATTTTTTATGAATTAGTTTGGCCCTTTGTTTTTTGTTCCTCACCCTTTTACCATTTATTTCTGTCTGCCTTTCACTTTCCTCTATTTCACTACATAGGTTTCTAGCCCCCTGCCATACTAGTTTAAATGCTCCCGAACTGCTTTATCAAAAATTACCCCGAGAACATCAGTTCCATCTCTGCACAGGTGTAGACCGTCCCTTTTGTATAGGTCACACCTACCACAAAACTGGTTCCAATGCCTCAAAAATTTAAAACCCTCCCTCTTACACCACTGCTCAAGCCACGTATTTAGCCTAACTATCCTGTTCTCTGTACTCTTACTAGCACGTGGCACTGGTAGTAATCCAGAGATTACTACCTTCGAGGTCCTACTTTTTAGCTTGGCTCCTAACTCCCTAAATTCTACTTGTAGGACCTCTTCCCTTTTTTTAGCTACGTCGTTGGTACCAACATGTATCACGACAACTGGCTGTTCCCCCTCCCCCTCCAGAATGTTCTGCACCCGCGCCGAGACATCCTTGACCCTTGCACCAGGGAGGCAACATACCATCCTGGAGTCTCGGTCGCGACCACAGAAACAGCGACCAGCGTTAGTTACTGGCAAGCATTCAATTATAGTCGAATGCAATATTTCGACAGGATCCACTGCTGGTGCTTCCTCCGCAGTAGGCAGTGGCAGGCGTGATAGCCCATCAGCGTTTCCATGCTGTTTCGTGCCCTTATACTCGATTTCATATTGGTGCGCCCCTAGAAAAAGGGAGCATCTTTATAGCCGTTGCGCAGTCATCACCGGAACGCCCTTCTTTGGATTAAAGATGGAGACAAGTGGTTGGTGGTCAGTCAGCAAGGTGAACTTCTGCCCGTGCAGATAGTGATTGAACTTTTTCACTCCCCACACTAGGCTGAGGGCCTCTCTGTCAATCTGGGCGTAGTTACGCTCGGCTGAGGTTCGTGACCGAGACGCAAAGGCTAAGGCCTCTCCGAGCCGTCCGGGAATTTGTGCGACAGCACCGCTCCAATGCCATAGCGTGATGCATCACATGCCAACCGAATTGGTAGTGCTGGGTTGTAATGAGCCAACACCTCTTTTGATGTGATTAATGCTTTGCTCTTATGGAAAGCTCATTTACATTCATCACTCCACTTCCATCGTACCCCCGTTTGCAGTAGCGTGTTCAGTGGGTGTAGTATGGCAAACAAATTCGGCAAGAACCTATGGTAGTAGCACACCAGCCCGAGGAACGACCTCAGTTGTGACACATTTTCCGGTGCTGGAGCCTTGACTACTGCCTCAATCTTTTCAGGGGACTTATGGAACCCCTCTTTATCAATAACGTGGCCACAATACGAGATCTGCTTCTGGAAAAACTCGCATTTGTGGCGATTAGCTTGGATCCCATATTCCTTCAATCCAGTGTGCAACTGCTCCAGGTTGGCTAGGTGATCACTGTCATTTTCGCCCGTGACCAGGATGTCGTCCAAATAACACTGGGTCCCTGGAATCCCATGCAGGACTTGTTCCATTGCCCTTTGCCAAATAGCCGGAGCTGATGCTACCCCTAACACCAGCCGGTTGTATTGGTAGAGACCTTTATGAGTGTTGATCCTGAGGTACTGTTTTGATGCTTCTTCTGCCTCCATTTGCAGGTACGCCTGCACCAGAACAATTTTAGTGAAGAGTTTCCCTCCAGATAGTGAGGCGAAAATATCTTCAATCCGCGGAAGCGACAGGGTCCAGTGTAATATTAACAGCGATAGGGCCTAGTGCAATATAAACTGAGACAGGGTCCAGTGTAATATAAACAGAGAAAGGGTCTAGTGTAACATAAACAAAGGCATGGTCTAGTGTAATATAAACAGAGACAGGGCCCAGTGTAATATAAACTGAGACATGGTCTAGTGCAATATAAACAGAGACAGGGTCCAGTGTAATATAAACAGCGTCAGGGACTAGTGTAATATAAACAGAGATAGGGCTGAGTATAATATAAACAGAGACAGGGTCCAGTGTAATAAAAACTGAGACAGGGCCCAGTGTAATATAAACTGAGACAGGGTCTAGAGTAATATAAACAGAGACAGGGTCTAGTGTAATATAAACAGAGACAGGGTCTAGTGTAATATAAACAGAGCCATGGTCAAGTGTAATATAAACAGAGACAGGGTCAAGTGTAATATAAACTGAGACAGGGTCTAGAGTAATATAAACAGAGCCAGGGTCTAGTGTAATATAAACAGAGACAGGGCCTAATGTAATAGAAACTGAGACAGGGTCTAGTGTAATATAAACAGAGACAGGGTCCAGTGAAATATAAACAGAGACAGGGTCTAGTGAAATATAAACAGAGACAGGGTCTCGTGTAATATAAACAGAGACAGGGTCTCGTGTAATATAAACAGAGACAGGGTCTCGTGTAATATAAACAGAGACAGCATCTAGTGTAATATAAACAGAGACAGGGTCTCGTGTAATATAAACAGAGACAGGGTCTCATGTAATATAAACAGAGACAGGGTCTCGTGTAATATAAACAGAGACAGGGTCTCGTTTAATATAAACAGAGTCAGGGTCTAGTGTGATATAAACAGAGAGAAGGTCGAGTGTAATATACACAGAGGCAGGGCCTCATTTAATATAAACAGAGAAAGGGTCTAGTTTAATATAAAGAGGGACAGGGCATAGTGTAACATAAATAGAGACAGCGCCTAGTGTAACATAAACAGAGGCAGGGTCAAGTGGAATATAAACTGAGACAGGGTGTAGTGTAATATTAACAGAGACAAGGTCTAGTGTAATATAAACAGAGAAGGGGTCTAGTGTAATATGAACAGATACAGTGTCTAATGTAATATGAACAGAGCCAGGGTTGAGTGAAATATAAACAGAGACGGAGGCTAGTGTAATATAATCGGAGACAGGGTCAAGCGAAATATAAACAGAGTCAGTGACAAGTGTAATATAAAAAAGATACGGCCGAGTATAATATAAACAGAGACAGGATCTATGCACTATAAACAGAGACACTGTCTAGTGTAATATAAACAGAGACAGAGTCCAGGAAATATAAACTGAGACAGAGCCCAGTGTAAAACAAACTGAGAAAGGTCTAGTATAATATAAAAAGAGACAGGGTCCAGTGTAATATAAACAGAGATGGAGTCCAGTGTAATATAAGCAGAGATAGGGTCTTGTGTAATATAAACAGAGTCAGGGCCAAGTGTAATATAAACAGAGATAGGGCCGAGAATAATATAAACAGAGACAGCGTCCAGTGTAATATAAACTGAGACATTGTCTAGTGTAATATAAACAGAGACAGGGCCTAGTATAATATAAATAGAGACAGGGCCTAGTTTAACATAAACAGAGACAGGACCTAGTTTTTATAAACAGAGACAGGGCCTAGTTTAATATAAACAGAGACAGGGCCTAGTTTAACATAAACAGAGACAGGGCCTAGTTTAATAAAGACAGAGACAGGGTCTAGTGTAAAATAAAGAGAGAAAGGGTGTAGAGTAATATAAACAGAGAGAGGGCCTAGTTTAATATAAACAGAGACAGGGTCCAGTGTAATATTAACAGCGATAGGGCCTAGTTACCATATAACTGAGACAGGGTCTAGTGTAATATAAAAAGGAACAGGGTCTAGTGTAACATAAACAGAGACATGGCCTAGTGTAATATAAATAGAGGCAGGGCCCAGTATAATATAAACTGAGACATGGTCCAGTGTAATATAAACTGAGGCATGGTGTAGTGTAATATAAGCAGCGTCAGGGATTAGTGTCATATAAACAGAGATAGGGCTGAGTATAATATAAATAGAGACAGGGTCCAGTATAATATAAATTGTGACAGGGCCCAGTGTAATATAAACTGAAACAGGGTCTAGAGTAATATAAACAGAGACAGGGTCTAGTGTAATATAAACAGAGACAGGGTCTAGTGTAATATAAACAGAGACAGGGTCAAGTGTAATATAAACAGAGACAGGGTCTAATGTAATATAAACAGAGACAGGGACTAGTGTAATATAAACAGAGACAGGGCCTTATGTAATATAAACAGAGACAGGGTCCAGTGAAATATAAACTGAGACAGGGTCCAGTGTAATATAATCAGAGACAGGGCCTCGTGTAATATAAACAGAGACGGAGTCTAGTGTAATATAAACAGAGACGGGGTCTAGAGTAATATGAACAGAGACAGGGTCTAGTGTAATATAAACAGAGAGAGGGTCTAGTGTAATATACACAGATACAGGGTCTAGTGTAATATTAACAGAGACAGGGCCTAGTGTAAAATAAATAGAGACAGGGTCTAGTGTAATATAAATGGAGACAGGGCCTAATGTAATATAAACAGAGACAGGGCCTAATGTAATATAAACAGAGACAGGGTCCAGTGAAATATAAACTGAGACAGGGTCTAGTGTAATATAATCAGAGACAGGGCCTAGTTTAATATAAACAGAGACAGGGCCTAGTATAACATAAACAGAGACAGGACCTAGTTTATTATAAACAGAGACAGGGCCTAGTGTATTCTAAACAGAGACAGGGCCTAGTTTATTATAAACAGAGACAGGGCCTAGTTTAACATAAACAGAGACAGGGCCCAGTGTATTCTAAACAGAGACAGGACCTAGTTTATTATAAACAGAGACAGGGCCTAGTTTAATATAAACAGAGACAGGGCCTAGTGTATTCTAAACAGAGACAGCGCCGAGTGTAATATACACAGAGGCAAGGTCTAGTGTAATATAAACAGAGACCCGGCCTAGTGTAATATAAACAGAGACAGGGTCGAGTGTAATATAAACAGAGACAGGGGCTAGTGTAATATAAACAGTGACAGAGCCTAGTTTAATATAAACAGAGACAGGGTCCAGTGTAATATTAACTGAGACAGGGTCTAGTGTAGTATAAATTGAGACAGGGTCCAGTGTAATATTAACAGCGATAGGGCGTAGTGCAATATACACTGAGACAGGGTCTAGTGTAAAATGAACAGAGACAGGGTCGAGTGTAATATAAACAGAGACAGGGTCTAGTGCAATATAAACAGAGAGAAGGACTAGTGTAATATAAACAGAGACAGGGCCTAGTTTAACATAAACAGTGACAGGGCCTAGTTTAATATAAACTGAGACAGGGTCTAGTGTAATATAAACAGAGACAGGGTCGTGTGTAATATAAACTGAGATACGGTCTAGTGTAATATAAACAGAGACAGGGTCTAGTGTATTTTAGCAGAGCCAGGGTCAAGTGTAATATAAACAGAGACAGGGTCGTGTGTAATATCAACTGAGATACGGTCTAGTGTAATATAAACAGAGACAGGGCCTAGTGTAATATAAATAGAACAGCTTATCGTGTAACATAAACAGAGCAAGGGCCTAGTTTAATATAAGCAGAGAGAGGGCCTAGTTCAATATAAACATGGACAGTGTTGTGTATGTTCCTTTAAGAGAATAACTGGTCTCAGACTGCAGTACCGGCAGTGACCACCCCTGTATAAAAGGCACTAGAGAGCCTCTGTTGTTTAGTTTCGTTTATGCCTTTCACAAGTAAAGATCTGTTTGTTTTCTCTCCTGCTAGTCCGTGTCTCAATCATTCACGGACTTAACACTGGCGACGAGTTAGAAACGAACATACCTGCAACTCATCAGCAGCTCCGACGATGTTGTTGAAGGTCGGAGCCAGAAGAAAGAAGAAAAAAAAAATAGGCCATTGAAACTCGAGAAACGGGCGTCGACCGTCAATCATCGAGTTCAAAACTTGCAGGAGAGACTGTCCAGAGCCAGGCTGGGCTCCTCGGTCCGTGGTTTCCCAGCTAATCGGGCTGGTGGCAGGTAGTGCTCTGATCCTTCCTGGGCTGCGGCGGGCTGAAGCTCGATCGGGTGGCTTTTCAACGGGGCCGGGCAGCGAGTCGGGAAGCAAGGAGAGAGAGAGAGGGAGTAGCATACAGGGCGCGGCCGGTGTTTCAAAGCTGGGTAGCGTTCGGACCTCAGAAGAGGGAGGGAAGTGTCCCAGAGGGTCCGCTCCATGACGGGAAAATAATAAAAGAAAAAGAATACGCGCAAGAAACCGTGGAAAGCAGCGCTAACAACAGCGGGGAAGAAGGCAAAGCGCGGGAGGCGCCATTTTGTTAAATCGGAGAAGAAGGCAAAGCGCGGGAGGCGCCATTTTAGATTTGCAAGATGCCGAACACTGGCTGTATCACTGCTTTTGATAATACATTAGAGGACTGGACCACGTATGTGGAAAGAGTCGAGGTATATTTCGAGGCAAACGATATAGCGGAGGGGAAAAAGGCATCGATATTGTTAAACTTAATGGGCGCTAGAACGTACGGCCTATTGCAGGACCTGATTACTCCAGCCAAACCGAAGGCGAAGAGTTTTAATGAAATTGTTGCTGTTCTACAGGAGCACTTAAACCCTGCACCGCTGTTGATAGCAGAAAGATTTAAATTCCACAGGAGAACTCAGTACAAAGATGAGAGCAATGCTGAGTATCTTACGGAACTACGCAAGCTATCAAAGCACTGCCAGTTCGGAGCAGGACTGGCAGATACCCTACGGGACAAATTTGTCTGTGGACTCCTGAGTGAAGGAACACAGAAGAAGTTACTCGCAGAAAAAGAGCTGATGCTAGATAAGGCTTTCAGCGTGGCAGTATCGTATGAAGCAGCAGCCAGGGGAGCTGCAGAAATTCAACAAAAACCACAGGAATACGGCACCCACAAAATGACATGGGGATTTGCAAAATGTTATCGCTGCGGCAGAACTAACCATGACCAGAAGGACTGCTGGTCCAAAGACAAAATATGCAGACAATGCGGGAAGATTGGACACATTGCACGAGTTTGTAGGTCTGGGAAGAAGACCAGCGACAACAAAAAGGCTACTAAGGAACCGTACAAGAAAGTACAGAAGACGACAGACAGTAGTTCCGAAGACCAGAAGAGCGATAGTGAATCCGGAAACAGAAGACTAAGCTGTCTCAAACTTCACAATGTAATCGCAAAAGAGGATCACCGAACCATTTGGGTCACTCTCACGATAGCAGGGTCCCAAGTTAAAATGGAATTGGATACAGGATCAGCGTTAACCGTCATGAATCGATGAGACTACGAGCGGCTATTTTCACACATACCCTTGAGAGAGACATCCATCATCTTGACGACGTATACGGGGCAAAAAGTATACCCCAGAGGAAAAATAAGGGTGCCTGTCGAATACAATGGCAAAAAATACGGAAATTGTATCTCTACATGCTGCCAAATGGTGGACCACCGTTATTGGGACGGCAATGGATCAGGAAGATAAACTTAGATTGGCATTCCATTCATGCAATGACGGTGGACGGTAAAAAAGATGAAGACGTCACTCCTGGACGATTGTCAACAATCTTAGCTAACACCAAAGAGGTATTTCAACAAGAACTGGGCAAGCTTAAAGGCGTAACCGCCTCGATAAAAATAGAAGAGAATGCAATTCCCAAGTTTTTCAAAGCGAGACCGGTACCATATGCAATTCGCCCAGCCGTCGAGGCAGAGCTGTAGAATCTGGAGAAGGCGGGCGTGTTGTCTAAGGTCAACTGGAGCGAGTGGGCGACACCCATCGTTCCTGTCATGAAGAAAACGTTAACCAATAAGTCCGGAGAGCCAAGGATGATTCGCATCTGTGGGGATTTCAAGGTGACGGTGAACCCTGTGCTTCGCACAGTACAATATCCTCTTCCAAGGATAGAAGACATCTTCGCCTCACTGTCTGGAGGGAAACGTTTTACAAAAATTGACCTAGCACAAGCATATTTGCAGATGGAGGTTGAAGAGTCTTCTAGGAAGTATCTCACGGTAAACACTCACAAAGGTCTTTACCAGTATCATCGATTGGTATTCGGAGTAGCATCGGCTCCGGCGATATGGCAAAGAGCGATGGAACAAGTCCTGCAAGGGATTCCGGGGACTCAGTGTTACTTGGACGACATCCTTGTAACAGGTGAAGATGACAGTGAACACCTTAACAACCTAGAACAGGTGCTCACTAGACTACGGGAACATGGGCTGCGAGCCAACCGCCCCAAGTGCGAATTTTTTAAGAAAAAGATATCGTATTGTGGCCACGTGATTGATGAAGAGGGGTTACATAAGTCCCCTGACAAAATTGAAGTGGTTGTTAAGGCCCCAGCGCCTGAAAATGTGTCGCAGCTGAGGTCATTCCTCGGGTTGGTGAATTACTATCATAAGTTTTTGCCGAATTTGTCGACAATTCTGCACCCACTGAACGCCCTGCTACGAACGGGGGTAGCATGGAAATGGAGCGATGATTGTACGCGTGCTTTTCAGAAGAGTAAGGACTTAATCACTTCAAAGGAAGTATTGGCTCACTACAACCCAGCACTGCCAATCAGGCTGGCGTGTGATGCGTCTCCCTACGGCATTGGGGCGGTACTGTCACATAAATTCCTTGATGGTTTGGAGAGGCCGATAGCTTTTGCGTCACGCTCGTTAACTTCTGCCGAGCGTAACTACGCCCAGATTGACAGAGAGGCCCTCAGCCTAGTGTGGGGGGTGAAGAAGTTCAATCACTATCTGCACGGTCAAAAATTTACTCCACTAACCGATCATCAACCTCTTGTCTCCATTTTCAACCCTCAGAAGGGCGTACCGATAATGACAGCACAACGGCTGCAGAGATGGTCCCTTTTCCTAGGGGCACACCAATATGACATCGAGTACAAAGGAACTAAACAGCATGGAAATGCTGATGGATTGTCACGTCTACCATTGCCGACGGTGGAAGAAGAAGACCTTGCAGAGGATCCAATGGAGTTATTCCACTCGACCATAGTCGAATGTCTCCCTGTGACGAATGCAAACATAGAAAAGGAAACACGGAATGACCCGACACTATCACGGGTCTATGATTTAACGGTGAAGGGATGGCCAGCACATGGCAAACCACTGCTGCCAGCATTCTCGCCAAGAAGAGAACAGCTGTCAGTGTGCAGAGGAACCTTGATGTGTGGATCCAGAGTAGTAATTCCACCTAAGTTGACAGATAGAGTGCTCAATGAGCTTCATGAGGGTCATCTGGGTGGGGTAAAAATGAAGTGCTTAGCCAGAGCATTTGTGTGGTGGCCGGGAATCGAAAGAGAAATCGAAGAGATGACCAAGAGCTGTGCAGGATGCCAGAAGGTCCAAAACGCCCCACCACAAGCTCCTCTGCATCCATGGGAGTGGCCTTAATCTCCATGGCAAAGGGTGCACATTGATTTTGCTGGTCCCTTCATGGACTCGATGTTTTTATTGCGGTGGATGCACATTCAAAGTGGCCAGAGGTAATAAAAATGTCCTCAACCACCATGGAAAAAACTATCACAGTTTTACGAACCATATTCGCCAGGAATGGGCTGCCTGAACAGAGTTGCTCTGACAATGGACCACAGTTTGTGTCTGAAGAGTTCCGGAGGTTCTTAAAGAACAATGGTGTTAAGCATTACACATCTGCCCCATATCATCCAGCCACTAATGGATTGGCCGAGAGGTTTGTCCAAAAATTCCAGAAGGCTTTCAAGGCAATGTGTAATGAAGATATACCCCTACAACACAAGGTGGACAACTTCTTGTTTGCCTACCGGAATGCGACACATGCGGTTACCAACCAAACTCCAGCCACGATGTTCTTCAATCGAAGACTACGATGCCACTTGGATTTGGTTAAGCCAAACGTCCGAAGAGATGTGGAGAACAGGCAGTTTCAGAATATGAATGAAAGGCCGACCAGGAGTTTTAAGATAGGTCAACCAGTTTTGGCCCGGGACTATCGCACTGAGAAATGGCAGCCAGGAACGATTTGTACACGACAAGGACCTCTCATGTATACCATGGACATTGGGGAGAGCATTGTAAGACGACATGCTGACCAGATTCTAGAGTCACTGGAAAACGTCAACTCCACACCACGATCTGATACACCTGGTAATGAAATCGACGTTCCAATTGCAGCTACCGCAGACCCGCTAATATTGGAAGCAGATGAACCAAACAACGACATTGATTCCGACTCAACATTGCCAGAAGAACCTGATACTCCAAAGAGGCGTTATCCAGACAGAATCAGGAAGCCTCCTCAAAGACTGAACTTATAATTGCTTAAACTTAACCAATGTATCTAGCAACAGTAATTGTGATTGTAATTCGTTATCATTAGTTGTTAAATGAATGTTATGTACTGTTTATCTAAAAGGGGAGGAATTGTTGTGTATGTACCTTGAAGAGAATAACTGGTCTCAGACTGCAGTACCGGCAGTGACCACCCCTGTATAAAAGGCGCTAGAGAGCCTCTGTTGTTTAGTTTTGTTTATGCCTTTCACCAGTAAAGATCTGTTTGTTTTCTCTCCTGCTAGTCCGTGTCTCAATCATTCACGGACGTAACAGACAGGGCCTAGTTTAATATAAAAAGAGACAGGGTCCAGTGTAATATAAAAAGAGACAGGGTTCAGTGGAATATAAACAGAGACAGCGTTCAGTGGAATATAAACAGAGACAGGGCCTAGTGTAATATAAACAGAGACAGGGTCTAGTGTAATATAAACAGAGACAGCATCTAGTGTAATATCACCAGAGACAGGGTCTAGTGTAATATAAACGGAGAGAAGGTCTCGTGTAATATAAACAGAGACAGGGCCTAATGTAATATAAGCAGAGACAGCGCCGAGTATAATATACACAGAGGCAGGGTCTAGTGTAATATTAACAGAGACAGGGCCCAGCGTAATATAAAGAGAGACAGGGTCTAGTGTATTATAAACAGAGACAGGGTCTAGTATAAGATAAACTGAGACAGGGCGTAGAGTAATATTAACAGAGACAGGGCCCAGTGTAATATTAACAGAGACAGGGACTAGTGTAATTTAAACAGCGTCTGGGGCTAGTGTAAGATAAACAGAGATAGGGCTGAGTATAATATAAACAGAGACAGGGTCCAGTGTAACATAAACTGAGACAGGGCCCAGCGTAATAGAAACTGAGACAGGGTCTAGAGTAATATAAACACAGACAGGGTCTACTGTAATATAAACAGAGACAGGGTCAAGTGTAATATAAACAGAGGCAGGGTCTTGTGTAATATAAACAGAAACAGGGCCTAGTGAAATATAAACTGAGACGGAGTCTAGTGTCATATAAACAGAGATGGGGTCTAGACTAATATGAACAGAGACAGGGTTGAGTGTAAAAAGAACAGAGACAGTGCCTAGTGAAATATAAACTGAGACGGAGTCTAGTGTAATATAAACAGAGACAGGGCCTAGTTTAATATAAACAGAGACAGGGCCTAGTTTAATATAAACTGAGACAGTGTCCAGTGTGATATAAACTGAGACAGGGTCGAGGGTAATATAAACAGAGACAGGGTCCAGTGTAATATAAACAGAGACAGGGTCTAGAGTAATATAAACAGAGACAGGGTCGAGTGTAATATTAACTGAGACAGGGTCTAGTGTAATATAAATAGAGACAGGGTTCAGTGGAATATAAACAGAGACAGCGTTCAGTGGAACATAAACAGAGACAGGGCCTAATCTATATATATAAAGTTGCTCTTCTGTCTGTCCCGATGTCTGTCTGTCCGTTCTCTATACGTTTGAAAGTTACAGAGTGTACCGACGCGCGCGTCACCTCAAAAGAAAGCTTGCGATTCTGGACCGGTCATAGGCGTATTTACGTTTCGGCCGGACAAAAATCCCGCCCGCGGTATCCCGAAAACGTTCAGCATTCCGCTCATTAGCATCTCATTAGCGACCGTGTGACGACGAGTTCCACCAATCGGACGGCGGGTTCCTTCCTACAGTTGAGTGTCGAGTGACTCGACGATTGACCAATCCTATGCTTCGGTGACCTGACCGCTCGACCAATCGGTGCGTGTGTGGGCGGGCCTTATCCTTCTGAACTGAGGTGAGTGGCCGCCATCTTGATTTTTCACAATTTTTCCCCCCACACTTTCTGTGTGTTAGGGAACTAAGGTAAATATTTTAATGTTGTGTTAGGGAATTAAATAACAATTTAATGGGGGGGGGAGAGCCTCGGGAAATCGCGGGGGGGGAAGAGAGCCTCGGGAAATCGCGGGGGGGGAGAGCCTCGGGGCATCGCGGGGGGGGGAGAGCCTCGGAAAATCGCGGGGGGGGGAGAGCCTCGGGAAATCGCGGGGAGGGGGAGCCTCGGGAAATCGCGGGGGGGGGAGAGCCTCGGGAAATCGCGGGGGGGTTGTTGAGAGCCTGAGGAAATCGCGGGGGTGGGGCGAGCCTCGGGAAATCGCGGGGGGCTCGCGCCGCCTGCACTGACCGCGCATGCGCCGCCCGCCCGCCCACAGCGGCCGTCCATCAGCTGCGCGATACGCGGGGGACCTCAGCTCCGGTCCGTCACGGTCGCTATCGCAACGGCACCGGACCTCAGGCGCTAGGCAGGGGGAGGGGCCGGAGAGAGGGACAGAGGGGAGTGGGGGAGGGGAGTGTGACAGGGGAGGGGAGGGAGGGAGGGAGACAGGGGAGGGTGGGGGGGAGGGATAGGACTGGGAGAGGACATGGGAGGGATAGGACAGGGAGAGGACATGACAGGGAGAGGGGACACACACAGGGGCAGGGAGACCAAGCGCCCCAAAATTGCCCTCGCAACGCGGGGCTCCCCAGCTAGTGTAATATAAACAGAGACAGGGTGTAGTGTAACATTAACAGAGACAGGGTCTCGTGTAACATTAACAGAGACAGGGTCTAGTGTAATAGAAACAGAGACAGCATCTAGTGTAATATCAACAGAGACAGGGTCTAGTGTAATATAAACGGAGAGAAGGTCTCGGGTAATATAAACAGAGACAGGGCCTAGTTTAATATAAACAGAGACAGGGCCTAATGTAATATAATCAGAGACAGCGCCGAGTATAATATACACAGAGGCAGGGTCTAGTGTAATATTAACAGAGACAGGGCCCAGTGTAATATAAAGAGAGACAGGGTCTAGTGTATTATAAACAGAGACAGGGTCTAGTATAAGATAAACTGAGACAGGGTGTAGAGTAATATTAACAGAGACAGGGCCCAGTGTAATATTAACAGAGACAGGGACTAGTGTAATATAAACAGCATCTGGGGCTATTGTAAGATAAACAGAGATAGGGCTGAGTATAATATAAACAGAGACAGGGTCCAGTGTAACATAAACTGAGACAAGGCCCAGTGTAATAGAAACTGAGACAGGGTCTAGAGTAATATAAACAGAGACAGGGTCTAGTGTAATATAAACAGAGACTGGGTCAAGTGTAATATAAACAGAGGCAGGGTCTTGTGTAATATAAACAGAGACAGGGCCGAGTTTAATATAAACAGAGAAAGGGTCTAGTGTAACATAAACAGAGACAGAGCCTAGTGAAATATAAACTGAGACGGAGTCTAGTGTAATATAAACAGAGATGGGGTCTAGAGTAATATGAACAGAGACAGGGTCGAGTGTAAAAAGAACAGAGACAGGGTCTAGTGTAATATAAACAGAGACAGGGTCGAGTGTAAGATAAACAGAGACAGGGTCTCGTGTAATATACACAGAGACAGAGCCTAGTGTAAGATAAACAGAGACAGGGTCTAGTGTAATATAAACAGAGACAGGGCCTAGTTTAATATAAACAGAGACAGGGCCTAGTTTAATATAAACTGAGACAGTGTCCAGTGTGATATGAACTGAGACAGGGTCGAGTAATATAAACAGAGACAGGGTCCAGTGTAATATAAACAGAGACAGGGTCGAGTGTAATATAAACAGAGACAGGGTATAGTGCAATATAAACAGAGAGAAGGTCTAGTGTAATATAAACAGAGACAGGGCCTAGTTTAATATAAACAGAGACAAGTTCTAGTGTAATATAAACAGAGACAGGGTCTAGTGTAATATAAACAGAGACAGGGTCTACTTTAATATAAACAGAGACAGGGCCTAGTTTAATATAAACAGAGACGGGGGGGAGAAATTGGGTGAGTAGCGCCACCTGTTAGTGCCTAAAGAGACAGTCAGTGGCTGTAGCACCACTGGCTGCGTCTCCGGCGATATTCAGTAGGGGCTCTAATGGTGGCGTTAGGCATTTGCGCTGCGCTGCCACCGATGACGTCATCGGTGTGCGCAGCGCCCCATTCATGCCCCGTTCACGATATTTGGTAGCGAACGCCGCAGTTGCGCCGCTCGCTACCCACGCCTGGTTCACGGGGCCTTACTGTGCCGGCAGCGGTGCAAGTTAAGGTGGAGGTGCGGGGCGGCTGCCTGCCAGCATCTCCGTCCCCGGCCTCCTAACCCTGCCCCCCCGCGGCATTGCCGGCTGTTTCCTGAGAGCCCGGAACTTCTCCTTGGTGCCGGGCTCATCTACCGGCAGTCGCGATCGGGGATCGAGCTGTTGCAGGCACCTCCCCCTTAACAGTGGGAGGAAGGCCTGCAGTACCGCAGCGTGCCATGCTGCAGCGTGTGGCGCTGTGGCACGTTGCGCTGCGATAATCAGTTTCAGCGCCCTAAGAAGGACGAGGAGCGCCTCGAGCCTCGCCCCGTCTCCCTCGAGGGGCACTGAAACTGTATTTCTGGCGATCGGTATCACACCGATCGCTGGTCTAAATCCTGCGCTCAGCCGACTTTTGCGCCACTTGGCGCCCCAACCCAATTTCTAGGCCAGCGTCTAGTATAATATAAACAGAGACAGGGGCTAGTGTAATATAAACAGTGACAGGGCCTAGTTTAATATAAACAGAGACAGGGTCCAGTATAATATAAACAGAGACAGTGTCTAGTGTAATATAAACAGAGACAGGGTCCAGTGTAAGATAAGCGGAGCCAGGGTCGAGTGTAATATAAACTGAGACAGTGTCCAGTGTAATATTAACAGCGATATGGCGTAGTGCAATATAAACTGAGACAGGGTCTAGTGTAATAAAAACAGAGACAGGGTCTAGTGTAATATAAACAGAGACAGGGTCCAGTGTAATATTAACAGCGATATAGAAACATAGAAACATAGAGATAGGAACAGGAGTAGGCCATTCGGCCCTTCGAGCCTGCTCCGCCATTCAATGAGATCATGGCTGATCTTCATCTGAGATCATAGCTGATCTTACCAGTTCAATACCCCGTCCCCGCCTTTTCTCCGTAACCCTTAATCCCCTTAGCCTTCAGAAATATATCCAATTCTCTCTTGAAAATATTTATTGAATTAGCCTTCACAGCCCTCTGTGGCAGGGAATTCCACAGGCTCACCACTCTTTGAGTGAAGAAATTCTTCCTCATCTCTGTTTTAAATGATTTGCCCGCTATTTTTAGACTGTGGCCCCTGGTTCTGTGCTCCCCGGCCATTGGAAACATTCTCTCTGAATTCAGCCTGTCCAGGCCTGCCATAATTTTATATGTTTCGATGAGATCCCCTCTCAATCTTCTAAACTCCAGTGAGTACAAGCCCAAACTATTTAATCTCTCTTCGTAGGTCATTCCCGCCATTCCAGGTATCAGCCTGGTGAATCGCCATTGCACTCGTTCCATGGCAAGAACATCCTTCCGCAGATGGGGCGACCAAAACTGTACACAATACTCCAGATGCGGTCTCACCAGCACCTTGTACAGCTGTAGTAAGGTATCCCTATTCCTATACTCGAACCCCCTTGATATGAAGGCCAACATACCATTTGCCTTCTTAATCGCCTGTTGCACCTGCATGCTCTCCTTCAGTGACTGGTGCACAAGAACACCCAGGTCCCTCTGCACTTCCCCATCTCCCAATCTATTGCCATTTAGATAATAATCTACCCTCCTGTTTTTACCCCCAAAGTGGATAACCTCGCATTTATCCACATTATAGTGCATCTGCCACGTATCCGCCCATTCCCCCAACCTGTCCAAATCGCACTGTAGCCTCCTGACATCCTCATCAGAGCCCACCCCTCCTCCTAGTTTAGTGTCGTCAGCGAATTTGGAAATATTGCATCCAATTCCCTGATCCAGATCATTTATATATTTTGTGAACAGCTGGGGTCCCAGGACAGATCCTTGCGGCACCCCGCTGGTCACTGCCTGCCACTCCGAAAACGAGCCGTTTATTCCAACTCTCTGTTTTCTATCCGCCAGCCAGTTCTCTATCCACGTTAATACTTTGCCCACAATCCCATGAGCCTTAATTTTGCATGATAATCTTTTGTGTGGAACCTTATCGAAGGCTTTCTGGAAGTCAAGGTACACCACATCCACTGGCTCTCCCCCATCTATTTTACCAGTTACTTCCTCAAAAAATTCCAGCAGATTAGTCAAACACGATTTACCCTTTGTAAATCCATGTTGACTCTGTCCGATCCTTTCCCCATTTGTCAAGTGCTCCGCTATTTTATCCTTAATAATGGACTCTAGCATTTTGCCCACAACCGATGTAAGGCTTACTGGTCTATAATTCCCTGCATTCTCTCTACCCCCCTTTTTAAATATTGGGGTAACATTAGCTACCCTCCAATCCACGTAGTGCAATATAAACTGAGACAGGGTCTAGTGTAATAAAAACAGAGACAGGGTCTAGTGTAATATAAACAGAGACAGGGTTGAGTGTAATATAAACTGAGAAAGAGTCTCGTGTAATATAAACAGAGACAGGGTCTAGTGTAATATTAACAGAGACAGGGCCTCGTGTAATACCAGCAGAGACAGGGTCTCGTGTAATATAAACAGAGAAAAGGTCTAGTGAAATATAAACTGAGATACGGTCTAGTGTAATATAAGCAGAGACAGGGCCTAGTGTATTATAAACCGAGACAGGGTCCAGTGTAATATAAACAGAGACAGGGTTGAGCATAATATGAACAGCGACAGGGTTCAGTGGAATATAAACTGAGACAGGGTCTAGTGTAATATAAACAGAGACAGGGCCTAGGTTAACATACACAGAGACAGGGCCAAGTTTAATAAAAACAGAGACAGGGTCTAGTTTAATATAAACAGAGACAGGGCCTAGTTTAACATAATCAGAGACAGGGTCCAGTGTAATATAAACAGCGACAGGGCCTAGTGTAATATAAAAAGAAGCAGCGTCTAGTGTAATATAAACAGAGACAGGGTCTAGTGTAATATAAACAGAGACAGGGTCAAATGTAATATTAACAGAGACAGGGCCTAGTTTAATACAAACAGAGAGCGGGTCTAGTGTAATATAAACAGAGAAAGGGTCGAGTGTAATATAAACTGAGATACGGTCTAATGTAATATAAACAGAGACAGGGTCTAGTGTAATACAAACAGAACAGCTTATCGTGTAATATAAACAGAGACAGGGTCTAGTGTAATATAAACAGAGACAGGGCCTAGTTTAACATAAACAGAGACTTGGTCTAGTGTAATATAAACAGAACAGCTTATCGTGTAATATAAACAGAGACAGGGTCTAGTGTAATATAAACAGAGACAGGGCCTAGTTTAATATAAACAGAGACAGGGTCTCGTGTAGTATAAACAGAGACAGGGCCTAGTTTAATATAAACAGAGACAGGGTCTACTGTAATATAAACTGAGACAGGCCCCAGTGTAATAGAAACTGAGACAGGGTCCAGAGTAATATAAACAGAGACAGGGTCTAGTGTAACATAAACAGAGACGGGGTCTAGTGTAATATAAACAGAGACAGGGCCTAGTTTAATATAAACTGAGACAGTGTCCAGTGTGATATAAACTGAGACAGGGTCGAGTGTAATATAAACAGAGACAGGGTCCAGTGTAATATAAACAGAGACAGGGTCTCATGCAATATAAACAGACAGAAGGTCTAGTGTAATATAAACAGAGACAGGGCCTAGTTTAATATAAACAGAGACAGGGCCTAGTTTAATATATACAGAGACAGGGCCTAGTTTAATATAAAGAGAGACAGGGCCTAGTGTAATATAAACAGAGACAGGGTCTACTTTAATAGAAACAGAGACAGGGCCTAGTTTAATATAAACAGACTGGGGGGGAGAAATTGGGTGAGTAGCGCCACCTGTTAGTGCCTAAAGAGACAGTCAGTGGCTGTAGCGCCACTGGCTGCGTCTCCGGCGATATTCAGTAGGGGCTCTAATGCTGCCGTAGGCATTTGCGCTGCGCCGCCACCGATGGCGTCCTCGGTGTGCGCAGCGCTCCATTCATGCCCCATTCGCGATATTTGGTAGCGAACACCGCAGTTGCGCCGCTCGCTACCCGCGCCCGGTTCACAGGGCCTTACTGTGCCGGCAGCGGCGCAAGTTAAGGTGGATGTGCGGGGCGGCTGCCTGCCAGCACCTCCGTCCCCGGCCTCCTAACCCCCCCCCCCGCGGCATTGCCGGCTGTTTCCCGAGAGCCCGGAACTTCTCCTTGGTGCCGGGCTCATTTACCGGCACTCGCGATCGGGGATCGAGCTGTTGCAGGCACCTCCCCCTTAACAGTGGGAGGAAGGCCTGCAGTACCGCAGCGTGCCGTGCTGCAGCGTGTGGTGCTGTGGCACGTTGCGCTGCGATAATCAGTTTCAGCGCCCTAAGAGGGATGCGGAGCGCCTCGAGCCTCGCCCCATCTCCCTCGAGGGGCACTGAAACTGTATTTCTGGCGATCGGTATCACACCGATCGCTGGTCTAAATCCTGCGCTCAGCCGACATTTGCACCACTTTGGCGCACCAACCCAATTTCTAGGCCAGCGTCTAGTATAATATAAACAGAGACAGGGCCTAGTTTAATATAAACAGAGACAGTGTCCAGAGTAATAAAAACAGAGACAGGGTCCAGTGTAATATAAACTGACACAGGGCCTAGTGTAATATAAACAGAGACAGGGTCCAGAGTAATATAAACTGAGACAGGATCCAGTGTAAGATAAACGGACCAGGGTCGAGTGTAATATAAACAGAGACAGGGCCTAGTTTAATATAAACTGAGACAGTGTCCAGTGTAATATAAACTGAGACACTGTCTCGTGTAATATAAACAGAGACAGGGTCCAGTGTAATATTAACAGCGATATGGCATAGTGCAATATAAACTGAGACAGGGTCTAGTGTAATATAAACAGAGACAGGGTCTAGAATAATAGAAACAGAGACAGGGTCTAGTGCAATATAAACAGAGAGAAGGTTTAGTGTAACATAAAAAGAGACAGGGCCTAGTTTAACATAAACAGAGACAGGGCCTTGTTTAATATAAACAGAGACAGGGCCTAGTTTAATAGATGCAGAGACAGGGCCTAGTTTAATATAAACAGAGACAGGGCCTAGTTTAACATAAACAGAGACAGCTTCTGATATAATATAAACATAGACAAGGGCTAGTGTAATACAAACAGTGACAGGGCCTAGTTTAATATAACCAGAAATATGGGGCTAGATTTTCAGTTGCTTGCGCCAGCAGTTAGCGCCTTAAGAGAAGTGATTTTCGGGCGCTATGCGTGTAGCGCCCGGGCGCAGCGCAGTTTGCGCCCCGCCCCAAATTAAGTTGCCCGTTAGCGCCGGCGCAAAGTTTAGCGGCCGCCCGGATGCGCACGCAGAAAATGACGTCACATCCTCGTGCAACGCCCTTTGGCCGCCCCGAATCCAAACTTCAGTCGGACCGCCCCATTGTGCGGCTGGCGTCCAGAGCGTTTGTAAAATGGAACGCAACACACCCTGGGGAGCGCAAATTAAAGGGCACTCCTCCTGCACTATAAACGGCAGTCTGCATGTGTTGTGTGGAAGGATGCAGTGTGTTGTTCTGAATGGCGTATTTATGTTTCCGGACACCACCACCACCACCTCCTCCTCCTCCTCCTCCTCCTCCTCCTCCTCCTCCTCCTCCTCCCCTTCTTTTCCCCCCAGACTCTGCCTTTGAAAACAACACATGCACCCTTCCCCTTTAAGAGCTCACTGGCACCAGAGTGTCTGCTGTGCGCTGCGCCCGAACTCGGGCGCTGCACTCTGCACCGCCGGCTTAGCGCCTAAAGATAGTAGTGGAACGCCTCTTTTAGCGCTCCACCAACCTCTTAGGGCGAAGCCACTGAATTTCCGGCAACGGGGCGCTACTTTGGGGCGGGCGCTAACTTCGGGCGGGCGCTAAGGTTAGCGCCCCAAAACTGTCTATACTGAAAATCTAGCCCATGGTCCAGTGTAATATAAACAGAGACAGTGTCTAGAGTATTATAAACAGAAGCAGCGTCTAGTGTAATATAAACAGAGACAGCGTCTAGTGTAATATAAACAGAGACAAGGTCAAGTGTAATATTAACAGAGACAGGGCCTAGTGTAATACCAGCAGAGACAGGGTCTCGTGTAATATAAACAGAGAAAAGGTCTAGTGAAATACAAACTGAGATACGGTCTAGTGTAATATAAACAGAGACAGGGCCTAGTGTATTATAAACCGAGACAGGGTCCAGTGTAATATAAACAGAGACAGGGTCGAGCATAATATAAACAGCGACAGGGTTCAGTGGAATATAAATTGAGACAGGGTCTAGTGTAATATAAACAGAGACAGGGTCTAGTTTAATATAAACAGAGACAGGACCTAGTTTAAGATAAACTGAGACAGGGTCCAGTGTAATATAAACAGAAAGAAGGTCTAGTGTAATACAAACAGAGACAGGGCCTAGATTAACATACACAGAGACAGGGCCTAGTTTAATATAAACAGTCAAGGCCTAGTTTAATATATACAGAGACAGGGCCTAGTTTAATATAAACAGAGACAGGGTCTAGTTTAATATAAACAGAGACAGGGCCTAGTTTAATATAATCAGAGAGAGGGTCCAGTGTAATATAAACAGAGACAGGGTCTAGTGTAATATAAACAGAGAAAGTCTCTAGTGTAATATAAACAGAGACAGGGTCTAGTGTAATATAAACAGCGACAGGGCCTGGTGTAATATAAAGAGAGACAGGGTCTAGTGTAATATAAAAAGAAGCAGCGTCTAGTGTAATATAAACAGAGACATGGTCCAGTGTAATATAAACAGAGACAGGGTAAAGTGTAATATTAACAGAGACAGGGCCTAGTATAATACAAACAGAGACAGGGTCTAGTGTAATATAAACAGAGACAGGGTCTAGTGTAATATAAACAGAGACAGGGCCTAGTTTAATATAAACAGAGAATGGATCTAGTGTAATATAAACAGAGACAGGGTCTAGTGAAATATAAACAGAGACAGGGTCTAGTGTAATATAAACAGAACAGCTTATCGTGTAATATAAACAGAGACAGGGTCTAGTGTAATATAAACAGAGACAGGGTACAGTGTAATATAAACAGAGACAGGGTCGAGTGTAATATAAAATGAGAAAGGGTCTAGTGCAATATAAACAGAGAGAAGGTCAAGTGTAATATAAAAAGAGACAGGGCCTAGTTTAGCATAAACAGAGACAGGGCCTTGTTTAATATAAACAGAGACAGGGCCTAGTTTAATATATACAGAGACAGGGCCTAGTTTAATATAAACAGAGACAGGGCCTAGTTTAACAAATAAAGAGACAGCTTCTGGTATAATATAAACAGAGACAAGGGCTATTGTAATATAAACAGTGACAGGGCCGAGTTTAATATAAGCAGAAATATGGACCAGTGTAATATAAACAGAGACAGTGTCTAGAGTATTATAAACAGAAGCAGTGTCTAGTATAATATAAACAGAGACAGGGTCTAGTGTAATATAAACTGAGACAGGGTCAAGTGTAATATTAACAGAGACAGGGCCTAGTGAAATATCAGCAGAGACAGGGTCTCGTGTAATATAAACAGAGAAAAGGTCTAGTGAAATACAAACTGAGATACGGTCTAGTGTATTATAAACCGAGACAGGGTCCAGTGTAATATAAACAGTGACAGGGTCGAGCATAATATTATCAGCGACAGGGTTCAGTGGAATATAAACTGAGACAGGGTCTAGTGTAATATAAACAGAGACAGGGTCTAGTTTAATATAAACAGAGAAAGGGCCTAGTTTAAGATAAACTGAGACAGGGTCCAGTGTAATGTAAACAGACAGGTCTAGTGTAATACAAACAGAGACAGGGCCTAGATTAACATACACAGAGACGGCCTAGTTTAATATAAACAGTCAAGGCCTAGTTTAATATATACAGAGACAGGGCCTAGTTTAATATAAACAGAGACAGGGTCTAGTTTAATATAAACAGAGACAGTGCCTAGTTTAATATAAACAGAGACAGGGCCTAGTTTAATATAATCAGAGAGAGGGTCCAGTGTAATATAAACAGAGACAGGGTCTAGTGTAATATAAACAGAGAAAGTCTCGAGTGTAATATAAACAGAGGCAGGATCTAGTGTAATATAAACAGCTACAGGGCCGAGTGTAATATAAACAGAGACAGGGTCTAGTGTAATATAAAAAGAAGCAGCGCTAGTGTAATATAAACAGAGACATGGTCCAGTGTAATATAAACAGAGACAGGGTCAAGTGTAATATTAACAGAGACAGGGCCTAGTATAATACAAACAGAGCCAGGGTCTAGTGTAATGTAAACAGAGAAAGGGTCTAGTGTAAAATAAACTGTGATACGGTCTAGTGTAATATAAACAGAGACAGGGTCTAGTGTAATATAAACAGAGACAGGGTCTAGTGTAATATAAACAGAGACAGGGTCTAGTGTAATATAAACAGAACAGCTTATCGTGTAATATAAACAGAGACAGGGTCTAGTGTAATATAAACAGAGACAGGGCCTAGTTTAATATAAACAGAGACAGGGTACAGTGTAACATAAACAGAGACAGAGTCTAGTTTAATATAAACAGCGACAGGGTCTAGTGTATTATAAACAGAGACAGTGTCTAGTGTAATATAAACAGAGGCAGCGTCTAGTGTGATTTAAACAGAGACAGGGTCCAGTGTAATATAAACAGAGACAGGGTTGAGCATAATATAAACAGCGACAGGGTTCAGTGGAATATAAACAGAGACAGGGTCTAGTGCAATATAAACAGAGACAGGGTCTAGTGTAATATAAACAGAGACAGGGCCTAGTGTAATATAAACAGAGACGGAGTTGAGTGCAACATAAACAGAGACAGGGTCTAGTGTAATATAAACAGAGACAGGGCCTAGTGTAATATAAACAGAGACAGGGTCTAGTGTCATATAAACAGAGACAGGGTCAAGTTTACTATCAACAGAGACAGGTTCAAGTGTAATATAAACAAAGACATGGTCCAGTGTAATATAAACTGAGGCAGGGTATAGTGTAATATTAACAGAGACAGGGTCCAGTGTAATATTAGCTGAGACGGGGTCTGGTGTAATATAAACAGAGACAGTGTCTAGTGTAATATAAAGAGAGACAGGGTCTAGTGTAACATAAACAGAGAAAGGGCCTAGTTTATGATAAACAGAGACAGGGTCTATTGAAATATAAACAGAGACAGGGTCTAGTGTAATATAAACAGAGAAAGGGCCTAGTTTAACATAAACAGAGACAGTGCCGAGTTTATTATAAACAGAGACAGGGCCTAGTTTAATATAAACAGAGACATGGTCTAGTGTAATATAAACAGAGACAGGGCCTAGTTTAACATAAACAGAGACAGGGCCTAGATTAATATAAACAGATACACCGTCTAGTATAATATAAACAGAGACAGGGGCTAGTGTAATATAAACAGTGACAGGGCCTAGTTTAATATAAACAGAGACAGGGCCTAGTTTAACATAAACAGAGACAGCTTCTGATATAATATAAACATAGACAAGGGCTAGTGTAATACAAACAGTGACAGGGCCTAGTTTAATATAACCAGAAATATGGTCCAGTGTAATATAAACAGAGACAGGGCCTAGTTTAATATAAACAGAGACAGGGTCTATTGAAATATAAACAGAGACAGGGTCTAGTGTAATATAAACAGAGACAGGGTCTAGTGTAATATAAACAGAGAAAGGGCCCAGTTTAATATAAACAGAGACAGGGTCTATTGAAATATAAACAGAGACAGGGTCTAGTGTAATATAAACAGAGACAGGGTCTAGTGTAATATAAACAGAGAAAGGGCCTAGTTTAACATAAACAGCGCCAGTGCCTAGTTTACTATAAACAGAGACAGGGCGTGGTTTAATATATACAGAGACAGGGCCTAGTTTAATATAAACAGAGACATGGTCTAGTGTAATATAAACAGAGACAGGGCCTAGTTTAACATAAACAGAGACAGGGCCTAGTTTAATATAAACAGAGACAGGATCCAGTGTAATATAAACAGAGACAGGGCCTAGATTAATATAAACAGATACACCGTCTAGTATAATATAAACAGAGACAGGGGCTAGTGTAATATAAGCAGTGACAGTGCCTAGTTCAATATAAACAGAGACAGGGCCTAGTTTAATATAAACAGAGACAGGGTCCAGTGTAATATAAACAGAGACAGGGCCTAGTTTAATATAAACAGAGACAGCGTCTCGTATAATATAAACAGAGACAAGGGCTAGTGTAATATAAAGTGACAGGGCCTAGTTTAATATTAACAGAGACAGGGTCCAGTGTAATATAAACAGAGACAATATCTAGAGTAATATAAACAGAGACAGGGTCCAGTGTAATATAAACTGAGACAGCGTATAGTCTAATATAAACAGAGACAGGGTCCAGTGTAATATAAACTGAAACAGGGTCCAGTGTAATATAAAATGAGACAGGGTCTATTTAATATAAACAGAAACAGGGTCTAGTGTAATATAAACAGAGACAGGCCTAGAAATTGGGTATAGCCCCGCTTGAGGCGGTAGAACTGGCGGTGCGCATAGTTTATAGCCAGACAAAACTTATCGCTGCCTGGCGACATATTGGGCTGCATCACCCCCAAAGGGGATTGAGGCGTTAAATCAGCCATTGCACGGTGCTCCGAAGGCGCAAAAGTTCAGGCTCTACTCAATATCGACGCGGACGGGCGCAGCGCAGGTGATCTCAATTACGGGAAACCACGAGACTTCCAGGCGCCGGCCGGCTCTTAAAGGGGTGGGTCAGTCAGCCTGAGCTGCCACACCCAACGCCCTGTAGGCCTCAGCATCGGCGCTCGCCCTTCTCTGGCATTAGAAACTTGTTGAGCATGGAGAAGGTTAGACAGAGAGCGGAGCACTTCAGCACTGAGGCTCTGGACCAGTTGGTGGCTGCAGTTGAGCGCCGTCGAGATGTCCTGTATCCGGACAATGGCAAAAGGCCGAATCAGAAGGCTTACCGAAGATCTTGGAGGGAGGTTGCTGTGAGGGTCAACTCCAGCAGCATGGCGACCAGGACCCCTGTTCAGTGCAGGAAGAAATTCAACGACCTCACACGGATCGTTAGGGTGAGTGATGGTTTAGCAAACTTCTGATTCCCTCCATCTGCAGCTGACTTCGGGCACCCTGTTGCCATGATGCCCCAATGGCCATCTGTCAGCAAGCACCCATGGCCCTTTCTGGCCACACACATGGACAGATGTCTCAAGGCCTCATGTAAGGGCTCTTTCACCATGGGGGGCATGCGATGATGTCTCAAGGCCTCATGTAAGGGCTCTTTCACCATGGGGGCATGCGATGATGTCTCAAGGCCTCATGTAACACAACTTCCCCTTCTTTCCTCTCCAGGCCAAGCTGGCGGCGAGGCGAAGGGACCACTTTCAAACCGGTGGCGGGCCTCCACATGTGGTCCCTCTCACGGATCTGGAGGAGAGAGTGCACCAGATTCTTGGAGGATGTCTGCCTGGTCCTGTGACCACTGCATCTGCCGACCCCATTTCCGACAGCGAGGGTAAGTCTCTCACCTTTTTCACCTGTTGCCTTCCACTTGGTCCCCCCGCCAGCATGCTTCCTCAGTGTGCAGCCATGTCAGAGCCTTGCCGCAATCTGGCATGCCTTTCTGCAAACCTGTCCTTTTGCTAAAGCCACTCTTCCAACTCCCTGCTTTCAGATGAATCAGCACCAACTCGGGCTCAACGCACTGAAGCTGCCAGTGCCAGTGCCATCGGAGGCGAGGAGCAGGAGGAATCCGGACCAGCCATTGCAGAATCCAGGGAGCGGACACATCTACAGACTGGGGATAGTAGTCCCCTGGAGGGGAGCGGGGGGGGGTGCGGCTCTGAGGATGAACCAGTTGCCGGAACAAGCGGCATGCAGCAACGCAAGGGGATAGGCAAGTTCGGCCACCGTCTCCCCGGAGGGCAAGGCAGGTAGTTATGACTGCTGCTCAGAGTGCAGAGGAGGTGCGTCGCCTGGGTGAAATGAGCAAACAGGCCCGGATCAGACAGACGGAGCTGATGGCTGCAGTGGAGAAGATGCCTCAGTCAATAGATACATTGACTAAGAGTATGTTGGACTTCGGGGCAACAATGGAAAGGACTCTCCAGGGCTTCAGGGCAACAATGGACAGGACTCTCCAGGGCTTCGGTGCAACAATGGACAAGTCTATCCAGGGCTTCGGCGCAACAATGGACAAGTCTATCTAGGGCTTCGGGGCAACAATGGACAGGTCTATCCAAGGCTTCGGGCCAACAATGGAGAGGACTATCCAGGGCTTCGGCCCAACAATGGAGAGGACTGTCCAGGGCTTTGAGGCCGCTATGGAAAGGACTGTTGAGGGCTTCGGACAATCCCTGGAAAGGTCTGTCCAGGGCTTGTCCGAGGCAGTGGAGCGGTCGGCACCTGCCTTGTCCGAGGCAATGGAAAGAACTGTCCAGGGCTTCTCCGAAGCACTGGCACCTGGCACACAGGTCCTCACTGTTGCCATGCAGTCACTTGCTGGGCTCGTCCACACCCAGATTGAGGCAACGCGATCTCTCACTGCAGCCACCCTCTCTGCATCAGTGAGGATCACCCCGGGCCCTTCCAGTCCCATACAAGGCAAGGAATCAGTGGAGCTTGCTATTGTGGCAGATGAGCCGAGCTGCTCCCCTCAGATAGCCGGCGTGTCGTCTGACCATGGTGCAGGTGTCCTCTCTCGGCAGGAGACCATTGCACATGCCAGCGCTGGGACGTCTGCAGTGCAGCTGCCACCACCTGCAGGGCACACTGCTTCCAGCCATGGTCACATCAAGCATCCTGCATCCGCACCCTCCAAGCCCAGAGGTCGGCCAGGCCGTCCCTTAGGGGCTTCTGCGCTTCCACACAGTCAGCAGGCGTCCCCCAGCCTTGAGCCCGCCACTGGCGTCCAATTATGTAGGAGCAGCAGGGAGGGAAGGGGCCGGCCACAAAAGAGAAGTCGTTCTCCCTCAAGGGGCCAGTTGTAGAGGGAGGTGCTGAAACGTTTCTTTGTCCAAATTCAAGGACACCCTCACCTGTTGTTATATTTGCAGAAGGTTTGTTGATTTTGCGGCTTTGCTGAAGTGTTCACAGTTATTTTGTTAGTTATGGTTTCTGTTGACATGATGTTGTTTTGCTGTAATGAAAGACTTTTGTGACAATAAACAGAAGTTTCAATGTGGCATGGTGCACGTGACTACTTTCAGTGATGCTGGCATTCAGAGGCCGTCAAACATCCAAAGTGCGCAGGAGTTAAGACTCTCATCATTCCGACAGAGGGGTCTCGAAATGAGTCCTGATGAGCCTCTGACGTATGGCCCTTCCACTTTCAGGAGCCTTTCCATCTTCCTGCTCCTCATCCTCCTCCTCCGCCTGCTCTTCCTCCTCCTCCTCCTCCTCCGCCTGCTCTTCCTCCTCCTCCTCATCCTCCTCCTCCTCCACCTGCTCTGCTGGTCGTTGAGGGACAGGTGGAATTGGCTGGGTGCGTCGAATCGCCAAGTTGTGGAGCATGCAGCAGATGACGACGATGTGACCCACTTGCTCCGGCGAGTACTGCAGGGACCCCCCCGAAAGTTCCAGACATCGGAAACGCTTTTTGAGAGCACCAACAGTGTGCTGTTCACTGTGTCTGGTCGCCTGATGGCCGCTGTTGATCAGCTCTTCTGCTGGGGTGTCGGCCACACGGAGTGTTGTCATCAGCCATGAGCAGAGAGGATAGCCCTTGTCCCCAGTAAGCCAGCCTCGTGTTCGAGCCAGCCCCTCAACTCAAAAAGGTCACAAACTGAGGTCAACCGCAGGATAAAGACATCATGGCTGCACCCTGGGAAATGCGCGTTGACTGCCATGATGATTTGGCGGTGCTCACAGACCAGCTGCACGTTGAGGGAGTGGAACCCCTTGCGGTTGCGGAAGTCCTAAGGATGCTGGCATGGTGCCCTCAAAGCCACGTGTGTGCTGTTAGTCGCCCCCTGCACCATGGGGAAGTCCGCAATAGAAGCGATACCCTGCACGCGCTCCGCCTGCTTGTGCAGGGTCAGAGGGAAGGTCATGAATTGACGCCTTCGCCTGTAAAGGGCATCTGTCACTTGCCGGATGCAACAGTGGACTGCAACCTGAGCGATAGTCGCAATGTCCCCAATGGATGACTGAAAGGATCCGTTGGCATAAAAATTGAGGCCATCAGTCAGCTTAGCGAACACGGACAGAGAGGTCCTGCACCGTTCACATGGCTGCAGATCCTGACCAAGCAGGTGGCACAGACCAGTAACAATGTCCCTCCAGAATCGGAGCCTTCCCAAACACTGCTCCTCCGACATGTCATGGCTTGACACCTGCTGCCTAAAGACCCTCGCAGCATACCGTCGGATAGGCCGAGCTCCCAATTCAGGCCCTCTCTCCCGCCGTCTCTCTGCCCCTTCACAGTGTTCGGACATGAGGCCGTCGCCCTCCAAAGCAGCTCCCATTCCGATGCCAGTTGGTCAAAAGGCTGTTAGGTGTAGTGCTCCATCTGCTCCGGACAGGTTTGAAGGTCCCAAGAACTGTAATGCTAAATTCCCAAAACTCTGCTCCACAGTAGCTCGCCAAATCTCTCCAGCAACGATCGCAATGTGCAGGCCAAGTTGCTGAAGCTTCTGCACAAGAGCTGTCCCCTTTAAATAGCGCCCCCCTAATCCGAGAAGGGCCGGCTAGCACTCCCTCGAACTGTCACTAATAGCGCTAGGCGTTAAGGCTCCGGGCGCCACCCAATATGCGCTCAGGCACTCCTAAAAGGCGTTGCACACTGAAATGACGTCATGATCTACTTGCACTCGCGGGCGCGTGCAAACACTTAGCGCAGGCGTTAAATGTATAGTCAATATGCGAGTTGTCACCAACTTCATAGCGACCGCCCCAACATAGGGTATCGCCCCAATTCTAGGTCTCTTTAGGCGCTCAACGCCGGCGCTACCAACCGAATTTCTAGGCCACAGGGTCTAGTGTAATATAAACAGAGACTGGGTCTAGTGTAATATAAACAGAGTAAGGGTCTAGTGTAATATAAAGAGAGACAGGGTCTGGTGTAATATAAACAAAGACAGGGCCAAGTGTAATATAAGCAGAGACAGGGTCTAGTGTAATATAAAAAGAAGCAGCGTCTAGTGTAATATAAACAGAGACAGGGTCTAGTGTAGTATAAACAGAGACAGGGTCAAGTGTAACATTAACAGAGACAGGGCCTAGAGTAATACAAACAGAGACAGGGTCTAGTGTAATACCAACAGAGAGAAGGTCTAGTGTAATATAAACAGAGACAGGGCCTAGTTCAATATAAACAGTGACAGGGTCTAGTGTAATATAAACTGAGACAGGGTCTAGTGTAATATAAACAGAGACAGGGTCTAGTGTAATATAAACAGAGACAAGGTCTAGTGTAATATAAACAGAGAAAGGGTCTAGTTTAATATAAACTGAGATACGGTCTAGTGTAATATAAACAGAGACAGGGCCTAGTTTAATATAAACAGAGAGAGGGCCTAGATTAATATAAACATGGAGAGGGCCTAGTTTAATATAAACAGAGACAGGGCCCAGTATAATATAAACAGAGACATGGTCTAGCATAATATAAACAGAGACAGGGTCCAGTGCAATATAAACTGAGACACGGTATAGTGTAATATAAACAGAGACAGGTTTGAGCATAATATAAACAGTGACAGGGTCTAGTGTAATATAAACAGAGACAGCCTCTAGTGTAATATAAACAGAGACAGGGTACAGTGTAATATAAACAGAGACGGAGACTAGTGTAAAATAAACAGAGACAAAGTCTAGTTTAATGTAAACAGAGACAGGTTCTAGTGTAATATAAACAGAGGCAGGGTCTAGTTTAGTGTAATATAAACAGAGACAGGGCCTAGTGTAATATAAACAGAGACAGGGTCTAGTGTCATATAAACAGAGACAGGGTCTAGTGCAATAAAAACAGAGACAGGGTCTAGTGTAATATAAAGAGAGGCAGCGTGTAGTGTACTATAAACAGAGACAGGGTCTAGTGTAACATAAACAGAGACAGAGTATAGTGTAACATAAACAGAGACAGGGCCGAGTGTACTATAAACAGAGACAGGGTCTAGTGTCATATAAACAGAGACAGCTTCTAGTGTAATAAAAATAGAGACAGGGTCTAGTGTAATATAAACAGAGACAGCCTCTAGAATAATATAAACAGAGATAGGGTACAGTGTAATGTAAACAGAGATGGAGTCTAGTGTAACATAAACAGAGACAGAGTCTAGTTTAATATAAACAGAGACAGGGTCTAGTGTAATGTAAACAGAGACAGGGTCTAGTGTAATATAAACAGAGACAGGGCCGAGTGTAATATAAACAGAGACAAGGTCTAGTGTAATATAAACAGAGACAGGGTCTAGTGTAATAAAAACAGAGACAGGGTCTAGTGTAATATTAGCTGAGACAGGGTCTAGTGCAATATGAACAGAGACAGGGTCTAGTGTAATATAAACAGAGAAAGGGCCTAGTTTAACATAAACAGAGACAGGGCCTAGTTTAATATAAACAGAGACAGGGCCTAGTTTAATATATACAGGGACAGGGCCTAGTTTAATATAAACAGCGACAGGGTCTAGTGTAATATAAACAGAGACAGGGCCTAGTTTAATTTAAACAGAGTCAGGGCCTAGTTTAATATAAACAGAGACAGGGTCCAGTGTAATATAAACAGAGACAGGGCATAGTTTAATTTAAACAGAGTCAGGGCCTAGTTTAATATAAACAGACAGCGTCTCGTATAATATAAACAGAGACAAGGGCTAGTGAAATATAAACAGTGACAGGGCCTAGTTTAATATAAACAGAGACAGGGTCCAGTGTAATATAAACTGAGACAGTGTCTAGAGCAATATAAACAGAGACTGGGTCTCGTGTAACATAAACAGAGAAAGGGTCTAGTTTAATATAAACAGAGACAGGGTCTAGTGTAATATAAACCGAGACAGGGTCTAGTGTAATATAAACAGAAGCAGCGTCTAGTTTAACATAAACAGAGACAGGGTCTAGTGTAGTAGAAACAGAGACAGGGTCAAGTGTAACATTCACAGAGACAGGGCCTAGTGTAATACAAACAGAGGCAGGGTCTAGTGTAATATAAACAGAGAGAAGGTCTAGTGTAATATAAACAGAGACAGGGCCTAGTTTAATATAAACAGAGACAGGGGCCCAGAAATTCAGTTGCTTGTGCCAGCCGGTAGCACCTTAGGAGGAGGAGATGTTGGGCGCTGGGCGGCTAGCGGCCGGGTGCAGCGCGACCTGCGCCTCTCCCCAACTTCACTAGAGATTTAGCGTCGGCGCAAAGTCTTTGCGCGCGCTCAGCTGCGCGCGCAGATCCTGACGTCATTTCATCGTGCAACGCCCTTTGTGCGCCCCAAACCGGAACTTCAGTGGCGCCGCCCTTCTTTGTGCCTGGCACCCCCAGCGACTGGTAGAGGGGAACGGTTCCCAGTCGCTGCGGGGTGCAGGGGGCGCTATTTAAAGAGGGCTCCTCCTGCATTATAAGTGACAGCCATTTTATGCCAATCCTTCTGTGTGAGAGACAAAGGCAGAGAGCTTTCTGCTTTGACTCAGCGCTCGCACAGGTACTTCTGGCTTCAGGCCAGAGCTTTGCACTTGGATTTCACTTTCAGTGCCATAGCCTTGAGTCGCCACATATACTGTAATGGGGGCTACAATGGGTGGAAACGTTGGCTTTCTGCATTGCATTCAAAGTGATCAGTGATGCCGTGAGAGAGTGCCAGTCATGGCCAGATGGAGAAGGGCCAACAGGTGTCGGCACAGGAGGCCTTACCCACCCAGGGTATACCGCCAGCAGTTCTCATATCTGAACATGTCTGAGGAGCAGTGTGTTCAGAGGCTGCGATTCAGAAGGGAGGTGGTCACTGAGATCTGCCACCTGCTTCGCAGAGATCTGCGTCCACAGCTGAGGAGAAGGACGTCTCTGTCGTTGGCAGTGAAGGTGACGGTGGCTCTCAACTTCTATGCCACCGGCTCCTTCCAATCTGCTACTGGGGACATTGCCAACATCTCCCAGTTCGCGGTACATTGCTGCATCCGACAGGTGAACAATGCCCTTTTCAGAAGGAGACGTCAGTACATCTCCTTCCCCATGACCCTGGACAAGCAGCAAGAGCGTACAATGGGATTTGGAAGAATAGCGGGCTTCCCCATGGTCCAGGGCGTAGAACTGATGAACCAGCTGATACGCTTATCAATTACTTCATAAAAGGTGATGAGTCGAAGAAGAGATGATGAGTCGAAAGAAGAGATGAATAAGGCTTTTATTAGCTAAGAAGAGACCATGCTTCTTCGTGAGTGACTGAACAAGTCTGAACGAAACCCACACAGTGGTGGGTGGAGTCAGCTGAGGCATGCCTCCATACACAGCGCCACCCAGAGGTGGCAATATACAATACAGTGGTTTACCACATTCACCCCTTGTTTAATGTGAAGTCCGGCGGGGTGAAGGGTACTACAAGTTAAGTCTATCAGGAGGCCTTGTCTGACGTCCTGATCGTCGTGGTGGCGGCGGTGGTGTTGCAGCATCCGACGTCGGGTCTGGTGTCTGGGTGGTTGGCGAAGATTCCTGGGGCTTTGGCATGCCGTCTGCAGGGGTTGGGTTGGGAGGGGTGGTGGGGGATAACAGTGGTAAGGGGGATAACGGTGGTAAGGGGGATAACGGTGGTAATTCAGGGGTACTCGAGGGTGCGAGATCTCGTATGGAGACCGTGTCCTCCCGCCCGTCTGGGTATGTCACCCAGGCATACTGGGGGTTGGCGTGTAGGAGGTGCACCCGCTCGACCAGGGGGTCCGTTTTATGCGTCCTCACGTGCCTCCGCAGTAGGACGGGCCCAGGAGAAGTCAACCATGCCGGTAGCGAGGTTCCCGATGTAGACTTCCGGGGGAAAACGAACATTTTCTCATGAGGGGTCGCATTAGTGGCAGTACAAAGCAGTGACCGAATGGAGTGAAGCGCTGCAGGGAGGACCTCCTGCCAGCGGGAGGTCGGAAGGCCCTTAGATTTTAGTGCTAAGAGGACTGCCTTCCAAACCGTCGCGTTCTCCCTTTCCACCTGGCCGTTCCCCCGGGGGTTGTAACTGGTGGTCCTGCTCGTGGCGATACCTCTTGTTAGCAGGTACTGCCGAAGTTCGTCGCTCATGAACGATGAGCCCCTGTCGCTATGTATATAGCTGGGGAACCCGAACAGAGCGAAGATGTCATTCAGACACTTGATGACCGTGGTACTGGTCATGTCTGGGCAAGGGATGGCAAAGGGGAAACGGGAGTACTCATCAACTATGTTGAGGAAGTACACATTGCGGTCAGCGGAGGGGAGGGGCCCTTTAAAATCGACGCTCAGGCGTTCGAAGGGGCGGGTGGCCTTGATCAGGCTTGCTCTGTCCGGCCTATAGAAGTGCGGTTTGCACTCGGCGCAGATTTGGCAGCTCTTGGTCATGGTCCTGACCTCCTCGATGGAGTAGGGCAGGTTACGGGATTTGATAAAATGGTAAAACCTGGTGACCCCCGGGTGGCAGAGGTCATTGTGGAGGGACTGCAGCCTATCACTCTGCGCGTTGGCGCATGTACCACGTGATAGGGCATCTGGGGGCTCATTGAGTTTCCCTGGCCGATACAAGATATCATAATTGTAGGTGAAGAGTTCGATTCTCCACCTCAAGATCTTGTCGTTCTTGATTTTACCCCTCTGCTTATTATTAAACATAAAAGCTACTGAACGCTGGTCAGTGAGCAGGGTAAATCGTTTCCCGGCCAGGTAATGCCTCCAGTGACGCACCGCTTCTACAATAGCCTGGGCCTCCTTTTCGACGGAGGAGTGTCTCGTCTCGGGGCCCTGGAGGGTCCTTGAGAAAAAGGCCACGGGTCTGCCCGCCTGGTTAAGGGTCGCGGCTAGGGCGAAGTCGGAGGCATCGCTCTCCACTTGGAAGGGGATGGACTCATCCACCGCGTGCATTGCGGCCTTCGCGATATCGTTCTTGATAAGAGTGAAGGCTGCACACGCCTCTGGTGTCAGGGGGAAGGAGGTGGCTTTGATGAGGGGCCTGGCTTTGTCTGCATAGAGGGGCACCCACTGGGCGTAGTAGGAGAAAAACCCCAGGCATCTCTTCAGTGCTTTTTGGCAGTGGGGAAGGGGTAGCTCCATTAGGGGGTGCATTCTGTCGGGGTCGGGCCCGATGACTCCGTTCTCCACCACGCAGCCGAGGATGGCCAGGCGCTTGGTGTGAAACATACATTTTTCCTTATTGTACGTTAGGTTCAGCCGTTGGGCCGTACGGAGGAAATTTGCTAGATTAACGTCGTGGTCCTGCTGGTCGTGGCCGCAGATGGTGACGTTATCCAAATAGGGGAAGGTTGCCCGCAGCGCGTTCTGGTCAACCATTCGGTCCATCTCCCTTTGGAAGACCGAAACCCCGTTGGTGACGCCGAAGGGGACCCTAAGGAAGTGGTAGAGGCGGCCGTTTGCCTCGAAGGCAGTATACTGGCGGTCCTCATGGCGGATGGGCAGCTGGTGGTACGCTGACTTAAGGTCGATGGTGGAGAATACCTTGTATTGCGCAATCTGATTGACCATATCAGATATGCGAGGGAGGGGGTACGCGTCCAGCTGGGTGTACCGGTTTATGGTTTGGCTGTAGTCGATTACCATGCGGCGTTTTGCAGTGGTTTTAACGACTACAACCTGAGCTCGCCAGGGGCTAGTGCTACCTTCGATAATGCCCTCCTTCAAGAGCCGCTCCACCTCAGAGCTGATAAAAGCTCTGTCCCCGGCACTGTACCGCCTGCTTTTGGTAGCGATGGGTTTACAGTCGCGGGTGAGGTTAGCGAACAGGGGAGGGGGGGGGACTTTTAATGTGGAAAGGCTGCAGGTGGTTTGCAGCGGGCGATTTAAAAGTTGTTGGTTGCAGACTGTGAGTGGGGGGAGGGGTCCACCGTATGCTCGTGTGACACTCTTAAGGTGGCACTGAAAATCCAACCCTAGCAGGATGGCAGCGCAAAGACGGGGCAGGACTAGCAGTTTAAATTTTTGATATTCAGTGCCCCCTACTGACAGGGTCACCACACAGTAGCCGCTGATGTCCATTGACTGGGACTTGGACGCCATAGAAATGCGATGGTGCATTGGCAGAATCGTGAGGGAGTGGCTACGTACCGTGTCGGGGTGGACGAAACTCTCTGTGCTCCCGCTGTCGATCAGGCAACTGGTGGCGCGGCCGTTTACCGCGATATCCATCATGGAGCTGGATAGATGGTGAGGGTGGCCTTGATCCAGCGTCACGGAGGCCAGTATGTGGCTTAGTGAGTCACTATAGTCATCCGCCGAGACGGTGATCGGTTCCGGTGACGAAATGGCGGTTGAGTGCGTTGGATACGATGGCGGCGGATGCCATGCGGCCGGGGGTACACAAAATGGCAGATAAGATGGCTGCTCCCACGGCCCGCACGCTGCGCTGCTGGCTGGCTTCCCCTTGCAGGCGTTAGCGTAATGGCCTTTCTTCCCGCAGCCCGAGCAGGTAGCTGTCTTAGCTGGGCAGTGCGCTCTGGGATGTTTTAACTGGCCACAGAAATAGCATTTTTGGGCCTGGTTACTGGGCATCGAAGCAGTTCTTACCGGAGGCTGCTGTCTCGGTTGGGTCGCTGCAGCGGTTGGTGCCGGGGGCGGCGGTCCCGTGTCCCACGGTTTCGATTGCTATGTCTCGGCGCCGTTACGGGGGTATGCCTCGAGGTTTCGGTGGGCCTCCTCTAACGAGAGCGCAAGGGCAATGGCCGTCTTCAGGTCGGGTTCCTTGCTTTCTAGCAGTCTCTGCCGGGTGTGGTCTGACTGGAGGCCCCTGACGAAGGCATCACAGGCGAGTCCCTGCGCGTGCTCCACAGCCGTTACCGCTTTACAATCGCAGTCTCTGCAGAGTGCCAGTAGCGCCCGTGCAAATGCCCCTACCGATTCTCCCGGTTGCTGCCTGCGGG
Organism: Somniosus microcephalus; assembly: GCF_052327205.1. Lineage (NCBI taxonomy): Eukaryota > Metazoa > Chordata > Chondrichthyes > Squaliformes > Somniosidae > Somniosus > Somniosus microcephalus. The sequence continues at coordinate 143,968,945 of NC_140990.1, read as the reverse complement.
ATCCCAAGAGGTGTCGGGCGTAAATTGTGTTCACTGGGCGCGTATATTGCCCTTTTAGTAGCTCGAGGGCCGCCACGTACGTATTAGAGTCCCGGATTAGCATATATACTTGATGGCTCACCTGGGCGGTCAAAATTTTCAGTTTGTGATCCTCCTCTGTAACCTGTGAGATTGCGAGGAAGGATTCAAAGCAGCTCAGCCAGTGTTCAAACTTGGCTGATGCACCCACATCTTGAGGGTCGAGGTCCAGGCGTGGTGGTCTGAGGGCTCTCAGCAATGTCTGCTGTATCCGTTGCTGTTGTTGCTCCTCAGGTGTCGCCATTTAACTTTTAGCTAATAAAATTGATACGCTTATCAATTACTTCATAAAAGGTGATGAGTCGAAGAAGAGATGATGAGTCGAAAGAAGAGATGAATAAGGCTTTTATTAGCTAAGAAGAGACCATGCTTCTTCGTGAGTGACTGAACAAGTCTGAACGAAACCCACACAGTGGTGGGTGGAGTCAGCTGAGGCATGCCTCCATACACAGCGCCACCCAGAGGTGGCAATATACAATACAGTGGTTTACCACACCAGCATTGGTCAGGCCTTGCTTCAGGGCTGCAGTGCGCAGGGCATGGCAGCCAGACACGTCCACCTTCCCCTTTAAGAGCTGACCGGCGCCAGGGTGTCTGCCGTCAATCAGCAACTCGCCGCAACTGCGCTGCGCCCGCCCTCGGGGGTATCGCCCCGGACCGCCGGCTTAGCGCCTAATGATAGTCGTGCATCACCTGTTTTAGCGCAGCAGCAACCTCTTGGGGCGATGCGACTGAATATCGGCGAAGGTGGCGCGAACTTGCGCCGGGCGCAAACTTTAGCGGCCGCCCGACTGTAGCGCCCCGAATGTGGCTGTACTGAATTTCTAGGCCAGGGTCCAGTGTAATATAAACTGAGACAAGGTCTAGTGTAATATATACAGAGACAGGATCTAGTTTAATATAAACAGAGACAGGGTCCAGTGTAATATAAACAGAGAAGGGTCTAGTGTAATATAAACTGAGATACGGTCTAGTGTAACATAAACAGAGATAGGGTTGAGCATAATATAAACAGTGACAGGGTCTAGTGTAATATAAACAGAGACAGCCTCTAGTGTAATATAAACAGAGACAGGGTCTAGTTTAATGTAAACAGAGACAGGTTGTAGTGTTATATAAACAGAGGCAGGGTCTAGTTTAGTGTAATAGAAACAGAGACAGGGTCTAGTGTCATATAAACAGATACAGCATCTAGTGTAATAAAATAGAGACAGGGTCTAGTGTAATATTAACAGAGGCAGCGTCTAGTGCAACATAAACAGAGACAGGTTCTAGTGTAATATAAACAGAGACGGGGGTAGTGTAATATAAACACTGACGGGGCCTAGTTTGATATAAACAGGGACAGCGTCCAGTGTAATATAAACAGAGACAGTGTCTAGTGTAATATAAACAAAGACAGGATCCAGCGTAATATAAACTGAGACAGGGTGTAGCGTAATATAAAAAGAGACAGTGTCCAGTGTAATATTAGCTGAGACAGGGTCTAGTGTAATATAAACAGAGACAGGGTCTAGTGTAATATAAACAGAGACAGGGTCTAGTGTAATATAAACAGAGACAGCCTCTAGAGTAATATAAACAGAGACAGGGTACAGTGTAATATAAACAGAGACGGAGTCTAGTGTAACATAAACAGAGACAGAGTCTAGTTTAATATAAACAGAGACAGGGTCTCGTGTAATATAAACAGAGACAGGGTCTAGTGTAATATAAACAGAGACGGGGCCGAGTGTAATATAAACAGAGACAGGGTCTAGTGTAATATTACCAGAGACAGGGTCTAGTGTAATATAAACAGAGACAGGGTCTAGTGTAATATTAGCTGAGACAGGGTCTAGTGCAATATAAACAGAGACAGGGTCTAGTGTAATATAAACAGAGAAAGGGCCTAGTTTAACATAAACAGAGATAGGGCCTAGTTTAATATAAACAGAGACAGGGCCTAGTTTAATATATACAGAGACAGGGCCTAGTTTAATATAAACAGAGACAGGGTCTGGTGTAATATAAACAGAGACAGGGCCTAGTTTAATTTAAACAGAGCCAGGACCCAGTTTAATATAAACAGAGACAGGGACCAGTGTAATATAAACAGAGACAGGGCATAGTTTAATATAAACAGAGACAGCGTCTCGTATAATATAAACAGAGACAAGGGCTAGTGTAATATAAACAGTGAGAGGGCCTAGTTTAATATAAACAGAGACAGGGTCCAGTGTAATATAAACAGAGACAGTGTCTAGAGTAATATAAACAGAGACAGGGTCCAGTGTAATATAAACAGAGACTGGGTCTAGTGTAATATAAACAGAGAAAGGGTCTAGTTTAATATAAACAGAGACAGGGTCTAGTGTAATAAAACCGAGACAGGGTCTAGTGTAATATAAACAGAAGCAGCGTCTAGTGTAATATAAAAAGAGAAAGGGTCTAGTGTAATAGAAACAGAGACAGGGTCAAGTGTAACATTAACAGAGACAGGGCCTAGTGTAATACAAACAGAGACAGAGTCTAGTGTAATATAAACAGAGAGAAGGTCTAGTGTAATATAATCAGAGACAGGGCGTAGTTTAATATAAACAGAGACAGTGGCCTAGAAATTCAGTTGCTTGTGCCAGCCGGTCGCGCCTTAGGAGGAGGAGATGTTGGGTGCTAGGTGGCTAGCAGCCGGGCGCAGCACGATCTGCGCCTTTCCCCAACTTCACTAGAGATTTAGCGTCGGCGCAAAGTCTTTGCGCGCGCTCAGCTGCGCGCGCAGAACCTGACGTCATTTCATCGTGCAACGCCCTTTGTGCGCCCCAAACCGGAACTTCAGTGGCGCCGCCCTTATTTCCGCCTGGCGCCCCCAGCGACTGGTAGAGGGGAACGGTTCCCAGTCGCTGCGGGGTGCAGGGGGCGCTATTTAAAGGGGACTCCTCCTGCATTATAATTGACAGCCATTTTGTGCCAATCCTTCTGTGTGAGAGACAAAGGCAGAGAGCTTTCTGCTTTGACTCAGCGCTCGCACAGGTACTTCTGGCTTCAGGCCAGAGCTTTGCACTTGGATTTCACTTTCAGTGCCAAAGCCTTGAGTCGCCACATATACTGTAATGGGGGCTACAATGGGTGGAAACGTTGGCTTTCTGCATTGCATTCAAAGGGATCAGAGACGCCGTGAGAGAGTGCCAGTCATGGCCAGACGGAGAAGGGCCAACAGGTGTCGGCACAGGAGGCCTTACCCACCCAGGGTATACCGCCAGCAGTTCTCATATCTGAACATGTCTGAGGAGCAGTGTGTTCGGAGGCTGCGATTCAGAAGGGAGGTGGTCACTGAGATCTGCCACCTGCTTCGCAGAGACCTGCAGCCACAGCTGAGGAGCAGGACGTCTCTGTCGGTGGCAGTGAAGGTGACGGTGGCTCTCAACTTCTATGCCACCGTCTCCTTCCAATCCGCTATTGGGGACATTGCCAACATCTCCCAGTTTGCGGTACATTGCTGCATCCGACCGGTGAACAATGCCCTTTTCAGAAGGAGACGTCAGTACATCTCCTTCCCCATGACCCTGGACAAGCAGCAAGAGCGTACAATGGGATTTGGAAGAATAGCGGGCTTCCCCATGGTCCAGGGCGTAGAACTGATGAACCAGCATTGGTCAGGCCTTGCTTCAGGGCTGCAGTGCGCAGGGCATGGCAGCCAGACACGTCCACCCTCCCCCTTTAAGAGCTGACCAGCGCCAGAGTGTCTGCCGTCAGGGTCCAGTGTAATATAAACAGAGACAGGGTCTAGTATAATATAAGCAGAACAGCTGATAGTGTAATATAAACAGAGACAAGGCCTAGTTAAATGTAAACAGCGAGAGGGCCTAGTTTAATATAAACATGGAGAGGGCCTAGATTAAAATAAACAGAGACAGGGGTCAGTGGAATACAAAGTGAGACAGTGTCTAGTGTAATTTAAACAGAGACAGCCCCCAATGTAATATAAACAGAGGCAGGGTACAGTGTAATATAAACAGAGACAGGGTCTAGTGTAATATAAACAGAGACAGGGCCCAGTGTTATATAAACACAGACAGGGTCTAGTGTAATATAAAGAGAGACAGGGTCTAGTGTAATATAAACAGAGACAGGGCCTAGTGTTATATAAACAGAGACAGGGCCTAGTGTAATATAAACAGAGACAGGGTCTAGTGTAATATAAACAGAGACAGGGCCTAGTGTTATATAAACAGAGACAGGGTCTAGTGTAATATAAACAGAGACTATGGCCTGGAAATTCAGTGGCCTGCACCACCAGTTTGTGCCCAAAGAGGGCTTTTGCGCCACTGTGCAAGCCTACCGCGATATTTAGCGGGGCGCTAAAGGCGGCGGGGCGCCGAAACCGTTGTTTACTGGCCGGCTTCCACTTGGGGCGCTGAAAGTGAATTTCCCGCTGGCGCAAGTGGCTCTGCGCGCAGTGGTAATTCCGGCGCCCAGGCGAGCTGAGCGCCCCTAACTGAATTTCTAGGCCATGGTCTAGTGTAATATAAACAGAGCCAGGGGCTAGTGTAATATAAAGAGTGACAGGGCCTAGTTTAATATAAACACAGACAGTGTCCAGTGTAATATAAACAGAGACAGTGTCCAGTGTAATATAATCAAAGACAGCGTCCAGTGTAATATAAACTGAGACAGGGTATAGTGTAATATAAACAGTGACAGGGTCCAGTGTAATATTAGCTGAGACAGGGTCTAGTGTAGTGTAAAGTGAGACAGGGTCTAGTGTAGTATAAACAGGGAAAGGAGCTAGTTTAAGATAAACAGAGACAGGGCCTAGTTTAATATAAACAGAGAAAGGGTCCAGTGTAATATAAACAGTGACAGGGCCTAGTTTAATATAAACAGAGACAGGGTCCAGTGTAATATAAACAGAGACAGTGTCTAGAGTAATATAAACAGAGACAGGGTCCAGTGTAATATAAACTGAGACAGGGTATAGTTTAATATAAACAGAGACAGTGTCCCGTGTAATATAAACTGAGACAGTATCTAGTGTAATATAAACAGAGACAGGGCTTAGTTTAATATAAACTGAGACAGTGTCCAGTGTAATATAAACTGAGACAGTGTCTAGAGTAATATAAACAGAGACAGGGTCTAGGGTAATATAAACAGAGACAGGGCCTAGTGCAATATAAACAGAACAGCTGATAGTGTAATATAAACAGAGACAAGATCTCGTGTAATATAAACAGAGACAGGGCCTAGTTTAATATAAACAGAGAGAGGGCCTAGTTTAATATAAACAGGGAGAGGGACTAGATTAATATAAACAGAGACAGGGTCCAGTGTAATATAAACAGAGACATGGTCTCGCGTAATATAAACAGAGACAGGTTCCAGTGTAATATAAACAGAGACATGGTCTAGTGTAATATAAACAGAGACAGGGTTGAGCATAATATAAACTGCGACAGGAGTCTAGTGTAATATAAACAGAGACAGGGTCTAGTGTAATATAAACAGGCAGGGTCTAGTGTAATATAAACAGAGACAGCCTCTAGTGTAACATAACAGAGACAGGGTACAGTGTAATATAAACAGAGACCGAGTCTAGTGTAACATAAACAGAGACAGGGTATAGTGTAATATAAACAGTGACAGGGCCTAGTTTAATATAAACAGAGACAAGCTCCAGTGTAATATAAACAGAGACAGTGTCTAGTGTAATATAAACAGAGACATGGTCTAGTGTAATATAAACAGACAGGGTTGAGCATAATATAAACAGCGACAGGAGTCTAGTGTAATATAAACAGAGACAGGGTCAAGTGTAATATAAACAGAGACAGGGTCTATTGTAATATAAACAGAGGCAGGGTCTAGTGTAATATAAACAGAGACAGGGTACAGTGTAATATAAACAGAGACCGAGTCTAGTGTAAAATAAACAGAGACAGTGTATAGTGTAATATAAACAGTGACATGGCCTAGTTTAATATAAACAGAGACAGGGTCCAGTGTAACATAAACAGAGACAGTGTCTAGTGTAATATAAACAAAGACAGGGTCCACTGTAATATAAACTGAGACAGGGTATAGTGTCATATAAACAGAGACAGGGTCCAGTGTAATATTAGCTGAGACAGTGTATAGTGTAATATAAACAGAGACAGGGTCTAGTGTAATATAAAGAGAGACAGGGTCTAGTGTAATATAAACAGAAGGGCCTTGATTAACATAAACAGAGACAGCGCCTAGTTTAATATAAACAGAGACAGGGCCTAGTTTAACATATACAGACACAGGGTCTACTGTAATGTAAACAGAGACAGGGCCTAGTTTAATATAAACAGAGACAGGGCCCAGTTTAATATAAACAGAGACAGGGTCCAGTGTAATATAAACAGAGACAGGGTCTAGTGTAATATAAACAGAGTCAGGGCCTAGATTAATATAAACAGAGACCGCGTCTAGTATAATATAAACAGAGACAGGGGCTAGTGTAATAAAAACAGTGACAGGGCCTAGTTTAATATAAACAGAGACAGGGTCCAGTGTAATATAAACAGAGACTGGGTCTAGTGTAATATAAACAGAGACAGGGTCTAGTGTAATATAAACAGAGAAACGGCCTAGTGTAATATAAACAGAGACAGTGTCTAGTGTAATATAAACAGAAGCAGCGTCTAGTGTAATATAAACAGAGACAGGGACTAGTGTAATATAAACAGAGACAGGGTCAAGTGTAATATTAACGGAGACAGGGCCTAAATACAAACAGAGACACGGTCTAGTGTAATATAAACAGAGAGAAGGTCTAGTGGAATATTAGCAGAGACAGTGCCTATTTTAATATAAACAGAGACCAAGTCTAGTGTAAAATAAACAGAGACAGTGTATAGTGTAATATAAACAGTGACATGGCCTAGTTTAATATAAACAGCGACAGGGTCCAGTGTAATATAAACAGAGACAGTGTCTAGTGTAATATAAACAAAGACAGGGTCCACTGTAATATAAACTGAGACACGGTATAGTGTCATATAAACAGAGACAGGGTCCAGTGTAATATTAGCTGAGACAGTGTATAGTGTAATATAAACAGAGACATGGTCTAGTGTAATATAAAGAGAGACAGGGTCTAGTGTAATATAAACAGAGACAGGGCCTAGTTTAATATAAACAGAGACAGGGCCCAGTTTAATATAAACAGAGACAGGGTCTAGTGTAATATAAACAGAGAAAGGGCCTAGTGTAATATAAACAGAGACAGTGTCTAGTGTAATATAAACAGAGAAAGGGCCTAGTGTAATATAAACAGAGACAGTGTCTAGTGTAATATAAACAGAAGCAGCGTCTAGTGTAATATAAACAGAGACAGGGTCAAGTGTAATATTAACGGAGACAGGGCCTAAATACAAACAGAGACACGGTCTAGTGTAATATAAACAGAGAGAAGGTCTAGTGGAATATTAGCAGAGACAGTGCCTATTTTAATATAAACAGAGACAGGGTCCAGTGTAATATAAACTGAGACAGTGTCAAGTGCAATATAAACAGAGACAGGACCTAGTGTAATATAAATAGAGACAGGGTGTAGAGTAATATTAACAGGCAGGGCATAGTTTAATATAAACAGAGACAGTGTCCAGTGTAATATAAACTGAGACAGGGTCTAGTGTAATATAAACAGAGACAGGGTCTAGTTTAATAAAAACAGAGACAGGGTCCAGTGTAATATAAACAGAGACAGGGTCTAGTGTAATACAAACAGAGGCAGCGTCTAGTGTGATGTAAACAGAGACAGTGTCCAGTGTAATATAAACTGAGACAGTGTCTAGTGTAATATAAACAGAGACAGGGTCTAGTTTAATATAAACAGAGACAGGGTCCAGTGTAATATAAACAGAGGCAGCGTCTAGTGTGATGTAAACAGAGACAGTGCCCAGTGTAATATAAACTGAGACAGGGTCTAGTGTAATATAAACAGAGACAGGGCCTAGGTTAATATAAACAGAGACAGGGTCCAGTGTAACATAAACAGAGACAGTGTCTAGTGAAATATAAACAAAGACAGGGTCCAGTAAAATATAAACTGATACAGGGTCTCGTGTAATATAAACAGAGACAGGGTGTAGTGTAACATAAAGATAGACAGGGTCTAGTGTAACATAAACAGAGACAGGGTCTAGTGTAATACAAACAGAGACAGGGTCTAGTGTAATATAAACAGAGACAGGGCCTAGTGTAAAATAAACAGAGACAGGGCCGAGTGTAATATAAACAGAGAGAGGGACTAGTGTAATATAAACAGAGGCAGGGTCAAGTGTAATATAAACAGAGACAGGGTCGAGTGTAATATAAACTGAGACAGGGTGTAGAGTAATATAAACAGAGAGAGTGCCTAGTTTAATATAAACAGAGACAGGGTCTAGTGTATTACAAACAGAGACAGGTTCCAGTGTAATATAAACTGAGACAGGGTCTAGTGTAATATAAACAGTGACAGGGTCTAGTGCAATATAAACAGAGAGAAGGACTAGTGCAATTTAAACAGAGACAGGGCCTAGTTTAACATATTCGGAGACAGGGCCGAGTTTAATATAAACAGAGACAGTGCCTAGTTTAATATATACAGAGACAGGGCCTAGTGTAATATCAACAGAGACAGGGCCTAGTGTAATATAAACAGAGACAGTGCCTAGTTTAAAATAAACAGAGACAGGGCATAGTTTAATATAAACAGCGACAGGGTCCAGTGTAATATAAACAGAGACAGGGCCTAGTTTTATCTATACAGAGACAGCGTCTAGTACAATATAAACAGAGACAGGGGCTAGTGTTATATAAACAGTGACAGGGTCTAGTTTAATATAAACAGAGACAGGGTCCAGTGTAACATAAACTGAGACAGGGTCTGGTGTTAAAAAACAGAGACAGGGTCTAGCGCAATGTAAAGAGAGAAGATCTAGTGTAATATAAACAGAGAGAGGGCCTAGTTAAACATAATCAGAGACAGGGCCTAGTTTAATATAAACAGAGACAGGGCCTAGTTTAATATATACAGAGACAGGGCCTAGTATAATATCAACAGAGACAGGGCTGAGTATAATATAAACAGAGACAGGGCGTAGTTTAAAATAAACAGAGACAGGGCCCAGTTTAATATAAACAGCGACAGGGTCCAGTGTAATATAAACAGAGACAGAGGCTAGTGTAATATAAACAGTGACAGGGTCTAGTTTAATATAAACAGAGACAGGGTCCAGTGTAATATGAACAGAGACAGTGTCCAGCGTAAACAAAGAGACAGGGCCTAGTGTAATATAAACAGAGACAGGTCTAGTGTAATATAAACAGAGTCAGGGATTAGTGTAATATAAACAGAGATAGGGCTGAGAATAATAAAAACAGTGACAGGGCCTGGTGTAATATTAACAACGATAGGAACTACTGTAATAAAAACAGAAATAGGGCCGAGTATAATTTAAACAGGAACTGGGACTAGTGTAATATAAACAGAGACAGGGTCTAGTGTAATATAAACCGTGACAGGGTCTAGTGTAATATTAACAGAGACAGTGTCCAGTGTAATATAAACAGTGACAGGGTCTGCTGTAATATAAGCAGAGACAGGGTCTAGTGTAAAATAAACAGAGACAGGGTCTAGTGTAATATAAACTGAGACAGGGTGTAGAGTAATATAAACAGAGAGAGTGCCTAGTTTAATATAAACAGAGACAGGGTCCAGTGCAATATAAAATGATACAGGGTCTAGTGTAATATAAACAGAGACAGGGTCTAGTGTATTACAAACAGAGACAGGTTCCAGTGTAATATAAACAGAGACAGGGCCTAGTGTAATATAAACAGAGACTATGGCCTGGAAAATCAGTGGCCTGCACCACCAGTTTGTGCCCAAAGAGGGCTTTTGCACCACTGTGCAAGCCTACCGCGATATTTAGCGGGGCGCTAAAGGCGGCGGGGCGCCGAAACCGTTGTTTACTGGCCGGCTTCCACTTGGGGCGCTGAAAGTGAATTTCCCGCTGGCGCAAGTGGCTCTGCGCGCAGTGGTAATTCCGGCGCCCAGGCGAGCTGGGCGCCCCTAACTGAATTTCTAGGCCATGGTCTAGTGTAATATAAACAGAGCCAGGGGCTAGTGTAATATAAAGAGTGACAGGGCCTAGTTTAATATAAACACAGACAGTGTCCAGTGTAATATAAACAGAGACAGTGTCCAGTGTAATATAATCAAAGACAGCGTCCAGTGTAATATAAACTGAGACAGGGTATAGTGTAATATAAACAGTGACAGGGTCCAGTGTAATATTAGCTGAGACAGGGTCTAGTGTAGTGTAAAGTGAGACAGGGTCTAGTGTAGTATAAACAGGGAAAGGAGCTAGTTTAAGATAAACAGAGACAGGGCCTAGTTTAATATAAACAGAGAAAGGGTCCAGTGTAATATAAACAGTGACAGGGCCTAGTTTAATATAAACAGAGACAGAGTCCAGTGTAATATAAACAGAGACAGTGTCTAGAGTAATATAAACAGAGACAGGGTCCAGTGTAATATAAACTGAGACAGGGTATAGTTTAATATAAACAGAGACAGTGTCCCGTGTAATATAAACTGAGACAGTATCTAGTGTAATATAAACAGAGACAGGGCTTAGTTTAATATAAACTGAGACAGTGTCCAGTGTAATATAAACTGAGACAGTGTCTAGAGTAATATAAACAGAGACAGGGTCTAGGGTAATATAAACAGAGACAGGGCCTAGTGCAATATAAACAGAACAGCTGATAGTGTAATATAAACAGAGACAAGATCTCGTGTAATATAAACAGAGACAGGGCCTAGTTTAATATAAACAGAGAGAGGGCCTAGTTTAATATAAACAGGGAGAGGGACTAGATTAATATAAACAGAGACAGGGTCCAGTGTAATATAAACAGAGACATGGTCTCGCGTAATATAAACAGAGACAGGTTCCAGTGTAATATAAACAGAGACATGGTCTAGTGTAATATAAACAGAGACAGGGTTGAGCATAATATAAACTGCGACAGGAGTCTAGTGTAATATAAACAGAGACAGGGTACAGTGTAATATAAACAGAGACCGAGTCTAGTGTAACATAAACAGAGACAGGGTATAGTGTAATATAAACAGTGACAGGGCCTAGTTTAATATAAACAGAGACAAGCTCCAGTGTAATATAAACAGAGACAGTGTCTAGTGTAATATAAACAGAGACATGGTCTAGTGTAATATAAACAGACAGGGTTGAGCATAATATAAACAGCGACAGGAGTCTAGTGTAATATAAACAGAGACAGGGTCAAGTGTAATATAAACAGAGACAGGGTCTATTGTAATATAAACAGAGGCAGGGTCTAGTGTAATATAAACAGAGACAGGGTACAGTGTAATATAAACAGAGACCGAGTCTAGTGTAAAATAAACAGAGACAGTGTATAGTGTAATATAAACAGTGACATGGCCTAGTTTAATATAAACAGAGACAGGGTCCAGTGTAACATAAACAGAGACAGTGTCTAGTGTAATATAAACAAAGACAGGGTCCACTGTAATATAAACTGAGACAGGGTATAGTGTCATATAAACAGAGACAGGGTCCAGTGTAATATTAGCTGAGACAGTGTATAGTGTAATATAAACAGAGACAGGGTCTAGTGTAATATAAAGAGAGACAGGGTCTAGTGTAATATAAACAGAAGGGCCTTGATTAACATAAACAGAGACAGCGCCTAGTTTAATATAAACAGAGACAGGGCCTAGTTTAACATATACAGACACAGGGTCTACTGTAATGTAAACAGAGACAGGGCCTAGTTTAATATAAACAGAGACAGGGCCCAGTTTAATATAAACAGAGACAGGGTCCAGTGTAATATAAACAGAGACAGGGTCTAGTGTAATATAAACAGAGTCAGGGCCTAGATTAATATAAACAGAGACCGCGTCTAGTATAATATAAACAGAGACAGGGGCTAGTGTAATAAAAACAGTGACAGGGCCTAGTTTAATATAAACAGAGACAGGGTCCAGTGTAATATAAACAGAGACTGGGTCTAGTGTAATATAAACAGAGACAGGGTCTAGTGTAATATAAACAGAGAAACGGCCTAGTGTAATATAAACAGAGACAGTGTCTAGTGTAATATAAACAGAAGCAGCGTCTAGTGTAATATAAACAGAGACAGGGACTAGTGTAATATAAACAGAGACAGGGTCAAGTGTAATATTAACGGAGACAGGGCCTAAATACAAACAGAGACACGGTCTAGTGTAATATAAACAGAGAGAAGGTCTAGTGGAATATTAGCAGAGACAGTGCCTATTTTAATATAAACAGAGACCAAGTCTAGTGTAAAATAAACAGAGACAGTGTATAGTGTAATATAAACAGTGACATGGCCTAGTTTAATATAAACAGCGACAGGGTCCAGTGTAATATAAACAGAGACAGTGTCTAGTGTAATATAAACAAAGACAGGGTCCACTGTAATATAAACTGAGACACGGTATAGTGTCATATAAACAGAGACAGGGTCCAGTGTAATATTAGCTGAGACAGTGTATAGTGTAATATAAACAGAGACAGGGTCTAGTGTAATATAAAGAGAGACAGGGTCTAGTGTAATATAAAGAGAAGGGCCTTGATTAACATAAACAGAGGCAGCGCCTAGTTTAAAATAAACAGAGACAGGGCCTAGTTTAACATATATAGACACAGGGTCTACTGTAATATAAACAGAGACAGGGCCTAGTTTAATATAAACAGAGACAGGGCCCAGTTTAATATAAACAGAGACAGGGTCTAGTGTAATATAAACAGAGAAAGGGCCTAGTGTAATATAAACAGAGACAGTGTCTAGTGTAATATAAACAGAAGCAGCGTCTAGTGTAATATAAACAGAGACAGGGTCAAGTGTAATATTAACGGAGACAGGGCCTAAATACAAACAGAGACACGGTCTAGTGTAATATAAACAGAGAGAAGGTCTAGTGGAATATTAGCAGAGACAGTGCCTATTTTAATATAAACAGAGACAGGGTCCAGTGTAATATAAACTGAGACAGTGTCAAGTGCAATATAAACAGAGACAGGACCTAGTGTAATATAAATAGAGACAGGGTGTAGAGTAATATTAACAGGCAGGGCATAGTTTAATATAAACAGAGACAGTGTCCAGTGTAATATAAACTGAGACAGGGTCTAGTGTAATATAAACAGAGACAGGGTCTAGTTTAATAAAAACAGAGACAGGGTCCAGTGTAATATAAACAGAGACAGGGTCTAGTGTAATACAAACAGAGGCAGCGTCTAGTGTGATGTAAACAGAGACAGTGTCCAGTGTAATATAAACTGAGACAGTGTCTAGTGTAATATAAACAGAGACAGGGTCTAGTTTAATATAAACAGAGACAGGGTCCAGTGTAATATAAACAGAGGCAGCGTCTAGTGTGATGTAAACAGAGACAGTGCCCAGTGTAATATAAACTGAGACAGGGTCTAGTGTAATATAAACAGAGACAGGGCCTAGGTTAATATAAACAGAGACAGGGTCCAGTGTAACATAAACAGAGACAGTGTCTAGTGAAATATAAACAAAGACAGGGTCCAGTAAAATATAAACTGATACAGGGTCTCGTGTAATATAAACAGAGACAGGGTGTAGTGTAACATAAAGATAGACAGGGTCTAGTGTAACATAAACAGAGACAGGGTCTAGTGTAATATAAACAGAGACAGGGTCTAGTGTAATATAAACAGAGAAAGGGCCTAGTGTAAAATAAACAGAGACAGGGCCGAGTGTAATATAAACAGAGAGAGGGACTAGTGTAATATAAACAGAGGCAGGGTCAAGTGTAATATAAACAGAGACAGGGTCGAGTGTAATATAAACTGAGACAGGGTGTAGAGTAATATAAACAGAGAGAGTGCCTAGTTTAATATAAACAGAGACAGGGTCTAGTGTATTACAAACAGAGACAGGTTCCAGTGTAATATAAACTGAGACAGGGTCTAGTGTAATATAAACAGTGACAGGGTCTAGTGCAATATAAACAGAGAGAAGGACTAGTGCAATTTAAACAGAGACAGGGCCTAGTTTAACATATTCGGAGACAGGGCCGAGTTTAATATAAACAGAGACAGTGCCTAGTTTAATATATACAGAGACAGGGCCTAGTGTAATATCAACAGAGACAGGGCCTAGTGTAATATAAACAGAGACAGTGCCTAGTTTAAAATAAACAGAGACAGGGCATAGTTTAATATAAACAGCGACAGGGTCCAGTGTAATATAAACAGAGACAGGGCCTAGTTTTATCTATACAGAGACAGCGTCTAGTACAATATAAACAGAGACAGGGGCTAGTGTTATATAAACAGTGACAGGGTCTAGTTTAATATAAACAGAGACAGGGTCCAGTGTAACATAAACTGAGACAGGGTCTGGTGTTAAAAAACAGAGACAGGGTCTAGCGCAATGTAAAGAGAGAAGATCTAGTGTAATATAAACAGAGAGAGGGCCTAGTTAAACATAATCAGAGACAGGGCCTAGTTTAATATAAACAGAGACAGGGCCTAGTTTAATATATACAGAGACAGGGCCTAGTATAATATCAACAGAGACAGGGCTGAGTATAATATAAACAGAGACAGGGCGTAGTTTAAAATAAACAGAGACAGGGCCCAGTTTAATATAAACAGCGACAGGGTCCAGTGTAATATAAACAGAGACAGAGGCTAGTGTAATATAAACAGTGACAGGGTCTAGTTTAATATAAACAGAGACAGGGTCCAGTGTAATATGAACAGAGACAGTGTCCAGCGTAAACAAAGAGACAGGGCCTAGTGTAATATAAACAGAGACAGGTCTAGTGTAATATAAACAGAGTCAGGGATTAGTGTAATATAAACAGAGATAGGGCTGAGAATAATAAAAACAGTGACAGGGCCTGGTGTAATATTAACAACGATAGGAACTACTGTAATAAAAACAGAAATAGGGCCGAGTATAATTTAAACAGGAACTGGGACTAGTGTAATATAAACAGAGACAGGGTCTAGTGTAATATAAACCGTGACAGGGTCTAGTGTAATATTAACAGAGACAGTGTCCAGTGTAATATAAACAGTGACAGGGTCTGCTGTAATATAAGCAGAGACAGGGTCTAGTGTAAAATAAACAGAGACAGGGTCTAGTGTAATATAAACTGAGACAGGGTGTAGAGTAATATAAACAGAGAGAGTGCCTAGTTTAATATAAACAGAGACAGGGTCCAGTGCAATATAAAATGATACAGGGTCTAGTGTAATATAAACAGAGACAGGGTCTAGTGTATTACAAACAGAGACAGGTTCCAGTGTAATATAAACAGAGACAGGGCCTAGTGTAATATAAACAGAGACTATGGCCTGGAAATTCAGTGGCCTGCACCACCAGTTTGTGCCCAAAGAGGGCTTTTGCACCACTGTGCAAGCCTACCGCGATATTTAGCGGGGCGCTAAAGGCGGCGGGGCGCCGAAACCGTTGTTTACTGGCCGGCTTCCACTTGGGGCGCTGAAAGTGAATTTCCCGCTGGCGCAAGTGGCTCTGCGCGCAGTGGTAATTCCGGCGCCCAGGCGAGCTGGGTCCCCTAACTGAATTTCTAGGCCATGGTCTAGTGTAATATAAACAGAGCCAGGGGCTAGTGTAATATAAAGAGTGACAGGGCCTAGTTTAATATAAACACAGACAGTGTCCAGTGTAATATAAACAGAGACAGTGTCCAGTGTAATATAATCAAAGACAGCGTCCAGTGTAATATAAACTGAGACAGGGTATAGTGTAATATAAACAGTGACAGGGTCCAGTGTAATATTAGCTGAGACAGGGTCTAGTGTAGTGTAAAGTGAGACAGGGTCTAGTGTAGTATAAACAGGGAAAGGAGCTAGTTTAAGATAAACAGAGACAGTGCCTAGTTTAATATATACAGAGACAGGGCCTAGTGTAATATCAACAGAGACAGGGCCTAGTGTAATATAAACAGAGACAGTGCCTAGTTTAAAATAAACAGAGACAGGGCATAGTTTAATATAAACAGCGACAGGGTCCAGTGTAATATAAACAGAGACAGGGCCTAGTTTTATCTATACAGAGACAGCGTCTAGTACAATATAAACAGAGACAGGGGCTAGTGTTATATAAACAGTGACAGGGTCTAGTTTAATATAAACAGAGACAGGGTCCAGTGTAACATAAACTGAGACAGGGTCTGGTGTTAAAAAACAGAGACAGGGTCTAGCGCAATGTAAAGAGAGAAGATCTAGTGTAATATAAACAGAGAGAGGGCCTAGTTAAACATAATCAGAGACAGGGCCTAGTTTAATATAAACAGAGACAGGGCCTAGTTTAATATATACAGAGACAGGGCCTAGTATAATATCAACAGAGACAGGGCTGAGTATAATATAAACAGAGACAGGGCGTAGTTTAAAATAAACAGAGACAGGGCCCAGTTTAATATAAACAGCGACAGGGTCCAGTGTAATATAAACAGAGACAGAGGCTAGTGTAATATAAACAGTGACAGGGTCTAGTTTAATATAAACAGAGACAGGGTCCAGTGTAATATGAACAGAGACAGTGTCCAGCGTAAACAAAGAGACAGGGCCTAGTGTAATATAAACAGAGACAGGTCTAGTGTAATATAAACAGAGTCAGGGATTAGTGTAATATAAACAGAGATAGGGCTGAGAATAATAAAAACAGTGACAGGGCCTGGTGTAATATTAACAACGATAGGAACTACTGTAATAAAAACAGAAATAGGGCCGAGTATAATTTAAACAGGAACTGGGACTAGTGTAATATAAACAGAGACAGGGTCTAGTGTAATATAAACCGTGACAGGGTCTAGTGTAATATTAACAGAGACAGTGTCCAGTGTAATATAAACAGTGACAGGGTCTGCTGTAATATAAGCAGAGACAGGGTCTAGTGTAAAATAAACAGAGACAGGGTCTAGTGTAATATAAACTGAGACAGGGTGTAGAGTAATATAAACAGAGAGAGTGCCTAGTTTAATATAAACAGAGACAGGGTCCAGTGCAATATAAAATGATACAGGGTCTAGTGTAATATAAACAGAGACAGGGTCTAGTGTATTACAAACAGAGACAGGTTCCAGTGTAATATAAACAGAGACAGGGCCTAGTGTAATATAAACAGAGACTATGGCCTGGAAATTCAGTGGCCTGCACCACCAGTTTGTGCCCAAAGAGGGCTTTTGCACCACTGTGCAAGCCTACCGCGATATTTAGCGGGGCGCTAAAGGCGGCGGGGCGCCGAAACCGTTGTTTACTGGCCGGCTTCCACTTGGGGCGCTGAAAGTGAATTTCCCGCTGGCGCAAGTGGCTCTGCGCGCAGTGGTAATTCCGGCGCCCAGGCGAGCTGGGTCCCCTAACTGAATTTCTAGGCCATGGTCTAGTGTAATATAAACAGAGCCAGGGGCTAGTGTAATATAAAGAGTGACAGGGCCTAGTTTAATATAAACACAGACAGTGTCCAGTGTAATATAAACAGAGACAGTGTCCAGTGTAATATAATCAAAGACAGCGTCCAGTGTAATATAAACTGAGACAGGGTATAGTGTAATATAAACAGTGACAGGGTCCAGTGTAATATTAGCTGAGACAGGGTCTAGTGTAGTGTAAAGTGAGACAGGGTCTAGTGTAGTATAAACAGGGAAAGGAGCTAGTTTAAGATAAACAGAGACAGGGCCTAGTTTAATATAAACAGAGAAAGGGTCCAGTGTAATATAAACAGTGACAGGGCCTAGTTTAATATAAACAGAGACAGGGTCCAGTGTAATATAAACAGAGACAGTGTCTAGAGTAATATAAACAGAGACAGGGTCCAGTGTAATATAAACTGAGACAGGGTATAGTTTAATATAAACAGAGACAGTGTCCCGTGTAATATAAACTGAGACAGTATCTAGTGTAATATAAACAGAGACAGGGCTTAGTTTAATATAAACTGAGACAGTGTCCAGTGTAATATAAACTGAGACAGTGTCTAGAGTAATATAAACAGAGACAGGGTCTAGGGTAATATAAACAGAGACAGGGCCTAGTGCAATATAAACAGAACAGCTGATAGTGTAATATAAACAGAGACAAGATCTCGTGTAATATAAACAGAGACAGGGCCTAGTTTAATATAAACAGAGAGAGGGCCTAGTTTAATATAAACAGGGAGAGGGACTAGATTAATATAAACAGAGACAGGGTCCAGTGTAATATAAACAGAGACATGGTCTCGCGTAATATAAACAGAGACAGGTTCCAGTGTAATATAAACAGAGACATGGTCTAGTGTAATATAAACAGAGACAGGGTTGAGCATAATATAAACTGCGACAGGAGTCTAGTGTAATATAAACAGAGACAGGGTACAGTGTAATATAAACAGAGACAGTGTCTAGTGTAATATAAACAGAGACATGGTCTAGTGTAATATAAACAGACAGGGTTGAGCATAATATAAACAGCGACAGGAGTCTAGTGTAATATAAACAGAGACAGGGTCAAGTGTAATATAAACAGAGACAGGGTCTATTGTAATATAAACAGAGGCAGGGTCTAGTGTAATATAAACAGAGACAGGGTACAGTGTAATATAAACAGAGACCGAGTCTAGTGTAAAATAAACAGAGACAGTGTATAGTGTAATATAAACAGTGACATGGCCTAGTTTAATATAAACAGAGACAGGGTCCAGTGTAACATAAACAGAGACAGTGTCTAGTGTAATATAAACAAAGACAGGGTCCACTGTAATATAAACTGAGACAGGGTATAGTGTCATATAAACAGAGACAGGGTCCAGTGTAATATTAGCTGAGACAGTGTATAGTGTAATATAAACAGAGACAGGGTCTAGTGTAATATAAAGAGAGACAGGGTCTAGTGTAATATAAACAGAAGGGCCTTGATTAACATAAACAGAGACAGCGCCTAGTTTAATATAAACAGAGACAGGGCCTAGTTTAACATATACAGACACAGGGTCTACTGTAATGTAAACAGAGACAGGGCCTAGTTTAATATAAACAGAGACAGGGCCCAGTTTAATATAAACAGAGACAGGGTCCAGTGTAATATAAACAGAGACAGGGTCTAGTGTAATATAAACAGAGTCAGGGCCTAGATTAATATAAACAGAGACCGCGTCTAGTATAATATAAACAGAGACAGGGGCTAGTGTAATAAAAACAGTGACAGGGCCTAGTTTAATATAAACAGAGACAGGGTCCAGTGTAATATAAACAGAGACTGGGTCTAGTGTAATATAAACAGAGACAGGGTCTAGTGTAATATAAACAGAGAAACGGCCTAGTGTAATATAAACAGAGACAGTGTCTAGTGTAATATAAACAGAAGCAGCGTCTAGTGTAATATAAACAGAGACAGGGACTAGTGTAATATAAACAGAGACAGGGTCAAGTGTAATATTAACGGAGACAGGGCCTAAATACAAACAGAGACACGGTCTAGTGTAATATAAACAGAGAGAAGGTCTAGTGGAATATTAGCAGAGACAGTGCCTATTTTAATATAAACAGAGACCAAGTCTAGTGTAAAATAAACAGAGACAGTGTATAGTGTAATATAAACAGTGACATGGCCTAGTTTAATATAAACAGCGACAGGGTCCAGTGTAATATAAACAGAGACAGTGTCTAGTGTAATATAAACAAAGACAGGGTCCACTGTAATATAAACTGAGACACGGTATAGTGTCATATAAACAGAGACAGGGTCCAGTGTAATATTAGCTGAGACAGTGTATAGTGTAATATAAACAGAGACAGGGTCTAGTGTAATATAAAGAGAGACAGGGTCTAGTGTAATATAAAGAGAAGGGCCTTGATTAACATAAACAGAGGCAGCGCCTAGTTTAAAATAAACAGAGACAGGGCCTAGTTTAACATATATAGACACAGGGTCTACTGTAATATAAACAGAGACAGGGCCTAGTTTAATATAAACAGAGACAGGGCCCAGTTTAATATAAACAGAGACAGGGTCTAGTGTAATATAAACAGAGAAAGGGCCTAGTGTAATATAAGCAGAGACAGTGTCTAGTGTAATATAAACAGAAGCAGCGTCTAGTGTAATATAAACAGAGACAGGGTCAAGTGTAATATTAACGGAGACAGGGCCTAAATACAAACAGAGACACGGTCTAGTGTAATATAAACAGAGAGAAGGTCTAGTGGAATATTAGCAGAGACAGTGCCTATTTTAATATAAACAGAGACAGGGTCCAGTGTAATATAAACTGAGACAGTGTCAAGTGCAATATAAACAGAGACAGGACCTAGTGTAATATAAATAGAGACAGGGTGTAGAGTAATATTAACAGGCAGGGCATAGTTTAATATAAACAGAGACAGTGTCCAGTGTAATATAAACTGAGACAGGGTCTAGTGTAATATAAACAGAGACAGGGTCTAGTTTAATAAAAACAGAGACAGGGTCCAGTGTAATATAAGCAGAGACAGGGTCTAGTGTAATACAAACAGAGGCAGCGTCTAGTGTGATGTAAACAGAGACAGTGTCCAGTGTAATATAAACTGAGACAGTGTCTAGTGTAATATAAACAGAGACAGGGTCTAGTTTAATATAAACAGAGACAGGGTCCAGTGTAATATAAACAGAGGCAGCGTCTAGTGTGATGTAAACAGAGACAGTGCCCAGTGTAATATAAACTGAGACAGGGTCTAGTGTAATATAAACAGAGACAGGGCCTAGGTTAATATAAACAGAGACAGGGTCCAGTGTAACATAAACAGAGACAGTGTCTAGTGAAATATAAACAAAGACAGGGTCCAGTAAAATATAAACTGATACAGGGTCTCGTGTAATATAAACAGAGACAGGGTGTAGTGTAACATAAAGATAGACAAGGTCTAGTGTAACATAAACAGAGACAGGGTCTAGTGTAATACAAACAGAGACAGGGTCTAGTGTAATATAAACAGAGAAAGGGCCTAGTGTAAAATAAACAGAGACAGGGTCAAGTGTAATATTAACGGAGACAGGGCCTAAATACAAACAGAGACACGGTCTAGTGTAATATAAACAGAGAGAAGGTCTAGTGGAATATTAGCAGAGACAGTGCCTATTTTAATATAAACAGAGACAGGGTCCAGTGTAATATAAACTGAGACAGTGTCAAGTGCAATATAAACAGAGACAGGACCTAGTGTAATATAAATAGAGACAGGGTTTAGAGTAATATTAACAGGCAGGGCATAGTTTAATATAAACAGAGACAGTGTCCAGTGTAATATAAACTGAGACAGGGTCTAGTGTAATATAAACAGAGACAGGGTCTAGTTTAATAAAAACAGAGACAGGGTCCAGTGTAATATAAACAGAGACAGGGTCTAGTGTAATACAAACAGAGGCAGCGTCTAGTGTGATGTAAACAGAGACAGTGTCCAGTGTAATATAAACTGAGACAGTGTCTAGTGTAATATAAACAGAGACAGGGTCTAGTTTAATATAAACAGAGACAGGGTCCAGTGTAATATAAACAGAGGCAGCGTCTAGTGTGATGTAAACAGAGACAGTGCCCAGTGTAATATAAACTGAGGCAGGGTCTAGTGTAATATAAACAGAGACAGGGTCCAGTGTAACATAAACAGAGACAGTGTCTAGTGAAATATAAACAAAGACAGGGTCCAGTAAAATATAAACTGATACAGGGTCTCGTGTAATATAAACAGAGACAGGGTGTAGTGTAACATAAAGATAGACAGGGTCTAGTGTAACATAAACAGAGACAGGGTCTAGTGTAATACAAACAGAGACAGGGTCTAGTGTAATATAAACAGAGACAGGGCCTATTGTAAAATAAACAGAGACAGGGCCGAGTGTAATATAAACAGAGAGAGGGACTAGTGTAATATAAACAGAGGCAGGGTCAAGTGTAATATAAACAGAGACAGGGTCGAGTGTAATATAAACTGAGACAGGGTGTAGAGTAATATAAACAGAGAGAGTGCCTAGTTTAATATAAACAGAGACAGGGTCTAGTGTATTACAAACAGAGACAGGTTCCAGTGTAATATAAACTGAGACAGGGTCTAGTGTAATATAAACAGTGACAGGGTCTAGTGCAATATAAACAGAGAGAAGGACTAGTGCAATTTAAACAGAGACAGGGCCTAGTTTAACATATTCGGAGACAGGGCCGAGTTTAATATAAACAGAGACAGTGCCTAGTTTAATATATACAGAGACAGGGCCTAGTGTAATATCAACAGAGACAGGGCCTAGTGTAATATAAACAGAGACAGTGCCTAGTTTAAAATAAACAGAGACAGGGCATAGTTTAATATAAACAGCGACAGGGTCCAGTGTAATATAAACAGAGACAGGGCCTAGTTTTATCTATACAGAGACAGCGTCTAGTACAATATAAACAGAGACAGGGGCTAGTGTTATATAAACAGTGACAGGGTCTAGTTTAATATAAACAGAGACAGGGTCCAGTGTAACATAAACTGAGACAGGGTCTGGTGTTAAAAAACAGAGACAGGGTCTAGCGCAATGTAAAGAGAGAAGATCTAGTGTAATATAAACAGAGAGAGGGCCTAGTTAAACATAATCAGAGACAGGGCCTAGTTTAATATAAACAGAGACAGGGCCTAGTTTAATATATACAGAGACAGGGCCTAGTATAATATCAACAGAGACAGGGCTGAGTATAATATAAACAGAGACAGGGCGTAGTTTAAAATAAACAGAGACAGGGCCCAGTTTAATATAAACAGCGACAGGGTCCAGTGTAATATAAACAGAGACAGAGGCTAGTGTAATATAAACAGTGACAGGGTCTAGTTTAATATAAACAGAGACAGGGTCCAGTGTAATATGAACAGAGACAGTGTCCAGCGTAAACAAAGAGACAGGGCCTAGTGTAATATAAAGAGAGACAGGTCTAGTGTAATATAAACAGAGTCAGGGATTAGTGTAATATAAACAGAGATAGGGCTGAGAATAATAAAAACAGTGACAGGGCCTGGTGTAATATTAACAACGATAGGAACTACTGTAATAAAAACAGAAATAGGGCCGAGTATAATTTAAACAGGAACTGGGACTAGTGTAATATAAACAGAGACAGGGTCTAGTGTAATATAAACCGTGACAGGGTCTAGTGTAATATTAACAGAGACAGTGTCCAGTGTAATATAAACAGTGACAGGGTCTGCTGTAATATAAGCAGAGACAGGGTCTAGTGTAAAATAAACAGAGACAGGGTCTAGTGTAATATAAACTGAGACAGGGTGTAGAGTAATATAAACAGAGAGAGTGCCCAGTTTAATATAAACAGAGACAGGGTCCAGTGCAATATAAAATGATACAGGGTCTAGTGTAATATAAACAGAGACAGGGTCTAGTGTATTACAAACAGAGACAGGTTCCAGTGTAATATAAACTGAGACAGGGTCTAGTGTAATATAAACAGTGACAGGGTCTAGTGCAATATAAACAGAGAGAAGGACTAGTGCAATATAAACAGAGACAGGGCCTAGTTTAACATATTCGGAGACAGGGCCTAGTTTAATATAAACAGAGACAGGGTCCAGTGCAATATTAGCAGAGACAGTGTCTAGTGTAATATAAACAGAGACAGGATCGAGTGCAATATAAACAGACACAGGGTCTAGTGTAATATTAACAGCGATAGGGACTGGTGTAATATAAACAGAGACAGGGTCTAGTGTAGTATAAAAAATGACAGGGTCTAAGGTAATATTAACAGAGACAGTGTCCAGTGTAATATAAACAGTGACAGGGTCTGCTGTAATATATGCAGAGAGAGGGTCTATTGTAAAATAAACAGTGACAGGGTCTAGTGTAATATAAACAGAGACAGGGTCTAGTGCAATATAAACAGAGAGAAAGTCTAGTGTAATATAAACAGAGACAGGTTCTCGTGTAATATAAACAGAGAAAGGGTCTAGTGTAATATAAACAGTGACAGGGTCTAGTGTAATATAAATAGAGACAGGGCCTAGTGTAATACAAACAGAGACAGGGTGTAGTGTAATATTAACAGACAAAGGGCCTAGTTTAATATAAACAGTGAGAGGGCCTAGTTTAATATAAACAGAGACAAGATCTAGTGCAATATAAACAGAGGCAGGGTCTAGTGTAATATAAACAGAGGCAGGGTCCAGTGTCATATAAACTGAGACAGGTTCTAGAGTAATATAAACAGAGACAGGGTCGAGTGTAATATAAACAGACACAGGGTCTCGTGTAATATAAACAGAGACAGGGTCTAGTGTAATATAAACAGAGACAGGGTCTAGTGTAATATAAGCAGACACAGGGTCTCGTGTAATATAAACAGAGACAGGGTCTAGTGTAATATAAACAGAGACAGGGCCTAGTGTAATATAAACAGAGACAGTGTCTAGTCTAATATAAACAAAGACAATGTCCAGTGTAATATAAACTGAGACAGGATCTAGAGTGATATAAACAGAGATAGGGTCCAGTGTAATATAAACAGAGACAGGGTCTGGTGTAATATAAACAGAGACAGGGCCCAGTTTAATATAAACAGAGACAGGGCCTAGTGTAATATAAACAGAGACAGGGCCTGGTTTAATATAAACAGAGAAAGGGTCTAGTGTAATATAAACAGAGACAGGGCCTAGTTTAATATAAACAGAGAAAGGGTCTAGTGTAATATAAACAGAGACAGGGTCTAGTGTAATATAAACAGAGACAGGGCCTAGTGAAATATAAACAGAGTCAGGGTCTAGTGTAATATAAACAGAGGCAGGGTCAAGTATAATATAAACAGAGACAAGGTCGAGTGTAATATAAACTGAGAGAGGGTGTAGAGTAATATAAACAGAGAGAGGGCCTAGTTTAATATAAACAGAGAAAGGGTCTAGTGTAATATAAACAGAGACAGGGTCTAGTGTAATATAAACAGAGACAGGGCCTAGTGAAATATAAACAGAGTCAGGGTCTAGTGTAATATATACAGAGACAGGGTCGAGTGTAATATAAACAGAGACAGGGTCGAGTGTAATATAAACTGAGACAGGGTCTAATGTAATATAAACAGGGACAGGGTCTAGTGCAATATAAACAGAGAGAAGGTCTAGTGTAATATAAACAGAGACAGGGCCTAGTTTAACATAATCAGAGACAGGGCCTATTTTAATATAAACAGAGACAGGGCCTAGTTTAATATATACAGAGACAGAGCCTAGTTTAATATCAATAGAGACAGGGCCTAGTTTATAATAAACAGAGTGATGCGCTATCAATTACTCAAAAGACTGAGGTTAAGCGAGTAACTAACAGGCTTTTATTAACAAGAGAATGAAGGTGTGCCTCGAGTGGTCGACCAGTCCAGAATACAGATGGACTGTGGAGCAGTCACCTTTATACCTGGACTCGTGGGAGGAGTCAGCCGAGGCATGTACAGACATGTACACAGTGGAATACAAACACACACACAGGCAGGTATAACAGTGGTTTACCACATTCACCCCTTGTTTAAAAATGAGTCCGGCGGGGTGAAGTGTATTAAAAGTTTATGTATTGGAGTCTCTCCGGAGGTCTTGTCTGCCGCTGTGATCGATGTGGCGACGGCAGGAGTCGTGCAGCTTCCGGCGTCGAGTCCCACGTAGGCTGGGGCACTGGTGTGTAGTCCTCTTGGGTGTCGAGCGGGTCGCGGGGCCCAGGCGTACTGTCTGCTGGGGTTGGATATTGGATCGTGGGGGGGTGGTAGTGGGTAGTGGGTTACTGGGGCCCCCGAGGGTGTGAGGTCTCGTATGGAGACTGTGTCCTCCCGCCCGTCCGGGTACGCAATGTAAGCATACTGGGGGTTGGCGTGGAGGAGGCCGACTCTCTCGACCAGGGGGTCCATTTTATGGGTCCTCACGTGTCTTCTCAGTAGGACCGGCCCTGGGGGCGTCAGCCATGGCGGTAGCGATGTCCCCGATGTGGACTTCCTTGGGAAGACAAACATTTTCTCATGAGGGGTGGCGTTAGTGGCAGTGCAGAGCAGTGACCAAATAGAGTGGAGCGCATCGGGGAGCACATCCTGCCAGTGGGAGGACAGAAGGCCCCTGGACTTTAAGGCTAGCAGGGCGGCCTTCCAAACTGTTGCATTCTCTCTTTCCACCTGTCCGTTCCCCCGGGGGTTGTAACTGGTGGTCCTGCTTGTGGCAATACCCGTAACGAGCAGGTACTGATGGAGTTCATCGCACATAAACGATGAGCCCCGGTCGCTACGGATATAGCTGGGGAAACCGAACAGGGTGAAGAGGTCGTTCAGACATTTAATGACCGTGGCACTGCTCATGTCCTGGCAGGGGATGGCGAACGGGAAACGGGAGTACTCATCAATAATGTTGAGGAAGTACACATTGCGGTCGGAGGAGGGGAGAGGCCCTTTAAAATCAACGCTCAGGCGATCGAAAGGGCGAGTGGTTTTTATCAGGTGAGCCCTGTCTGGTCTATAAAAGTGTGGTTTGCACTCAGCACAGACTTGGCAGTTCCTGGTCATGGTCCTGACCTCCTCAATGGAGTAAGGCAGGTTGCAGGCCTTGATGAAGTGGAAGAACCTGGTGACCCCCAGGTGGCAGAGGTCATTGTGGAGGGCCCGCAGTGTATCGATCTGCGCGCTGGCGCAGGTGCCACGTGATAGACCATCCGGGGGTTCATTGAGCTTCCCGGGCCGGTACAAGATCTCGTAGTTGTAGGTGGAAAGTTCGATTCTCCACCTCAAGATCTTGTCGTTTTTGATTTTGCCCCTCTGCTTGTTGTTAAACATAAAAGCAACTGAATGCTGGTCAGTGAGCAGGGTAAATCATTTTCCGGCCAGGTGGTGCCTCCAATGACGCACAGCCTCCACAATAGCCTGGGCCTCCTTCTCAACAGCGGAGTGTCTGGTCTCCGGGCCCTGGAGGGTTCGTGAAAAGAAGGCCACGGGTCTCCCCGCCTGATTAAAGGTAGCGGCCAGGGCAAAGTGGGACGCGTCGCTTTCCACCTGGAAGGGGATGGATTTGTCCACTGCGTGCATGGTGGCTTTGGCAATGTCTTCCTTGATACGGTGGAAGGCTCAGCGGGCCTCTGCCGTCAAGGGAAAAGAGGTGGACTTGATCGGCGGACGGGCCTTGTCCGCATAGTAGGGGACCCACTGGGCGTAATAGGAGAAAAACCCTAGGCACCTCTTCAGGGCCTTGAGGCAGTGGGGCAGTGGGAGTTCCATAAGGGGACGCATCCGGTCGGGGTCGGGACCGATGACTCCGTGTTCCACAACACAGCCAAGGATGGCGAGGTGGGTTGTGCGGAATATGCACTTCTCCTTGTCATACGTCAGGTTCAGGAGTTGGGCGGTGCAGAGGAATTTTTCGAGGTTTGCGTCATGGTCCTGCAAGTCATGGCCGCAGATGGTCACATTGTCCAGATATGGGAAAGTGGCCTGCAACGCATTTTGATCGACCATCCGGTCCATCTCCCTTTGGAAGACGGAGACCCCGTTGGTGACGCCAAAGGGAACCCTAAGGAAGTGGTAGAGGCGGCCGTTTGCCTCAAAGGCAGTATACTGGCGGTCCTCAGGGTGGATAGGGAGCTGGTGGTACGCTGATTTCAGGTCAGTGGTCGAGAAGACGCGGTACTGCGCGATCTGGTTGACCATATCAGCTATGCGGGGGAGTGGGTAAGCGTCCAGCAGGGTGTAGCGATTTATTGTCTGGCTGTAGTCGATGACCAGGCGCTGCTTCTCGCGGGTCTTAACGACCACAACCTGGGCTCGCCAGGGGCTGGTGCTGCCCTCAATAATCCCCTCCTTCAGGAGCCGCTCCACTTCGGTTTTAATGAAAACCCTGTCCCCGGCACTGTATCGCCTGCTCTTTGTGGCGATGGGCTAACATTCGGGGGTGAGGTTAGCAAACAGTGGGGGGGGGTGACTCTGAGTGTGGAGAGGTTGCACCTGGTGCGCGGCGGGCAATTTGGAAGCTGCTGGCTGCGGACTGTGAGTGGGGGGAGGGGTCCACCGTACGCCATCGTAACACTTTTAAGGTGGCACTGAAAATCTAACCCCAGTAGAACGGCAGCGCAGAGATGGGGCAGGACCAGAAGTTTAAAATTATCATACACAGTCCCGTCTACTAAGAGTGTCACCACGCAGTAGCCGCCAATGTCCACCGACTGGGACTCGGAGGCCATAGTAATCCGCTGGTGCGCAGGCAGGACTGGGAGAGAGCAACGCCGCACCATGTCGGGGTGGATGAAGCTCTCCGTGCTCCCAGAGTCAAAAAGGCAGTTTGTTTCGTGACCATTTACCTTAATGTCCATTGTGGACCGGGCCAGTTGGTGCGGTCTCGCTTGGTCCAGCGAAACGGAGGCCAGCGTAGGGGTCGGTGTGTCGCTGTGTGTATCAGATGAGGTGGTGTTGGGGGCCTGCTGCGTCCCGGCTGGTGTCCAAGATGGCGGCGTCCATGATCCCCATGTTGCTGGAGGCATCCAAAATGGCTGCTGTTCCGGTGGTTCGCACATGGCTGGGGAGGCCCAAGATGGTGGCCCGCACGGCCCACATGCGGCGCTGCTGGGGTTCAGGGTGGCTTTGGCCCTGCAGACGCTGGTGTAGTGTCCCTTCTTCCCGCAGCCCGAGCAGATCGCATTTTTCGCCGGGCAACGCGCTCTGGGGTGTTTGGCCTGGCCACAGAAGTAGCATTTCTGGCCTTGAGACACTGCTGCGGTAGTTGGGCTGTTGCTGGGATGTGGCTGGGGTGGCACGGCGCTATGAGACAGTCCTACCGTGTCCCAGGCTGTCGTTCCTCGCGGCATCCATGGTGCAAAGGAGTAGGCATCCATGCCCCGGTATGCTGCGTCCAATGATAGTGCAAGTTCAGAGGCCTTGTTGAGGTCGAGGTCACTCTGCTCCAACAGTCGCTGTCGGGTGTAATTGGACCTGTGGCCTGCAACAAAAGCGTCCCACATAAGTTCCTCTGTGTACACGGCGGCCTTTACATCCTTACAACCACAGGCCCAGCAAGCACAGACAGTGCTTGAAGGTATTCCTCGGTCGATTCCCCAGGTTGTTGTTTACGACTCCCCAGGAGGTGCCTGGCGTACACCTCGGTCACTGGGCGTGTGTACTGGTCATTGAGGAGCTTGAGAGCAGCCGTGTATGAGGTCGCGTCCTGGATGACCGAGTATGCTCGGTGGTTCACTTTGGAGGTCAGGACATCCAGTTTGTCCTCATCCGATTTGACCGTTGCAGCGGAGGCGATCAGGAATCTTTCAAAGCACTTAAGCCAGTGAGCAAACTTGGTGGATGTGTCCGCCTCCCGATGGTCTAAGTTCAGGCATGCTGGTGTGAGGATCTTCTCCATTACAAAAAATCTTGTTAATAAAATTGATGCGCTATCAATTACTCAAAAGACTGAGGTTAAACGAGTAACTAACAGGCTTTTATTAACAAGAGAATGAAGGTGTGCCTCGAGTGGTCGACCAGTCCAGAATACAGAGGGACTGTGGAGCAGTCACCTTTATACCTGGACTCGTGGGAGGAGTCAGCCGAGGCATGTACAGACATGTACACAGTGGAATACAAACGCACACACAGGCAGGTATAACAGTGGTTTACCACACAGAGACAGGGCCTAGTTTAATAAAAACAGAGACAGGGTCCAGTGTAATATAAACAGAGACAGGGCCTAGTTTAATATAAACAGAGACTGGGTCCAGTGTAATATAAACAGAGATGGAGACTAGTGTAACATAAACAGAGACGGATTCTAGTGTAATATAAACAGAGACGGGGTCTTGTGTAATATAAACAGAGACAGGGTCTACTGCAACAGAAACAGAGATGGAGTCCAGTGTAATATAAAAAGAGGCGGGATCTAGTGTAACATAAACAGAGACAGAGTCTAGTGTGATATAAAGAGAGACAGGGTCTCGTGTAATGTAAACAGAGACAGGGTCCAGTGTAATATAAAATGAGACAGGGTCTAATGTAACATAAACAGAGACAGGTTCAAGTGTAAA
Source organism: Somniosus microcephalus (assembly GCF_052327205.1). NCBI lineage: Eukaryota > Metazoa > Chordata > Chondrichthyes > Squaliformes > Somniosidae > Somniosus > Somniosus microcephalus. Next base: position 143,938,778 of record NC_140990.1, on the reverse strand, counting down.
TAAACAGAGACAAGGTCTATTGTAATATAAACAGAGACAGAGTCTAGTGCAATATAAACAGAGATAGCGTCCAGTGTAATATAAACTGAGACATGGTCCAGTGTAATATAAACTGAGACAAGGTCTCGAGTAATACAAACAGATACAGGATCAAGTGCAATATAAACAGAGACATGGTCTAGTGTAATAGAAACTGAGACAGTGTCAAGCGTAATACAAACAGAGACAGGGTCTAGTGCAGTATAAACAGAGACAGGGTCCAGTGTAATATAAAGTGAGACAGTGTCAAGTGTAATATAAACAGTGACAGGGTCCAATTTAATATAAACTGAGACAGGGTACAGTGTAATATAAACTGAAACAGGGTCTAGTGTAATATAGACAGAGACAGGGTCTAGTGTAATATAAACAGAGACAGGGACTGTATTGATTTATATATGGGTTCAATGACAACTCATTCATGAAAGAGAATGTCTTTTTATCTAAAGTTTGTTCAACTCAGTTAACAGCATTTACAGGAGACACCATGTTAGAGATTCATCTAAAGCGAAACCGAAACTAAACTAAAACTGCCTCTCTCACATGCCCTCTGCTGGTCAGGCATAAATAATCAATACATGCAATTGTGCTGGTAAGGCATCATAATCAATATCAGGCAAATACCATCACTATTTGCTGATATCATTACATCCCCCTTTCTTAAAACAAAAGTATTTTACTTTTATCTAACAACATGTTTTCTTTGTATTACTCTGCATTTTAACTGTAACACTTAATGCACTTACATTATAACATTACTTCCTTCTATAACAAGAGTCCTTAAATTTGCTCAATGAGTCTCTCAGGAGGCTTCATGTGTCTTGAGGATTTTCTGATTGATTGTCCTTGAATCTGAGTTGTTGCCTCCGATGATGGTTTCTCAGCTGTGTGATCAGGTTGTTCAACAGTATCAGTCTTTTGACCTGCTCTTTGATCAGGTTGTTCAAAAGTATCAGTCTTTTGACATGCTGTGGCTGGCCCCATGAGAAGATCTCGACGATTTCTTCACAGAACAGCACCCTCATCTGTCTGAATGGTGTATGATCTTGGTTGAACTTCACTCAGGACAGTTCCCTTCTGAGTCCATATGTTTGTTTTGTCTTTGAACCTTACTTGGTCACCAGTGTGGAGTTCAGGTAGGTTTTGTCATAGTAGTACTTTTGCTTTTCTTTCTGTTGTTCTTTGAACTTCCTCACTTTCTCCCCCTCTTTTGTTTTCAGGAGGTTCTCCGGGATGGGTCGGTTTGACCTTAGCCGACGTCCCATAAGGAGTTGGGCTGGTGACATACCACACTCGAGCGGTGTTGTGCGGTATACAAGCATGCTCTGGTAGAAGTCAGTTCCACTGTCTTTTGCCTTGTACATCAGTCTTTTCACTGTCTGGACCGATTTTTCCACTGGACCATTGGACTGTGGAAAGTGAGGACCTGACGTTGTGTGGACAAAGTCCCACTCTTTGGCAAAGTGTCGGGAACTTGCATTGTAAAACTTGGGTCCGTTGTCTGTGAAGACCTCGCTTGCCACGCCATGTCTGGAGAATATGGCTTTCATACATGTTATCACAGCATCTGCAGTGGTGGTGTACAGTCTACAAACCTCTGGATATAGGGAGTAATAGTCTGTGACTACAAGATAGTACTTCCCTTGACATACGAATAGGTCAGCGCCTACCTTCTGGTAAGGTCTGTCTGGCGCTGGGTGTGGCTTTAGTGGTTCTACCGGATTGCTTGCTCGATATTTCAGGCATATTGTGCAGTTTGACACCTCATTTGTCACATCTTGGTTGATTCGTGGCCAGTACATCACCTCTCACAGAATCACAGAAATCACAGAAACCCCACAGTGCAGATAGAGGCCATTTCGGCCCATCGAGCCTGCACTGACACATATCCCACCCGATCCCCGTAACCCCTACACCAACACATATCCCACCCTATCTCTGTAACCCCACACATTTTAATCCCCCTAACACTAAGGGTCAATTTATCATAGCCAATCAACCTAACCTGCACATCTTTGGACTGTGGGAGGAAACCGGAGCACCCGGAGGAAACCCACGCATACACGGGGAGAATGTGCAAACTCCACACAGACAGTCACCCGAGGCCGGATTCGAACCCGGGTCCCTGGCGCTGTGAGGCAACAGTGCTAACCACTATGCCACCGTGCTCTTTTCTTACACTTTTCGATTCCCAGATGTCCTCCATGGATCCTTTTTAGCATCTCTTTTCTCAGACTCTTTGGGATAACTATTTTACTTCCTTTGTAGATGATGTCTTCGACCACTGATAGTTCCGCCCTGCAGTTCCAGTACTCTGCCATGTCAGGTGAGCAGTCATGCTTCATGTTGGGCCATCCATCCAAGATGCTTTTCCTCAGTCGTCTCATTGTTTCATCTTTGTTTGTCTCAGTCTTTATGAGCTCCATTTTTGCATCTGCTGTGGGCAGTGCACTTGTGATCATGTCCACGTAGGCGTTCACTTTTTCATCCATTTTGTTGTTTGCGGGCTCACTTGGGTCAACAGCTCTGGACAACGTGTCTGCTGTATACATCAGCTTACCCGGTGTGTACGCAACATTCAGTGTATAGCGTTGCAACCTGATCATCATTCTTTGTATTCTAAGCAGACAGCTATTTAGTGGCTTTTGGAACAATGCAATCAAGGGCTTATGGTCAGTCTCTACACTGATTGCTTGTCCTGCCACAAACTGGTGAAATCTTTCACAGGCGTATGTGATGCTGAGCAGGTCCTTTTCTATTTGAGCATATCGCGTCTCCGCGTCTGTCATTGAGTGCGATGCATTTGCAATAGTTTGCCAGTAGTCATATTTTTGCAGAAGAACGGCACCGAGCCGACTCTGTGATGCATCTGATGATATCTTAATGGGTCTCGCTGGGTGATAAAACCTCAGAACTGGTTCCTCTGTGAGCAGTTTCTTTAGATCGCTCCATGACTTCTCATGCTCATGATTCCATTCCCATTCTATGTTCTTTTCAGTTAGTCATCTCAGTGGCGCCATCTTTTCTGAGAGGTTGGATATGAATTTACCTATGTAGTTGATCATTCCATTAAACCTCTGCACCTCCTTTTTGCATTGTGGCTTTGGCATATTCTCAATGGCGGACACCTTTCTGGGATCTGGCCTGATGCCCTCACTGCTAAGGATATCTCCCACGAATGTCAGTTCTGTCACCCTGAGCTGGCATTTCTCTCTATTCAGCTTCAGGTTTGTTTTCCTTGTTGCTTCCAGCACTTTTTTCAGTCTCTCGTCATGCTCAGTTCTCGTGGTTCCACATACTATGATGTCATCTATTGATGTATCAACTCCCTCCAGGTGCTCATAGATCTTATGGATAGTTTTGTGATACACTTCAGGAGCTGAGGCAATGCCAAATGGTAACCTTAGGAATCGCTATCTGCCAAATGGACTGTTGAACGTGCACAGTCTTGAACTTGCTTCGTCCAGTTTCATCTGCCAAAATCCTGATGATTCACCTAACTTGCTGAAATACTTTGCATTTGCAAACTGTGACATGATTTCCTCACATGTAGGAAGCTTGAAGTGCTCTCTCTTTATTGCTCTGTTTAGATCTCTTGGATCCAGGCAAATTCTGAGCTTTCCATTCTTTTTGTCCACAATGACGAGGGAACTCACCCACTCAGTTGGCTCATCTATCTTCTGAATCACGTTCAGGCTTTCCATCCTGTCCAACTCTGCCTTCAGTTGCTTTTGAAGAGCAAACGGAACTTTTCTGCATGGATGTATGACCGGTGTCATACTTTTATCTACTATGATCGTGTGTTCTCCTGGCAGGCCGCCTAGACCCTTAAATAGGTCGTTGTACTCTTTCATGAGCTCATCATAGACTGTCTCTCCTTCGCTTTCCACAACGAGGACTCTCTCTAACAGGTTCAGTCTCTCACAGGCTTTTAAACCTAGTATGGCTTGCACATCCTTTGGCACCACGATTAATGCTAGCGTGTGCTCTCTGTCCTTGTGTGTTACTTTGACAATGCATCTTCCTTTCACTGGTATATCAGTACCTGAGTATCCTGTCACTTTCACTTTTATTCCATGTATCTTTTGTCTGGGTCTAATTTTCTTAAAATCAGTCTCTGATATCACATTAACTTGTGCTCCAGTATCCAATTTAAATGGAATGTGTATGTCATTCACTTTTAGTGTCAACATCCAGTCTCTTTCTTCTTTTTTGTTTTCAGACACAACATCCACATTGAACTCCTCTATCCCGCTTTCATCTACTGCATGGACCTTGCTTTGTTGCGCTTGGTTCTTACAGCAACGGGCATAATGGTTGTTTTTGTTGCAACTATTGTGTTTTACCATATGCTGGACACTTTTTTGGTGGATGCTGTGTACCGCATCGACTACATGACTTTCGATTGTCTCTTTCATTTTTGTTCGCTGGGCACGCCTCTTTTTTCACATTGGCGCCCATTTTGTTAAACGGTTTGTGTCCGTTCATTCTCACTGCATCCACGTTGCAGCTACTGTCACTGAACAGCTCCTTTGCCTGCGACTTCACAGTCTCTGTAGCCCTAAACAGTGCTATGGCTTTTCCCAAGTGTAGATCTTGCTCTCTTAGCAGTCTTTCCCTTAGACCATTATCTGGAATACTACACACCAGTCTGTCTTTTATCAGCAAGTCTGTCAGTCCCCCAAATTCACATGTTTTGCTTCGGTTTCTCAGTTCAGTCACATACTGATCAATAGTCTCACCCGTTTTCTGTACACATGTGAAAAATCTGTGCCTCTCAAACGTCACGTTACGTTTAGGTATGCAGTAGGCCTCAAACTGTTCCATTATTTTATCTAGCTTCATTTTGTCTCCATCAGCAGCAAATGTGAAGTTATTATACACCTCCAGCGCTTCATCACCCACGACATGTAAGAACAGTGACGCTTTCATTTTATCACCTTTCTCGTCAGCTCCGATTGCTGATAAATACAACCCCAAACGTTGTTTGAACCTCCTCCAATTTTCAGCCACATTACCTGTCAACTGAAGCGTCGCCGGTGGGTGTAAACCTTCCATTTTTTCACTTTGTTAGCTATTCTCCAATGGTAAGCAACGATGTTCTCTTTTGGCTTGCTAATTTGTGGAGAGCTGATTTAACTTCAGATTTTTTCTCTTCATCTCTTTCAATCACTTCAGACAACATGTTTTGATTTCTTTGTGGGTTCAATGACGAGACATTTATGAAAGAGAATTTCTTTTAATCTAAAGTCTGTTCAACTCTTTATACAGCATTTACAGGAGACATCATGCTAGTGATGCATCTAGAACGAAACTGAAACCAAACTAAACTGCCTTGTTTGTCTCTGTCACATGCCCTCTGCTGGTCAGGCACAAGCAATCAATACATGCAAACATGCTGCTAAGGCATCATAATCAAACAGGCAAATACCATCTCTATTTGCTGATATCATTACAAGTGTCAACTGTTATATAAACAGACAGGGACCAGTGTAATATAAACTGAGACAGGGTCTAGCGAAATATAAACAGAGACATGGTCCAGTGTAATATAAACTGAGACAGGGTCTAGTGTAATATAAACAGAGACAGGATCAAGTGCAATATAAACAGAGACAGGGTCCAGTGTAATATAAACAGAGATGGAGACTAGTGTAACATAAACAGAGAAAGGGTCTTGTGTAATATAAACAGAGACAGGGTCTACTGTAACGGAAACAGAGATGGAGTCTAGTGTAATATAAAAAGAGACGGCGTCTAGTGTAACATAAACAGTGGCAGAGTATAGTGTGATATAAACAGAGACAGGGTCTAGTGTAATATCAACAGAGAGAGGGTCTAGTGCAATATAAATAGAGACAGGGTCCAGTGTAATATAAACTGAGGCAGGGTCTAGTGTAATATTAAAAGAGACAGGGTCTAGTGTAATATAAACAGAGACAGCTTCAAGTGTAAATACACAGAGACAAGATCTAGTGTAATATAGACAGAGACAGAACCTAGTGTAATATAAACTGAGACAGGGTCGAGTGTAATATAAAGAGAGACAGGGTCTAGTGTAATATAAACAGAAACAGGGTCAACTGTAATATAAACAGGGACAGGGTCTAGTGTAATATAAACAGAGACACGGTCTACTGTAATATAAACAGAGACAGGGTCCAGTGTAATATAAACTGTGACAGGGTCTAGCGAAATATTAACAGAGACATGGTCCAGTATAATGGAAATTGAGACAGGGTTTAGTTTAATATAAACAGAGACAGGGTCCAGTGTAATATAAACAGAGATGGAGCCTAGTGTAACATAAACAGAGACGGAGTCTCGTGTAATATAAACAGAGACAGGGTCTAGTGTAACAGAAACAGAGACGGAGTCTAGTGTTAAATAACAGAGATAGGGTCGAGTGTAACAGAAACAGAGACGTGGTCCAGTGTAATATAAACAGAGACAGGGTCTAGTGTAATATAAACAGAGACAGGATCAAGTGCAATATAAACAGAGACATTGTCTGGCGTAATATAAAAAGGGACAGGATCTAGTGTAATATAAAGAGAGACAGGGTCTAGTGTAATATAAACAGAGACAAGGTCCAGTGTAATGTAAAATGAGACAGGATCTAGTGTAATATTAACAGAGACAGGTTCAAGTGTAAATAAACAGAGACAAGGTCTTGTGTAATATAAACAGAGACAGAGTTGAGTGCCCTATAAACAGAGACAGGGTCCAGTATAAATTAAACTGAGACAGGGTCTAGTGTAATATAAACAGAGACAGTGTCTAGGGTAATATAAACAGAAACAGGGTCTCGTGTAATATAAACAGGGACAGGGTCTAGTGTAATATAAACCGAGACAGTGTCTACTGTAATATAAACAGAGACAGTGTCCAGTGTAATATAAACTGAGACAAGGTCTAGCAAAATATTGACAGACATGGTCCAGTGTAATATAAATTGAGACAGGGTTTAGTGTAATATAAACAGAGACGGAGTCTAGTGTAATATAAACAGAGACAGGGTTTCGTGTAATAAAAACAGAGATGGAGTCTAGTGTAACAGAAACAGAGACGGGGTCGAGTGTAATATTAACAGAGACAGGGTCTAGTGTAATATAAACAGAGACAGGGCCTAGTTTAATATAAACAGAGAGAGGGCCTAGTTTAATATAAACAGAGACAGGATCTAGTGCAATATATACAGAGGCAGGGTCTAGTGTAATATAAACAGAGGCAGGGTCTAGGGTAATATAAACAGAATCAGGGACTAGTGTAATATAAACTGAGACAGTGTCTAGTTTAATACAAAGAACGACAGTGTCTAGAGTAATATAAACAGAAACAGCGTTGAATGTAATATAAACAGGGACAGGGTCTAGATTAATATAAACAGAGACAGTGTTTACTGTAATATAAACAGAGACAGGGTCCACTGCAGTATAAACTGAGACAGGGTCTAGCGAAATATAAACAGAGACATGGTCCAGTGTAATATAAACTGAGAAAGGGTCTAGTGTAATATAAACAGAGACAGGATCAAGTGCAATATAAACAGAGACAGGGTCTAGTGTAACATAAACAGAGACAGGTTCTAGTTTAATATAAACAGAGAGAAGGCCGAGTTTAATATAAACAGAGACAGGATCTAGTGCAATATAAACAGAGAGAGGATCTAGTGCAATATAAAAAGAGGCAGGGTCTCATGTAATATAAACAGAGACAGGGTCTAGTGTAATATAAACAGAGACAGGGGCGAGAGTAATATAATCAGAAACAGGGACTAGTGAAATATAAACGGAGACAGGGTCTAGTGCAATACAAACAGAGGCATGGTCTAGTGTAATATAAAGAGTGACAGGGTCTAGTGTAATATAAACAGAGACAGGGTCCAGTGTAATATAAACTGAGGCAGGCTCTAGTGTAATATAAACAGTGACAGGGTCTAGTGTAATATAAACTTAGATACGGTCTAGTCTAATATAAAGAGAGACAGGGTCTAGTGTAATATAAACAGAGACAGGGTCTAGTGTAATATAAACTTAGATACGGTCTAGTCTAATATAAAGAGAGACAGGGTCTAGTGTAATATAAACAGAGACAGGGTCTAGTGTAATATAAACTTAGATACGGTCTAGTCTAATATAAAGAGAGACAGGGTCTAGTGTAATATAAACAGAGACAGGGTCCAGTGTAATATAAACTTAGATACGGTCTAGTCTAATATAAAGAGAGACAGGGTCTAGTGTAATATAAACAGAGACAAGGTCCAGTGTAATATAAACTGAGACAGGGTCTAGTGTAATATAAACAGAGACAGGGTCAAGTGTAAATAAACAGAGACAGGGTCTAGTGTAATATAAACAGAGACAGGGTCCAGTGTAATATAAACAGAGACAGGGTCTAGTGTAATATAAACAGAGACAGGGCCTAGTTTAATAAAAACAGAGAAAGGGTCTAGTGTAATATAAACAGAGAAAGGGTCTAGTGTAATATAAACAGGGACAGGGTCCATTGTAATATAAACAGAGACAGGGCCTAGTGTAATATAAACTGAGACAGGGTCTAGTGTAATATAAACTGAGACAGTGTCTGATGTCATATAAACAGAGACAGGGTCCATTGTAATATAAACTGAGACAGGGTATAGTGTAATATAAACAGATGCAGGGCCTAGTTTAATATAAACAGAGACAGAGTCTAGTGCAATATAAACAGAGACAGTGCCTAGTGTAATATAAACAGTGACAGGGTCCAGTGTAATATAAACGGAGACTGCGGCTAGTGTAATATAAACACAGACAGGGTCGAATGTAATATAAACAGAGACAGGGCCCAGTTTAATATAAACAGAGAGAGGGCCTAGTTTAATATAAACAGAGACAGGGTCCAGTGTAATATAAACTGAGACAGGGTCTAGTGTAATATAAACAGAGACAGGGTCAAGTGTAAATAAACAGAGACAGCGTCCAGTGTAATATAAACTGAGACAGGGTCTAGTGTAATATAAACAGGGACAGGGTCTAGTGTAATATAAACAGAGACAGTGCCTACTATAATACAAACAGAGACAGGGTCCAGTGTAATATAAACTGAGACAGGGTTTAGGGTATTATAAACAGAGACAGGATGTAGTGCAATATAAACAGAGACAGTGTCTAGTATAATATAAACTGAGACAGTGGCTAGTGTAATATAAACAGAGACAGGGTCTTGTGTAATATAAACAGAGACAGTGCCTAGTGTAATATAAACAGTGAGAGGGTCTAGTATAATATAAAGAGACAGCGGCTAGTGTAATATAAACACAGACAGGGTCGAGTGTAATATTAACAGAGACAGGGCCTAGTTTAATATAAACAGAGAAAGGGCTTAGTTTAATATAAACAAAGACAGGGTCCAGTGTAATATAAACTGAGACAGGGTCTATTGGAATATCAACAGAGACAGGATCTAGTGTAATTTCAACAGCGACAGGGTCTAGTGCAGTATAAACAGAGAGAAGGTCTAGTGTAATATAAACAGAGACAGGGCCTAGTTTAATATGAACAGAGACAGGGCCTAGTTTAATATAAACAGTGACAGGGTCCAGTGTTATATATACAGAGACAGGGTCTAGTGTAATATAAAAAGAGACAGGGCCGAGTTTAATATAAACAGAGAGAGGGCCTTGTTTAATATAAACAGAGACAGGGTCCAGTGTTGCAATGTATATGTACCTTAAGGGAGAGAACTACTTTTCACAGCTCCTGTATACTGTAGTACCGGCAGTGACCACACCTGTATATGAACCCTGAGTCGTGATCTGTACAGTTATTTCTAGAGTAACCCTCATTCAGTAAACACCTGTTGAATCGTTCCCTGCAGTCTTTTGTCTGATTATTGAAGGACACAACATTAAGATACACGGATCTAACATTGGCGACGAGGCAGATTCGAACCTACCTGCAACTCTGCCTCACCTCCCAGGGATTCGCTACTGGAGAACAGTGGAAGAAGGTCGAGTCCAGAAGCACGGGCGTCGACAACGGGCAACCGCCCAGTCATCCAGCGGAGATTTGAGCATCGCAGGGGAGGCTGTTGAGAGCCAGGCTTGGCTTTTCAGTCACGGTGGTCCAGCGAAACGGGCTGGCAACAGGTACTGCACAGACCCTTCCCGGACAGCGGCGGGCTAGAGCCTTACCGAGCGGCACAGAAAAAGGCCGAGCAGCGTCGATGGGGGAGAGAGAGAGGGCAGAGCGCACAGGGTGCAGCTGGTGTTCAGGACCGAGCCGCGTCAACGGGGGAGAGTGGCGAGAGAGAGCAGAGCGCAGCTGGTGTTCAAGGGCCGAGCAGCGTCAACGGGGGAGAGAGGCGCGGGCAGAGCGCACAGGGCACAGCCGGTGTTCAAGGGCCGAGCAGCATGAATGGGGGAGAGATGCGCGCAGGGAAACGCGAGGCGCTGCCATTGCCATGAGGACTGCAGAGAGCGGCATTGGCAGCAGTGCAGGAGCAGCGCATGAAACCCACAGGGCATCGCCATTTGCCAGGAGGACCGCCGAGAGCGGTGTTGGCAGCACCGGGGGAGACGCCATTTTAAGCCGCAGCGGGGAAGAAAGGAAAGCGTGGGAGACGCCATTTTAAGCCAGTCTAACCACTCCCAAAAATGCCGAAGAGTGGCAGTATCACAGCGTTCGACAATGAAGTCGAAGATTGGACGACATATGTCGAACGCATAGAAGTATACTGCAAGGCGAATTAAGTGCCAGATGACAAGAAAGCGCTGGTATTGTTGAATTCAATGGGTGCAAAAACGTATGGCTTACTACAAAACCTGGTAACCCCAGAGAAGCCAGTAGAAAATGATTTTGAAAACATAGTGTCAATCCTGCAGGGCCACTTAAACCCCAGACCGCTGCTGATAGCAGAAAGATTTAAGTTTCACAAAAGGAACCAGCATAAAGATGAAAGTAATGCTGAGTATTTAACAGAACTGCGCAAGCTATCGAAACACTGCCAGTTTGTAACGGGACTAGCAGATCCTTTAAGGGACAAGTTTGTGTGTGGGCTTCAAAGTGAAGGAACCCAGAAACGGCTTCTATCAGAAAAGGATCTTACGTTGGATAAGGCTATCAGCATTGCAGTATCACATGAAACAGCAGCACAGGGCGCTGCAGAGATACAACAGAGACCGCAAGAATATGGCACAAATGAAATGTCATACGGAACAGTGAGGTGCTATCGCTGTGGCAGAACAACACATGACCCTAATGATTGCTGGTTCAAGGACAAAGTGTGCAGACAGTGTGGAAAAGTAGGACACATAGCAAGAGTCTGCAGTTCGGGAAAGAAAACCAGCAGCAAGAAATCTCTACAGGAGAAGTACACGAAGGTACATAAGGTGACGGAGAGTAGTTCAGACGAACAGAAGAGTGATACAGACTCCGGAAGCAAGGAGCTGGGTTGTCTGAAACTACATAATGTGATCAAAATGGAGGATCACCAAACTATCTGGGTCACGCTCAAGTTAGCAGGAGTCCAAGTGAAAATGGAATTGGACACAGGATCAGCCCTAACAGTCATAAACCGAAGGGACTACAAGTGGCTATTCTCACATATACCCTTGAGAGATACAAAGATTGTCTTGAAGACGTACATGGGGCAAAAAGTCTACCCCAAAGGAAAAATAAGGGTGAACGTTATATATAATGGCAAGGAAACACCAAAAATGGACCTATATGTATTGCCAGGTGGAGGACCACCACTACTAGGACGTGAATGGATCCGGAAGATACAGCTAGATTGGCATTCCATAGAAGCATTGACTGTAGATGCCAAAAAGGATGACAACGTCACACCTGGACGACTGTCAAAAATGCTAACTGACGCACAAGGAGTGTTCCAGCAGGGACTCAGAACACTAAAAGGCATAACAGCGATGATCAAAACAGAGGAAAATGCAAGCCCAAAGTTTTTTAAGGCCAGACCGGTACTTTATGCGATCCGCCCAGCCATCGAAGCAGAGCTGGAAGGTTTGGAACGTTCAGGAGTACTGTCCAAAGTGGACTGGAGCGAGTCGGCTACACCCATTGTTCCTGTAATGAAGAGGTCGTTGAGTAATACGCCTGGGGAACCAAAGAAGGTTCGCATCTGTGGGGACTTTAAGATGACAGTGAACCCAATCCTTCACACTGTGCATGTTGTATCCGTGTGTTAATGGAGACACGGAATGCAGGAGTTGGTTTAACAGGTGTTTACTGGACAAAGTCTGGAGGAGAACTAAAAGATACAAGACGCTATACAGGCTTATATACCTGAGTGGTCACTACCGGTATTACAGTACACAGGGGCTCTTAAAGGTACATACACCACAATTCCTCCCCTCTTAGATAATCAGTACATAACATTTTAAGCAATCAGTAATTAACATGTTTACAAGAACAATAATTTACACATTTGCTGCAGTTAATCAATTATAAGTCAGTCTGTCTGGAGGCTTCCTGACTCGGTCCGGATAACGCCTCGGTGGTGTAGTAGTTTTTGGTGGTGTAGTAGGTTCTTTTGGCAAGGTCGATTCGGCTTGAATGCCAGTGTCGGGTTCATCTGGTTCCAGTATCACCGGATCGGAGGTAAATACTATGGGTATCTCTACTTCATCATTAGGCGTATAGAGTTGTGGTGTAGGTTGTCCCTTTTCGGAGGACTCTATGATCTGGTCAGCATGGCGCCTTATTATGCTTTCTCCAATGTCCACGGTATACATCAGCGGTACTAGTCGTGTGCAAATAGTTCCAGGCTGCCATTTCTCGGTATGGTAGTCCCGGGCCAAATCTTGTTGACCTATCTGGAAGGTTCAAGTTGGCCTTTCATTCATGCCTTGAAATTAGCGGTTCTCTATGTCCCTTCTGATGTTTGGCTTGGTCAAATCCAGCTGGCATCTTAGTCTTCTATTGAAAAACATCATGGCGGGAGTTTGGTTTGTAACCACATGTGTTGCATTCCTGTACGCAAACAAGAAGTTATCTACCTTATGTTGTAGATTTATGTCTTCATTACCCATGGCCTTTATGGCCTTCTTGAATGTCTGGACAAACCTTTCAGCCAATCCATTGGTGGCGGGATGGTATGGGGCGAACGTGTAGTGCTTAACCCCATTGTTTTTTAAGAACTTCCTGAATTCTTCGGACACAAATTGCGGTCCATTATCAGAACAGATCTGTTCAGGCAGCCCATTCCTGGCAAATATGGACCTTAATACTGTGATGGTTTTTTCCGTGGTGGTGGAGGACATCTTTATTACCTCCGGCCACTTGGAGTGTGCATCCACCACGATTAAGAACATTGAGTCCATAAATGGACCAGCAAAGTCGATATGTACCCTTTGCGATGGAGATGAGGGCCACTCCCATGGATGTAGAGGGGCCTGTGGTGGGGCGTTTTGGACCTTCTGGCATCCTAGACAGCTCTTGGTCATTTCTTTGATGTCTCCATCGATACCTGGCCACCACACAAACGCTCTGGCGAGGTTCTTCATTTTCACTCCACCCAGATGCCCCTCGTGAAGCTCCTTTAGCACTTTATCCTGGAGTTTGGGTGGAATCACCACTCTGGATCCACACATCAAGGTTCCTCGGCACACTGACAGCTGTTCTCTTCTTTGCGAGAATGCTGGCAACAGTGGTACGCCATGTGCTGGCCATCCCTTCACTGTTAAATCGTAGACCCGTGAGAGAGTAGGGTCATTTCTTGTCTCCCTTTCAATGGCAGAATTTGTCACCGGTAGACATTCCACTATGGTAGAGTGGAATATCTCTACTGGGTCTACTGTAGGTGCCTCTTCTATCGTTGGCAACGGTAGGCATGATAAACCGTCAGCATTCCCATGCTGTTTTGACCCTTTGTATTCAATGTTGTATTGGTGTGCTCCTAGAAAAAGGGACCACCTCTGTAGTCTTTGTGCCGTCATAATGGGGACACCTTTTTTAGGGTTGAATATGGAGATGAAGGGTTGATGGTCAGTCAGCAAGGTAAATTTTTGTCCGTGTAGGTAATGGCTGAATTTCTTCACTCCCCATACCAGGCTGAGTGCTTCCCTGTCTATCTGGGCATAGTTACGCTCAGCTGAGTTCAATGAGCGTGACGCAAAAGCTATCGGCCGTTCCGAGCCATCAGGGAATCTATGGGACAATACCGCTCCTATGCCGTAAGGGGATGCATCGCACGCCAGTCTGATTGGTAGTGATGGGTTGTAATGAGCCAAAATTATCTCGGATGTGATTAAGTCTTTACATTTATGGAAGGCACGTTTACAGTCTTCGTTCCATTTCCAAATCACTCCTGTCTGTAGAAGATCTTTAAGAGGGTGTAGAATAGTTGATAAGTTCGGTAAAAATTTATGATAGTAATTTATTAATCCCAGGAATGACCTTAATTGTGAAACATTTTCAGGTGCTGGGGCTTTTATAACTGCTTCAATTTTTTCAGGTGACTTATGCAACCCTTCCTTATTAATTATGTGGCCACAATATGATATCTGATTTTGGAAAAATTCGCACTTGGGGCGATTTGCTCATAGGCCCCGTTCTTTCAGCCTAGTGAGCACCTGCTCCAAATTGGCAAGGTGCTCGTTGTCGTTTTCTCCTGTTATAAGGATGTCGTCTAGGTAGCATTGAGTCCCCGGAATCCCTTGCAGGACTTGCTCCATAGCTCTTTGCCAGATAGCTGGAGCTGATGCTATTCCAAAAACCAGTCGATTGTACTGGTACAGGCCTTTGTGTGTGTTTATTGTGAGATACTTTTTAGAGGTCTCCTCAACCTCCATCTGTAGATATGCCTGTGCGAAGTCAATTTTTGTGAAACGTTTCCCTCCGGATAGTGAGGCGAAAATATCTTCAATCCTCGGAAGAGGATACTGTACCGTGTGAAGGATCGGGTTTACAGTCACCTTAAAGTCCCCACAGATGCGAATTTTTTTCTGTTCCTCAGAGTTATTTTTCAATGTTTTTTTCATGACTGGAACGATGGGTGTTGCCCATTCGCTCCAATCTATTTTGGATAATACGCCTGCCTTTTCCAAATTCTTCAGCTCTGCCTCAACTGCCGGACGTATTGCGTATGACACCGGTCTTGCCTTAAAAATTTTTGGAATTGCTGTATCTTCCACTTTTATTGAGGCGGTGATGCCTTTCAAGGTTCCTAGTTTCTCTTGAAACACTTCTTTGGCGTTGGCCAAGATGTCTTTTAATCGTTCAGGTATGATGTCATCATTGTTTTTTTCCTTACTGGTCACCGTCAGTGCCTGAATGGAGTGCCAGTCTAAACGTATCTTCCTTATCCATTCACGTCCCAACAACGGTGGACCACCATCTTGTAGAATGTATAAATACAACTTTTGTATTTCATTGCCGTTGTATACCACAGGCACCCTTATTTTTCCTTTGGGGTAGACTTTCTGCCCCGTATATGTTTTTAAGATAATGGATGTGTCTTTTAGAGGTATATGCGAAAATAGCCTCTCGTAATCTCGTCGATTTATTACGGTTAGAGCTGATCCTGTATCTAGCTCCATTTTAACTGGGGACCCTGCTATTGTGAGGGTAACCCAAATGGTTTGGTAATGCTCTTTGGCAAGTACATTATGTAATTTGAGACAGCTTAGTCTCTTGTTTCCGGAGTCGCTATCGCTATTCTGGTCTTCGGAGCTACTGTCCGCCATCATTTGTACCTTCCTGTACTTTCCTTTATTGATTTTTTGTTTTCTGTCAGTGGATTTATTTTGTCCAGATTGGCATACCCGTGCAATGTGTCCAATCTTACCACATTGCCTGCATGCTTTCCCTTGAACCAGCAGTCCTTCTGGTTATGGGTGGATCTTCCGCAGCGATAACATCTTCCGAACTCCTGTGTCATTTTATGGGTGCCGAAGTACTGTGTCTCTTGTTGTATCTCTGCAGCTCCTTTTGCTGCTGCTTCGTATGATACAGCCATACTGAAAGCTTTGTCCAATGTTAAACCTTTTTCAGAAAGCAGTCTTTTTTGTGTTCCTTCACTTAAGAGACCGCAAACAAATTTGTCTCGAAGATAATCCGATAGTCCTGCTCCGAATTGGCAGTACTTTGATAGCTTTCTTAATTCTGTTAGGTAATCAGCGTTACTTTCATTCTTGTGTTGATTTCTCTTGAAGAACTTGAATCGTTCCGCTACCAGCAGCGGTGTTGGGTTTAAATGCTCCTGCAGGGTATCAACAATTTCTTTAAAAGTCTTGTCCTTTGGTTTGGCTGGAGTGATTAAATTTCGTAACAGCCCGTATGTCTTCGCGCCCATTAAGTTCAGCAGTACTGAAGCTTTTTTTTCATCTGTTATTCCATTTGCAGTGCAATAAACCTCTACTCTTTCCACGTATGTGGTCCAATCTTCTATTTCGCCATCAAAAGCCTCAATATTACCAGATTTAGGCATTTCAGAAAAGATATGGTGCTTCCCGCGCTTTTTTTTTTCTGTAGCAACGATATGGCGCTTCCCGCACTTTCCCGCCGCTGCTACCGATAACAACGCTGTTTTACTGTGGTTTCCGTTTATTCACTGTTGGAGACTCGTTCCCGACGGAGGTCTAAATGCTGACCTGCTTGCTGCGCCGGCTGTCTGTCGAGTGCACCCTCCCAGTCCGTTATTGCTTGCCTCCGATTTCGCTGCCTGTCTCAGCTGTAGAGCCCGCCGCTGGAGCTTCAGCCTGATGCCCAGGAAGGATTAGCGCAGTACCTGTCACCAGCTTGGCCAGCTGGTGAAACCACAGTTTCTCTTACTTCCTTGAGTCTTCTGGACGCTGGAGGAATCGATGTCCTTGAGGTGCTGCCGAATTGCAGGTAAGTCCGTTTCCACTTCGTCGCCACTGTAGTGTCCGTGTGTAGATAAAGACACTGAAGACAGGAGTTGGTTCATAGGTATTTACTAAGCAAGTCTGGGGGGTGGGGGGGTTTCTAAAGGATATACACAATACACAGGCTTATATAGCCCAAGTGGCAATTACCGGCATTACGCACACCTGGGGCTCTTAAAGGCACATACACCATAATTGCTCTTAAAGGCACATACACCACACTCGGCATACTGACAGCTGTTCTCTTCTTTGCGAGAATGCTGGCAACAGTGGTTCGCCATGTGCTGGCCATCCCTTCACCGTTAAATCGTGGACTCGTGAGAGAGTTGGGTCATTTCTCGTTTCCTTTTCAATGGTCGAATTTGTTACTGGTAGACATTCCACTATGGTTGAGTGGAACATCTCCACTGGGTCCACTGTAGGTGCCTCTTCAACCGTTGGCAACGGTAGGCACGATAAACCGTCAGCATTCCCATGCTGTTTTGATCCTTTGAATTCTATGTCATATTGGTGTGCCCCTAGGAAAAGGGACCACTTCTGTAGCCTTTGCGCTGTCATAATGAGAACGCCCTTTTTAGGGTTGAATATGGAGATGAGGGGTTGATGGTCAGTCAACAAGGTAAATTTTTGTCTGTGCAGGTAATGGTTGAATTTCTTCACTCCCCACACCAGGCTGAGTGCTTCCCTGTCGATCTGGGCAAAGTTACGCTCAGCTGAGTTCAATGAGCGTGACGCAAAAGCTATCGGCCGCTCCGAGCCATCAGGGAATCTATGCGATAATACCGCTCCTACGCCATAAGGGGATGCATCGCACGCCAGTCTGATTGGCAGTGATGGTTTGTAATGAGCCAACACTTCCTTGGACATGATCAAGCCTTTGCATTTATGGAAGGCATGTTTACAGTCTTCGCTCCACTTCCAAATTACTCCCGTTTGTAGCAGTTCGTTAAGAGGGTGCAGAACAGTTGACAAGCTCGGTAAAAATTTATGATAGTAATTTATCAATCCCAGGAACGACCTTAATTGTGAGACATTTTCAGGTGCTGGGGCTTTTATGACCACTTCAATTTTTTCAGGTGACTTATGCAACCCTTCTTTGTTAATTATATGGCCACAATATGATATTTGTTTCTGGAAAAATTCACACTTGGGGCGATTTGCTCGTAGGCCCCGTTCTCTCAGCCTAGTGAGCACCTGCTCCAAATTGGCAAGGTGCTCATTGTCGTTTTCTCCTGTTACAAGGATGTCGCCTAGGTAGCGTTGAGTCTCCGGAATTCCTTGCAGGACTTGTTCCATAGCTCTTTGCCAGATAGCTGGAGCTGATGCTACTCCGAAAACCAGTCGATTGTACTGGTGCATGCCTTTGTGTGTGTTTATCGTGAGATACTTTTTAGAGGCCTCCTCAACCTCCATCTGTAGATATGCCTGTGCCAATCAATTTTGTTGAAACGTTTCCCTCTGGACAGTGAGGCAAAAATATCTTCTATCCTCGGAATAGGATACTGTACCATGTGAAGGATCGGGTTGACAGTCACCTTGAAGTCTCCACAGATGCGAATTTATCTCTGTTCTTCAGATTTATCATTATTCAACATTTTCTTCTTGACCGGGATGATGGGTGTTGCCCACTCGCTCCAATCTACCTTGGATAACACGCCTGCCTTTTCCAAATTCTCCAGCTCTGCCTCGACTGCTGGACGAATTGCGTATGGCACCGGCCTTGCCTTAAAAAACTTGGGAATTGCCGCATCTTCCACTTTTATTGAGGCGGTGACGCCTTTCAAGGTTCCTAGTTCCTGTTGAAACACTTCTTCGGCGTTGGCCAAGATGTCTTTTAATCGTTCAGGTATGACGTCATCATCATTTTTTTTCTTACTGGTCACCGTCAGTGCCTTAATGGAGTGCCAGTCTAAACGTATCTTCCTGATCCATTCACGTCCCAACAGCGGTGGACCACCATCTTGCAGAACATATAAATACAACTGTATTTCCTTGCCGTTGAATACAACAGGCACCCTTATTTTCCCTCTGGGGTATACTTTCTGCCCCGTATATGTCTTCAAGATAATGGATGTTTCTTTCAAAGGTATATGCGGAAATAGCCGTTCGTAATCCCGTCGACTTATGACGGTCAGAGCTGATCCTGTATCTAGCTCCATTTTAACTGGGGACCCCGCTATCATGAGGGTAACCCAAATGGTCTGGTAATCTTCTTTGGCAATTACATTATGTAATTTGAGACAGCTTAGTCTCTTGTTTCCGGAGTCGCTATCGCTCTTCTGGTTTTCAGAGCTACTGTCCATCATCATTTGTACCTTTCTGTACTTTTCCTTATTGATTTTTTTTTCTGTCAGTGGATTTTTTGTTTCCAGATCGGCATACACGTGCAATGGGTCCCTTCTTTCCACATTGCCTGCATGCTTTGTCCTTGAACCAGCAGTCCCTCTGGTCATGGGTGGATCTGCCGCAGTGATAACATCTCTCCAAACCCCGTGTCATTTCATGGGTGCCGAAGTCCTGTGGCTTTTGCTGTATCTCTGCAGCTCCTCTTGCTGCTGCTTCGTATGATACAGCCACACTGAAAGCCTTGTCCAGTGTCAAATCTTTCTCAGAAAGTAGCCTTTTCTGTGTTCCTTCACTTAGCAGACCGCAGACGAATTTGTCTCGTAGAGAATCTGCCAGTCCTGCCCCGAATTGGCAGTGCTTTGACAGTTTTCTTAATTCGGTGAGGTAATCAGCGTTACTTTCATTCATGTGCTGATTCCTCCTGAAGAATTTGAATCGTTCCACTATCAGCAGCGGTGTTGGGTTTAAGTGCTCCTGTAGGGTATCAACAATCTCCTTAAAATTCTTGTCCATCGGTTTGGCTGGAGTGATTAAGTTTTGTAACAGCCCGTATGTCCTTGCGCCCACCAGATTTAGAAGTACCGATGCCTTTTTATCATCCTCTACTTCATTCGCTGTGCAATATACCTCCACTCTTTCCACATATCACAGAAATCACAGAAATCACAGAAACCCCACAGTGCAGATAGAGGCCATTTCGGCCCATCGAGCCTGCACCGACACATATCCCACCCGATCCCCGTAACCCCTACACCAACACATATCCCACCCTATCCCCGTAACCCCACGTATTTAATCCCCCTAACACTAAGGGTCAATTTATCATAGCCAATCAACCTAACCCGCACATCTTTGGACTGTGGGAGGAAACCGGAGCACCCGGAGGAAACCCACGCAAACACGGGGAGAATGTGCAAACTCCACACAGACAGTCACCCGAGGCCGGATTCGAAACCCGGGTCCCTGGCGCTGTGAGGCAACAGTGCTAACCACTATGCCACCGTGCTGTCCATATGTGGTCCAATCCTCTATATCACTATCGAAAGCAGTAATATTGCCAGTCTTAGGCATCCTGAAAATCAAAAATGGCGCCTCCCGCGCTTTCCTTTCTTCCCTGCCGAGAAAAAATGGCGCCTCCCTCGCTTTCCCACCGCTGCCGCTGCTGACAACGCTGTTCTCCGTGGTTTTTATTTACACAGATATTTTTAATAGTTGGAGACTCGTTCCTGCCGGACTCTCTGGGACTTTTCCCTCCCTCTTCTTGGTCCGAACGCCGACCTGCTTTGCAGCGCCGGCCATCTCCCGAGTTCTCCACCCTCCGTCTCTGTTTGCCTCCGCCTTCTGACTCACTGCTCGGCCCCGCTGCAGAGCTACCCGATCGAGCCCCAGCCCACCGCCCAGGAAGGATTAGTGCAGTACCTGCCACCAGCCCGGCTAGCTGGTGAAATCACAGGTTTTTTTTTTTCTCTTCGACCTTCGTCTGAGGAATCGATCTCCTTGAGGTGCTGCTGAATTGCAGGTAAGTCCGTTTCCAATTCATCGCCACTGTTGTATCCGTGTGTTAATGGAGACACGGAATGCAGGAGTTGGTTTAACAGGTGTTTACTGGACAAAGTCTGGAGGTGAACTAAAAGATACAAGATGCTATACAGGCTTATATACCTGAGTGGTCACTACCGGTATTACAGTACACAGGGGCTCTTAAAGGTACATACACCACAGTACAATATCCGCTTCCGCGGATTGAAGATATTTTCGCCTCGCTATCTGGAGGGAAACTCTTCACTAAGATTGATCTGGCCCAGGCGTACCTGCAAATGGAGGTGGAAGAAGCCTCGAAACAGTACGTCACGATCAACACTCATAAAGGTCTCTACCAATACAACCAGCTGGTGTTTGGGGTAGTGTCATCTCCGGCTATTTGGCAAAGGGCAATGGAACAAGTCCTGCAAGGGATTCCAGGGACCCAGTGTTATTTGGATGACGTCCTGGTCACGGGCGAAAATGACAGTGATCACCTCGCCAACCTGGAGCAGGTGCTCACTAGATTGAAGGAATATGGGCTCCGAGCAAATCGCCACAAATGCGTTTTTCCTGAAGCAGATCTTGTATTGTGGCCACGTTATTGATAAAGAGGGGTTACATAAGTCCCCTGAAAAGATTGAGGCAGTAGTCAAGGCTCCAGCACCAGAAAATGTGTCACAACTGAGGTCGTTCCTCGGGCTGGTGAACTACTACCATAAGTTCTTGCCGAATTTGTCTACCGTACTACACCCACTGAACACCCTACTGCAAACGGGGGTACCATGGAAGTGGAGTGACGAATGTAAACGAGCTTTCCAGAAGAGCAAAGCATTGATCACATCAAAAGAGGTGTTGGCTCATTTCAACCCAGCACTACCAATGCGGTTGGCGTGTGATGCATCACCCTATGGCATTGGAGCGGTGCTGTCGCACAAATTCCCAGATGGCTCGGAGAGGCCAGTAGACTTTGCGTCTCCGTCACTAACCTCAGCCGAGCGTAACTTCGCCCAGAGTGACAGGGAGGCCCTCAGCCTAGTGTGGGGAGTGAAAAAGTTCAATCACTATCTGCACGGGCAGAAGTTCACCTTGCTAACTGACCACCAACCACTTGTCTCCATCTTTAATCCAAAGAAGGGCGTTCCGGTGATGACTGCGCAACGGCTAGAAAGATGGTCCCTTTTTCTAGGAGCACACCAATATGAAATCGAGTATAAGGGCACGAAACAGCATGGAAACGCTGATGGGCTGTCATGCCTGCCACTGCCTACTGCGGAGGAAGCACCAGCAGTGGATCCTGTCGAAATATTTCATTCGACTATAATTGAATGCTTGCCAGTAACTAACGCTGGTATAGAGAAGGAGACCCGAAATGACCCGACACTGTCTCGGGTATATGATTTGACGGTGAAGGGATGGTCAGCACATGGCGACTCACTGTTGCCAGCATTCTCATCCAGAAGAGAACAGCTGTCAGTATACCAGGGGACCTTGATGTGTGGATCCCGAGTGGTAATTCCACCCAAGTTAAGGGAGAGAGTGCTCAATGAGCTTCACGAAGGTCATCTGGGAGGGGTGAAAATGAAAAGCCTTGCTAGGGCTTATGTGTGGTGGCCGGGGATCGATCAGCAAATCGAGGACCTGACAAAGAGCTGCTCAGGATGCCAGAAGGTCCAAAATGCTCCACCACATGCCCCTCTACACCCATGGGAGTGGTCCTCATCTCCATGGCAACAGTGCATATTAATTTTGCTGGTCCATTCATGGACTCAATGGCCTAGAAATTCAGTTGGTAGCACCAGCGATTAGCGCCTAAAGAGCCCGAGAATTGGGGCATTACCCAATCTTCGGGCGTGTGCTGTGAATATAGCGCCACCTCCCATATTTATAATGATTTTAGCACCGGCGCTAACTCTTTGCGCGCGCCCGCAGGCGCAGGCAGATCATGACATCATTTCAGTGTGCAACGCCATTTTTGCACCCCGGACCGGATCTTCGGTGGTGCCCGCAACCTTTCCTCCTGGCGCTATTAGTGACAGTTGGATGGAGCGTTCCCAGGCCCTTCTCGGACTCGGGGGGTGCTATTTAAAGGGGACAGCACTAGTATAAATGCTGCAGCCATTTGGGCTGGCCATCCTGATTGTTGCTGGAGAGAGTTGCTGACCTTCTGTTGGACAGTAATTTTCTCATTGAGCCTTCGGAGGCACTGGCACTGGCAGCTTGAGGGCCCGGCTCCCGTGCTGGTGATGCAGCATCTGAAAGCAGGGAGGTGGAAGAGTGGCTTTAGCAAAAGGACAGGTTTGCAGCAAGGGATGCCAGAGTGTGGCAAGGCTATGACATGGGTCCACAGTGAGAAAGCATGCTGGCGGGGGGAACAAGTAGAAGGAGACAGTTGTAAGAGGGGAGAACTTTACCATCGCTGTCGACAATGGGGTCGGTAGCTGCAGTGGTTACAGGACCACTCAGACATCCTCCAAGAATCTGGCGGACTCTCTCCTCGAGATCCGTGAGAGTGACCACTTGTGGAGGTCTTCCACCGGTGCGAAGCTGGTCTTTGCCAATCCTCGCCATCATGGACTGCAGGGGAAAGGAGGGGAAGTTATGTTACCTG
The DNA here is from genome assembly GCF_052327205.1 of Somniosus microcephalus. NCBI lineage: Eukaryota > Metazoa > Chordata > Chondrichthyes > Squaliformes > Somniosidae > Somniosus > Somniosus microcephalus. Next base: position 143,915,412 of record NC_140990.1, on the reverse strand, counting down.
ATGCCCTGAGTGATCATCTCATGCCCCCCATGGTGCAAGAGTCCTTACATGACGCCCTGAGTCAAATGTGCATGTGTGTGCCCAGAAAGGGCCATGGGTGCTTGCTGGCAGATGGCCAATGGGGCACAGGCCACCCTGTAGCCATAAAGTCAGGTGCAAATGAAGGGATGCAGAAGGTTGCAGGAACAACACCCACCCTGCTCACGACCCGAGTGAGTTCATTGAATTTCTTTCTGCATTCGACAGGGCTTCTGGTCACCATGCTGCTGGAGTTGACCCTCTGGCATACATCCCTCCAAGCTCGTCAGTAGTCCTTATGATTCGGCCTCCTGCCATTGTCTGGGTAGAGAACATCTCGCCGGGGCTCCACTGCGGCCACCAATTGCTCCAGAGCCTCATTGATGAAGCGCTCTGCTCTCTGTCTCACCTTCTCCATCTGGTCCAAGTTTTTATCGCCAGAGAAGGGCCTGCGCCGATTTTGAGGCCTGCAAGGCTGAAGCTGACTGATCCACCCCTTTAAGAGCTAGCCAGTGCCTGGATGTCTCGTGGTCATCGGTAATTGAGAGCACCTGCGCTGAGCCCGTCCGCTCCAACATTGGATTGCCCCGGAAGTTTAGCACCTTAGGAGTCCCGTGTAGAGCCTGAATTCGCGCCTCAATCACCTTTAGGGGCAATGCAACCCAATATCGTGCCAGGCAGCGATAAGTTTTGTCTGGCTATAAACTTTGCGCAGCGCCAGTTCTAACACCTCAAGCCGGGCTATAACCAATTTCTAGGCCAATGTTTTTAATAGCCGTGGAAGCGTACTCGAAATGGCCTGAGGTGATCAAAGTATCCTCCACCACCACGGAGAAAACTGTTGCAGTCCTACGGACCATTTTTGACAGGAACGGCTTGCCAGAGCAGATTTGCTCTGATAACGGACCACAGTTTGTGTTCGAAGAGTTTCGAAGATTTATGAAAAGGAATGGGGTAAGGCATTACACATCCGCCCCGTATCATCCAGCCACAAAAGGATTGGCTGAGAGGTTCGTACAAACCTTTAAAAAAGCAGTAAAGGATATATGCGATGACGACATTCCACTGCAGCATAAGGTGGACAATTTCCTGTTAGCCTACAGAAATGCGACACATGCAGTCACCAACCAGGCCCCGGCCATGATGTTCTTTAACCAAAGGTTGAGATCTCATCTGGATTTGCTCAGACCAAATGTACGAAGAGATGTTGAGAGTAAGCAATTCCAGCAGATCAATGAGAAGCCGACAAGGAGCTTCAATGGAGGGCAACCAGTCTTGGTCCGCGACTACCGAACAGAGAAATGGCAACCAGGAACGATATGCACACGGCAGGGGCCACTAATGTACACAGTGGATGTTGGGGAGAACATTGTGAGACGCCATGCTGACCAGATCCTAGAGTCACAGGAACGAGTCAACCCCATGTCTCGGCCATACGTACCTGGTGAGGAACCCGACGTACAGGTCGCATCTACCTCAGAAACAATAGCATTGGAAGCTGATGAATCAACTGACGACAGGGTGCTAGAATCGCCTCCGCACCAAGAGCGAGACACTCGGGAAAGGTGTTATCCAAAAAGAATCAGGAAGCCTCCCCAGAGACTGAATATATGAATGGACTATTTTCATATAACATTGTATATTAAAAATTTTAATTGTTAAATGAGTATTATGGTACTGTTAATCTAAAAGGGGAGGAATTGTAATGTATGTACCTTAAGGGAGAGAACTACTTTTTACAGCTCCTGTATACTGTAGTACCAGCAGTGGCCACACCTGTATATAAACCCTGAGTAGTGATCTGTACAGTTAGTTCTAGAGTAACCCTCATTCAGTAAACAAATGTTGAATCGTTCCCTGCAGTCTGTTGTCTGATTATTGAAGGACACAACATTAAGATACACGGAAATAACACTCTCCACTTGCCTGGATGAGTGCAGCTCCAACAACACTCAAGAAGCTCGACACTATTCAGGATAAAGCAGCCCGCTTGATTGGCACTCCATCCACCACCTTCAACTTTCACTCCCTCCACCACCGGTGCACTGTGGCTGCAGTGTGTACCATCTACAAGATGCACTGCAGCAACTCGCCAAAGCTCCTTCAACAGCACCTTCCAAACCCGCGACCTCTACCACTTAGAAGGACAAGGGCAGCAGACGCATGGGAACATCACCACCTACAAGTTCCCCTCCAAGCCACACACCATCCTGACTTGGACCTGTATCACCGTTCCTTCACTGTCATTGGGCCAAAATCCTGGAACTCCCTTCCTAACGGTATTGTGGGTGTACCTACACCATATGGACTGCAGCGGTTCAAGAAGGTGGCTCACCACCATCTTCTCAAGGGCAATCAGGGATGGGCACTGAATGCAGGTCTAGCCAGCCAGCGATGCCCACATCCTATCAATGAATAAAAATATATATATATAAACAGAGACAGGGTCTAGTGTAATATAAACAGAGACAGGGTTTAGTGTAATATAAACAGAGACAGGGTCTAGTGTAATATAAACAGAGACAGGGACTAGTGTAATAAAAACAGAGACTGGGTCTAGAGTAATATAAACAGAGACAGGGTCTAGTGTAATATAAACAGAGACAGGGTCTAGTGTAATATAAACAGAGACAGGGTCCAGTGTAATATAAACAGAGACAGGGACTAGTGTAATATAAACAGAGACAGGGTCTAGTGTAATATAAACAGAGACAGGGTCTAGTGCAATATAAACAGAGACAGGGTCTCGTGTAATATAAACAGAGACAGGGTCTCGTGTAATATAAACAGAGACAGGGCCTAGTGTAATATAAACAGAGACAGGGTCTAGTGTAATATAAACTGAGACAGGGTCTTGTGTAATATAAACAGAGACAGGGTCTAGTGTAATATAAGAAATCACACAACACCGGGTTATAGTCCAACAGCTTTATTTGAAATCACAAGCTTTCGGAGCGCTGCTCCTTCTTCAGGTGAAGTGGAGAAATGCATAAAGACACAGCTTATATAGTCAGACAATCATGTCAGATGTTTGCAGGTAACCTTTCCAACTGCCATTTATCGCACCTCGGCAGAGAGATAATCACAGCAGTCAAAGGTGTGAATGGTGTCCAAACAGGTCAGTGTAATATAAACAGAGACAGGGTCTAGTGTAGTATAAACAGAGACAGGGTCTAGTGTAGTATAAACAGAGACAGGGTCTAGTGTAGTATAAACAGAGACAGGGTTTAGTGTAATATAAACAGAGAGAGGGCCTTGTTTAATATAAATAGAGACAGGGTCTAATGTAATATAAAGTGAGACAGGGTCTAGTGTAATATAAAGAGAGACAGGGTCGAGTGTAATATAAACAGAGACAGGGTCTAGTGTAATATAAAGAGAGACAGGGTCTAGTGTAATATAAACAGAGACAGGGTCTAGTGTAATAAAAACAGAAACTGGGTCTGGAGTAATATAAACAGAGACTGGGTCTCGAGTAATATAAAAAGAGACCGGGTCTAGTGTAATATAAACAGAGACAGGGTCTAGTGTAATATAAACAGAGACAGGGTCTAGTGTAATATAAACAGAGACAGGGTCTCGAGTAATATAAACAGAGACATGGTCGAGTGTAATATAAACAGAGACAGTGTCTAGTGTAATATAAACATAGACAGGGTCTAGTGTAATGTAAACAGAGACAGGGTCTAGTGTAATATAAACAGAGACGGTTGAGTGTAATATAAACAGAGACAGGGTCGAGTGTAATATAAACAGAGACAGGGTCTACTGCAACTTAAATAGAGACAGGGGCTAGTGTAATATAAAGAGAGACAGGGGCTAGTGTAATATAAACAGAGACAGGGTCACGTGTAATATAATCAGAGACAGGGTCTAGTGCAATATAAACAGAGACAGAGGCCGAGAAATTCAGTCTAGCCACTTTTGGGGCGGTAAAGTCGGGCGGGCGGTAAGGTTAGCGCCCGCCGGAAAGTGGAGGCCACTTCGCCGAAATTCAGTAGCTTTGGCCAAGGAGTTTGGGCGAGCGCTGAAACTGGCGTTGCACTCCTATCTTTAGGCGCTAAGCCGGTGGTGAGGACTGATAACGCCGAGGCCGGGCGCAGCGCAGGTGCGGTCATGTTTTGATTGACAGCAGACACCCTGACGCCGGCCTGCTCTTAAAGGGGGAAGGGTCGACTTTGTCTGCTGCCACGCCCTGGATAGTGGAGCCCTGCAGCTAGACCTGAACACTGCTGGTGGACCCAAATAGCGCCTGAAGCCATGCAGAAGGCCCGTGAACGAGCGCAGCGCTTCTCAGAGCATGCTTTGAGGGTGCTGCTTAGGGGTTTGGAAAAGAACAGAGAGATCTTGCGCCCGGACAGTGGCAAGAAGGCTCCCAGGAGGCAGTACAGGAGAGCCTGGAGGGAAATCGGCCTGAGGGTGTCAGCCAACAGCGATGGCCCCAGGACTGGTGACCAATGCCGCAAGAAGTACAACGACCTCACTCGGTTGGTCAGGGTGAGTACCCTTTCCAGTGTCCTCCTCATCCTTGCATGTGCACCTCACATTATGGGCAAAGGGACCTCAAAGGCCTAATGGGCAGCCCTCCTCCCGCAGCTATGGCACTGGCATGATCATCAATAGCACTTTCTGCACTTCACACACTGGCCAAGCTATTCGACCATGGGAGGCAGTGCACACAACAACAGGGCACCACACTGGCCAAGCTATTCGACCACGAGAGGCAGTGCACACACCAACAGGGCACCACGCTCCACTTAGAGGCCATCCTTTCTCTTGCAGGCCAAGCTGGCGCAGAATCTGAGGAGCCGGACTGTCACAGGGGGAGGCCGTGCCCAGTTCCAGGAGCTCAGTGACCAGGAGTAGCGCGTGGCTCGACTCATGCGTGCCCGGGTGGTTGGCCCCGTTGCTATTGGAGATGCCGACCCTGTGCTGGGCCCCAATGGTAAGGACATGACCGTTTGCACCTCTTTCGTTCCCCTTGCGCTTCAGATCTACATCCTTTGCCACTGTCCCACCAATGCGCATAATGCCACCAATCATGCCTCCCTCGCTGACGCCCTGTCCTCACTCTAAAGCTACTCTTGTGCCTTCCTGCTTTCAGCTGGTGAGGAGGAGGTCCCTGAAGCTGAGAGTGCCAGTCCCTCGGAAGAGGAGGACGATGAGGACCAAGAGGAAGGCGGCACATCGGGGGAACCCTCATCCACGCCAGGGGATGGCAATGGAGGGGACACGTCTTGCCTGGAGGAGAGCCAGCGGGAAGTGTTGCAGGGGGGTGTAGCTCCTGGGCCCAGTGGCGTCCAGGCACGCGGGAAGGGTCGGGCAGCACGGCTGCCTTCTCCCCAGAGGGGGGAAGTGTTGCAGGGGGGTGTAGTTGCTGGGCCCAGTGGCGTCTAGGCACGCGGGAAGGGTCGGGCAGCACGGCTGCCTTCTCCCCAGAGGGGGGAAGTGTTGCAGGGGGGTGTAGTTGCTGGGCCCAGTGGCGTCCAGGCACGTGGGAAGGGTCGGGCAGCACGGCGGCCTTCTCCCCAGAGGGGGGAAGTGTTGCAGGGGAGGGCAGTTGCTGGGCCCAGTGGCGTCCAGGCACGCGGGAAGGGTCGGGCAGCTCGGCGGCCTTCTCCCCAGAGGGAGAGTCCGGCCTCCAGTCTGGAGACGGTCCTCACCCAGGAGGTGCGCCTCCTTGATGAAATGTCCACGGTCTCGGAGCGGCGCCACAACGAGTTCATGGGGGTTGTGGGACAGTTGCCTCAGGCCATTGAGTCCCTGGCTCATAGTGTGGCCGATTTCGGGGACTCACAGGCCAGGGGTGTCTACCAACTCGCGGCAGCACAGGACGCGAGTCGAGAATTCATGAGTGGTGCCGTGCAGACACTGGCTGATCTGATGCGGGCACAGACCAGGGCAGTTCGGGCACTCACTTCTGCCGCACTCGCTGTGTCACGGAAGCATCGCCAGGGCACCCGCCGCCCTGCTGCAGCACAGCGGTCTGGCCTTCACCAGATTGCTGCGCTTGCTGCAGTGCCAGCCCGGCCGAGTGCCAGAGTCTCTGGTGACCAGCGAGCGCCTGGCATCAGCCAGCTTGCCCCCATTGATGCAGCCGTCACTGCCACTCCCCCAGCCAAGCTGCGACGAGCTGCTGGAGAGACTGATGCTGCCCAGCCACAGCTGCAGCAGTCAGCAGCCGGCCCCTCCAGGGCCGGACCTCGTCTAGGCCGACCCCCAAGGGCATCTGCCGTCACGCATTGTGCCCCTCAGGAGCCTTCCCCCAGCCTTGCAACACCCACAGGGCCCAGGTTGAGGCGGAGCAACAGGTCGGGCAGGGGCCGGAGAAGCCTGCACAAGGACTCGCCCTGTCGGCACACCAAGTAGAGTGTGTTGCCAACTGTTTTTTTATATGGGGGTGTTTGTGTTCTGTATGGGGGGGGGCTTATTTTGCTAACGCCGAAGTTGAGGGCAACTGTTTTTTTATATGGGGGTGTTTGTGTTCTGTATGGGGGGGTTTGTCTTGGTTAGGCCGAGGATGAAGGCCAATTGGATGGACAAGTTTTGTTATTCCTCCCCAGGTTGTGGGAGTGAAATATGTTTTTGACTGTTTTTTGGGGGTGTTGTCTGTTTTTCTGTTTCATGTGGGAAGGGCCCTGAGTTTGTTAAATAAAGCTTTTTATTTATTCAGCTTGTCCAGGTGTCATGTTTCAAGTGGTTGTTGCGTTAACCGGCTGAGGGCTTGCGGAGCGGCTGCATTCAGGTGCGTTCATTGCCACAAGCCATTCCCTGACAGGGGGCCTAGAAGTGTCGTTCAATAAGCCGCCGGCGGACGGCCCTTGGACCTTGTGGCTCCCTCCTGGGCTGGTACTCCTCCTCCTCCTCCTCCTCCTCATGGTCCTCCTGCTCGTCCTCCTGAGGTGGTGGTCCAACGTGAGGTGGCAGTGCCTGAGTCCTGCGGATAGCCAGGTTGTGCAGCATGCAGCAAACGACGACGAACTGGGAGACTCTATCCGGCGAATACTGTAGAGATCCGCCGGATCGATCCAGGCAGCGGAACCGTTGCTTGAGGACGCCAATTGTTTGCTCTATGATGTTCCTTGTGGCTTGATGGCTTTCGTTGTATGCCTCCTCCGCAGGGGTCCTGGGCGCGCGGAGCGGGGTCATGAGCCATGTACACAAAGGGTAGCCTTTGTCCCCAATAAGCCATCCCCTTGGTGGAGGCTGTGCCTCGAACATGTCAGCCACAGTAGTCTGGCGCAGGATAAATGCATCGTGGCTGCTTCCTGGAAAGCGGGCATTGACAGCTAGGATGCGCTGCCTGTGGTCACACACCAGCTGTACATTGAGGGAATGGTAGCCCTTCCGGTTGCGGTAATCCTCGGCATTGTCGATAGGTGCCCGCATAGCCGCATGCGTGCAATCAATGGTGCCCTGCACCATGGGGAAGTCGGCGATCCTGGCAAATCCGACTGCACGCTGCTCCTGCCTCTCTAGGGTCATGGGGAAGGAGATGAATTGGTGTCTCCTTGCGAAAAGGGCATCGGTGACCTGCCGGATGCAGCGATGCACGGCAAACTGGGAAATGTTCGCTGTGTCGCCAGCAGCGGCTTGGAATGAGCCGCTTGCATAAAAGTTCAGAGCCACCGTGACCTTCACTTCCACCGACAGAGACGTCCTGCACATCAGCTGTGGACGCAGATCTCTGTGAAGCAGCTGGCAGATCTCTGCAACCACCTCCCTTCTGAAGCGCAGCCTCTTAACACAATGTGCGGCAGTCATGGTGAGATAGGACACCTGCTGCCGGTATTCCCTGAGTGGGTAAGGCCTACGTTGCCGACGCCTGATGGCCCCTCTGCGTCTAGGCATGGCTGGCCCTCTCACACAGCGTCTGCGAGCCCTTCGCGCATAATGCTGGAACTGAGGGTTGGAACCACATGCAGCCCCCATAATAAACTTGCAAACAGTAAAATCACAATGAGTGAAATTTCCAAGCTCTGGCCAGAAGCCAAAAATACCTCTCCTATGTTGTCCCAAATCAGGAAGGTCTGTTCCTTGGTCTCTGTCCAGAAATCCAAAGCACTAAAGTCATTGCAGCAAAATGGCTGGCCTTTATAGTTCAGTCTAAGTGCCCTTTAATTAGTGCTCCCCGAGGCCCGCAGGGCCTCTGCTGCGTTCCACTTCACAGTTCTTAACAGCGCCATGCCCACATTGGGCGGGCACCACTGAATTTCCGGTTTGGGGCGCACAAACAGCGTTGCACGACGAAATGACGTCATAAGCTGCGCGCGCAGCTGAGCGGGCGCAAATTCCTTGCGCTGGCGCTAAATGTCAACTGAAGTTGGGCGTAGGCACAGATCGGCATGCGCCCGGGCACTAAGGCGTAGAAATTCACTAGCCTTAGCGCCGCTTTTGAGGCGCTAGAGGGACTAGCGCCAGAGTTATGGCCAGTTCAAAAAATCCCTGGGGTCCTAAAGCGGCATTGCACCGGTAGCGCTGCGCCGGCACCGATGACGTCATCGGTGTGCACAGCGTATCGGTTGCCATGCCGACGGGCCCCAGCGCCGAAATTCAGTTGCGGCCGCCTCGCCCGTGGCAGCCGCAACTAAGACTCTGGCAACAGAGTCCAACATGTGTTTGCGCCGGCGCATTAAAGGCTCCGCGGCGGCCGGCCGCTTTCCCGCCGGCCGCCTGCCCGCAGCTCCCTCCCCGGACTTCCACCCCCCCCCACCCCGGAACAGATGCAAGCCCGGCACTTGTCCGAGGTGCCGGGCTCATTTTTGAAGAGATTTGCGCGGGCCGCGGCCGGGTGCAGGCAGCTCCTCCTTAACGGAAGGAGGAGGCCTGCACTTCCCGAGCCTGCCGCACGGCAGCGGCCGCCGCAGCGCCGGAATAGCGCCGCAATGCGGCGCGTTGCGCCAGTTTTCAGGCGCTAAAACCCTTCAGTAGCGCCGGCAGCCGTTTGGGCTCGGCGCTACTGAATTTTTGGCGCACGCAAAGGGACTTAGCGCCGGCGCTAACTTCCGGCGCTAAAGCCCTGGCGCAGCGCAAACTCAATTTCTAGGCCTAAGTGCCTAGCGCTGGAAAACTACCCCTCTTATGGCGCTAACGGCTGGCAGACGCAACTGAATTTCTAGGCCAGTGTCTTGTGCAATATAAATAGAGACAGGGTCTAGTGTAATGTAAACAGAGACAGGGACTAGTGTAATATAAACAGAGGCCGGGACTAGTGTAATTTAAACTGAGACAGGCTCTCGTGTAATGTAAACAGAGACAGGGTCCAGTGTAATATAAACTGAGACAAGGTCTAGTGTAATATAAACAGAGACAGGGTGTGGTGTAGTATAAACAGAGACAGAGTCTAGAGTAATATAAACAGAGACCGGGTCTAGTGTAATATAAACAGAGAGTGGGCCTTGTTTAATATAAACAGAGACAGGGTCTCGTGTAATATAAAGGGAGACAGGGTCTTGTGTAATCTTAAGAGAGACAGGGTCCAGTGTCATCTAAAAAGAGACAGGGCCTTGAGAAATACAAAAACAGACAGGGTCTTGTGTAATATAAACACAGACAGGGTCTTTCGTAATATAAACAGTGACAGGGTCTAGTGTAATATAAACAGAGACAGGGTCTAGTGACGTGAAGGCAGCATTTGATCGAGTGTGGCATCAAGGAGCCCTAGCAAAACTGATGTCAATGGGAATCAAGGGAAAACTCTCCATTGGTTGGAATCATACCGAGCACAAAGGAAGTTGGCTGTGGTTGTTGGAGGTCATTCATCTCAATCACATGACATCACTGCAGGAGTTCCTCAGGGCAGTGTCCTAGGCCCAACCATCTTCAGCTGTTTCATCAATGACCTTCCCTCCAACATAAGGTCAGAAGTGGGGATGTTCGCTGATGATTGCACACTGTTCAGCACCATTCGAGACTCGTCAGATACTGATGCAGTCCGTGTCCATATGCAGCAAGACCTGGACAACATTCAGACTTGGGCTGACAAATGGCAATTAACATTCGCACCACACAAGTGTCAGGCAATGACCATCTCCGACAAGCGAGACTCTAACCATTTCCCTTGACATTCAATGGCATTAGCTTCGCTGAATCCCCAACTATCAACATCCTGGGGGTTACCATTGATCAGAAACTGAACTGGACCAGCCATATAAATACTGTGGCTACAAGAGCAGGCCAGGGGCTGGGAATTCTGTGGCGAGTGTCTCACCTCCTAACTCCCGAAAGCCTTTCCACCATCTACAAGGCACAAGTCAGGAGTGTGATGGAATACTCTCCACTTGTCTGGATGAGTGTAGCTCCAACAACACTCAAGAAGCTCGACACCATTCAGGATAAAGCAGCCCGCTTGATTGGCACTCCATCCACCACCTTCAACATTCACTCCCTCCACCACCGGTGCACTGTGGCTGCAGTGTGTACCATCTACAAGATGCACTGCAGCAAGTCGCCAAAGCTCCTTCAACAGCACCTTCCAAACCCGCGACCTCTACCACTTAGAAGGACAAGGGCAGCAGACGCATGGGAACATCACCACTTACAAGTTCCCCTACAAGCCACACACCATCCTGACTTGGACCTGTATCACCGTTCCTTCACTGTCGCTGGGCCAAAATCCTGGAACTCCCTTCCTAACAGCATTGTGGGTATACCTACACCATATGGACTGCAGCGGTTCAAGAAGGTGGCTCACCACCATCTTCTCAAGGGCAATTAGGGATCCATCATCCTAACCTACACCAAGTCACTTTCACCCATCATCCTAACTCATACCAAGACCCATTCACGCATAATTCTAAATCTCTCCAAGCCCCATTCACCCATCTTCCTAACTCGCACCAACCCTCATTCAATCATCATCCTAACTCACACCAAGGTCCATTCAACTATCAGCCTAATTACAACATGCCACACTCACGCATCATCCTAGCTCGCACTAAAAGCAATTCATTCAGCATCCTCGCTCGTAGCAATCCACATTCACACATCATCATAAATCGATGCAAGCCCCAGTCACCCATCATCCTATCTCACACCAACATCCATTCACACATTTTCCTAACTAAAACCAAGAATCATTCACTAATCATCCTAACTCACACCAAGACCCATTCACCCATCATCCTAACTCACACCAAGCCCCATTCACCCATCATATTAACTCACACCAAGGTCCATTCACCCAACAACCTAACCCACACCAAGCCAAATTCACTCTTCATCCTAAATCAAGCCAAGCATCATTCACCCATCATCCCAGCTTACACCAAGACCCATACGCATTTCATCCTACCCCACACCAAGCCTCATTCAAGCATCGTACTAACTTACACCAAGCACCATTCATACATCATCCTAACACACATCAAGACACATTCACCCATCATCCAAACTCACACCAAGCCCCTTTTACACATCATCTTAACTCACACAAAGGCGCATTCACACATCATCCTAACTCACACAAAGAACCATTCACCCAACATCACAACTCACACCGAGACCAATTCACGCATCATTCTAAATCACTCCAAGCCCCATTCACCCTTCCTCCTAACTCACACCAAGCCCCTTTCACCCATCACCCTAACTCACGCCAAGCCCCATTCAAAGAGATTCCAATCTCACACCAAGCCCCATTTACCCATCATCCTAACTAGCACCAAGCCCCATTCACCCATCATCCAAAATCACAGCAAATCAATTCAATCATCATCCTAACTCAATCGAAGCCCCATTCACCGATCATCCTAACTCACACCAAGATCCATTCACCCATCATCCTAAGTTACACCGGGCCCCATTCACCCATCATCCTAACTCACACAAAGACCCATTCACCCATCATCCAAACTAACACCAAGACACATTCAAACATCATCCTAACTCACACCAATCCCCATTCACACATCATTCTAACCCGCCCCAAGACATATTCAACCATCGTCCTAACTCACACCAAGCCCCATTCACCCACCATCCTAATCAGACGAAGCCCCATTGACACATCATCCTAACATATACGAAGACAGATTCACCCATCATCCAAACTCACATCAAGACTCGCACCCAGCCCCATTCAACCATCATCCTAACTCCACCAAGACCCAAACACCCATCATCTTAATTCAAACCTAGACCCATTCACCCATCATCCTAACTCACACACAGACCCATTCACCCAGCACCCTAACTCACACCAAGCTCCATTCACACATCATTCTAACTCAAACCAAGACACATTCACCAATCATCCTAACTCAAACCAAGACCCATTCACCCGTCATTCTAACTCACACCAAGCCACATTCACCCATCATCCTAAGTCACAGACAATTCACCCATCGTCCTAACTCAAACCAGGACTGTAGTGAATGTGCCTTTAAGAGCCCCCTGTGTACTGTAATGCCAGTAATGGCCACTCGGGCTATATAAGCCTGTATATTGTGTTGTATCAGTTAGTTGACCTCCAGACTTTGTTCAGTAAACACCTGTGAAACGAACTCCTGCCTTCAGTGTCTCTATTAACACATGGATACAACAGTGGCGACGAATTAGAAACGGCCTTACCTGCAATTCGGCAGCACCTCAAGGACATCGATTTCTCAGACGTCCAAAGTCGAAGAAAAGCAAGAAAAAAAAGCTGTGGTTTCACCAGCTAGCCGAACTGGTGGCAGGTACTGCCATAATCCTTCCTGGGTGGCGGGCTGGGGCTCCATCGGCTGGCTCTGCAGCGAGGCCAAGCAGCGAAGGCGGAGGCAAACAGAAACTGAGGGGGGGAGCACTCGGGAGACGACCAGCGCTGCAAATCAGGTCAGCGTTCGGACCAAGCAGAGGTGTGGAAAAGTCCCAGAGAGTCCGGCAGGAATGAGTCTCCACCTGTAAATAAAAAATCCACGGAAAACAGCGTTTTCAGCAGCAGCAGCGGCCGGAAAGCGCAGGAAGCGTCATTTTTTTTTCTGCAGGGAAGAAAGGAAAACACGGGAAGCGCCATTTTTTTTTCCAGGATGCCTAAGTCTGGCAATTTTGATGCTTTCGATAACGATATAGAGGATTGGACCACATATGTGGAAAGAGTGGAGGTAAATTGCACAGCAAATGGAATAGAAAATGATAAAATGCGTCAGTACATCTAAATCTAATGGGCGCAAAGACATACGGGCTGTTATGAAACATAATCACTGCAGCTAAACCAAAGGACAAGAATTTTAAGGAAATTGTTGATACCCTACAGGAGCACTTAAACCCAACACCACTGCTGATAGCGGAACGATTCAAATTCTTCAAGAGGAATCAGCACAAGAATGAATGTAACGCTGATTACCTCACCGAATTAAGAAAGCTATCAAAGCACTGCCAATTCGGGGCAGGACGGGCAGATTCTTTTCGAGACAAATTCGTCTGCGGTCTCCTAAGTGAAGGAACACAGAAAAGGCTGCTATCTGAGAAAGATTTGACACTGGACAAGGCTTTCAGTATTGCTGTATCATACGAAGCAGCCGCAAGAGGAGCTGCAGAGATACAGCAAAAGCCAAAGCAATACGGCACCCATGAAATGACACGGGAATTTGAAAGATGTTATCGCTGCGGCAGAACAACCCATGACCAGAAGGACTGCTGGTTCAAGGACAAAGCATGCAGGCAATGCGGAAAGATTGGACACATTGCACGTGTATGCCGATCTGGACAAAAAAAATCCATGGACAGGAAAAAAATCAATAAGGAAAAGTACAGGAAAGTACAAATGACGACGGACAGTAGCTCTGAAGACCAGAAGGGTGATAGCGACTCTGGAAACAAGAGACTAAGCTGTCTCGAATTACATAATGTAATTGCCAAAGAAGATTACCAGACCATTTGGGTTACCTTCACGATAGCGGGGTCCCCAGTTCAAATGGAGCTAGATACAGGATCAGCTCTGACCATCATAAATCGACGGGATTACGAGCGGCTATTTCCGCATATATCTTTAAAAGACACATCCATTATCTTGAAAACATATACGGGACAGAAAGTATACCCCAAAGGAAAAATAAGAGTGCCTGTTGTATACAACGGCAAGGAAATACAGAAGTTGTATTTATACGTTCTACAAGATGGTGGTCCACCGCTGTTGGGACGTGAATGGATCAGGAAGATTCGTTTAGACTGGCACTCCATTCAGGCACAGACGGTGACCAGTAAGAAAAAAATGATGATGACGTCATACCTGAACGATTAAAAGACATCTTGGCCAACGCCAAATAAGTGTTTCAAGAGAAACTAGGAACCTTGAAAGGCATCACCGCCTCAATAAAAGTGGAAGATGCAGCAATTCCCAAGTTTTTTAAGGCAAGGCCGGTGCCATACGCAATTCGTCCAGCAGTCGAGGCAGAGCTGGAGTATTATCCAAGATAGATTGGAGCGAGTGGGCAACACCCATCATCCCGGTCATGAAGAAAACATTGAATAATGATATATCTGAAGAACAGAGAAAAATTCGCATCTGTGGAGACTTCAAGGTGACTGTAAACCCGGTCCTTCACACGGTACAGTATCCTCTTCCGAGGATAGAAGATATTTTCGCCTCACTATCCGGAGGGAGACGTTTCACCAAAATTGACTTGGCACAGGCATATCTACAGATGGAGGTTGAAGAGGCCTCTAAAAAGTATCTCACGATAAATACACACAAAGGCCTGTACCAGTACAATCGACTGGTTTTCGGAGTAGCATCAGCTCCAGCTATCTGGCAAAGAGCTATGGAGCAAGTCCTCCAAGGGATTCTGGGGACTCAATGCTACCTAGACGACATCCTTGTAACAGGAGAAAATGACAACAAGCACTTTGCCAATTTGGAGCAGGTGCTCACTAGGATGAGAGAACGGGGCCTACGAGGAAATCGCCCCAAGTGCGAATTTTTCCAGAAACAAATATCATATTGTGGGCACATAATTAACAAGGAAGGGTTGCATAAATCACCTGAAAAAATTGAAGCGGTCATAGAAGCCCCAGCACCTAAAAATGTCTCACAATTAAGGTCGTTCCTGGGATTGATAAATCACTATCATAAATTTTTACCGAACTTATCAACTCTTCTGCTCCCTCTTAATGAACTGCTACAAACAGGAGTAATTTGGAAATGGAGCGAAGACTGTAAACGTGCCTTCCATAAATGCAAAGACTTAATCACGTCCAAGGAAATTTTGGCTCATTACAACCCATCACTGCCAATCAGACTGGCGTGCGATGCATCCCCTTACGACGTAGGAGCGGTATTATCGCATAGATCCCCTGATGGCTCTGAGCGGCCGATAGCTTTTGCGTCACGCTCATTGAACTCAGCTGAGCGTAACTATGCCCAGATCGACAGGGAAGCACTCAACCTGGTATGGGGAGTGAAGAAATTCAACCATTACCTACACGGACAAAAATTTACCTTGTTGACTGACCATCAACCCCTCGTCTCCATATTCAACCCTAAAAAGTGTGTTCCCATTATGACAGTGCAAAGGCTACAGAGGTGTTCCCTTTTTCTAGGGGCACACCAATATGACATAGAATACAAAGGATCAAAATAGCATGGGAATACTGATGGTTTATCATG
This sequence comes from Somniosus microcephalus, assembly GCF_052327205.1. Classification (NCBI taxonomy): domain Eukaryota; kingdom Metazoa; phylum Chordata; class Chondrichthyes; order Squaliformes; family Somniosidae; genus Somniosus; species Somniosus microcephalus. Next base: position 143,899,808 of record NC_140990.1, on the reverse strand, counting down.
CCTACCGTTGCCAATGGTAGAAGAGGCACCTACAGTAGACCCAGTGGAGATGTTCCACTCTACCATAGTGGAATGTCTACCAGTAACAAATTATGCCATTGAAACGGAAGCGAGAAATGACCTGACTCTCTCACGAGTCTACGATTTAACAGTGAAGGGATGGCCAGCACATGGCGAACCACTGTTGCCAGCATTCTCGCAAAGAAGAGAACAGATGTCAGTGTGCCAAGGAACCTTGATGTGTGGATCCAGAGTGGTGATTCCACACAAACTCCAGGATAAAGTGCTAAAGGAGCTTCACGAGGGGCATCTGGGTGGAGTGAAAATGAAGAACCTAGCCAGGGCATTTGTATGGTGGCCAGGTATCGATGGAGACATCGAAGAAATGACCAAGAGTGGCCTAGGATGCCAGAAGGTCCAAAACGCTCCACCACAAGCCCCTCTACATCCATGGGAGTGGCCCTCATCTCCATGGCAAAGGGTACACATCGACTTTGCTGGTCCATTTATGGACTCAATGTTCTTAATCGCGGATGATGCACACTTCAAGTGGCTGGAGGTAATAAAGATGTCCTTCACCACCACGGAAAAAACCATCACAGTATTAAGGACCATATTTGCCAGGAATGGGCTGCCTGAACAGATCTGTTCTGATAATGGACCGCAATTTGTGTCCGAAGAATTCAGGAAGTTCTTAAATAACAATGGGGTTAAGCACTACACGTCCGCCCCATACCATCCCGCCACCAATGAATTGGCTGAAAGGTTTGTCCAGACCTTCAAGAAGGCCACAAAGGCCATGGGTAATGAAGACAGAAAACTTCAGCATAAGGAAGATAACTTCTTGTTTGCATACAGGAATGCAACACATATGGTTACAAACCAAACTCCTGCCATGATGTTCTTCAATAGAAGCCTAAGATTCCGGCTGGATTTGATCAAGCCAAACATCAGAAGGGACGTGGAGAACCGGCAATTTCAAGGCATGAATGAAAGGCCAACTAGAACCTTCCAGATAGGTCAACAAGTTTTGGCCCGGGACTACCGTACCGAGAAATGGCAGCCTGGAACTATTTGCACACGACTAGGACCGCTGATGTATAACGTGGACATTGGAGAAAGCATAATAAGGCGCCATGCTGACCAGATCATAGACTCATCCGAAAAGGGACAACCTACACCACAACTCTATATGCCTAATGATGAAGTAGTGATACCCATAGTATCTACCTCCGATCCGTTGATACTGGAACCAGATGAAACCGACACTGGCATTCAAGCCGAATCAGCCTTGCCAAAAGAACCTACTACACCACCAGAAACTACTACACCACTGAGTCGTTATCCGGACCGAGTCAGGAAGCCTCCAGAGAGACTGACTTATAATTGATTAACTGCAGCAATGTGTAGGTTATTGTTCTTGTAACATGTAATTAATGGTTACTTAAAATATTATGTACTGATGGCTAAAAGGGGAGGAATTGTAGTGTATGTGCCTTTCAGAGCCCCCTGCGTACTGTAATGCCGGTAATGGCCACTCGGGTTATATAAGCCTGTATATTGTGTTGTATCAGTTAGTTGACCTCCAGACTTTGTTCAGTAAACACCTGTGAAACCAACTCCTGCCTTCTGTGTCTCTATTAACACATGGTTACATAAAAGACACATTAACCCATCATCCTAAGTCTCATCAAGCCCGATCCACTCATCATCCTAACTCAAACCAAGACACATTCACCAATCATCCTAACTCACACCAAGACATATTCAATCATCGTCCTAACTCACACCAAGCCCCATTCACCCATCATCCTAACTCACACAAAGACCCATTCACTCATCACCCTAACACACACCAAGACACATTCACACATCATTCTAATTCACACTAAGCCCCATTCACCCATCATCCTAACTCACACCAAGAAACATTCACCCACAATCCTAACTAAAACCAAGGCACATTCACGCATCATCCTAAATCACTCCAAACGACATTCACCCATCATCCTAACTCGCACCTACACCCATTCAATTATCATCCTAACTCACACCAACCCCATTCACCAATCATCTTAATTCACACCAAGGCCCATTCAACTATCAGCCTAACTAACACCATGCTACATTCACGCATGATCCTAACTCACACTAAGAGCCAATCATTCATCATCCTAGCTCGTAGCAAGCCACATTCACCCATCATCATAAATCGCCGCTATCCCCATTAACCCATCATCCTATCTCACACCAAGATCAGTTCACCCATCATTCTTACTCAACCCAAGACACATTCACCCATCATCCTAACTCAAACCAAGACACATTGACACATCATCCTAACTCACACCAAGCCCCATTCACTCATCATCCTAACTCAGACCAAGGCCCATTCACCCATCATCTTAACTCACACAATGACCAATTCACACATCATCCTAACTCACACGAAGCCCCATTCACACATCATCATAACTCGCACGAAGACCCATTCAGCCCTCCTGCTAACTCAAACCAAGATACATTCACACATCATCCTAAGTCACACCGAGCCCCATTCACCCATCATCCAACTCAAACCAAGACACATTTACCAATCATCCTAAATCACACCAAGACCCATTCACCCATCATCCTAATCAGACCAAGCCCCATTCACACATCATCCTAACATATACGAAGACACATGCACCCATCATCCAAACTCACATCAAGACACATTCACCCATCATCCTAACACGCAACCAGCCCCATTCAACCATCATCCTAACTCACACCAAGACCCAACCACCCATCATCCTAATTCAAACCAAGACCCATTCACCCATCATCCTAACTCACACACAGACCCATTCACCCATCACCCTAACTCACACCAAGCCACATTCACCCATCATCCTAAGTCACAGACAATTCACCCATCGTCCTAATTCAAACCAAGACACATTCACCCATCATCCTAAGTCACACCAAGCCCCATACACCCATCATCTTAACTCAAACCAAAACACTTTCACCCATCATCCTAAGTCACACAAAGCCACATTCGCGCATCATCCTAATCACAGACAATTCACCCATCGTCCTAACTCAAACCAAGACACATTCACCCATCATCCTAAGTCACACCAAGCCCCAATGACCCATCATCCTAATTCAAACCAAGACCCATTCACCCATCATCCTAACTCACACACAGACCCATTCACCCATCACCCTAACTCACACCAAGCCACATTCACCCATCATCCTAAGTCACAGACAATTCACCCATCGTCCTAACTCAAACCAATACACTTTCACCCATAATCCTAAGTCACACAAAGCCCCATTCACCCATCATCCTAATCACAGACAATTCACCCATCATCCTAACTCAAACCAAGACATATTCACCCATCATCCTAACTCACACCAGGACCCATTCACCCATCATCCTAACTCGCACGAAGATATATTCATCCATCGTCCTAACTCACACCACGCCCCATTCACCCATCATCCTAACTCCCACAAAGACCCATTCAGTCATCATCCTAACACACACCAAAACACATTCACACATCATTCTAACTCACACCAAGCCCCATTCACCCATCATCCTAACACACACCAAGAAACATTCACCCACAATCCTAACTAAAACCAAGGCACATTCACGCATCATCCTAAATCACTCCAAGCCCCATTCACTCTTCATCCTAACTCAGACCATGCCCCATTCACCAATCATCCTAACTTCCACCAAGCCCCATTCACCCATCATCCAAAATCACAGCAAACCAATTCAATCATCATCCTAACTCTCTACCAGCCCCATTCACCCATCATCCTAACTCACACCAACATCCATTCACACATCAACCTAACCCACACAAAACCCCATTAACCCATCATCCTAACTTACACCAAGCCCCTTTCGCACATCATTCTAACTCACACCAAGCCACATTCTTCCATCATTCTAAATCACACCAAGCCCCATTTACACATCTTCTTAATTTACACCCAGCGAAATTCTCTCATCTTCCTAAATCAATCCAAGCACCATTCACCCATCATCCTAGCTTACACCAAGCCCCATTCATATCTCATCCTACCCCACACCAAGACTCATTCAAACAACATACTAACTAACACCAAGCCCCTTTCACCCATCTTTCCAACTCACACTGAGGCCCATTCACCCATCATCCTAACCCACACCAAGCTTCATTCAAGCATCATACTAACTTACACCAAGACCCATTCACACATCATCCTAACTCACAACAAGGCACATTCACCCATCACACAAACTCACACCAAGCCCCATTCACCCATCATCCAAACTTAAACCAAGCCCCATTCACTCACCATCCTAGGTCACAGCAAGGCCAATTCAAACATCATCCTAACTCACACAAATACACATTCACCCATCATCCTCACGCACATAATTACCCATTCACCCATCATCCTAACTTACAACAAGCCCCATTCACACATCATCCAAACTCACACCGAGACCCATTCACCCTTCATCCTAACTCACACCAAGCCCCATTCACCCATCATCCTAACTCACACAAAGACCCATTCACCCATCATCCTAACTCATGTCAATACCCATTCACCCATCATCCAAACTCACACCAAGACCCATTCACCCTTCATCCTAACTCAAGCCAAGCCCCATTCACCCATCATCCTAACTTAAAGGATTAATTAGCAATCTTGTTGGGTCGGAGCAATCATAAATGATCGAATTCTTCATTAAGATGGAGAATGAAGTAGTTGACTCAGAGACTAGTGTACTAAATTTAAAAAAAGGACACTACGATGGTCTGAGGAGCGAGTTGGGTAGGATTGACTGGGGAATGTCACTGAAAGGGTTGATGGTGGATAGGCAATGGCAAACATTCAATGACTGAATGGCTGAACTACCGAAATTGTTCATCCCAGTTTGGCATAAAAATAAAACAAAAAATGTGACTCAACCTTGGTTAACAAGTGAAATTAGGGATAGCATAAGATCCAAGGAGAGGACATATAAATTGGCCAGAAAAAGCAATTATCCTAAGGATTGGGAGCAGTTTAGGATTCAACAAAGGAGGACAAAGGGATGAATTAAGAAGGGGAAAATAGAAAATGAGAGTAAGCTTGCAGGGAACATAAAAACTGACCGTAAAAGCTTTTATAGATATGTGAAGAGAAAAAGATTGGTGAAGTCAGGCATAGGTCCCTTGCAGTCAGAATCAGGGGAATTTATAATGGGGAACAAAGAAATGGCGGACCAACTAAATACAAATTTTGGTTCTGTCTTCACAAAGGAGGACACAAATAAACTCCCAGAGATGCAGGGGAACATAGGATCTGATGAAAGGGTGGAACTGAAAGAAATCAGTATTTGTAGGGAAATGGTGTAAGGAAAATTGATGGGACGGAAGGCCGATAAATCCCCAGGGCCTGATAATCTACATCCTAGGGTACTTAAGGAAGTGGCCCTAGAAATAGTAGATGCATTGCTGGTCATCTTCCAGAACTCAATAGACTCTGGAACAATACCCATGGATTGGAGGGTAGCTAATGTTACCCCACAATTCATAAAAGGTGGTAGAGAAAAAGTGGGGAATTATAGACCGGTAAGCCTGACATTGGTAGTGGGGAAAATGCTAGAGTCCATTATAAAAGATGTAAAAGCAGAGCACTTGGAAAGCAGTGACGGGATTGAACAAAGTCAACATGGATTTACAAAAGGTAAATCGTGCTTGACTAAACTACACCAGGTTATAGTCCAACAGTTTTATTTGAAATCACAAGCTTTCGGAGCGCTGCTACTTCGTCAGGTGAAGTGGAGAGATGCATAAAGACACAACTTATATAGTTAGAGAATAATGCCAGATGTTTAAAGGTAATCTTTCTAACTGCCATTTATCACACCTCGGCAGAGAGATAATCACAGCAATCAAAGTTGTGAATGGTGTCCAAACAGGTCAGTCAGGAAAACATTACATCAAAGAACAATGAGGTGGGGTCACAAGGGGTCAAATGTTGCAGATGCTGGGGTCTGTATGAAAAAAAAAAATTTTTTTTGCTGGAAATCACAGCAGGTCCGGCTGCATCTGTGTAGAGAGAACAAATCAACATGGATTTACAAAAGGTAAATCGTGCTTGACTAAACTACACCAGGTTATAGTCCAACAGTTTTATTTGAAATCACAAGCTTTCAGAGCGCTGCTACTTCGTCAGGTGAAGTGGAGAGATGCATAAAGACACAACTTATATAGTTAGGTGGGGTTACATGTAGCGTGACATGAACCCAAGATCCCTGTTGAGGCCATCCTCATGAGTGCGGAAACTTGGCTATCAGTTTCTGCTCTACGATTTTGCATTGTCGTGTGTCTTGAAGGCCGCCTTGGAGAATGCTTACCCGAAGATCGGAGGCTGAATGTCCTTGACTGCTGAAGTGTTCCCCGACTGTGAGGGAACACTCCTGCCTGGCGATTGTTGCACCGTGTCTGTTCATCCATTGTCGCAGTGTCTGCATGGCCTCGCCGATGTACCATGCTCTGGGGCATCTTTTCCTGCAACGTATGAGGTAGACAACGTTGGCTGAGTCACATGAGTATGTGCCATGTACCTGGTGGGTGGTGTCGTCACGTGTGATGATGTTATCTGTGTTGATGATCTGGCATGTTTTGCAGAAGTTGCCGTGGCAGTGTTATATGGTGTCGTGGTCGCTGTTCTCCTGAAAGCTGGGTAATTTGCTGTGAACAATGGTCTGTTTGAGGTTAGGCGGCTGTTTGAAGGCGAGTAGTGGAGGTGTGGGGATGGCCTTAGCGAGGTGTTCATCATCATTGATGACATGTTGAAGGCTGCAAAGAACATGGCGTAGTTTCTCCGCTCTGGGGAAGTAGTGGACGATGAAGTCTGTTGGTTGTGTCCCGTGTTTGTCTTTTGAGGCGGTCTATGCGATTTTTTGCTGTGGCCCGGCGGAACTGTCGATCGACGAGTCGAGCGTCATATCCCGTTCTTACGAGGGCGTCTTTCAGCGTCTGTAGGTGTCCATCGCGTTCCTCCTCGTCTGAGCAGATCCTATGTATTTGCAGGGCTTGTCCACAGGAGATGGCTTCTTTAACGTGGTTAGGATGGAAGCTGGAGAAGTCGAGCATCCTGAGGTTGTCCGTGGGCTTGCGGTAGAGTTAAGTGCTGAGGTGTCCGTCTTTGATGGAGATTCATGTGTTCAAGAATGCAACCGATTTTGAGGAGTAGTCCATGGTGAGTTTGATGGTGGGATGGAACTTGTTGATGTTATTGTGTAGTCTTTTCAGTGATTCTTCGCCGTGGATGCATAGGAAGAAAATGTCGTCGATGTATCTGGTGTATAGCATTGGTTGGAGGTCCTGTGCAGCGAAGAAGTCTGGCTCGAACTTGTGCATGAAGATGTTGGCGTATTGGGGTGCGAATTTGATCCCCATGGCTGTTCCGTGTGTTTGGGTAAAGAACTGGTTGTCGAAGGTGAAGACATTGTGGTCAAGGATAAAGCAGATGAGTTGTAGGATGGCGTCTGAAGATTGGCTGTTGTTGGTGTTGAGTACTGAGGCTGCTGCAGCGATGCCGTCATCGTGGGGGATACTGGTGTAGAGTGCTGAGACATCCATCGTGGCGAGGAGCTTTCCTGGTTCAACTTGTCTGTGGATGCTGAGTTCCTGTAAGAAGTCTGTTGTATCACGACAGAAGCTGGAGGTTCCCTGTACGATGGGTTTCAGGATGCCCTCGACGTATCCAGAGAGGTTCTCACACAGGGTTCCATTGCCTGATACGATAGGACATCCGGGTGTGTTGGCTTTGTGTATCTTTGGGAGGCAGTAGACGTCTCCCACGTGGGGAGAACGTGGGATGAGAGCGCGTCGGATGCTTTGAAGGGTTGGATCAAAGGTCTTGATCAGTTTGTTGAGTTGGTGGGTGTGTTATTTGGTCGGATCTGCGGGTAACTGTATGTAGTGTTCCTGGTTGTCCCATTCTCGTTATGCTTCTTTGCAATAGTCCGTTCTGTTCTGTATGATGATGGCTCCTCCTTTGTCTCCTGGTTTGATGACGATGTTGCGGTTGGTCTTGAGAGTGTGGATGGCATTGTGTTGTGCTCGGGTGACATTCTGGACTGTATTGTAAGTGCGGCTGATGAATCTGCCGTTGATACTTCTCCTGACAGCTTGAGCATACATGTCAAGCTTAGGGCACTGACCCTCCGGAGGGGCCCAATTTGATTCTTTCTTCTTCAGTTGCTGCACTGCGGATCCCTCTGTCTCCTGTTCCGGATCATTGGTTATCTCATTGGGTTCGCTGCTGACATCTTGGGATTTGTGGAAGAATTCCCGGAGCCTCATTCTCCTGATAAATTCCTCTGTGTCTGCCGCGAGACCGATGGGGACCATTTTGGTGGTGGGGCAGAAATTGAGCCCTCGGCTGAGAACTTCAATTTCATCTGGTTGAAGGGTGTGGTCGGAGAAGTTGGCGATGGACTTCCCTGTGGTTTCAACCGTGGTACTGTGACAGGCTTGCTTGCTGCTGGTGGTGTAGAAGTGCATCAGCATATAGATATATATATCCACACATATTAGTATAAAATAAGCACACATACTCTCTTATATTAAAATGGAGTCTGGAACTGTTTCAACAGGCCAAAATGGCTTCACACAGTATAACATAAGGGGAAGCGGGCAGGCCCATATTAGGAAACGGTTTAAGGAAGAGGATGTGACTCCTTTGTAGCTTGCAGGCTAGACAGTTCCATAAACAAGATAAGCTTAACAGAACAAAAGCATGATAAACCAAAGGACATGTACTGTAAACATTCGTATGAATGTCCAGAACCAAAGTGAGAGACAAACCGTCTCCATTGTATAAAATTAATTAACTTTATCTAAAGGTATTCCTGCATCATGACTTTTGATTATCTATGGGCTAATCTTATCTTAAGACACCGAGGCTCTGCTGACCCTTTAGTCATCTTCTTGTTGACCTTAAACATTTCTTACTCATCTCTTCCTTAATGTTATTTAGTTGTGTCTCAATACCATACCATGTGATAAAAGGTTTTGCTCTTTGTGTATAAAAAGAGGTGTTTTTGTCCATGCATTCGGAGAAGTCACGATAGCCATTGCCTACGTGAAGCTCCCCTTGCTAGCAAGTAGTTAAATAAAGTTTGCCTTTGACGATCACTTTGTTTCACAGAGTCTTATTGAACAGTCGAAACTTCGACAGTTTCTTGGAGGTCCCACCGAGATCGCTTGCTGCCTTTCGGTAAGTCACGGATGAGGACACCATACTTTGCTAACGACAAATCCTGAATGGCCATAAGTGAGGTTTTCTCACAGAAAAGGATTTCTCTTCAGATACATAGTTGGTGTAGTCTGTCACTTCCGACGGGAGCAATGCGATCTGTTAAGACTCATGTGTGTTTGGAACTTGAGTTAACTTATGTAACCTTTTGCTTCTTTTATCTTGACATTAAAAGGAGGAGGAGATTGCCGGTTCAGGTTTCAAAACTGTCGGACAAAGGGAGACAGCAGAAAGGTCGCGACCAGGTTGAGTTCTGGAATATATGTGAGTGTGCTGTGAAGGGATTAGCCTGAAGGATAGACACAGAAAGAAAGAAATAAGGGTACCAGAGGGCCTGTGAAGAGACTAGCTCGAAGGATAGGCAGAGAGTGCACAGTGATGTAATCTGTGAAGGGACTACCTAGTAATCCCGAAGGATAGATAGGCAGTTAGAGTAAGGATAAGTATGGAATAAGGATTCAGAAATAAAACACAACTGTTTTGTAAAGTAACGCTTATATGCATATGTAAAGTTTGTAAAGATTTAAAAGAAAACTGTTGGTGACTGAGTTGATCGACTAGGACAAGGAAGTGCCTGTCTCAAACGCGCAGCCTTAGACCGGTTGTTAAGAGGGGAAATCCCCCACGCGAAGGTCAGGACCCTGAAGTGGGTGGAGAGGCATAAAGGCACTTAGGATCGTGATACTCAGTCATTAGTTGTCAAAAGCTTGTAAAATAAGGCCTCGATCTGTAGAGCGTACCACGCAGATCGAGAAAACTGTCGGATTGTAATTTAGCTTTTGTAGAAAGCCTGCATAACTGTACCTACGTTATTTCATGTCTGAGTTCTTTTGTGTATCTGTTTGGACCTTCAAGTTATTCCTTAGTATTTTCTTGATTGTTATTATTGTATGTTATTGTTCATCGCTGTTAGCACTTTGGTCATCCTGCAGGGGTCGTAAGAGGGTTGAGGGTAAAACTTGTGACCCAGAACAAGTGCAGCTAGTGGAAATTGAGAACTAACTAGGATGGGAGCTGCACAAAGCAAGGTCCCCGAAAGGGGAACCCCAGCTTTCCATATTTTTCAAAATTGTGGCCGATCATCCACAAATGATTTACCTAAATGGTCTAATTGGACCAAGAATGACAAATACCCATTCCCTATAGACGGAACCTTTAATTTAGACAGAATAACATGTCTAGAGAATTGCCTCGTAACTAGAGACCCGCAGAGAAAAGGAAAAAAAAAGTAAATTGGTCAGCCTTCTCAGATTGGAAAAAGGAAGCAGAGAGGCGACGCGAACGAAGTATAGAAGTTAGTAAACATAATAAAAAGAGGGATGAGATTAATCAGGAACAGAATAAACAACAAAAAGTTAAACAAATCAAGGTTGGCAGGGTCCACAAAATTTATCCGGAAACAGAAATACCCAAGCCCAGGTTTACACTCGTCCACAGACTAATTGGACAACTAGCAATCCCTGGGGAAATCAAAGTGGCCCAAACGAAGAGTTTGGACAAAATCCAAATTGTTTAGCATGACGTTACTTAGAGCCCACCCCAGACATTGCCCAGGAACAACAGGCTGTGGTACAATTGCCTGCAGTATCATTAAATTCTAAAGAAGAGCCATTTATAAATTTAAATATGAATGGAACACAAGTTCCATTTTTTGGTAGACACTGGAGCAACTAATTCGGTCTTGACTAAACAATATGCAGTAGGAGCACCTTGTATCAGAGTGTCAAGTGTGTAGGCCTTTCAGGAACAACCCAGACTATGGTATGGCCCACTCCATTGGATGTACAGATGAAAGACTTTCATGAACAGCATGCATTCTTATTATCTGAAGACGTTCCCATCAACTTATTAGGAAGAGTTTTGTTGTGTAAAATGAAAGCAGTGATATCATGTATGAAAAAAGGACTGAAGGTATATGTTCCAACTGACAGATGTGGGATGTGCCCATTGCAGGTCCACAATTCTCCTATTTTGTATTGTTGGACTAATCATGATGACAACCTCAGTAAACAATTACTGATGGCTGTGGGAGCATTGCAGTATGCCACAAGATCAGTATCAGAATACCAGAAGCAGTTTAATTTGGGACATTGGCATGATAAATTGCACTGTATAGCCTATTATGACAAAACGGGAGAAGATCTAGAAGTGGCAATTAATTACAAGCCCTTTCTGCATCAGAAATATTCACTTAAAATCCGAAGAATTTTAATTGGGCAAGAAGGAATAGCGTCACCAATCTTGTTGACCCAAACAGCATGGGAATTATTCAGGGTAAAAGACTCTAAGCCACACTGTACACTAGCAGTGGCGTATGAATTCAAATCTTCTGATCTAGGACAGATGGTCCTACGCCTATCAAAAGCTGCAGTTCAACAGGAGTGGAGAATAAGTCAGGGTTGGTTCAAGACCTAAGAGCAGTTAACGAGTCTGTTCTCCCTGCCTACCCGGTGGTCCCAAACCCAGCCACCATTCTGACCAGTATACCTCCTAATTCAAGGTATTATACGGTCATTGATCTCTGCTCAGCCTTCTTCAGCATTCCTATTCACCAAGATTCCCAGTTCCTGTTTGCCTTCACGTTCAAAGGAACTCAATACACATGGACCAGGCTGCCACAAGGCTATACAGAAAGCTCAACTCTCTTTTCGCAGTGCCTCAAACATGATTTACAGAACATTGTCTTAACCGATGGGTTAACCCTCATACAGTAAGTAGACGACCTGCTAATTGCATCACCTACCCAAGAGGCATTGTGAATCAGTGACTCAGCTTATCACTAAGCCTCGTATAGACATTGTAGAAACTCCTCTGGACAATAGCGATTTTATATTTTATGTGGATGGATCAGCCCTCAGAGATGAAAAGGGCTCGCAAAAAAAGTGCATATGCCATTTCCGATGATCATTCAATTATCCAAGTATGCTGACCACCATCTTTCTTTTCAGCACAACAAGCAGAACTGTTTGCCGTTACAAGAGTATGTATTTTAGCTACAGGAAAATCAGTGAATATTTATATTGACTCTTGGTATGCATTTGGAGTCACTCATAATTATGGTCCAATTTGGAAACTTAGAGGATTCCTGACTTCATCGGGATCTACAGTTAAAAATGCTGAACAAATTGATAACCTTTTAAAGGCTCTCCAGTGTCCTAAAATAAAATTGCTGTTATTAAATGCAAAGCAGATACAAGCAATCAAGACCAGGCTTCTTTGGGCAATGATAAGGTGGATCGAGCAGCTAAGGCTGCTGCTCTTTCTGATACAGGGTCACAAGTGTCTGCATATGTTCTTAGAAATCAAGATCCAGACAATCCCCCACCCACAACTGATGACGTTTTGGCCTATCAATTACAGGCCAGTCCGGACGAAGTGTTAGCTTGGGTGAATGATTCTTGTTTTAAAACACCTGAAGGAGTATGGGTCTACCATGACGGCTGCATTGTGGCTACCAAGTCAATACTCCCATGGATTGCCTGATGTGTCCAAATGTTCACATGCAGGCAAAGGGGGGATGGCAGACTATATCACACAAACTTGGTATTCACCAGGCAGTGACAATTACAAAACAAATTAGTGAACAATGCATTACCTGCCAAACAATGAACCCAGGTAAAACGGAAAAGGTACAGGCTGCCTCCCACCCAAATCCAACAGGACCCTTTGTACATTTACAGATGGATTTTATTGAATTACCGGTATGTTTAGGATTTAAGAATGTATTAGTTATTGTACATGTGTTTTCACGATGGACTGAAGCCTTTCCATGTAAAAAAAATGATGCAGTTACTGTTGCAAAATGTTTGTTAAAAGAAATTGTACCACGATTTGGTATACCTGCACAACTTTCAAGTGACAATGGACTTCTACTGCAGCTATCATCCACAGTCAGCGGGACTGGTAGAAAAATATAATGGTATGCTGAAGAATAAACTTTCTAAACTTTGCAATGAAACTGGACTTAAATGGGTCGAACTATTACCCCTAGCATTGATGATAATGCGAGCAGCAACTAACAGGACAACCGGACTATCGCCACAAGAGATTGTTATGGGACGACCCCTAAGACTGCCATTTTCAGCGCCACTTACGGTTAAGCAAATGGACATCCATAAAATGGATGAGAACATGTTAAACTATTGTATTGCATTAACTAGATGTATTTCCAGCTTTCACCAGCAGGTAAAAGAGGCGCAAACGGAACCAGCGGAAGGAAGGTGCCATAACTTGGAACCAGGAGATAACGTATATGTAAAGGTCTTCAAAAGAAAGAACGGACTACAGCCACGCTTTGAAGGTCCATACCAAGTACTCCTGACAACAAACACAGCTGTTAAAATCAAGGAAACACCGACTTGGATACACGCATCCCATTGTAAGAAGGCACCAGACGGGGACATTTAAAAAAAAAAGGGACTTGAAACGATGAAATTATTGTTTACGCTGTATGTAATCATCGAGATGGTATGCGTAAGCTGTCAGAGAGATAACGAAGAACACCGAAAGAAACGAGGACCGACAAAAGGGACTGAAATAATTAATGTGGGCTATATTGTCCTAGGAAGGACAAAATGGGGGAATGTAGAAGTGCATCAGCATATAGATATATATATCCACACATATTAGTATAAAATAAGCACACATACTCTCTTATATTAAAATGGAGTCTGGAACTGTTTCAACAGGCCAAAATGGCTTCACACAGTATAACATAAGGGGAAACGGGCAGGCCCATATTAGGAAACGGTTTAAGGAAGAGGATGTGACTCCTTTGTAGCTTGCAGGCTAGACAGTTCCATAAACAAGATAAGCTTAACAGAACAAAAGCATGATAAACCAAAGGACATGTACTGTAAACATTCGTATGAATGTCCAGAACCAAAGTGAGAGACAAACCGTCTCCATTGTATAAAATTAATTAACTTTATCTAAAGGTATTCCTGCATCATGACTTTTGATTATCTATGGGCTAACCTTATCTTAAGACACCGAGGCTCTGCTGACCCTTTAGTCATCTTCTTGTTGACCTTAAACATTTCTTACTCATCTCTTCCTTAATGTTATTTAGTTGTGTCTCAATACCATACCATGTGATAAAAGGTTTTGCTCTTTGTGTATAAAAAGAGGTGTTTTTGTCCATGTATTCGGAGAAGTCACGATAGCCATTGCCTACGTGAAGCTCCCCTTGCTAGCAAGTAGTTAAATAAAGTCTGCCTTTGACGATCACTTTGTTTCACAGAGTCTTATTGAACAGTCGAAACTTCGACAGTGGTGATGCCGAGTTTCTCAAGCTTCCTGTTCTTGGTGTGCATGTAGGCAGTTTAGTTCCGTTGCCTCATCTGTTTGGCGGTGTCTCGTAGCTGGTCTGTTATGTCTTGAGCACAGGCTGAGAACATGGACTCTCTCTCCATTTCGAGGTAGCGGCGTCTGCTGTAGAGCTGGTGTACGAGATGGTTGAGGAGTGTGCGAGAGGTACGACAGCAGAGTCTCTTAGCGTAGTCTGTGTTGTAGGTCGACTTGAGAGGGTTCATGATCTATGGTCCACCCCAGTCCAACACCGGCATCTCCATACGATAGAAAGCGAAGAGTTGGAATAAACGGGTCATTTTCCAAGTGGCAGGCAATGACTAGTGGGGTACCGCAAGGATTGGTCCTTGGACCCCAGCTGTTCACAATATATATTAATGATCTGGACGAGGGAATTGGATGTAATATCACGAAATTTGCACACGACACAAAGCTGGGTGGGAGGGTATGCTGTGAGGAGGATGTCGTGAAATTCCAGTATGATTTGGACAGGTTGGGTGATTGGGCAGAAACATGGCAAATGCACAATAATGTGGATAAATGTGAGTTTATCCACTTTGGTGGCAAAAACAGGAAGGCAGACTTTTACTTGAATGGCAATAGATTGGGAGAAGGGGAAGTGCAAAGAGACCTGGGTGTTCTTGTGCACCAGTCGCTGAAGGTAAGCATGCAGGTGCAGCAGCCAGGTAAGAAGGCAAATGGTATGTTGGCCTTCGTAGCAAGAGGGTTCGAGTACAGGAACAAGGATGTCTTGCTGCAGTTGTACAGGGCCCAGGTGAGACCGCATCTTGAGTATTGTGTGCAGTTTTGGTCGCCTTATCTGAGGAAGGACTTTATTGCCATGGAGGGAGGGCAGCGAAGATTCACCAGGCTGATACCTGGGATGGCAGGAATGACGTATGAGGAGAGATTGTGTCGATATACTTACTGGAGTTTAGAAGATTGAGAGGGGTTCTCGTCGAAACCTATAAAATTCTGTCAGGCCTGGATAGACTAGATGCAGGAAGGATGTTTCCGATGGTCGGGGAGTCCAGAACCAGGGGTCATAGTCTAAGGCTAAGGGGTAAACCATTTAGGATTGAAATGAGGAGGAATTTCTTCATCAAGAGAGTGGTGAACCTGTGGAATTCTCTGCCACAGAGGGCGGTGGAGGCCAGTTCATTAAATATATTCAACAAGTTGTTGAATATATTTCTTAAGGCTAAAGGGATCAAGGGATATGGGGAGAAGGCAGGGACAGGGTACTGAATTTGGATGATCAGCCATGATCTCATTGAATGCCGGAGCAGGCTCGAGGGGCCGAATGGCCTACTCCTGCTCCTATCTTCTATGTTTCTATGTTTAAATCAAGCCCCATTCACCAACCATCCTAAATCACAGCAAGACCAATTCAAACATCACCCTATCTCACGTAAAGCCCCATTCACACATCATCCTAACTCACACCAAGACCCATTGACCCATCATCCGAACTCACACCAATCCCCATTCACCCATCATCCTAATCAGACCAAGCCCCATTCACCCATCATCCTAACTCACACAAAGACCCATTAACCCATCAACCTAACTCACAGCAAGACACATTCTAACTCACACAAATAAACATTCACCCATCATCATAACACACATGAAGACACATTCACCCATCATCCTAACATATACGAAGACGCATTCACCCATCAACCAAACTCACACCAAGCCACACTCACCCATCATCCTAACTCACACCAAGACTTAATCACCCATGATCCAAACTCACATAAAGAAACTTTCACGCCTCACCCTAACTCACACCAAGCCCATTCACATATCATCCTATCTCACACCAAGCCCCATTCACCAATCATCTTAACTCACAGAAAGATCCATTCACCCATCATCCTAACTCACATGAAGCCCCATTCACAATCATCATAACTCACACGAAGACTCTTTCACGCATCGTCCTAACTCACATGAAGACACATTCACCCATCATCCTAACTCACACCAAGACACATTCACCCATCTTGCTAATTCACACCAAGCCCCATTCACCAACTCACCCTAACTCACCAAGACCCATTCACCCATCATCCTAACTCACAGGAAGACACAATCATCCATCATCCTTTCCTACACTAAGATCCTTTCAGCCATTATACTAACTCAAACCAAGACCCATTCACGCATCATCCTAATTCACTCCAAGCCCCATTCACCCATATTCCTAACTCGCACCAACCTCCATTCAATCATCATCCTAACTCACACCAAGCCCCATTCACCAATCACCTTAACTCACACCAAGGCCCATTCAACTATCAGCGTAACTTACACCATGCCACATCCATGCATCATCCTAACTTGCACTAAAACCCATTCATTCATCATCCTAGCTTGTAGCAAGCAACATTCACCCAACATCATAACTCGCAGCTAGCCCCATTCACCCATCATCCTATCTCACACCAAGGCCATTCCTGCATCATCATAACTCACACCAAGCCCAATTCACCCATCATCCTAACTTTCACCATGCCGCATTCACACATCATTCTAATTCAAACCAAAACACATTCACTCATCACCCTAACTCACA
This sequence comes from Somniosus microcephalus, assembly GCF_052327205.1. Taxonomy (NCBI): domain Eukaryota; kingdom Metazoa; phylum Chordata; class Chondrichthyes; order Squaliformes; family Somniosidae; genus Somniosus; species Somniosus microcephalus. The sequence goes on along the minus strand of NC_140990.1, from coordinate 143,882,590 downwards.
CCAAGACACATTCATCCCTCTTCCAAACTCACAACAACACCCATTCACCATAAATCCTAGATCAAACGAAAAACCAATCAACCATCATCCTAGCTTACACCAAGCCCCATTCACAGCTCATCCTACCCCACACCAAGCCACATTCAAGCATCATACTAACTAACACCGAGCTCCATTCAACCACCTTTCTAACTCACACTAAGACCCATTCACCCATCTTCCTAATCCAGACCAAGCCTCATTCAAGCATCATACTTACTTACACCAAGCCCCATTCACACATCATCCTAACTCACACCAAGACCCATTCAACCATCATCCTGATTCACACCAAGCCCCATCTACACATCATTCTAACTCACACAAAGCCCCATTTACCCATCATCCTAATCGCACAAAGACACATTCACCTATCATCCAAACTCACACCAAGGCCCATTCACACATGATCCTAACTCACACGAAGAACCATTCACCCCCCATCGCAACTCACACCGAGACACTTTCACGCATCATCCGAAATCACTCCATGCCCAATGCACCCTTCACCCTTACTCACACCAAGCCCCATTCACCCATCATCCTAACTCACATCAAGCCCCATTCAAACATCACCCAAACTCAGACCAAGCCCCATTCACCCATCATCCTAACTTACACCAAGCCCCATTCGCACATCATCCTAAATCGCAGCAAGGCCAATTCAATCATCATTCAAACTCATGCCAAGCCCCATTCACCCATCATTCTAACTCACGCCAAGACCCATTCACCAATCAACCTAACCCACACAAATCCCCATTCACCCATCATCCTAACTTACCCCAAGCCCCATTCACACATCATCCTAATCAGACCAAGCCCCATTCACCCGTCATCCTAACTCACACATAGGCCCATTCACCCATCATCCTAACTCACACCAAGACACATTCACCCAACATCCTAACTCACACCAATCCCCATTCACACATCATCCTAACTCACACAAAGTCGCATTCACCCATCATCATAACTCAAACGAAGACACATTCATGCATCATCCTAACTCACACCCAGCCCAATTCACACATCATCCAGCTCACACAAAGACGCATTCACCCATCATCCTAACTCACACGAAGACACATTCACACATCATCATAACACATCCTAACACCTACGAAGATGCATTCACCCATCATCCTAACTCACAACAAGAGACACTCACCCATCCTCCTAGCTCACACCAAGACACAATCATCCATCATCCTAACCTACACCAAGACCCTTTCACCCATCATCCTAACATACACCAAAACCCTTTCCCCCTTCATCCTAACTCACACCAAGACACAATCATCCATCATCATAGCCTACATTCACCCATCATCCTAACATATACGAAGACCAATTCACGAATCATCCTAAACCACTCCAAGCCCCATTCACCCATCTTCCTAACTTGCACCAACCCCCATTCAATCATCATCCTAAACCACACCAAGCCCCATTCACCAATCTTCTTTACTAACAACAAGGCCCATTCAACTCTCAGCCTAACTAACACCATGCCATATTCACACATCATCCTGACTCGCACGAAAACACATTCATTCATCATCCTAGCTCGTAGCAAGCCACATTCAACCATCATCATAACTCGCAGCTAACCCCATTTACACATCATCCTATCTCACACCAAGCCCCATTCACTCATTTTCGCAACTCACACCAAGGCCATTCCCGCATCATCACAACTCCCAACAAGCCCAATTCACCCATCATCCTAACTCAAACCAAGACACATTCGCCCATCATCCTAACTCACACCAAGACATATTCCCCCATCATCCTAACTCACACCAGGAAAATTCACACATCATCATACCACATACACTAAGACCCATTCATCCATCATCCTATCTCACAACTAGGTCCATTCAACAATCATACTAACTCACACCAAACCCATTCACCCATCACCCTAACTCACACCAAGCCCCATTCACACAAAATCCTAAATCACTCCAAGCCCCATTCACCCATTATCCTAACGTATACCAAGCCCAATTCACCCATCATCCTAATTCACACAAAGCCCCATTCCCCCATCATCCTAACGTACACCAAGCCCCGTTCACACATTATCCTAATTCACACCAAGCCCCATTCACACATCATGCTAACTCACACCAATCCCCATTCACCCCTCATCCTAGCTTACACCAAGCCCCATTCACCCATCATCCTAAATCACACAAAGACACATTCCCCCATCATCGTAACTCACACCAAGCCATATTCACACATCATCCTAACTCACACAAGGAAAATTCACCCATCATCCTAAATCACACCCAACCCCATTCACATACCATTTTAACTCACACCAAAACCCAATCATCCATCAACATAACTCAAACCAAGTCCCATACTCCCATCATCCTAACTCACAACAAGACACATTGGCCTAGAAATTCAGTCGCGTTTGCGCCCACTTATTGGCTATAGAGTGGTTGATGCCGGAAGTTTTTTAGCGCCCGAAATTCAGTTGGTCCCTAACATCGGCGTTAGCCGGTAGCGCTGCGCTGGCACCAATGACGTCATTGGTGTGCACAGCGCCCCGGTTCCAATGCGATTCCGTGCCGACCGCCAAATTCAGTTGCGGCCGCCTCGCCCGTGGCAGCCGCAAACAGCATTTGAAAAACGGGGCCTTGCAGCTCCGAAAGGCCGGCGCATAAAGGTGGAGGGGCGGCCGGCCGCTTTCCCGGCGGTCGCCTGGCCGCACCTCTCTCCCCGGACTCCTGCACCACCCCCCCGCGGCATTGGTGTCTGACTCCCGCGAGCCCGGCACTTCTCCGTGGTGCCGGGCTCATTTGCCGGGAGTATCCAGCGGCGATCTCACGGCTGCAGGCAGCTCCTCCTTAAGAGAAGGAGGAGGCCTGCAGTACCCCAGCCTGCAGCAGCGCATCGGGTGCTGCAGCGGCAGCTGGACGCCTGAAACTGACTGTCATCACCCCAAGCGAGGCGGCCAAACCCTGCAATAGCGCCTGCCTCCGTCTTGGGCCGTCGCAACTGAATTTCAGGCGGGCGCTACGGGAATCCGGGCGAGCGCAAAATTTCGGGCGCTAAAGACCTGGCGCGGCGATACTGAATTTCTAGGCCATTAAACCATCATCCTAAGTCACACCAAGAACTAATCGCCCATCATCATAACTCACAACGTGACCCAAATACCCATCATCCTAACACACACAAAGACATATTCACCCATCATCCTGACTCACACCAAGTCCCATTCACCAATTATCAGAACTCACACTAAGACCCAATCACCCATCATCCTAACTCCCACCAAGACACTTTCATCCTTCATCCTAACGCACACTAAAAGCCATTCATCCATCATCCTAACTCACAGCAAGCCCCATTCACCAATCATCCTAACGAACAGCAATCCCGATTCACCCATCATCCTAACACTCCAAGCCCCATTCACCCATCAGCCTACCACACACCAAGACCCATTCACAATTCACCCTAACTCACACCAAGACCCATTCACCCACCATCCTAAATCACACCAAGCCCCTTTCAGGCATCATCCTAAGTTACACCAAGGCACATTCACACATCATCCAAAATCACACCAAGACACATTCACACATCATCCTAACTCACACCAAGTCCAATTCACCCATCATCCTAACTCACACACTGCAGGAGTTCATCAGGGCAGTGTCCTTGGCCCAATCATCTTCAGCTGTTTCATCAATGACCTTCCGTCCATCATAAGTTCAGAAGTGGGGATGTTCGCTGATGATTGCACTGTTCAGCACCATTCGAGACTCGTCAGATACTGACGCAGTCTGTGTCCATATGCAACAAGACCTGGACATCATTCAGACTTGGGCTGACAAGTAGCAAGTAACATTCGCACCACACAAGTGCCAGGCAATGACCATCTCCAACAAGCGAGACTCTAACCACCTCCACTTGACAATCAATGGCATTACCATCGCTGAATCCCCAACTATCAACATCCTGGGTGGTTACCATTGATCAGAAACTGAAGTGGACCAGCCATATAAATACTGTCGCTACAAGAGCAGGCCAGAGGCTGGGAATTCTGCGGTGGGTTTCTCACCTCCTGACTCCCCTAAACCTTTCCACCATCTACAAGGGACAAGTCAGGAGTGTGATGGAATACTCTCCAATTGCCTGGATGAGTGCAGCTCCAACAACACTCAAGAAGCTCGACACCATTCAGGATAAAGCAGCCTGCTTGATTGGCACTCCATCCACCACCTTCTACATTCACTCCCTCCACCACCGGCGCACTGTGGCTGCAGTGTGTACCATCGACAAGATGCACTGCAGCAACTCGCCAAAGCTCCTTCAACAGCATCTTCCAAACCCGCGACCTCTACCACTTAGAAGGACAAGGGCAGCAGACGCATGGGAACATCACCACCTACAATTTCCCCTCCAAGCCACACACCATCCTGACTTGGACCTGTATCGCCGTTCCTTCACTGTCGCTGGGTCAAAATCCTGGAACTCCCTTCCTAACAGCCTTTTGGGTGTACCTACATCATATGAACTGCAGCGGTTCATGAAGGGAGCTCACCACCATCTTCTCAAGATGGGCACTAAATGCAGGCCTAGCCAGCGACGCCCACAACCCATCAATTAATTTGAAAAAACACCAAGAAACATTCACACATCTTCCTAACTCACACCAAGACCCTTTCACTCATCATCCTAAATCACATCAAGACACATTCATGCATCATCCTAACTCCGACCAAGGCCCATTCACCCATCATCTTAACACACACCGAGCCCCATTCACCCATCTTCGTAACTCACAACAACACCCATTCACCCATCATCCTAAGTCACACAAAGACCCATTCACTCATCATCCCAACTCACACCAAGCCACAAACACCCATCATCCTAACTCATAGCAAGGCCATTCACGCATCATCCTAAACCAGTCCAAGCCCCAATCACCCATCTTCCAAACATGCACCAACACCCATTCAATCATCATCCTAACTCACACCTAGCCCCATTCACTAATCATCTTAACTCACAACAAGGCCCATTCAACTCTCAGCCTAACTTACACCTTGCAATATTCACACATCATCCTGACTCGCACTAAAACACGTTAATTCATCATCCTAGCTCGTAGCAAGCCACATTCACCCATCATCATAACTCGCAGCTAGCCCCATTTACATATGATCCTAGCTCACACCAAGCCCCATTCACCCATCTTCGTAGCTCACACCAAGGCCATTCCCGCATCTTCATAACTCCCACCAATTCCAATTCTCCCATCATCCTAACACACACGAATCCCCATTCACCCATCCTTGTAACTCACACCAGGCACAATTCACCCATCATCCTAACTCACATTTTGTCCCATTCACCCATCATCCTAACTCACATCATGTCCCATTCATCCATCATCCTAACTCAAACCAAGACACATTCACCCATCATGCTAGCTCACACCAAGACACATTCCCCCATCAACCTTAATCACACAAGACAAATTCACACATCATCTTATCACACACACCAAGACACATTCATCCATCATCCTAACACACAACAAACCCATTCAACCATCATACTAACTCACACCAAACCCATTCACTCAAAATCCTAGCCCAAACAAAGAACCATTCAAAAATCATCCTAAAACACTCCAAGCCCCATTCACCCATCATCCTAACGTACACCAAGCCCCATTCACCAATCATCCTAACTCACACAAAGCCCCATTCCCCCATCATTCTAACGTACACCAAGCCCCATTCACACATCAGCCCAATTCACACCAAGCCCCATTCACACATCATCCAAACTCACAAAAAGACCCATTCTCCCATCATCCTAACTCACACCTAGCCCCATTCACATATCATTCTAACTCACATCAAGCCCCATTCACCCATCATCCTAACTCACTCCAAGCACCATTCACCCATCTTCCTAACTCGCACCAAGCCCCATTCAATCATCATCCTAACTCACACCAAGCCCCATTCACCAATCATCTTAACTCACAACAAGGCGCATTCAACTCTCATCCTAACTTACACGATGCCACATTCACGCGTCATCGTAACTCGCAATAAAACACATTCATTCATCATCCTAGCTCGTAGCAAGCCACATTCACCCATCATCATAGCTCGCAGTTATCCCCATTCACCCATCATCCTATCTCACACCAAGCCCCATTCACCCATCCTCGTAGCTCACACCAATGCCATTCCCGCATCATCATAACTCCCACCAAGCCCAATTCTCCCATCATCCTAACACACACGAAGCCCCATTCACCCATCCTCGTAACTCACACCAGGCCCAGTTCACCCATCATCCTAACTCACATTTTGTCCCATTCAGCCATCAGCCTAACTCTCACCATGCCCCATTCACCCAACATCCTAACTCACAAGCCCCTTTCACCCATCATCCTAACTCATATCATGTCCCATTCACCGATCATCCTAACTCAAACCAAGACACAATCACCCATCATGCTAACTCACACCAAGACACATTCCCCCATCAACCTAACTCACACAAGACAAATTCACACTTCATCTTACCACACACACCAAGACCCATTCATCCATCACCCTAACTCACAACAAGACCCATTCAACCATCATACTAACTTACACCAAACCTATTCACCCGTCATCCTAACTCACACCAAGCTCCATTCACCCGAAATCCTAACCCAAACCAAGAACTGTTCACCCATCATCCTAAAACACACCAAGCCCCATTCACCCATCACCCTAACGTACACCAAGCCCCATTCACCCATCATACTAAATCACACAAAGACCCATTCCCCCATCATCCTAACGTACACCAACCCCATTCACACATCCTCCTAATTCACACCAAGCCCCATTCACATATCATCCTAACTCACACCAAATCACATTCACTCTTCATCCTAACTTACACCAAGCCCCAATTCACCCATTATCCTAACTCACACAATGACCAATTCCCCCATCGTCCTAACTCACGCCAAGCCCCATTCACATATCATTCTAACTCACATCAAGCCCCATTCACCCATCATCCTAACTCACTCCAAGCCTCATTCACCCATCTTCCTAACTCGCACCAAGCCCCATTCAATCATCATCCGAACTCACACCAAGCCCCATTCACCAATCATAATAACTCACACCAAGCCCCATTCACGCATCACCCTAAATCACACCAAGCCCCATTCACCAATCATCTTAACTCACAACAAGGCGCATTCAACTCTCATCCTAACTTACACGATGCCACATTCACGCGTCATCCTAACTCGCAATAAAACACATTCATTCATCATCCTAGCTCGTAGCAAGCCACATTCACCCAACATCATAACTCGCAGCTAGCCCCATTTACATATGATCCTAGTTCACACCAAGCCCCATTCACTCATCTTCGTAGCTCACACCAAGGCCATTCCCGCATCTTCATAACTCCCACCAAGTCCAATTCTCCCATTATCCTAACACACACGAATCCCCATTCACCCATCCTTGTAACTCACACCAGGCACAATTCACCCATCATCCTAACTCACATTTTGTCCCATTCACCCATCATCCAAACTCACATCATGTCCCATTCATCCATCATCCTAACTCAAACCAAGACACATTCACCCATCATGCTAGCTCACACCAAGACACATTCCCCCATCAACCTTAATCACACAAGACAAATTCACACATCATCTTATCACACACACCAAGACACATTCATCCATCATCCTAACACACAACAAACCCATTCAACCATCATACTAACTCACACCAAACCCATTCACCCAAAATCCTAGCCCAAACAAAGAACCATTCAAAAATCATCCTAAAACACTCAAAGCCCCATTCACCCATCATCCTAACGTACACCAAGCCCCATTCACCAATCATCCTAACTCACACAAAGCCCCATTCCCCCATCATTCTAACGTACACCAAGCCCCATTCACACATCAGCCCAATTCACACCAAGCCCCATTCACACATCATCCAAACTCACAAAAAGACCCATTCTCCCATCATCCTAACTCACACCTAGCCCCATTCACATATCATTCTAACTCACATCAAGCCCCATTCACCCATCATCCTAACTCACTCCAAGCACCATTCACCCATCTTCCTAACTCGCACCAAGCCCCATTCAATCATCATCCTAACTCACACCAAGCCCCATTCATCAATCATCTTAACTCACAACAAGGCGCATTCAACTCTCATCCTAACTTACACGATGCCACATTCATGCGTCATCGTAACTCGCAATAAAACACATTCATTCATCATCCTAGCTCGTAGCAAGCCACATTCACCCATCATCATAGCTCGCAGTTATCCCCATTCACCCATCATCCAATCTCACACCAAGCCCCATTCATCCATCTTCGTAGCTCACACCAATGCCATTCCCGCATCATCATAACTCCCACCAAGCCCAATTCTCCCATCATCCTAACACACACGAAGCCCCATTCACCCATCCTCGTAACTCACACCAGGCCCAGTTCACCCATCATCCTAACTCACATTTTGTCCCATTCAGCCATCAGCCTAACTCTCACCATGCCCATTCACCCAACATCCTAACTCACAAGCCCCTTTCACCCATCATCCTAACTCATATCATGTCCCATTCACCGATCATCCTAACTCAAACCAAGACACACTCACCCATCATGCTAACTCACACCAAGACACATTCCCCCATCAACCTAACTCACACAAGACAAATTCACACTTCATCTTACCACACACACCAAGACCCATTCATCCATCACTCTAACTCACAGCAAGACCCATTCAACCATCATACTAACTTACACCAAACCTATTCACCCGTCATCCTAACTCACACCAAGCTCCATTCACCCGAAATCCTAACCCAAACCAAGAACTGTTCACCCATCATCCTAAAACACACCAAGCCCCATTCACCCATTACCCTAACGTACACCAAGCCCCATTCACCCATCATACTAAATCACACAAAGACCCATTCCCCCATCATCCTAACGTACACCAACCCCATTCACACATCCTCCTAATTCACACCAAGCCCCATTCACATATCATCCTAACTCACACCAAATCACATTCACTCTTCATCCTAACTTACACCAAGCCCCAATTCACCCATTATCCTAACTCACACAATGACCAATTCCCCCATCATCCTAACTCACGCCAAGCCCCATTCACATATCATTCTAACTCACATCAAGCCCCATTCACCCATCATCCTAATTCACTCCAAGCCTCATTCACCCATCTTCCTAACTCGCACCAAGCCCCATTCAATCATCATCCGAACTCACACCAAGCCCCATTCACCAATCATAATAACTCACACCAAGCCCCATTCACACATCATTCTAATTACACCATGCCCCATTCACCCATCAGCGTAACGCACACTAAAAGCATTCATCCATGATCCTAGCTCACAGCAAGCCCCATTCACCAATCATCCTAACTCATAGCAAACCCCATTCACCCATCTCCGTATCTCCCAAAAGGCCATTCCCCCATCAACCTAACTCACACCAAGAGACAATCACCCATCATTATAACGCACACAAAGCCAATTTCTCCCATCATCCTATGTCACACAAAGCCCCATTCACCCATCATCCTAATTTACACCAAGCCCCATTCACACATCATCCTAACTCACACCAATACCCATTCACCCGTCATCCTAACTCACATCAAGACCCATTCACCCACCTTCCAAATCACACCAAGCCCCTTTCAGCCATCATCCTAAGTTACACCTAGCCCCATTCACACATCATCGTAACTCACATCAAGCCCCATTCACCCATCATCTAATTCACACCAAGACCCATTCACCCATCATCCTATCTCACACAAAGACCCATTCACCCTTCATCCTAACTCACACGAAGACTCATTCACCCATCCTCCTAACTCACACCAAGAAACATTCACACATTGTCCTAACTCACATCAAGGCCCATTCACCAATTATCCTAACTCATACCAAAACCCAATCACCCATCATCCTAACGCACACAAAGAGCCATTCTTCCATCATCCTAACTCACAGCAAGCCCCATTCACACATCATCCGAAATAACAGCAAGCCCCATTCACCACTCATCCGAACTAACAGCAAGCCCCATTGACCAATCATTCGAACTAACAGCAAGCCCCATTTACACATCATCCAAACTCACACCAAGCCAAATTCACTCATCACCCGAACTCAAACCAAAACCCATTCACGCATTCTCCTAAATCACTCCAAGCCTCATTCACCCATCTTCCTAACTCGCACCAACTGCCATTCAATCATCATCCTAACTCACACCAAGCCCCATTCACCAATCATCCGAAATAACAGCAAGCCCCATTCACCCATCATCCAAACTCACACCAAGCCCAATTCATCCATCATCCTAACTCACACCAAGCCCCACCCACCAACCAACTTAACTCACAACAAGGCGCATTCAACTTTCAGCCTAACTTACACCATGCCTTTCACCCATCATCCTAACTCAAACCAAGACCCATTTACGCATCATTCTAACTCACACCAAGACCCTTTCACCCACCTTCCTAAATCACACCAAGACCAATTCACCCATCATCCTACACACACGAAGCCCCATTCACACATGCTCATAATTCACACCAGGCCCCATTCACCCAACATCCTAACTCACACCAAGCCCCTTTCACCCATCCTCCTAATTCACATCATGTCACATTCACCCATCATCCTAACTCAAACCAAGACACATTCACCCATCATCCTAACTCACACAAAGATACATTCCCCCATCATCATAACTCACAGAAAGACACATTCCCCCATCATCATAAGTCACACAAAGACACATTCCCCCATCATCTCAACTCACACAAGATAAATTCATACATCATCTTACCACACACACCAAAACCCATTCATCCATCATCCTAACTCACAACAAGACCCATTCAAGCATCATACTAACTCACACCAAACCCCATTCACTCAAAATCCTAGCACAAACCAAGATTCATTCACCCATCATCCTAAATCACTCAAAGCCCCGTTCACCTATCATCCTAACGTACACCAAGCCCCATTCACCCATCATCTTAACTCACACAAAGCCCCATTCCCCCATCATCCTAACGTACACCAAGCCGCATTCACCCAGCATCCTAACTCACACAACGACCCATTCCCCCATCATCCTTAGTCACAGCAAGACCCATTCTCACATCATTCTAATTCACACCAAGCCCCATTCACCCATAATCCTAACTCACACCAAGAAACATTCACCCATCATCCTAACTCACACCAAGCCCCATTCACACATCATTCTAACTCACACCAAGCCCCATTCACCCATCCTCCTAACTCACACCAAGCCCCATTCACACATCATCCTAACTCAGACCAAGGCCCATTCACCCACCATCCTAACACACACCGAGCTCAGTTCACACATCATCGTAACTCACAACAACACCCATTCACTCATCATGCTAAATCACATCAAGACCCATTCAATCATCATTCTAAATCACACCAAGGCTCATTCACCCATCATCCTAACACACACCGACCCCCATTCACCCATCATCCAAACTCAAATGAACACCCATTCCTCCACCATCCTGAGTCAGAGCAAGACCCATTCACCCACCACCCGAACTTACAATAAGCACCATTCACCCATCATCCTCACTCACACCAAGCCCGATTCACACATTATCTTAACACACACAACAAGACCCATTCATCCATCATCCTAACTCACACCAAGACCCATTCATCCATCATCCTAAAGCACGCCAAACCCCATTCTCCCATAATCCTAACTCACACCAAACCCCATCAACCTAAATTACACCAAGCTCCATTGAAACATCATCCTAACTCACACCAAGACCTATTGACCCATCATCGTAACTCACACCAAGACACATTGACACATCATCCTAAATCACTCCAAGCCCTATTCACCCATCATCCTAACTCACTCCATGCCCCATTCACCAATCAGCATAACTCACACCAAGACCCATTCACGATAATCCTAACTCAATCCAGGAACATTCACCCATTATCCTAACTCAGACCAAGCCCCATTGACACAGCATCGTAACTCACAGCAAGCCCCTTTCACCCATCATCCTAAATCGCACCAAGCCCCAATCACTCATCTTCCTAAACCACACCAAGACCTGTTCGACCATCATCCTAACTCACACAAAGCCCCATTCACATATCATCGTTACTCACAACAAAATTAATTCGCCCATCATCCTAAATCACACCAAGACCCATTCATCCATCACATTAACTCACACCAAGCTCCATTCCCTCATCATCCTAACTCACACCTAGACCTGTTCAACCATCATCATAACTCACACCAAGCCCCATTCAAGCATCATCCTAACTCAGAACAAATCCAGTTCGCCCATCATCCTAAATCACACCAAGCCCCATTCACCAACCATCCTAACTCACACCAAGATCCATGCACCCACCATCCTAACTCACACCATGCTCTATTCAGCCATCATCCTAACGCACACAAAGAGCCATTCCTCCGTCATCCTAACTCACAGCAAGCCCCATACACCCATCATCCAACTCACACCAAGCCCCCTTCATCCATCTTCGTAAATCACACCAAGGCCATTCCCCCATCATCTTTACTCACACCAAGCCCCATTCCCCCATCTTACTTACTCCCACCAAGCCCCATTCACCCATCATCCAAACTCACACCAAGCCCCATTCACCCATCATCTTAACTCACACCAAGGCACATGCACCCATCATCCTTACTCCCACCACGCCCCATTCACCCATCATCCTAACTCACACCAAGACACATTCATCCATCATCCTGACTCACATCAAGACACATTCACCCATCACCCTAACTCAGACTAAGACCCATTCACGCATCTTCCTAACGCGCACCAAGCCCCATTCAATCATCATCCTAACTCACACCAACCACTTTCACCAATCATCATAAGTCACACCAATCCCCATTCACCCATCATTCCAAATCACACCAAGCCCCATTCACCTATCATCCTAACTTACATCATGCCCCATTCACACATCATCGTAACGCACACTAAGAGCCATTCACCCATCATTCTAAATCACACGAAGCCCCATTCACGAATCATCCAACTCACACCAAGAATCATTCACCCATCAACCTAACTCACACCAAGAAAAAATTAACACATCTTCCTAACTCACGCCAAGGCCCATTCACCAATTATCATAACTCATACCAAGCCCCATTCACCCATCAGCCTAACTCACACCAAGACCCATTAAAACATTAGCTTAACACACACCAAGTCCCATTCACCCACCATTCTAAATCACACCAAGCCCCTTTCAGTCATCATCCTAAGTTACACCAAACTCCATTCACGCATCTTCCTAACTCAGCTCAAGAAACATTCACACATCTTCCAAACACACACAGTGCCCAATTCACACATCATCATAACTCACAACTACAACCATTGAACAATCGTCCTTACTCACACCAGAGCCCATTCACCCATCATCCTAACTCACACCAAGACCCATTGTTCCAACATCCTAAATCACTCCAATCCCCATTCACCCATAATCCTAACTCACACAAAGCCCCATTATCCTAAATTACACCAAGCTCCATTGACCCATCACCCTAACTCACACCAAGCCCCATTCACACATCATCCTAACTCACACCAAGGTGATTCACGCATCATCCTGACTCACAGAAAGACACATTCACCCATCATCCTAACTCAGACTAAGACCCATTCACGCATCATCCTAAATCACTCCAAGCGCCATTCACCTATCTTCCTAACTCGCACAAAGCCCCATTCAATCATCATCCTAACTCACACCAAGCCCCATTCGCCAATCATCATAACTCACACCAAGCCCCATTCACCCATCATCCTAAATCATTCCAAGTCCCACTCACCCATCATCCTAACTCACAACAAGCACCATTAACACACCATCCTAACTCACACCATGGCCATTCCCCCATCATCCTTATTCACACCGTGCCCCATTCACCCATCATCCTAACACATCCGAAGATGCATTCACCCATAATCATAACACACACCAATCCGCATTCACACATCATCCTAACTCATACCAAGACCATTTGTCCCATCATCCTAACTCAAACCAAGACCAATTCACCCATCATCCTAAATCACTCAAAGCCCCATTCACCCTCCATCCTAACTTAAACCAAGCCGTAATCACACATCATCCTAACTCACACCAAAATCATTTCGCCCATCATCCTAAATCTTATCAAGCCCAATTCACCAATCATCCTAACTCACACCAAGATCGATTCACCCACCATCCTAACTCACACCAATCATCATTCACCCATCATCCTAACTCAAAACAAGACCCATTCAACCATCATCCTAACTCACAGCAAGCCCCATTCACACACCATCCTAATACACACCAAGAACCATTCACCCATCATGCTATCTCGCACTAATACTCATTCACACATCATCCTAACTCACAGCAAGCCCCATTCATACATCATTCTAACTCACACCAAGCCCTATTCATCCATCATCCTAACTAACAACAAGACCCATTCAACCATCATCCTAACTCACACCATGACCCATTCACCCATCATCCTAACTCAGAGCAAGCCCCACTCACACTTCATCCTAACGTAAATCAAGCGCCATTCACACATCATCCTAACTCACGCCAAAATACATTCTCGCCTCATCCTAACTCACACCAAGACCCATTAACCAATCATCCTATCTCACAACAAGCCCATTCAAACATCATCCTAACACATACCAGGAACTATGCACCCATCATCCTAACTCAGACCAAGCCCCATTCACACATCATGCAAACTTACACCAAGCCCCATTCACCCATCATCCTAACTCACACCGAGCCCCATTCACCCATCATCATAACTCACACCAAGCCCCATTCATTCATCATCCTAACTCACACCAAGACCCATTCACCCATAATTCTAAATGTCACCAAGACCCATTTACCCTTCATCCTATCTCACACCAAGCCACATTCACCCATCACCCTAACTCACACCAAGACCTCTCACCCATGTTCCTAACTCACACCAAAACCAATTCACCCATCATCTTAAACCACTCCAAGTCCCATTCACCCATAAGCCTAACTCACACCAAACCCCATCAACCTAAATTACACCAAGCTCCATTGAAACATCATCCTAACTCACACCAAGACCCTTTCACTCATCATCCTAACTCACAGCAATACACATTCACCCAACATCCTAAATCACACCAAGCCCCTTTCATCAATCATCCTAAATTACACCAAGCCCCATTCGCACATCATCCTATCTCACACAAAAATCCATGCACCCATCATCCTACGTCAGACCAAGCCCATTTACACATTATCCGAAATCAGTCCAAGCCCCATTCACGCATTATCCCACCATACACCAAGCCCCATCATCCTAACTCACACTAAGACACATTCACCCATCATCCTAACTCAAACCTATCCCCATTCACCCATCATTCTAATTTATAACAAGCCACATTCACACATCATCCTAATGCACACCAAGACTCATTCACCCATCATCCTAGCTCGCACTAAAACCCATTCACACATCATCCTAACTCACAGAAAGCCCCATTCACTCATCATCCTAACTAATACCAAGCCCCTTTCACCCATCATACTAACTCACAACAAGACCCAATCACCCATCATCATAACTCACATGAAGACCCATTCAACCATCATCCTAACTCGCATCAAACTCATTCACCCGGGTTCCTAACACACACCAAGACCAATACACCCATCATCTTAAATCACTCCACGCCCCATTCACCCAAATGCCTAACTAACACGAAGCCCCAACTTCCTAAATTACACCAAGCTCCATTGACCCATAATGTTAACTCACACCAATACCCATTCACCCACTATCCTAAATCACACCAAGCCCCTTTCAACAATCATCCTAACTTACAGGAAGCCCCATTCACACATCATCCTATCTCACACGAAGACCCAAGCACACATCATCCTAACTCACACCAAGCTCCACTCACCCATCATCGTAAATTAGTCCAAGCCCAATTCACACATCATCCTTCCTTACACCAAGCCCCATCATCGTAACTAACACCAAGACACATTCACCAATCATCCTAACTCAGACCTAGCCCCATTCACCCATCCTCCTAATTTATTCCAAGCCCCATTCACACATCATCCTATTACACACCAAGACCCATTCACCCATCATCCTATCTCGCACAAAGACCCATTCACCCATCATCCTATCTCGCACTAAGACCCATTCAAACATCATCCTAACTCACCCAAAATCCATTCGCCCATCATCCTACCTCACACACAGCCCCATTCACCCATCATCCTAACTCACACCAAGACCCATTGAACCATCATCCTAACTCATGCCAAGCCCCATTCACCTATTATCCTAGATAACAGCAAGCCCAATTCACCCTTCATCCTTACGTACACCAATCCCAATTCACACATCAGACATTCATTCACACATCATCCTTACGCCCACGAAGACCCATGCACCGATCATCCTAACTCACACCAAGCCACGTTCACCCATCATCCTAAATCAGTCCAAGCCATATTCACCCATCATCTTAACTTACAACAAGGCCCATCATCCTAACTCACACCAAAACCCATTCAGCCATCATCCTAACTCACAGCAAGCCCCATTCACTCATCATCCTAACTCACACAAAGCTACTTTCACCAATTATCCTAACTTACAGCAAGCCCATGTCACACATCATCCTAACTCACACCAAGCCCCATTCACACATCCTCCTAACATAAACCAACCACATTCACCCATCATCCTAAGTCTAACCAAGCCCCATTCACCCATCACTCTAAATCACTCCAAGCCGCATTAACCCTCATCATAACTCCCAGCAAGCCCCATTCACACATCATCCTAACTCACACCTAGCACCATTCACCCATCATGCTAATATACACCAAGCGCCATTGACCAATCATCCTAACTCACACCATGCCCAATTCACACATCATCCTAACTCAAACAAAGACACATTCAACCATCATCCTAAATCACACCAAGTTTCATTCACCCATCATCCTAACGCACACCAAGTCCCATTCACCCATCATCCTAACCCACACCAAGCCGCATTCACATATTTTCCTAACACACACCAAGCCACATTCACCCATCATCCTAACTCACACCAAGTCCATTCACACATTATCCTAACTCACACAAAGATGAATTCACCCATCAACCTAACTCAAACCACGTTCCATTCACTCATCATCCTGTCTCACACCAAGACACATTCACTCAATCCTAACTCACGCCAAGCCCAAATAATCCATCATCATAAGTCACAGCAAGTCCCATTCACACAGCATCCACCTAACACGAAGACCAATTCACACATTATGCTAACGCATCCGAAGACGCATCACCCATCATCCTAACTCACACCAAGACACATTCACACAACATCTTAACTCACACCAAGCCCCATTCATCCATCATCCTAACTCACACCTGTAGTGTATGCACCCATCTACCTTTAAGGAAACTATTGTATGTAACCGTTCACCTTTAAGAGAACTACTTTAGGTGTGGCACTATTTGTTTGGCTTCTGTATACTGTAATACCGATAGTGACCACACCAGTATATAAGTGTTGTGGCAGGATTGCTGGGGCAGATTTGCCCTGACCGTCGAATAGTAAAGACCTGTTTGTTTGTTACTTCTGAAGTCTGTGTATTTATTAACTGCACAACCCAGAGACTTTACAGTGGCGACGAGTCCGATCGTACCCTGCGGCAAGACTACCAAAGCAACGAAGAGCATCGAAGAGAGTCAACCGCCCTCGGCGTGCTGCTGAAAGAAAACACGAGGCTGCAGCAGGAGGAAGGAGGAAGACTTTAGCAACAAAAGCTTCCATCTGCAACAGGCACTGACTACCCATCTACCACGGTGCGGTGTGAGCCGATCAGCTGGAAACAAGGCGGCCGCAGAGACTGTGAGTAGGGGAAGGTGTAGAGAATATCCGGAGGATAAGGGCTGTGCACTCGACCACGGTTGAGGGGGGAACGGAGCCAGTCAGAAAGTCGGGTCCGACGGCGTCGTGAGACAGTCGGACCTCGATCGGCGGGGGAAAGCCGGGCAGCGACTGCAGCCATGAAGCACTGAGACTGGGAGTAGGCACGGGAAGAGAAACCCAGCCGCAGCCGGGGAGGGAAACACCGGTCTGCGAGAGGGCTGGGAGGCGAACAGGAACGTGCGGGAGAGAGAGCAACAGAGCCGGGTACGGAGAGAGAGACTGCGCGAGAGCCAGTCCAGTGGCTGAACTGCCCTCCGTTAACGGGGTGTACCCAGCGCCGGTAGAGCCATGCGGGCGGGAGGAAAAGACAGAGCCGAGTAAGGGGAGCTGTGCGGAAGCCAGCCAGCGGCTGAACCTGTCCGCTGTGGGGGAAGCGTACCCCTTCCACCGGGAAGAAACGCGGGAAGCCGCCATTAGGCGGAGAAGACGACAGAAGCGGGAAACCGCCATTGAAGTGGGCGGGGCGAGAAGGAAAGAGCGGGAAACCGCCATTTTCGCGGGAAAACCGCCATCTTAGAAATAAACAAATAAATAAGAATATTTAAAGAAATACTTGTGTTGTACCCAAGGAAAGGAAGATGCCTAAGTGGGCGGACATCAACGAGTTCAATCCGGAGATAGAAGACTGGGCCACGTACGTAGAACGTATTGAGATACATTGTAAGGCTAATAAAATAGCTAAGGATGAAAAAGCTTTAACCTTACTTAACATGATGGGTGCGAAAACATTCGGGTTGTTGAAGCATCTTCTCTCACCAGCTAAACCAGCAGATCAGACTTTCGATGATGTGGTAGCAGCGCTGAAGGATCACTTGAACCCCACACCGTTGATGTTGGCTGAACGATTCAAATTCTACGCAAGAACGCAGAGGAAAGACAAAAGCAATGCGGAATACTTGGTCGAACTGCGTAGGCTAGCGAAATACTGCCAGTTTGGAGGGAATCTGACAGAGGCACTGCGTGACAAGTTCGTATGCGGATTGTCCAAAGAAGGAATGCAGAAGCGACTACTGGAAGAAAATGACCTCACACTGGACAGGGCTGTCCTCATAGCTGCATCGCACGAAGCCGCAGTGAAAGGAACGGCGGAAATGCAGCTAAAGGCGGCAGCACTAGGGGTGGACCAAATTACTTTGAGCACAAGAAAATGCTACCATTGTGGGAAGGCAACACACGACCAGAATCAATGCTGGTTTAAAAACCAAGAATGCAGGAAATGTGGCAAGATCGGGCACATAGCTAAGGTATGCCGGTCAGGAGCAACGTACAACAATAAGGAGTCATCACAAAAATGGCACGGAAAGGTGCAAGAGGTGACCAAGAAGAGTCTGAGGGAACAGAAGTCGGTCTCACACTCCAAATGCAAAGGACTGGACAGTCTGAGAATTCACAACGTGAGCAATGAAGCTGACCGACAAACTATCTGGATAACGCTACAGATTGCAAAGGTTCAAGTAAAAATGGAAGTGGACACCGGATCGGCGTTGACGGTCAAGAATAAGCATGACTACAAGAAATTTTTCAAGCATCTTCCACTACGGGATACGGAACTAGTATTACAGACATACACGGGGCACAAAGTAGTCCCCATCGGAAAGATAGAAGTCAAGGTGAGATACAAGGATAAAGATCATCACCGGTTGGACCTGTATGTATTGCCTGAGGGAGGACCACCACTTCTGGGGCGGGAGTGGATCCGAAAAATAAAGTTGGACTGGCAGTCACTAAACACCATGACGGTGGATTCCGAAAAAGAGGATGTCAAACCTGAACGGTTGTCCAGAATATTGGACGAAGCTAAGGAGGTATTCCAGCAAGGACTGGGAACACTGCGAGGAATTAAAGCAAAGGTTAAGATTGCAGAGAATGCAAGCCCAAAGTTTTTTAAGGCCAGATCGGTACCTTACGCAATACGACCAGCTGTGGAGGCAGAACTGGAAGAACTTGAACGATCAGGGGTTCTGTCAAAAGTGGACTGGAGTGAGTGGGCCACGCCCATTGTTCCCGTCATGAAGTCCTCACCAAGTAATAAGCCAGGGGGACCGGGGAAGGTCCGTATCTGCGGAGATTTCAAGATTACTGTGAATCCGGTGCTTCACATGGTACAATACCCGCTCCCGCGGATTGAAGATATCTTTGCTTCGTTGGCTGGAGGGAAGCATTTCACGAAAATAGATCTGGCTCAAGCATATCTACAGATGGGGGTCGAGGAAGATTCACGCCAGTACCTTACCATCAACACTCACAGAGGCTTGTATCGCTACAATAGACTGGTCTTTGGGGTAGCTTTGGCACCAGCAATTTGGCAGAGGGCCATGGAGCAGGTGTTACAAGGAATTCCAAGCACGCAGTGCTACTTAGATGACATTTTAATCACGGGAAAAGATGAGGAAGATCACCTCACGAATTTGAAACTGGTACTCACCAGGTTGAAGGAGTATGGCCTTCGGGTTAATCGCAAGAAGTGTGAGTTCTTCCAAAAACGGATCACATACTGCGGTCATGTCATTGACTGAGAGGGACTGCATAAGTCACCTGAATGTGAAGGCTCCCGCTCCAGGAAACGTATCACAGTTAAGATCATTCTTGGGGTTGATTAATTACTATCACAAGTTTCTGCCAAATTTATCCACGGTGCTGCATCCGCTGAATGACCTGTTGCGGAAAGAAACACCATGGAAGTGGAGTGAAGAATGCAAAAAGGCTTTTCGCAGAAGCAAGGAGTTGATTACCTCTGAAGAAGTGCTGGCTCATTTCAACCCAGCATTACCCCTTCGTCTAGCTTGCGATGCTTCCCCGTACGGAATTGGGGCAGTACTCTCGCACAGGCTACCAAATGGCCCGGAAAGGCCAGTGGCTTTCGCGTCCCGATCATTGACACCCGCGGAGCGAAATTACGCCCAAATAGATAGGGAGGCCCTCAGTCTTGTGTGGGGCGTGAAGAAATTCAACCATTACCTACAATGTAAGAAGTTCACATTACTGACAGACCACCAGCCGTTGGTGTCCATATTCAACCCAAATAAGGCCGTTTCCACCATGACAGCACAAAGGTTACAAAGGTGGTCCGTGTTACTTGGGGCACACCAATACGAAATTGAGTACAAAGGGTCTAAACAGCATGGAAATGCTGATGGGTTGTCACGCTTGCCATTGCCGATGGTAGAAGAAGCGAGTATAGTGGACCCAGTAGAGTTGTTCCACTCATCCATAGTGGAGTGTCTACCGATAACAAACTCAATGATTGAGAATAAGACAAGGAATGACCCGACTCTTTCACGAGTCTATGATGTAACGGTGGAGGGATGGCCAGCACAGAGCGAACCAACACTGCAAGCATTTGCACAGAGGAAAGAACAACTGTCAGTGTGTCGAGGAACCCTGATGTGTGGATCTAGAGTGGTGATTCCACCCAAACTCCAAATGAAAGTGCTAGAGGAGCTGCACGAAGGACATCTGGGTGGAGTAAAGATGAAGAATCTAGCAAGAGCGTTTGTGTGGTGGCCAGGCATTGATGGAGACATAGAGGAGATCACGAAGAACTGCCTAGGATGTCAGAGGGTTCAGAACGCGCCACCCCAGGCTCCTCTGCATCCATGGGAGTGGCCCTCATCGCCTTGGCAAAGAGTACACATCGACTTTGCTGGTCCATTTATGGACTCGATGTTTCTGATAGCGGTGGATGCCCACTCCAAGTGGCTGGAAGTAATTAAGATGACCACCACCACGACGGAAAAAACCATTACCGTATTAAGGACTATGTTTGCTCGGAATGGCCTGCCAGAACAGATCTGTTCTGATAATGGACCACAATTTGTGTCCGAAGAATTCAAGAAATTCTTAAAGAGCAATGGGGTTAAACATTACACGTCAGCCCCATACCATCCCGCCTCCGATGGATTGGCTGAAAGGTTTGTCCAGACCATCAAGAAGGCCGTAAAGGCCATGAGTAATGAAAACATAAGTCTACGACATAAGGTGGATAGCTTTTTGTTGGCATACCGAAATGCAACACATGCGGTCACAAATCAAACTCCCGCAATGATGTTTTGTAATAGATGCCTAACATGCCGGCTGGATTTACTAAAACCGAACGTCAGAAGAGACGTAGAGAACCGACAATTCCAGGGCATGAACGACAGGGTCACTAGATCTTTCCAGATCGGTCAACGAGTTTTGGCCCAGGACTACCGTACTGAGAAATGGCAGCCTGGAACTATTGGGAAACGGCTGGGGCCGTTGATGTACACCGTGGACATTGGAGACAATATAATAAGGCGCCATGTTGACCAAATCATAGGGTCCGCCACAAATGGGCAACCGACTTCACCACCTTATCCGGGTAAGGTCGAGACTGAGATACACAGAACACCTACTTCTGATCTAATAATAATGGAGTCAGCTGAACCTGACACGGCTTTTCAAGCCGAATCGACCTTGCCAGAAGCACCTCCTAGCCCGCCTGAAATGACGACACCACTGCGGCGTTATCCGGACAGAATCCGGAAACCCCCAGAAAGACTGAATCTATGAACTGTCCTACATAAACCTGTATATATGTTAGAATGTATGTTCACTATGGACTTAGTATGTTGAAAGCTAAAAAGGGAGGATTGTAGTGTAAGTACCCGTCTACCTTTAAGGAAACTATTGTATGTAACCGTTCACCTTTAAGAGAACTACTTTAGGTGTGGCACTATTTGTTTGGCTTCTGTATACTGTAATACCGATAGTGACCACACCAGTATATAAGTGTTGTGGCAGGGTTGCTGGGGCAGATTCGCCCTGACCTTCGAATAGTAAAGACCTGTTTGTTTGTTACTTCTGAAGTCTGTGTATTTATTAACTGCACAAACCACAGGCTTTACAACACCAAGACCCATTCACACAGCATCCATCTCACAGAATGACACATTCACACAACACCCATCTCTCAGGAAGACCCATTCACACACCAGGCTAACACATCCGAAGAAGCATTCACCCATCATGCTAATTCACACGAAGACCCATTCACTCATCATAATAACTCAAACCAAGAAACATTCACGCATCATCCTAAATGACTCAAAGCCCCATTCACCCATCTTCAAAAATCGCACCAAGCCCCATTCAAACATCATCCTAACTCACACCAAGCCCCATTCAGCAAACATCCTAATTACACCAACCCCCATTCATCCATCATCCTATGTCACCACAAGCCCCATAAACCCATCATCCTAAATCACTCCAAGAAACATTCTCCCTTCATCATAACTCCCACCAAGCCCCATTAACCCACAATCCTAACTCACACAAAGACTCATTCACACATCATCCTAACTCAGACCAATCCCCATTCACCCATCATCCTAACTAACACCAATCCCCATTCACACATCTTCACAACCCACGACAAGGACAGTCCTCCATCATCCTAACTCACACAAAGCACCATTCAACAATCATCCATAAACACACAAAGCGCCATCACACACCATCGTAACTCAAACCAAGCCCCATTCACCCATTATCCTAACTGACACCAAGAGCCATTTCCCCATAATCCTAACTCCGACCAAGACCCATTCACCCGTCATCTTAACTCACATGAAGACCCATCCACACATCATCCTAACTCATTCGAAGACGCATTCACCCATCATCCTTACTCACACCAAGACACATTCAACCATCATCCTAATTCACATCAAGCCCCATTCAGCCATCATACTAACTCACTCGAAGACCCAATCACTCATCATCCTAATTCACACCAAGAAAAATTCATCCATCATTCTAAATTGGACCAAGCTCAATTGACCCATCATCCTATCTCACGCCAAGTTCCATTGACCCATCACTCGAGCGCACAACAAGCCCCATTCACCCATCATCCTAAATCACTCCAATCCCTATTCACCCATCATCCTGACTCACACCAGGAACCATTCACCCTTCACCCTAAGTGACACTAAGATCCAATCACCCATCATCCTAACACACATCAGGACCCATTCACCCTTTATCCTATGTCACACCAAGACTCATTCACACATCATCCTAACACATCCGAGGAGGCATTCACCCATCATCCTAAGTCACATCAAGACACATTCACCCATCATCCTAACTCACACCAAGACACATTCACTCATCATCCAAACTCACTCGAAGTCCCATTCACCCATCATCCTAGCTCAAACCAAGACCATTTCACGCATCTTCCTAAATCACTCCAAGACCCATTCACCCACGTTCCTTACTTGCACCAAGCCCCATTCACACATCAACCTACCTCACACAAACCCCCATTCACCCAACATCCTAACTCAACTAAGAAACATTCCCCCATCTTCTTAACGCACACCAACACCTATGCACCCATCATCCTAACTCAGGCAAGCCCCATTCACCCATCATCCTAACACACACTAAGAGGAATTCATCCATCATCCTAAATCACAGCAATCCCCATTCACCCATCATCCTAACTCCCACTAAACCTCATTCACCCATTATCCTAACTGACATCAGCCCCATTCACCCATCATCCTAACACATCCAAAGACAGATTCACACATCATCCTAACTCACACCAAGACATATTAACCCATCATCCTAATTCACACCACGCCTCATTCACCCATCATCCTAAATCATTCCTAGCCCCATTCACTCATTAATCTAATGCACACCAAGCTCCGTCATCATGAATTACACCAAGCCCCATTCACCCATCATCCTAACTCACTCCATGACCCATCCACTCATCATCCTAACTCACACCAATATCCTTTCACCAATCATCCTAACTCACACCAAGACGCATTCACCCATCATTCTAAATTATATCAAGCTCCATTGAGCCATCATCCTTTCTCACACCAAAACCCATTCGCCCATTGTAATAATAATAAATAACTTCCGGATGAAGTTATGTGCACATCACTTCCTGTGAACTGTGAACTGTGAACTCTGTGCAAACATCACTTCCTGTGCATGCGTCACTTCCTGTGTTTGGACTAGTATAAATACTGAACTGCTCAGTATCGTAAAAGGGCTTCTCCTAGAGGCATGGTGAAGACCGCTCTTGTATATAGTATAATTATAAGTTGCTTAAAGCTTACTTTAAAGTTCCGTGATGTGTGAGACTCCTTTTTACATCAATTTAAGCAACTTAGTATTTACACTCACAAATACTAGACCTTCGGACAAACTCGGAGTTAAGGATCCAGGGAACCACCCACGATGGTAAACATCCTTAAACCTACTCGTCTGGACTTGGACCCAAACGCACCAGCAGCTGGCAGGGTATGGAAGAATTGGTACCGTACTTTTGAGAATTTTCTTGATGAATGTAAAGCAAATGCTTCTAATAAACTGAGGATACTTATCAACTATGTGACCCCCAACAGTGTTTGAATATGTTGATGAATGGGATAATTACGATGAGGTGATCCGGGCACTTAAAAAACTATATGCCAAGACCGCAAATGAGGTCTATGCTAGACATCTACTGGCCACAGCCCGACAAGGGCCAGGGGAATCGATTAACGAATTCCTTCAAGAACTTCGCAGGCTCAGCATAGATTGTAACTTTCAGGCAGCCTCGGCTGAGCTGTACTGCGAAGAAATGATTCGTGATGCTTTCATCTGCGGGATTGCCTCTCCATTTATACGCCAGCGTCTACTAGAAAGTAAAACACTTGAGCTACAAAAGGCTTTTGACCTGGCTTGTTCTCTGGATTTGGCAAAGAAAAATGCAGACCTCTATCAGCTGCCCAGATCTCGATCTGCTGCTGTAACTGCAACCAAATGATTCAAGTGGCCTCAGGTGAACCCTATCATGGAGGAATCTAATCCTGATGATAATTCTGATGAAGAAGAGGAGGATGACCCCACTTTAGCAGCCTCTTGGCAATCTAGGAAGGAATGATTCTTTTGTGGAGATTCTTTTCACCCTAGGAAATTCTGCCCTGCTCCCAATGCGATCTGCAGTCATTGCGATAAAAAGGGACACTTTGCAAAAGTTTGCCAATCAAGAGCCTCTACGAGGGCCTATCCAGCTAATGCCTACCGAACTGCCCCAATTAGGGCCTATCAAGATGCTCCGTCTAGGACCTATCAAGCTTCCTCTCGAGCTCTCTCCCGAAGAAGCACACCTAGAGTTTCAGCCACTCTCTGTGCAACCACACCAATTACAGCTGCTTGCCCACAGAACCTGTTTCATGCAGCTACAAAAGTTTCAATTAATGGGCATACCTTAGATGCCTTAATTGACTCAGGAAGTACTGATAGCTTCATTAGAGAACAGATTGTTGCGAAATTGAAACTACATATCTTCCCATCGGACCAGGCAATTGCGATGGCTCAGTCATCACTTAATACCAGAATTTCGGGCTTTTGTATTATTGATATGACACTTAATGGTCGCATGTATCCCTCCACCTGACTTTCGGTGCTCAAGGACTTATGTAGTGATCTCATTTTAGGGCTGGATTTTCAAAAACAGCATAAGAACTCACCATTGAGTTCGGCGGATCCAAGCCTGGGCTTACTATTTCTAATATTCTAAATTACCGTTTTGTGCATTATCAGCAGCTTCACTTGATGAACCCTCATTATTTCCAGTACTCCTCCTCGATGCAAACCAATAATAACGAAATCGTGGCACTTTAGTCAGGAAGACCAATCTTTTATTGAGGCTGAAATCTCTCGACTTTTAGCAGAGGATATCATCAAACCATGTTCGTCGCCCTGGCGGGCTCAAGTCATCATCGTCAAGAACCCTCTAAAACCTCACAAACAACGACTATGCATTGATTATTCGCAAACCATCAATCAATATACTGACTTGGACGCCTACCCATTGCCACGCATTGATGATATGGTTAATAAACTGGCCGAATACAAAGTGTTCTCAACTTACGATTTAAAAAGTGCCTATCATCAGGTACCCTTGAAGGTCTCAGATAAGCAGTACACGGCCTTTGAGGCTAATGGACGGCTGTAACAATTTCGTCGCCTCCCATTCGGGGTTACTAATGGAGTGGCTGTCTTCCAACGGGCAATGGATGGCCTGGTTAAGCAGGAAAACTTAAGGGACACTTTTCCCTATCTTGATAACATTACTATTGCAGGTCACGATCAACAGGAACATGACGCCAACCTCCAAAAACTTTGGGATGCCCTCCATCACCGTAACTTAACTTTGAATGAATCTAAATCTGTTGAGTTGCAACCGACCATCAACACCCTTGGCTACTGCGTAGGCAATGGTATCATTAAGCCAGACCCAGAAAGACTTTGCCCGCTCCAAGAGCTACCGCCACCTAAGAATCCGGCTTCTTTATGTCGGGCTCTCGGTCTGTTTGCATACTACGCTAAATGGATTCCTCATTTTTCAGACAAAATCCAACCCTTGCTGCATGCTAGATCATTTCCATTGGAAACAGTGGCTGTTGCGGCCTTTAACCTTCTCAAAAAACAGTTGCAGAAAGCGGCTCTTCACTCCATCGATGAGAATCTCCATTTCATTGTCGAATGTGATGCCTCGGAGGTGGCGATCTCGGCTACTCTAAATCAGGAAGGTCGTCCTGTAGCATTTATGTCCAGGACCTTACAAGGTGCCGAGCTACATTATCCTCCGGTTGAGAAGGAAGCCACAGCCATCATAGAGGCGGTACGGAAGTGGAACCATTTCCTAGCTCGCCAGCACTTTACATTAATCACGGACCAGCGCTCAGTCGCCTTCATGCTCGATAATCGAAAACGAACCAAAATTAAGAATAATAAAATACAGCTTTGGAGGATGGAACTGGCCTCTTTTGGTTACACCATTCACTATCGACCTGGCAAGGAGAATGTGGCCCCGGATACACTCGCACGAGCATTCTGCTCCACTATGTCATCCTCTACTCTCATAGATGTCCATAATGGATTGTGTCATCCTGGCGTTACGCACATGCTACATTTCGTACGCTCACGGAATCTCCCTTTTTCTACTGGAGATGTAAAGAAAATGTGCTCAGAATGCCGGCTTTGTGCAGAATTAAAACCTCAATTCTTCCGCCCCTCAGATGGTATGCTCCTACACGCAACCCAACCGATGCAACGACTTAGCATCGATTTTAAGGGCCCAGTGCCCTCTTCAACTCGGAACACATATTTGCTCACCATGATTGATGAAAATTCACGTTTTCCATTTGCCTTCCCCTACTCCAATATGCTGGCGTCCACAGTAATCTGCTGCCTTGAGCAGGTATTTTCTCTCTGTGGCATGGTGGCTTACATTCACTCGGATCGGGGTCCATCCTTTATGTCAAGGGAACTCAAGGACTACCTCTCAGAACGGGGAACTGCTACAAGCAAAACGACGCCATATCATCCCATCGGAAATGGGCAGGTAGAGAGGTATAATGGTATCATCTGGAATTCCGTACATCTTGCTTTAAGATCTCGGGGCCTACCAAACCAGCAATGGGAAGCAGTGCTTCCGGATGCATTGCACTCTATACGGTCCCTTCTTTCTACAGCCACAAATACTACACCTCATGAGCGGTTCTTTGGATTCCAGCGTCGCTCATGTTATGGGACATCCCTCCCGTCATGGCTAATTACTCCTGGACCTGTACTACTCTGAAGTTACGTTCGGACGTCTAAAAATGACCCTCTCGTAGACGAGGTCGAACTAACCGATGCCAACCCCACCTATGCATACATACGATATCCCGACAGCCGAGAACCTACCGCATCATTACGGGATCTGGCTCCCTGCCCACCAGGACCTAGTGGGACATCGAGTGATGGTATTTTACCAGGAGCCTCTTGGAACCTACCGGGTACCCCTCTCCAGGATCCTGATCTGACACCAACTAGCTTGGTGCCGGTAGAACCCCGTACTCAAAGTTGCGACCCTCCCAGTGCCGCGCACCAAAGTACTGATCCGCCACAGACCAGCTCTGCACCTCCCTCTGAACAGAGACAGACCAACTCTGCACCTATTGGAGGTCGTACACGAAGCTATGATCTCCCCGACCCTTCACAGGGTAAACCAGGCCACACAGACTCTGGCCAATGGCCAACAGCATGTAAGCGGACCAGAGACCCTCTATGACGGGAACCCAAATGGGTGCGACTCTTCCTCTTTCGGCGGCTGCGGAATAAAAGGAAGACCACAGCCTTCTAATCTCGCAGGAGGGAAGAATGTGAAGTTATGTGCACATCACTTCTTGTGAACTGTGAACTGTGAACTCTGTGTATACATCACTTCCTGTGCATACGTCACTTCCTGTGTTTGAACTAGTATAAATACTGAACTGCTCAGTATGGTAAAAGGGCTTCTCCTAGAGGCATGGTGAAGACCGCTCTTGTATATAGTATATAATTATAAGTTGCTTAAAGCTTACTTTAAAGTTCCTTGATGTGTGAGACTCCTTTTTACATCACCCATCATCCTAAATCACTCCAAGCCCCATTCACTCATTATCCTAACTCACACCAAGCCCCATCATCATAAATTAAACGAAGACCCAATCACAGATCATCCTTACTCACACCAAGACCCATTCACCCATCATTCTAATTTAAACCAAGTAACAATCACCCATCAGCATAACGCACACCAAGACACATTCACCCACCATCCTAAATCAAACCAAGCCCCAATCACACACCATCCTAACTCACACCTAGAGATATTCACACATCATTCTAACTCACACCAAGCCAAATTCACCCATCATCATTACTCACACCAAGTCCCATTCAATCATCATCCTAACTCACACAAAGCCCCATTCACCAATCATCCTAACACACACCAAGACATGTTCACACATCATCCTAACTCACATCAAGCCCATTCACACATCATCCTAACTCACACCAAGCCCCATTCGCACATCGTCCTATCTTACACCAAACCCCATTCACCCATCATCCGAAGTCACACCAAGACCCATTCACCCATCATCCTAAATCACTCCAAGCCTCATTCACCCTTCATTATAACTCCCAACAAGCGCCATTCACCCACCATCCTAAATCACACCAAGACTCATACACATCATGCTTACACACACCAAGACCTGTGCACCCATCATCCCAACTCAGGCCAATTCCCATTCACCCATCATCCTAACTTACACCATGCCCCATTCACCCATCATCCTAACGCACACTAAGAGCCATTCATCCATCATCCTTACTCACTGCATGCCGCATTCACCCATCAACCTAACTCACAGCAAGACCCATTCACCCATCATCCTAACTTACACCATGCCCCATTCACCCATCATCATAACTCACACCAAGCCCCATTCACATATCTTCATAACCCACACCAAGGACAGTCCTCCAGCATCCTAACTCACAGAAAGCACCATTCAACCATCATCCATACACACAAAACCCCATTCACACATCATCGTAACTCAAACCAAGCCCCATTCAACCATCATCCTAACTGACACTAAAAGCCATTTCCCCATCATCCTAACTCCGATCAAGCCCCATTCAACCGTCATCCTAACTCAAACAAAGACACATCCACTCCTCATCCTAACACATTCGAAGACGCATTCACCCATCATCCTAGCTAACACAAAGACATATTCAACCATCATCCTAATTCACATCAAGCCTCATTCAGCCATCATACTAACTCACTCCAAGACTCAATCACTCATCATCGTAACTCACACCAAGACACATTCATCCATCATTCTAAATTGGACCAAGCTCAATTGACCCATCATCCTATCTCGCACCAAGACCCATTGACCCATCACTCCAACGCACAACAAGCCCCATTCACCCATCATCCTAAATCACTCCAAGCCCTATTTACCCATCATCCTGACTCACACCAGGACCCATTCACCCTTCATCCTAAGTGATACTAAGACACAATCACCCATCATCCTAACTCACACTAGGACCCATTCACCCTTCATCCTATGTCACTCCAAGACCAATTCACACATCAGCCTAACACATCCGAAGAGGCATTCACCCATCATCCTAACTCATACGAAGACCCATTCACCCATCAGCCTAACTCAAACCAAGACCATTTCACGCATCATCCTAAATCACTCCAAGACCCTTTCACCCACCTTCCTTACTCGCCCCAAGCCCCATTCAATCATCATCCTAACTTACACCAAGCCCCATTCACACATCAACCTACCTCACACCAACCCACATTCACCAATCATCCTAACTCATCTAACAACCATTCCCCCATCTTCCTAACGCACACCAACACCAATGCACCCAACATCCTATTTCAGACCAAGCCCCATTCACCCATCGTTCTAACGCACGCTAAGTGCAATTCATCCATCATCCTAAATCACAGCAAGCCCCTTTCACCCATCAACCTAACTGCCACTAAATGCCATGCACTCATTATCCTAACTGTCATCAGACACATTCACTCCTCATCCTAACTCACACCAAGACCCCTTCACCCACCATCCTAAATCAAACCAAGCCCCATTCACCTATCATCCTAACTCACATCAAGCCCCATTCACCCATCATCTTAACTCAATGTAAGCACCATTCACCCATCATCCTGACTCACACCAAGCCCCATTCACCAATCATCTTAACACAAACCAAGCCCCATTCGCCCATCAACGTAACACTCACCAGCCCCATTCACCCATCATCATAAGTCACACCAAGCAACATTCACCCATCATCCTAACTCACAATAAGTTCCATTCCCCCATCATCCTAACTCACTCCAAGCCCCATTCAATCATCATCGAAATTCACACGAAGACCCATTCACCAACCATCCTAAATCAAACCAAGCCCCTTTCACCATCATCCTCAGTTAAACCAAGCCCCATTCACCCAAAATCCTAACTCAGACCAAGACCCATTCAACCATCATCCTAACTCAGACCAAGACCCATTCACCCATCATCCTAACTCAGACCAAGTCCAATTCACCCATCATCTTAACTCACACCAAGACCCATTCACTCATCATCCTCACTTAGATCAAGACCCATTCACACAGCATCCTAACTCACGCCAAGAAACATTCACTCATCATCCTAACTCACACGAAGACCGATTCACCCATCATATTGACTCACACCAGGACCCATTCACACCATCCTAAATTACAGCAAGCCCCATTCACACATCATCCTAACACACACGAAGACCTATTCATCCATCTTCCTAAATCACACCAAACGCATTCATTTGTCATCCTAACTCACACCAAGGCACATTCACCCATCATCCTAAAGCACTCCAAGCCACATTCCTCCATAATCCTAACGCACACCAAGCCCTATCATCCTAAGTTACACCAAGCTGAATTGACCCATCATCCTATCTCACACCAAGACAAATTGATCCATCATGGTGAATCTGTCCAAGCCCCATTCACCCATCTTCCTCACTTACACCAAGCCCCATCATTCTAACTCACACCAAGACCCATTCATAAATCATTCTAACTCAAACCAAGCCCCATTCACCCATCATCCTAAATCAGTCCAAGCCCCATTCACCAATCTTCCTAACTTACAAAATGCCCAATCATCCTAACTCACTCCAAGACCCATTCAAACATCATCCTAACTCACAGCTAGCCCCATTCACCCATCTTTCTAACTTAAAACAAGCCCAATCATCCTATCTCACACCAAGACCCATTCACCCATCATCCTCTAAAACTAGCCCAATCATCCTATCTCACACCAAGACCCATTCACCCATCATCCTCACTTAGACCAAGACCCATTCACACAGCATCCTAACTCACGCCAAGAAACATTCGCTCATCATCCTAACTCACACGAAGACCGATTCACCCACCATATTGACTCGCACCAGGACCCATTCACACACCATCCTAAATTACAGCAAGCCCCATTCACACATTATCCTAACACACACGAAGATCTATTCATCCATCTTCCTAAATCACACCAAACACATTCATCCGTCATCCTAACTCACACCAAGGCACATTCACCCATCATCCTAAATCACTCCAAGCCACATTCCTCCATAATCCCTACGCACACCAAGCCCTATCATCCTAAATTACACCAAGCTCGATTGACCCAGCATCCTATCTCACACCAAGACACATTGACTCATCATGCTAAATCAGTCCAAGCCCCATTCACCAATCTTCCTAACTTACAACATGCCCAATCATCCTATCACACACCAAGACCCATTCACCCATCATCCTAACTCACATCTAGCCCCATTCACCCATCTTCCTAACTTAAAACAAGCCCAATCATCCTATCTCACACCAAGACCCATTCACCCATCATCCTAACTCACAAAAGCACCGTTCAGCATTCTTTGTAACACACACCAAGGCCATTCCCCCATCATCCTAAATCCCACCAAGCCCCATTCACACATGATCAAAACTCACACCAAGCACAATTCACCGATCATCATAACTCACACAGAGCCACATTCACGCAACATACTAACACATCTGAAGATGCATCATCCTAACTCGCACCAAGACCAATTAACCAATCATTCTAAGTCACACCAAGACCCATTCACTCATCAACCTAACTCAAACCAAGCCCCATTCACCAATCATTCTAACTTGCACCAAGCCCCATTCACGCATCATTCTTACTCACACCAAGCCTCATTCACACAGCATCCTAACTCACACCAAGGCCATTCCCCGATCATCCTAACTCCCACCAAGCCCCATTCACCCATCATTGAAACTCACACCAAGCCACATTAAGCCATCTTCTTAACTCACACCAATGCCATTCCCCCATCATCCTAACTCCCAGCAAGCCTCATTCACACATCATCCTAACTCACACCAAGACTCATTCAACCATCATCCTAAGTCACACCAAGATGCAATCGCCCATCATCCTAACTCGCACAAATACCCATTCATGCATCATCCTTACTCACACCAAGCCCCATACACACATAATCCTAACACACACGAAGACCTAATCACATCTCATCCTAACTCACAACAACAGCCATTCACCCACCATCCGAACTCACACCAATTCATTCACCCGTCATCCGAACTCACAACAAGTCCCATTCACCCATCACCTTAACTCACACCAAGCCACATCATCGTAAATTACACCAAGCTCCATTGATGCAACACCCTAACTCACAACAAGCCCCATTCACCCATCATCCCAACTCATACCAAGCCCTTTCAAACTAAATTACACCAAGCCCCATTCATCCATCATCCTGACACACACCAAGACTCATTCACCGATCATCCTAACTCACACCAAGCCGCATTCACCAATCATATTAAATCCGTCCAATCCCCATTCACCCATCATCATAACTTTCACCAAGCCCCATCATCCTAAATCACACCAAGACCCATTCAATCATCATCCTAACTCACACCAGCCCCATTCACCCATCATCCTAATTTACACAAATCCCCATTCACACATCATCTTAACTCACACCAAACCCAATTCACCCATCATCCTAACACACACCCAGACCTATGCACACATCATCCTAACTCAGAACAAACCCCATTCACCCATCATCCTAACTCACACTAATCCCCATTCACCCATTATCCTAAATTACATCAATCCCCATTCACCCATCATCCTAACTTACACCAAGACCAAATTATCCATCATCCTAAATTACACCAAGGCCCATTCACCCATCATCCTAACTCACACGAAGAACCATCCACCCATCATCCTAACTCAGAACAAGACACAATCAAACCTCATCATGATGCACACCAAGCCTCATTCACCCATCGTCCTAACTGACACCAAGCTCCATTTACACCCATCCCCATTCACACATCATCGCAACGCACACCAAGACCCATTCACCCATCATCCTATCTCACACCAAGAAACATCCACACATCATTCTAACTCGCACCAAGCCCCTTTCAACCATCATCCTAACTCACACCAGGTGCTTTTAACATCATCCTAACACACACCAAGACCTATGCACCCATCATCCTAACTCAGACCAAACCCCATTTACCCATCATCCTTTCTCACACTAATCCCCATTCAACCTTCATCGTAATTTACACCAAACACCATTCACCCATCATCCTAACTCACACTAATCCCCATTCACCCATCATCCTAAATTACACCAAGGCAAATACACCCATCATCCTAACTCACACCAAGAACCATCCACCCATCATCCTAACTCAGAGCAAGCACCATTCCCCTAATATCCTAAATCACACTAAGACCCATCCACCCATCATGATATCTCAGACGAAGATACAATCACACCTCATCCTAAATCACACCAAGCCCCATTCATCAAACATCCTAACTCACACCAAGCCCCATTCACCCATCATCATAACTCACACCAAGCCCCATTCTCCCATCTTCCTAACTCACACCAAGCCCCATTCATCCATCACCCTAACTCACAGCAAGTACCATTCACCCAACATCCTAACTCACACCAAGAACCATTCACCCATCACCCTAACTCAGACCAAGCCCCATTCACCCATCATCTTAACTGACACCAAGACCCATCCACACAGCTTCCTAACTCACACCATTCCAATTCACACATCATCCTATCCTACACCAAGCACCATTCACCCATCATCCTACCTTACACCAAACCGCATTCACACATCAACATAACACACACGAAGACCCATTCACACTTCATCCTAATTCACAACAACAGCCATTCACTCATCGTCCTAACTCACACCAAGACCCATTCACCCACCATCCTGACTCACTCCAAGACACCATCACCCCTCATTATAACGCACACCAAGTCCCAGTCACCCTTCATCCGAAATAACTCCATGGCCCATTCACGCATAATACTAACTCACACCAAGCCACATCACCCTAAATTACTCCAAGCTCCATTGACACATCATCCTAACTAACACCAAGACACATTCAGCCATCATCCTATCTCACACCAAGAAGCATTCAGCCATCATCCTAAATTACACAAAGCCCCATTCACCCATCATCCTAACTCACACCAAGCCCTATTCACACATCATGCTAACTCACACCAAGCCTCATTCACATATCATCCTAACCCACTCGAAGCCTCATTCACCCATCATCCGAACCCACATCAATCCCCATTCGCCCATCACCCTAACTCACAGCAAGCACCATTCACCCAACATTCTAACTCACACCAAGACGCATTCACCCATTTTCCTAGCACACACCAAGACCCATTGACACATCATCCTATCTCACACCAAGCCTCATTCACCCATCATCTTAACTGACACCAAGAAACATCCACACAGCTTCCTAACTCACATCAAGCCCCATTCACACATCATCCTAACCCACACCAAGCCCCATTCACCCATCATCCTTACTCGCACCAAGCCCCATTCACCCATCTTCGTAACACAAACCAAGGCCCATTCACACATTATTCTATCTCACACCAAGCCCCATTCATCTGTAATCCTAATTACCCCAAGACTTATTCACCCATCATCCTAACTCACACCAAGTCCCATTCACCCATCATCCTAACTCACAACAAGCGTCATTCACCCTTCATGCTAACTCACACCAAGGCCCGTTTATCATCATCCAACACAGAGGAGGACCCACTCACCCATCATTCTAACTCTCAGCAAAACCCATTCACCCATCGTCCTAACTCACAGCAAGCATCATTCACGCAAAAAAATGACTCACACCAAGACACATTCACCGATCCTAACATACACCAAGCCCCATTCACCCATCGTCCTATCTTACACCAAGCCCCATTCATCCATCATTCAAGTTTACACCAGGCCCCATTCAAACATCATCCTAACACACAAGAAACCCATTCACACATCATCCTAACTCACACCAAGAACCATTGACCAATCGTTCTAACTCACACTTTGTCCCATTCCCCCATCATCCCAACTCACAACAAGCGTCATTCACCCTTCATCCTAACTCACACCAAGGCCCGTTCATCATCATCCAACACAGAGGAGGACCCACTCACCCATCATCCCAACTCTCAGCAAAACCCATTCACCCATCGTCCTAACTCACAGCAAGCATCATTCAGGCAAAATCCTGACTCACACCAAGACACATTCAACGATCCTAACATACACCAAGCCCCATTCAGCCATCGTCCTATCTTACACCAAGCCCCGTTCATCCATCATTCAAATTTACAGGAGGCCTCATTCACACATCATCCTAACACACACGAAACCCATTCACCCATCAACCTAACTCACACCAAGCCTCGTCATCCTAAATTACACCAAGCCCTATTCACCCATCATCCTGACTCACACCAAGACTCATTCACCCATCATCCTCACTCACAACAAGCCCCATTCACTTATTATTCTAACACAGTCCAAACCCAATTCACCCATCACTCTAACTTACACCAAGCCCCATCATCCTAACTCATACTATACCGCATTCAAACATCATCCTAACGTACACCAAGTCCCTTTCATCCACCATTCATACACCCATCAACCTAAATCACAGCAAGCATCATTCATGCAACATCCTATCTCACACCAAGACCCAGTCACCCATCATCCTAGCACACACCAAGCCCCATTCACACATCATTCTAACTCTCACCAAGCCCCATTCACACATCATTGTAACCAACGCCAAAACCCATCGATACAGCTTCCTAACTCACACCAAACATGGGAAGCACGGTGGCATAGTGGTTAGCACTGTTGCCTCACAGTGCCAGTGACCCGGGTTCGAATCCGGCCTCGGGTGACTGTCTGTGTGGAGTTTGCACATTTTCCCCGTGTTTGCGTGGGTTTCCTCCGGGTGCTCCGGTTTCCTCCCACAATCCAAAGATGTGCGGGTTAGGTTGATTGGCTATGATAAATTGACCCTTAGTGTTAGGGGGGGATTAAATACGTGGGGTTACGGGGGTAGGGTGTGATATGTGTAGGGGTTACGGGGATCGGGTGGGATATGTGTCGGTGCAGGCTCGATGGGCCGAAATGGCCTCTATCTGCACTGTGCGGTTTCTGTGATTCTCTTCTCTCTGATAAACCCCATTCACAGATCATCCTAACCCACACCAAGCACCATTCACACATCATCCAAACTCACACCAAGCCCCATTAACCCATCATTCTAAGTCACACCAAAGCCCAATCACCAATCATCCTAACTCATACAAAGACACATTAACTCATCATTATAACACATCCGAAGACGCATTCACCCATCATCCAAACTCACAGCAAGACATATTCACACATTATCCTAACTCACACCAAGACACATTCACACGTTATTCCAACTCACAAGAAGACCCATTCAACCATCATCCTAACTGAAACCAAGACCCATTCATGCATCATCCTAAAGCGCTCCAAGCTCCATTCAACCACCTTCCTAATTCGCACCAAGCCCAATTCGAACATCATCCTAAATCACACCAAGCCCCATTCACCAATCATCCTAACTCACACCAAGACGCATTCACCCATCATCCGAACACACACCAAGAGCCATTCATCCATCATCCTAACTCACTGCAAGCCCCATTCACACATCATCCTAACTCACATCAAGCCCCATTCACCCATCATCGTAACTCACACCAAGTCCCATTCACCCATC
Organism: Somniosus microcephalus; assembly: GCF_052327205.1. Lineage (NCBI taxonomy): Eukaryota > Metazoa > Chordata > Chondrichthyes > Squaliformes > Somniosidae > Somniosus > Somniosus microcephalus. The sequence goes on along the minus strand of NC_140990.1, from coordinate 143,843,667 downwards.
ATCCTAACTCACACCAAGACCCGTTCATCCTCATCCTAACTCACACGAAGACCCATTTACATGTCATCCGACATCACAACAACACCCAATCACCCATCGTCCTAAATCACACCAAGACCCATTCAGACACCATCCTGACTCAAACCAAGACACTTGCACCCATCATCCTAACTTACACCAAGCCTCGTTCACACATCATCCGAACACACATGGGGACCCATTCATACATCATCCCAACTCACCCCTGTACCCATTCAACCATCATCCTAACTCACACCAAACCCATTCACCCGTCATCCTAACTCACACCAAGACCCATTCACCCAACATCCTAAACCAATCCAACCCCATTCACCCATAATGCTAACTCACACAAAGCCCCATCATCATACATTGCACCAAGGTCCATTGACCCATCATACTAATTCACACCAAGACCAATGAACCCATCATCCTAAATCACACCAAGCCCCATTCACCCATCATCCTGACTCACACCAAGACTCATTCACTCTTCATCCTAACTCACACCAAGCCCCGTCAACCTAACTCACACCAAGACACATTCAATCATCCTCCTAACTCACACCTAGCCCCATTCACCCATCATTCTAATTGGCACCAAGCCCCATTCACACATCATCCTAACACATACGAAGATCCATTCAAACATCACCTAACTCACACCAAGAGATATTTGCCCATCATCCTAACACACACCAAGCCGCATTCACCCACCATCCTAACTAACACCAATCCCCATTCACCAACCATCATAATTCACTCCAAGCCCCATTCTCCCATCATCACAACTCACACCAAGACCCAATCGCCCATCATCATAACTCACATGAAGCCACATTCACCCGTCATCATAACTCAGAACAAGCCCCGTTCGCCCATCATCCTAACTCACACCAAGACACATTCACACATCATTCTAACTCACACCAAGACCCTTTTAATCATTATTCCAACTGTCAAGGAGACCCATTCACCCATCATCCTAACTCACACCAAGACCCATTTGCCCATCAGTCTAACTCACACGAAGCCGCATTCACCCATCATCCTAACTCACACCAATCCCCATTCACCAACCATCATAATTCACTCCAAGCCCCATTCACCCATTATCATAAAGCACACCAAGCCACATTCACACTTCATCATAACTCAGAACAACCCCCATTCACCCATCATCTTATCTCACACCAAGACCCACTCACCCATCAGCCTAACTCACATCAAGACCCATTCACCCATCATCCTAACTCACACCAAGCCCATTCACCCATCACCCTTACTCACACCAAGACAAATTCACCCATCTTCCTAATTCACACCAAGCCCCATTCGTCTATTATCCTAACTCACACCAAGTCCCGTTCACACTTCATCCGATCTCACAACAAGACTCATTCACCCATCATCCAAACACACACCAAGGCCTATTCACCCATCATCCTATCTCACACCAAGCACCATACACCCGTCATCCTTACTCACACCAAGACTCATCCACCCATCATCCTAACTCACACCAAAACCCAGACACCCATCATCCTAACGTACACCAATTCCCATTAAGCCTATCTTCTATGTTTCTATGTTTCTAACCATCATCCTAACACATATCAAGGCCTATTCACTCATCATCCTAACTTACAACAATGCTCATTCATCCCAAATCCTAACTCACACCAAGGCCCATTCAACAATCGTCCAAACGTACACCAAGTCCCAATCACGAATCATCCTAACTCACACCAAGACCCATTCACCCATAACCCTAACTTATACCAGACCTATTCACCCATCATCCTAACTCACACCAAGACACAGTCACCCATCATCATAACGCACACCAAGCCCCATTCACCCATCAACCTTAGTCATACCAAGCCTCATTCACCCATCATTCTAACTCACACCAAGACGCATTCAAACATCATCCTAACAGACACCAAATCCCATTCACCCACAATCCTAAATCACAACAAGCCCCTTTCACCCATCATCGTAACTTACACCAAGACCCATTCACAAATCATCCTAACTAACAACAAGAAACATTGACCCATCATGCTAACTCAAAAAAGCCCCATTCATGCATCATACTCAATCACATCAAGACCCATTGAATCATTATCAAAGCTCACACCAAGGTCCGTTCATCATCATCCTAACTCACACGAAGTCCCAGTTACCCATCATCCTAACTCACAACAACACACATTCACCCATCGTCCTAACTCACCCCAAGACCCATTCTCCCATTATTCCAACTCACAAGGAGACACAATCACCCATCATCCTAACTGAAACCAAGACCCATTCAAGCATCATCCTAAAGCGCCCCAAGCTCCATTCACCCATCTTCCTAACTCGTATCAAGCCCCATTCAAACATCATCCTAACTCACACCAAGCCCCATTCACCAATTATACTAACTCACAGCAAGCCCCATTCACTCATCATCCTAAATCACTCCACGCCCCATTCACACATCGTCCTAACTCACACCAAGACGCATTCACCCATCATCCTAACACACAACAAGACCTATGCACCCATCATCCTAACTCATACCAAGCCCAATTCACACATCATCCTATCTTACACCATGCCCATTCACCCATCATCCTAACGCACACAAAGAACCATTCATCCATCAATCTAACTCACAGCAAGCCCCATTCATCCGTCATCCTAACTCACACCTAATCCCTTTCAGCCATCTTCGTAACTCACACCAAGGCCGTTCTCCCATCATCCGAACTCGCACCAAGCCCCATTCACCCATCATCATAACTCACACCAAGTCCCATTCACCCATCATCCGAAATCACATCAAAACCATTCACTCATTATCCTAACTCACACCAAGGCACGTTCATCATCATCCTAACTCACACGAAGACACATTTAAACATCATCCTAACTCACAACAACACCCATTCACCCATCGTCCTATCTCACACAAAGACCCATTCAGACACCATCCTGACTCAAACCAAAACACATTCACCAAACATCCTAACTTAAACTAAGCCCCATTCAACCATCATCCTAACTTACACCAAGCTGCATTCACACATCATCCTAACACACAAGAGGGCCCATTCATACATGATCCTAACTCACAGAAAACCCATTCACCCGTCACCTTAACTCACACCAAGACCCATTTAACCATCATCCTTAACCACTCCAAGCCCCATTCATCCATAATGCTAACTCGCACCAAGCCCCATCATTCTACATTACACCAAGCTCCATTGACACATCATCCTAATTCACACCAAGACTCATAAACCCATAATCCTAGCTCACACCAAGGCCCATTCACCCATCATCCTAAATCACTCCAAGCCCCATTCACCCAACATCCTGACTCACACCAAACTCATTCACCCATCATCCTAACTCACACCAAGCCCCATCATCCTAACTCACACCAAGACCCATTCAATCAACCTCCTAATTCACACATAGCCCCATTCACCCATCATTCTAATTTGCACCAAGCCCCATTCACACATCCTCCTAACACATACGAAGACCCATTCACCCATCATCCTAACTCACACCAAGAGCCATTTGCCCATCAGCCTAACTCACACCAAGCCGCATTCACCCATCATCCTAATTCACACCAATCCCCATTCACACATCCTCCTAACACATACGAAGACCCATTCACCCATCATCCTAACTCACACCAAGAGCCATTTGCCCATCAGCCTAACTCACACCAAGCCGCATTCACCCATCATCCTAATTCACACCAATCCCCATTCATCAACCATCACAATGCACTCCAAGCCCCATTCACCCATCATCAAAAAGCACACCAAGACCCATTCGCCCATCATCATAACTCACATCAAGCCACATTCACCCATCATCATAACTCAGAACAACCCCCATTCATCCATCATCCTAACTCAACCAAGACCCTCTCACCCATCATCGTAACTCACATCAAGACCCATTCCCATCATCATAACTTACACCAAGCCCCATTCACCAATCATCCTTACTCACACCAATACCAATTCACCCATCATCCTAATTCACGCCAAGCTACATTCACCTATCATCCTATCTCACACCAAGCCCCATACACCCATCATCCTAACTCAGACCAAGGCCTATTCACCCATCATCGTAACTTGCACCAAGGCACATTCACCCATCATCCTCACTCACACCAAGAAACATTGACCCATCATGCTAACTCAAAAAAGCCCCATTCATGCATCATCCTCAATCACATCAAGACCCATTAAATCATCATCAAATCTCACACCAAGACCCGTTCACCATCATCGTAACACACACGAAGTCCCATTTACCCATCATCTTAACTCATAGCAACACCCATTCACCCATCGTCCTAACTCACACCAAGACAAATTCACCCAACATCGTAACTTAAACTAAGCCCCATTCACCCATCATCCTAACTTACACCAAGCCCGATTCACACATCATCCTAACACACATGAAGACCCATTCATACATCATCCTAACTCACACCAAGACCCATTCAATCATCATCCTAACTCACACCAAGCCCATCATCCTAAATTACACCAAGCGTTATTCACCCAGCATCCTAAATCACACCAAGCCCCATTCACCCATAATCATAAATCAGTCCTAGCCCCATTCACCAATCATCCTAACTTACTCCAAGCCCCATTCACCCATAATCATATATCAGTCCAAGCCCCATTCATCAATCATCCTAACTTACACCAAGCCACATCATCATAACTCACACAAAGACCCATTCACCCATCGTTCTGTCTCACAACAAGACACATCCACCCATCATCCTAACTTACACCAAGCCCCATTCACCCATCATCCAAACTTACACCAAGACCCATTCACCCATCATCCTAACTCTCACCAAGCCCCACTCACTCATCATCCTAACTCACACCAAGGACTATCCACATATCTCCCTAATCTCACACCAAGCCCCACTCACCCATCATCCTAACTCACACCAAGACCCATTCACCCATCATCCTAACTCACACCAAGCCCCATTCACCCATCATCCAAACTCATACCAAGACCCATTCACACATCATGCTAAATCACTCCAAGCCCCATTCACACATAATCCTAAATCACACCAAGCCACATCATCCTAAATTATACTAAGCTCCATTGACCCATCACCCTAACTCACAATCGATTGCAAGCTGTTCATTGTTTCAGAAGAAAATGGCTGGGAATGTTTGCCATTGCATACCTGCCTTCATATATTTTAATCTAATTTCCCAATGTACCTCAGCCAACTCTCCCCTCATACCTCCGTAATTGGCACTGTATAAACTTAACACCCTAATTTGGGACTTAAGCACAGCACTCTCAAACTTAATATGGAATTCTCTCATAATTTGATAAAATCTATATATTTTAAAGTTTGTTTATGATATTTCAGCTTATATCTTAATCCCATGAGTATGCCCCATTTTTTTTACTCACTGTAAAATGATTAAAAATGAATGACAATCAGTGCTTTTAACTTCCTGGTTTGCTGTCTGTAAGAAGTATTCAATGTGATTGGCTGCTTAGACTGCTTGATGATATTTCTGTTGCTGAACTTTGGAGATCCCCTATAGGTAACGCCAGAATGAAATTAATGTCGGGAATGGTGAGATCCAGGCCGCAGAGATTGCTTGTTGTTTGTGTACAGTTTTCTTTGAGGTCGGCTGCGAGCGCCGTCACTTGGCTGCTGACCACAAAATCCGATCCTCTTCCTTTAACCTATCTTTCTTTCCCTCTCTTTATTTGGTTTACTGTACATGATTTGGCTTTGAATTAACTATTCTAACTCACACTTATTGGTTCAAAATCTGCATGTCTAAGTTAGGATTTTTTCAGGCTGGTTGTTTAATGAGACACAGTTACTTGCGCTGTTCACACCAGTCCCAGATACCACACTCCTTTCTAATGACAGCAAGTTCCAGTGCAAAAACCCATGTGAATTCTGTGGGCAAGTGTAAGTGTAATGAATGACTGGAGCCGATCGTTGACCACTGACCAAAATTAACCAATCAGATTGAAAAATCCACGTCTGAACCAGGAATTTTAAGTTACAATTCTTTAATCAAAACCAAATCATGTACAGGAAGCGAAATAAAGTGAAGGAAAGAAATGTAGGATAAAGGGAGAAAGAAAAAAGAGAGAGAAATAAACATTTTTATCATTTACATTAAAAAAACTTCTCCAACAATAATTAAAACCTGAAGCAATGAGACTCCACACTTGTGAAACATAATTTCCAGTGCCAGAGAGGTTGTTCGCAGAAATTAAGACTTATCACGCCATTAAATAATCATTATCACTTCAATGTACAAGCCCGAAGTGATTCCTGTGTGTTAAGTGGGTAACTGTCACTTAACTATCCGAACTTCACTCCCTTCCATGTATTTGAATGCTGAGTCTCTAGACGAGATACCGGTTTAACGAAGCTCCAGAAGGAGCAGGGCATCTCGGACAGCAACTTTCTGATTTTAGCATTTAACTGTGCATGTGATGACGCCGGAAGTTGCGGTCAGAGTTATTCTTGAATTCAAAGCCTCACTTTGACATTTTCTGCAAAATCCAGGCCTAACGTTATTAAACAATGGGGCAGAATTTTGGGTCTCCACGGGTGCGTATGCACGGGGTACTCACCCGTAGGCCCAATGGAAGTGCCGGTTTCCTGCATGCACTGCACATGCGCGGGGAACCGGCACTTCCGTTCCTCTGAACGAAGGGGTTCAGAGGTCGAATGCGTGCGCGGGAGAGGCTGTGCGTGCGCATCGAACTTCGTTTTTTTTTACAGGTTTTCCCGCGAGGGTAAGCATGCAGAAGTTAGAAATGTAAAAAGCAGGCGTAAGGCCTACTTTTTACAAGGTAAGTGGTAAATTAATTAAAATTAAAACATTTTTCCCACAGGTTTATTATTTTTTAATACTTTAAAGCAAGGTAAGTTTATTTTTAGCCCCGTTAGAAAATAAAATTATTTTTTTTTAAATTTAAATTATTGTTTATTGTATATTTCATGTAATTTATAGTTTATTTAAAAAATGTGATTTTATAAATATATTTGAAGATTTAGTGATATTTTGGGGCCATAATATTTATAAGTCTTGACAGCACCTCCTGTCAGGCTTATGAATGGAGTATTCCCTGCTCCGATTGGCTCCCCATGGCCCACGTGATCCCAGGTGACGCATCAAACTAACTGCGCCCCTGGGATATGCAAGCACTGTGCACTGGCAGCTGGACCAGGCCCCGGGTCGGAATTCCACAGGGCCCCAGAGCACAACGGCCAGGCAAGGTAAGTGCACATCGGGGGCTTACACCCACAGGAAGCGCCTGACTCGAATTTCTGGGCCATTATGTCAGGGCACTGATCAGGAATAGACATGTTGGCACGGATTTTGCTGTAGAACTAACGGCGAGGCTATCAGTGCTTTGCGCATTAACAGGAACCAGCGTGGCTTAAGATAAGAGACTGCAAATCGGCTGTGAAGGAGAATAATCCTGAATCAGTTGTGTGTGTGTGAGTGACTCTCAAATTAAATTTTAGTTTCAAAAAATCAAAGAACAGAAATCTGCGATGCAATATTTTCTGAAATTATCTTTTAAAAATGAGGTGAATCGCTGGGAAACACCACGAGACAATTATAACTTAAATCCAGCAAGTCAGCGATTTTTATTTCGATAATAACTTAATACAATAGCTTACCTGGGATTCCGAGAGCTGCAAGAACGATATAATAAATGGTATAAATCAGGCCCTTTGGTGGTGCATGCATTTTCCCTGAGAAGCGATAGTATCTGAGCTCTGAGCCATTCTCTGTGACCCGTTTAAAGGTCCCACTTTTTATATCTGGTGTTACTCTCCCGAGAGACAATTAGCTCACATCGTAAATTTATATTATTTAGTCATTTAAACAGATAGCTTTCCAATTATTTTCACCGATGACAATTTATCTTCATTGCGGTCCCTGGAACAAACAGATATGAGTCACTTTTACTCGAATGACTTAGATGCAATAGAACAGATTAAAATAGACATTATACTGTTTAAAAACGAAATATTTAAACACTACGATAGCAATCCGATGGCATATTTTCAGGAGATCCTATGAAAAGCTTGTTGTGCAGTTGCCATGGTGAAACTAAGACCCAAGCACGAAAAAATTGTCACTGTTGAGCCTTGTTTAAAATTATTTGACAGAGTGAAGGAAACCAGGTTGAAGTATCTGAGAGGGCAACAAGGTGCTAACTGAATTATGGACGACAAATAAAGAGTAGTCTTGAAATAGAAGGGGTCAGACAGAAGTTGCTGTCAGTTTCACAGGGTAATGACAGCGAAAGCTGACAGTTTCGCCATCACTGCAACCGAAAAATCTGGGCCATTACATCTACTGCATTAGCCTAATCTACCCTTAATGTTACCTCCTCAAATAATTCAATGCGCTTGGTCAGGCATGACCTTTCCTTTTGGAATCTACGCTGACTATTCTTTATTATATTTTCAGTTTCGGGATGTTTTTATATTACATCTCTTAGTAAGTATTGAGTAAGTAGCAATAAATATAAAACCCAATTGTAATAGCTCCTACACGTATGTAAAATGGAAGAGAGTAACTAAAGTAAGCCTTGGCTCCTTACAGGCTGAGACAGGTGAAATTATGATGGGGAATAATGAAATGGCATAGACGTTAAAGGAATATTTTGTATCCGTCTTCAGAGTAGTAGACACAGAAACATTCCAAAAATAATGGGGAACGAAGGGTTTAATAAGAGTGCGGAACTTAAAGTAATTATTAGCAGTAGAGAAAAACTCCTTGAGAAACGAACAGGACTAAAAGTCTACAAATCCCCTGAATCTGATGGCCTACATCCTAGGGTTCTAATCGAAGTGGGTTCAGAAATATTGGATGCATTGGTTGTGATCTTCCAAAATTTCTTAGATTCTAGAACGGTAGTTGCGGATTGGGAGGTAGCACATGTAACATTGCTATTCAAGAAAGGAGGGAGCGACAAAAAAGGGAACTACAGGCCAGCTAGCCTGATATCAGTCGTCGGGAAAATGCTCAAATACATTATTAAGGAAGTGGTAATAGGGCACTTAGAAAATCATATCTCCAATAAGTTTGTTATACATGATTTCCATTTCATAAAACCATGTTGACTCTGCCTTATCATTTTATTAAAGGGAAATCGTGATGATCTAATTTATTAGAGACTAGCTGGAGTGCCCGGCGGTGCCGAGGTTTTTTTGAGGGGATGTTGTTGTTGGAAGAGAGCGAGAAAGCGACTGGGGGGAAGAGAGAGAGCTTCTGGGGGGAAGAGAGAGAGCGACTGGGGGGAAGAGAGAGAGCGACTGGGGGTAAGAGAGAGAGTGACTTGGGGGAAATGAGAGAGCAAATGGGGGGGGAAGAGAGAGTTCGACTGGGGAGAAGAGAGAGAGCGACTGGGATGAAGAGAGAGAGTGACTGGGGTGCAAGTGAGAGAGCGACTGGGGGGAAGAGAGAGAGAGAGTGGGGTTAAGAGAGAGAGCGACTGGGGGTAAGAGAGAGAGCGACTGGGGGGAAGGGGGTGTAGAGGGATGGGGAGGGGGAGGGTAGGGGGAGGGGGGAGTGTAGGGGGAGGGGAGGATGCGGGGGGAAGGGGAGGGGGAGGGGGCAGGAGGAGTGGGTAGGGGGGAGTGGGAGGGGGGAGAGGGGAGGGGGGAGAGGGGGAGGGGAGGGGTGGGGGGGAGGGGGTAAGGGGGAGGGGAAGGGGGAAGTGGTGCAGGGGGAGGGGGAAGGGGGAGGGAAGGGGGAAGAGGGGGAGGGGTGGAGGGAGAGGGGGGAGGGGAAGGGGTGAGGGGAGAGGGGGCGGTGGGGTGTAGGGGGAGGGGGGAAGGGGGCGTGGAGGGGGGAATGGGGTTGGTGTAGGGGGAGGGCGGGTGGGGTGGGTGGAGGGGCAGGGGGGTGTGGGGGGCGGGGGAAGGAGGGGGAGGGGGGAAGGTTAAAAGGGAAGGGGGAGAAAGGGAGGGGGGGAGCCAGCAGACCCTCTCCCCTCTGCCGGCGATGGCTCCGCGGAGCTCCGTGCCGCCCCACGCACTGACATGGCCCAGCCGAGTGCAGCGCCCTGGTAAGCCCGAGCCCTGAGCCCCGCCCCACGCCCTCCCAGGCCCCGGCTTCTCGGCCGCCAATTGCGGCTGGGCCTGCGCTGGAGCAAAGCCGCGGGAACGGGCGTGGGCCGGCTTGAGGCTATGAGAGAGGGCTGGGCGCGGTTGCCTGGGTAACGCTTCCCCCCTTCCCACACTCCCGAGCACCAGCCTCCCGAGCCTCACCCTTCGGAGCCCCGGCCCCCCTCCCGAGACCCGGGCCCCCGCCCGAGCTGCGGCCCCCCACCCGAGCCGTGGGGGGGAAGGAGAGAGAGAGCCGCCGGTCCTCCGGTCGATGTGTTGTGGGCCGACCCCTGATGAGCGCCCGATCAGCTGAGCCCGAGCCCTGCGGTGACCGCAACTGACCTCCCGCTAGGCTCCCTCCCGCCCCGCCAGCCTTTACCAAAATGGCGGCGATGGCTACACTCGGCCCAGTCCCACGCCGCCAGCCTTTACAAAGATGGCAGCGATCACGGGGCGGGCCCAGCGGGAGGGGCGGTGCCTAGCTCAGGCGTGGCTTGGCAACAGAGGCCCAGGCTTCCAGGCCTGCAAAAACGGTGAAAGGTAGGAAAACTATAGAGGTTAGAGAAAAGATTTAAAATTAATTAACATTTTTAGAAACAATTTGTGTTTTAAAAGCAACATTTTTTTTTGATGGAAATCTAGATTTGAAAGAAACACACAGAAAGTGGGAAAAAATATAAACTTACGAATCAAGATGGCTGACACTCACCTCAGTTCAGAATGATAAGGCCCGCCCACATACGCACAGATTGGTCAACCGTCAGGTCACTGAACTGTAGGATTGGTCAATCATCACGTCACTCAACTCTAGGAGGGCCCGCCTGCACACACAATGAACCCGCCCCCACTTGATGCTAATGAGCGGATAATGAGCAGAATTTTGAACATTTTTTGGATACCGTCAGCACAATTGTTGTCCGACCAATAAGTAAATATGCCTACAAGAGCCCCCTAATGATGAGCTTTCTTTTGATGTAACATATGTGTAGGTACGCTCTGTACCTTTTGATTGTATAGCCGGACAGACAGACAGACAGAGAGACAGAGAGACAGACAGAGAGAGATACTGTTTTATATATATAGATTTTTGAGGATGTAACTAGCAGAGTAGATATAGGGGAACCAGTGGATGTAGTTTATTTGATATTCCAAATGGCATTTGATAAGGTCCCACATAAAAGGTTGCTATGCAAGATAAGGCCTAATGGATTTGGGTGTAATATATTAGCTTGGATAGAGGATTGGTTAACGGCCTGAAAAGAGAGAGTAGGAATAAATGGCTCATTTTCTGTTTAGTAGTCTGTTACTAGGACGGTGCCACAAGGATCATTGCTTGGGCCTGAGCTATTTACAATCTATATTAATGACATAGATGAGGGGACCGAGTGTAATGTATCCAAGTTTAGTCAGGATACAAAGCTAGGTGGGGAAGTAAGCTGTGAGGAAGAAACAAAGTGCTGGCAAAAGGCTATAGACAGGTTAAGGGATTGAGCAATGAGGTGGCAGATGGAGTATAATGTGGGGAAATGTGAGGTTATTTACCTTGATAGGATGAATAGAGCAACAACACATTTTTAAATGGTGAGAAGCTATTAAATGTTGGTGCTCAGAGAGATTTAGGTGTCCACGTACCGGAAACACAGAAAGCTCACATGAAGGTACAGCAAGAAATTAAGAAGGCAAATGGCATTTTGTTGTTTATTGCAAGGGAGTTGGAGTACAATAGTAAGGAAGAATTTGGATTTGGTGGGACTACTCCTGGAGTACTATGTACAGTTTTGATCTCCTTATCTGAGAAAGGAAGTACATGCCTTAGAGGTGGTGTAACAAAGCTTCACTAGATTGATTCCTGGACTGAGAGGGTTATTCTATAAGGAGAGATTGAGTAGATTGGGACTATGCTCTTTGGAGTTTATAAGAATGAGAGGTGATCTGATTGAAACATATAAGATTCCGAGGGAGATTGACAGGGTAGATGCTGAGAGTTTGTTTTCTCTGGCTGGAGAGTCTAGAACTAGGAGACATAGCCTCAGGCTAAGGGGTCGGCCATTTAATACGGAGATTCTGAGGAATTTCTTCACTCAGAGCGTTGTGAATCTTTGAAATTATCTACCAGAGAGAGCTGTGAATGATGACTCGTTTTCCATATGTATCCTCCAAAGTGCATCACTTCTCATTTCTTCGCATTGAACTCCATGTGCCATGCTTCTGCACATTTCAGTAATCCTGAAATCACCAACTACAAATTTGCCAAGTTTCATATCATTTGCAAACTTTAAATTGCTGCTCCCTAAACACAAGTCTTGGTCATTTATAAACAAATGAAAAGGGTAATGCATTCAAAACTGACCCTTGGGGAACAGGACTGCAAAACACCTCCCTGTCTGAAAAACATCCATCTATCACCCTTTGCTTCCTATTACTGAGCCAATTTCGTATTCATACCGCCACTTTTCCCTTAATTCCATCTTCTTAACAAGCCTCCTGTAATGCACTTTATCAAATGCCTTCCGAAAGTCCATATATACAGCATGTAGCTTGATTCAATAAGGAAGTGCATGTCATGATTGATATCTATTGTTTCTTCTGCAGAGGGAACAATGAACCAGAAATAAATGATATTATACAGGCATGTTGAAGGGAGAAAATTGACGGGCGTAATTTAGTGCAAGACACAATACACTAATGCACTCACCTATTAACCATACATTTTTATGGTTAATATGTATACCTATCATGAAAGGATGAGCAGGTTGGGGAGAAGGCTGAGGGGTGACGTGATAAAGGTATTTAAAATTATGAAAGGTTTTTGATAGAGTAGCTACATAGAGAGTGCTTCCACTTGTGGGGAAGAGCAAAACTAGAGGCCATCCATATGAGATAGTCACCAAGAAATACATTAGGGAATTCAGAGGAAAGTTCCTTACCCAAAGAGTGATGAGAATGTGGAACTGGCTACCACATGGAGTGGTTGCAGTGAATAATATGGATGCATTTAAGTGGCAGTTAGATAAACATATGAGGGAGAAGGGTATAGAGGGTTATGCTGATAGAGTTAGATGAGGAAAGACGGGAAGCGGCTCGAGTGGAGCATAAACGCCAGCATGGAATGGTTGGGCTGAATAGCCTGTTTCTGTGACGTATATCCTATGTAGATTGGCTGCCACGTTTCCTACATTACAACAGAGAATACACTTCAATACGCCATTGGCTGTAAATTGCTTCGGGACTTCTGGTTTTTGTGAAAAGAGCTAAATAAATGCTAGTCTTTCTTTTACGTCCTGCATTAAATCAGTCAGGCGGCATTAGGGGGCGCTCCAGTGAGACAGAGCATTCTGTGTTTGGTGGTAAATCACGCAGAGGGCATCAGGGGTGCTCCACTTAGACAGGGCGCTCCTAGTCCTGTGGTAATTCACTCAGAGCAGCAGGGGGCACTCCACTTGGGCATTTACCACAGGACGAGTGCCACACTGTCTAATTGGAACGCCCCGTACTGCTCTCTGGCTGATTCACCACAGGATGAGGGATGCTCTGCCTGACAGCAGTAGGCGGCGCTCCATTTAGACAGTGCACCCCTTGTACCATTGTAAATCAGTGAGAGCATGGTAGGGGGAGCTACACTTAGGCAGGGTGCCCATCGTAAATCGGTCAGTGAGCAAGAGGACATGGTAAAATTAGACAGAGATTAATTAGAGGGCATTAGGGGGCTCTGTACATAGGCAGAGCGTCCATCTTCCTGTAGGAAATCAGCCGGAGCACAGTAGGTTGCGTTATAATTAGAAAAGGCATCCCTCGTGCTGTGGTAAATCAGTCAGAGGACCATAGGGGGCGCTACATTTAGTAAGTGTCTCCCTCCTGGCTCAGTAGGTAGCACCCTCTGCTCTGATTCAGAGGTTGTGTTTTCAATTCGCATTCCAGAGACGGGAGCACAAAAAAATCTAGCATGACACTCTAGTGCAGGGCTAAGGACATGCTGCACTGTCGGAGGTGCAGACCTTCGAATGAGACATTGAACTGATGTCCCAACTGTACCCTCAGGTGGAGGTAAAAGATCCTATGGAACTATTTCGCAAAAGAACAGGGGAGCTATTCCCGGTGTACTGACCAGTATTTAGCCCTCAATCAAGATCATAAAAAAACAGATTATCAAGTCATGATGACATTGCTGTCTGCAGCGCTTCCTGTGCATAAATTGGCTGTTGTGTTTCCTACATTACAACTGAGACTACTCTTCAAAAAGTACGTTATTGGCTGTAAAGTGCATGGGTCACCCAGTGGTCGTGAAAAGAGCTATATGCATGTTTCTTTATTTTTCGTCCTGTGATAAATCAATCAATCAGCAGTAGGGGTGCTACACTTAGACAGAGCCTCTCTCATCCTGTGGTAAATAAGTCAGAGGGCAGCAGGGGACACTAGACTTAGACAGAGCCTCTCTCATCCTGTGGTAAATAAGTCAGAGGGCAGCAGGGGACACTACACTTAGACAGAGCCTCTCTCATCCTGTGGTAAATAAGTCAGAGGGCAGTAGGGGGCGCTGCACTTAGACAGAGCCTCTCTCATCCTGTGGTAAATCAGTCAGAGGGTGGTAGGGGGCGCTACAATTAGACAGAGCCTCTCTCATCCTGTGGTAAATCAGTCAGAGGGCAGTAGGGGGCGATACAATTAGACAGAGTCTCTCCCATCCTGTGGTAAATCAGTCAGAGGGCAGTAGGGGGCGCTGCACTTAGACAGAGCCACTCTCATCCTGTGGTAAATCAGTCAGAGGGTGGTAGGGGGCGCTACAAATAGACAGAGCCTGTCTCATACTGTGGTAACTCAGTCAGAGGGCAGTAGGGGGTGCTCCACTTAGAAAGAGCCTCTCTCATCCTGTGGTAAATCAGCCAGAGGGCGGTAAGGTGCGTTACATTTAGGCAGATGTGGTAAAAGAAAGTAAATGGGTCATAGGATGCGCTCCAATTAGACAGAACGTGCCTCATGCTGTATTAAATCAGAACAGTAGGGGACGCCACATTTGCAAGGAGCATCCCTCGTCCTGTGGTGAATAAGTCAGAGGGCAGTAAGGGGCGTTCCAATTTGAAAGCACCCCTCGTCCTGTAGTAAATCAGTCAGAGAGAAGTAGGGTGCGTCACCTTTATACAGCACATCAATTTCCCTTTGATAAATCGATCAGAGATCAGCAGGGGGTGCTTCAATTAGACAAACACACATCGTGTCAGCTGTGGATCAGTTGGTAGCACTGTCAGCTCCAGTCAAGCGGTTGTGGGTTCAGTTCCCTCTCTAGCGACTTGAGCGCAAATGCAATTATAGGCTGAAACTCCAGTGCAGTACACAGTGAGTGAGAGCTCCAGTCCTTCAGATGGGACAATAAACCATGTCTCTGTTTGCCCTCGCATTTGGACGTCAAAGATCCTATGTCACTTTATTTAAGAAGAGCAGGAGAGTTATCCCCGGTGTGCTGCCCAATATTACTCCCTCGATCAACATCACAAAAAAAAATATGGGGTCATTATCACAATGCTGTTTGTGTCAGCTTGCTGCGCATAAATTTGCTGCTACATTTCCTGCGTTACCAACAGTGACTACATTTCAAAATGTACGTCATTGGCTGTAAAGCACTTTGGGACATCCGGTGGCCCTGAAAAGTTATTTGTTTCTGCAAGCCTTTTTTTTTCTCCCTGCGGTAAATCAGTCAGCGCTTGGTAGAGGGCGCTACACTTGGACAGAGAGACCCTGGTCCTTTGGTAAATCAGTCAGAGGGCAGTAGCGGGTGCTCCACCTTGACTGATTTAACACAGGACTAGCAAGCGGAGCCCGGCGTTGCCAGGGCAATTTTGGGGCGCGCGGTCTCCCTGCCCCTGTCTGCCCCCTCTGTCTCTCCCTCTCCCTCCGTCCTGTCCATCCCCCTCTCTCTGTCCCTCCCTCCCTTCTCACTGCATAGTGCCTCAGTGCTGGTACGGTTGTGATACCGGCCGTGTGGGACCTAGCGCTTGAGGCCCGGCCGGGCTTTGGAGCCGAGACAGACCCCAGCTGAGCTCCCCCACGGGTGGCACAGTTGACGGCCGGCCACTGCCGATGACCCGCCCACTGCGTGTAAACACACCTGCCGCTCCCGGAGTCACAATGCGGGGGTTTGTTTGGCTGGTGCTGTCCCTTTGGGGATGAAAAAAATGGCGGCAAAGTTTAGGGAGACTGGAGGATTAGGTCCCACCCGTGATGCACCATTTGGTCATCCATCAGGTTTCTGAACTGTAGTCTTGGTCAAGCAGCACGCCACTCAATGCTAATGAGAGGTAGGGTTGGTCAACCGCTAATGAGTGGATTTTTGATGATTTTTGAACGTTTTTTGTATACTGTCCGAACCATTTTTGCCTGACCAAAAAGTAAATATGCCTAGTAGAGTCCCCGAATGATAAGCTTTATTTTGATACAACAAATGTGTAGGTGCGCTCTATAACTTTTGATTGTGTAGCCGGACAGACAGATGGAAAGAGAGACGGAGCGACGGAAAGACAGACGGAAAGACAGACGGACCGTTTTATATATATAGACTAGCTGGAGTGCCCGGCGGTGCCGAGGAAACTCAAGAATGCTGTGCCATGTTTATAAAACTGTTTATAAAGCTGTTGGGATGGAAGAACTCTTCCTAAGCACCCAGGAGTGATATAACATTATTCACAATGTTTCAGTGTATGAGTTGAATAGGGAAATAAAAGATACTATCTCAGTCATTTAGAGGTCAGTTTAGAAATCAACAGTGAACATTTATGCCAATAATAATGTAGAACAATAGAACATTTTACAATATGGTGGAGTTACAACCAAAGACTGAGTGAGTACTCGTTCTGGTAAAGGTTTGCAAACCCAATGGGTTTGGTATTGTACAGAGTGATTTTATAATCAATAAAAATGTATTCAACATTACACTGTTAAATCTGTTATCTTGTAGTAGGTATGCAGCCTCTCAGATCTTGTAGAGTGCTGTTGAGTTCTTCAAGTGCCCTCTTGTGGGTCTTTGTAAACTCATCCCACACAATGAGTTTAGACTTTGGAAGCAGCTCAGCAGTTGCTGTGGTAATGTTACACACTGGGTGTTGTTGTCTATTCAGATCCAGAGGGAGAGGAAATGTTGAGTGGGCAGTGCGACCTCCTTAGAGAAGAGTTGCAGCGATTCCTGATGAGGCAACAGCCAGTGCAATGGATCCCTTAGAGCGTAGGATGGCCACAAATAGATGTCGTAGCCTTTTGGGGGAGTAAGACAGAGCAGCTTCTGTCATCGTTGGATGGCAACGAATGTGATCCTGAAGGAGTCCTCTGTTGCTGCAAGCTTTTACAAAGGAGGCACAGAGATGGCCAGTGAGAGTTATGAGGTAATTAAATGAGGTTGGGCAAGCAACCTCATGGAGGAGTAGATGAAGGTGAGAGCACTCTGCGTTATTGAAGAGCCCGTTGATAGACAACCTTTTCTGTTTTTCCTGACAGTGTTAAAATGAATAGATTCCTGGATGCAGCAACTCTTGAACATGCCACCTACAACTGGCCATGTGAAAAACAGAGCGTGAGTAAGTTGATGCCAGCAACCTTCAAAATCTGCCCCTGGGCCATGTTGATTGACATAGCAAAAGAAATTCTCAGAGGTAACTGTTGCCTTCTGAATTGAAAGTGTAAGTCAGTTGGTATCATAGGAATTCACGGAATGAGAACATCCTCCCCTCTAGCACAGCCTGAGATGATGGTAGCCTCAATGAGATTTTGCATGAGCTTTTTGACTGCCAGTCTGGTTCCATTGCACAACTTTGGGGGAGATATGTTTCTTAGGAGCATAATGGGGGTGCCTCCTTCAGTACCAGTTGGTGAGGAGGCGTTCCTGAAGGCTGCAATGTGTTGAGGAACTCAATGGGGTAATGTACCACATCAGCACTGTCACAAACAGTATCAAGGCTTTTGTAAATGTGCTCTTGGCCAGGGAGCTTTTGAAGAAGGAGCATGTTTATGTGTTTGACAGTATAATTCCTGGGTGCAAGTATTGACCGTTCACACAGCCAGTTGTGATCTTTGAAGTGATTGAGTAGGTTTGGATACACGTTTGAGATCAAGTCATCAAATGTTTTTACTGGACTGCCAAAGTCTGGAGGAATTGTGATTTGTTGACTGCTGTCAATGGGCAACTTTCCTTCTCCCAATTGTAGTAAAAGTCGCGCAAAGGATTCTGACATCTCGTCACCATGCATATGAACACACATGTTTGTCGTCAAATGGACTATTTGCACATGTGGCCACAGATGGGATGCCTTGAGAAATGCATTGAGTTCATCCACTGGTGTTCCTCTGGGGACACCTGGCAGGATTTGGCGGAAATCACCTGCCAGCAACAGGATCATGCCACCCATCAGCATATCGTTGCCTCTCAGATCTTGAAGAGTTCTGTTGAGTGCTTCAAGTGCCCTCTTATGGGCCATTGTACACTCATCCCACACAATGAATCGAGACTTTTGAAGCATCTCAGCAGCACCAGTTCCTTTGCTAATGTTACACACTGGTTGTTCTTGTCTTGTCAGATCCAGAGGGAGAGCAAAGGTTGTGTGGGCAGTGCGACCTCCTTGCAGAAGAGTTGCAGCGATCCCTGATGAGGCAACAGCCAGTGCAATGAATCCCTTAGAGCGAACAGTGGCCAGCAAAAGATTGATCAGGAATGTATTTCCTGTTCCACCAGGGGCATCGAGGAAGATAATGCCAGCAGTGTTGTTTTCCACCATGTCGAGAACCAACCTGTAAGTCTGTTTCTGCTCTGGAAGCAATTTCGGCTCAGTGACTGTGACAAAGGAGGTCAGCTCCTCAACATTGTAGGTGGTTTCTCTGAGGACCTCTCTGCTGTGACCTGGAGAATCATTCCTATTGGGAGATGGAAGTTTCAACTGAGTCAGGGACTTGCCAGCCAATTCCAAAGTCTTGTCCTCCAAAAGGATCAATGCCTGATTGCACATCACATCAGTGAAGTTGAGTGCCATTGTGGGGTTGGCTCTGGTGAGTTAGCATAAGATGTCGTCTGTGAGGCTGTCTTTGTGATCTTACCACAATTGCATCGGGTTGGAAGGTCTGCAGAGGGCAATTATAGTGGCAAAGGGTTTTTGTAGCCTATTGGGGGAGTAAGAGAGAGCAGCTTCTGTCATCGTTGCATGCCAATGACTGTCACCATCAATGAGTCCTCTCCTGCGGCAAGCTTCTTGAAAAGACTCACAGAGATGGCCAGTGACAGTCTTGAGGTCATTAAATGATGTGGGGCCAGCAACCTCATGGAGGAGTAGACGAAGCTGAAAGCACTCTGTGTTGTTTGGATGGACCGTGTAGACTCTGCCAAGTGCATCTGATGAGTACACCCCTGTATGACCAGGAATTTCCTTCTGACCTGCTCCAGGGCGCCGAGCCCGCCATGTCTTGTTTGGCTGCAAGGTGTAGTACTTGGGCACCTGATTATAGAAAAGTGTCTTGGCAACGTCATTAGTTTGGCACAACTCAAAGAATGCTGTAAGTTTTGTCTTTGGAGGTTCCTCAGCACGTTGGCTGGCATTTGCAGGTCAGAATAAAACCCTTTGTCCATTTTCCAAATGAACATAAAATTTAGTGACAGTGGGGCAACGGTTGTGGATGTCAAATCCAAAAGTTCGCCAGGCTGCCTCATTGCTGCAGATCTAACGGCCCATCAGATGTGTGGTGATCTCATCATTTTGATTCTGCTGTCCAGCCGCTTCAAGGTCAAAGACAGCTTGGTCACTGCCCTTATGGAGCTACTTGCACAAATATTTGATAGACTTAACTGAGTGGCAGTACTCCACATTGATGTGACATTTGAAGAGCCTGGATAGGAGTGGACAGTAAGGAACAACCCAACGGTTGTCAACTTCAAATGTCTGTCTTTGCTGTGTTGTCTCAGTTGATAGACCAGGTTGATTCGAGTGGCTAGATTTTTTAGTTTGCATTCTTATCTCAGTGCTGAAACCTCCACTCTCTTTGCCCCTTCTCCTGTACAAAGGATAGCCATCAACCCAATGCTGAGATTCTTCGTGGAGTGGCTTTGGGTACCCTTTTGCACATGCATTGTTTTTCATGCAGGGAGAAGAAGGGTTGTGTCGCGCACAAGGACCATGAATCATATTTGTTACAACAACATCAAAGAGGATTGGATCCTGGTCCTTATCGGGTAGCTCTGCAGAGATGAAGGAATCAACTTCATTGGGGCGAATCTTTGCCTGACGCCAGAGTAACAGATGAACATGAGGAAGTCCTCTCTTCTGCCACTCAATGCTGTACATGTAGCAATTGTGTGCGCCAAAAAGTTTGCCCACAGTCAGCAGTTTGAGCAGTTTTTTAACTTTGAGGTTGAAGACCCGTGCTATGAGCACATGCCTTTCAGTACCAGCTTTGCGTGGGGACTCCTGCCATTGGGGATTGCAAGTCATGGTGATGAAGAGGTCAGGTCTGTCATAGTTTCTGACATAGGTCATGGCAACTTGCGTGTGCTCATGCATGTACCTAGGACCTCCAACAAAGGTGGATGGTAGGATGACCAGTTGACCAATGTCCTCAGTGTTGCCATCATTGGCCATAGCATCTCGTAAGTGTATATAGTCTGAGACTCTCAAATGATTTTGGTTATTCCGGAACCAATTAAGCCGCTCTCCTTCTATTTTCACGTACATGTCAGTGAGGAACTGGTGGAGAAGTCGTCCAGAGTGAAGCAGGTGGTTTGAAGCAGTTTGTCGTTTCATCAGCCTGTATGAATAGAATTCCATGGAAGAAACCATCTTTTGCCTTTGGGCTGTAGGTGGCACACCAGTTTTGGGTCAACATGTGGGATCTTGTTATAGGCATCGTATCCATCTTCCCCATGGCAAAACAAAAGCGGGTATTGCAGAGGATCATATGACCTGAGAAGCTCAGAAATTCTTTTGTGTTGACGACCTCTGTTATGCAAGACAATGTCCCATTTTTCAAATTCTTGGCCCACAATGACAATGGCTACCTCCTTGTTGGTCGGAGCATTGAAGCGTCGCACATGTTCACCTGCAGGAGTCTTGTCAGCTTTGATGACAAATTTGAGGTCTTCACTTGTTGTTTTTTCGATGGCTGTTTTGAAAGTCTTAACATATGGGTTTTGGTAATGAAGCATCTGCTGTAACTCAATCAAAGTTTTTTGCTTGATTTGGTGTTGTTGTGCGGGGAGAACAGCAGCTTCCCTGCGGCGATTGGCTTGCTCTTCGTTATCACCCAAGAAGTAGATTTGCAGAAACTGAGGTCTTTCATTTGGGAGAGGAAGTAGTGAGCCAGCTGTATGGTACACCTGTCCATGAACTTTAAAAGTTGTGCAAAATCCTGATTCACGCACTCTGTTTGCACCAAAAGAGGTCATTGCAAAGCAGTTGTTGTACTTTCTGAGGAGAGACAGGGGGGGAGGGGGGGTGGAGAGGGGCAGGGGGGAGGAGAGGGGAGAGGGAGGGGGGAGTACAGAGGGGAGGGAGGGGGGAGTACAGGAGTGGGGGAGAGAGAGATGGGGGGGAGTACATGGTCGGGGAAAGACCGCTTCTCGGTGAAGCTAATGGCCAACACAGAGAGCGTGCGATGCTGTCCGTGCCCGGGGGGGGGTGGACCGAGCGGGTCGGAGAAAGACCACTTCTCAGTGAAGCTAATGGCCAGCACGGAGAGCGCGCGATGCAGTCCGTGCCCAGGGGGGGAGCGAGCGGGTCGTGGAAAGTCCGCTTCTCGGTGAAGCTAATGGCCAGCACAGGGAGCGCTCGATGCTGTCTGTGCCGGGGGGAGAGGGGGGGAGCGAGCGGGTTGGGGAAAGAACGAAATATGTTTTTTTTTAAAGTGGTGTGAAGAACGGCGGACGCAATTTTCAGTATTGTACTTAACAGCAGTTTAAATAAAAATAATGTGTTGATAACTACTCCCCGAAATGTCTTTATTTTTTTATAAAGCGCTCCTAATTACAACACCCGAAATTTGTTCTTTTTAAAAAAGTGGGTAAAGTGCTCCTACAACAACCGAAATTTCTTTGTTTTTTTTTAAAGTGCTTAAAGTGCTCCCAGAACACCCGAAATTTCTTTTTTTTAAAAAGAAGCGCCCCTATCAAAACACCAGAAATTTCAGTCACTTCTCAATCCTGCTTGAACTGGCTCACATGTACTCACTCCAGTGTCCGTCTCTTTGTTGAGCAAAGAAGGCTAAACTAATTTATTTATAGTCTCTGAAGGATTAGGCCCCACTCAGACAATAAACACACAGAAAGTGGGAATGAAGATGGCGGCCACTCACCTGAGCTCAGAATGATTAGTCCCGCCCACAGACACAATGAAATGGCCCCCGTGATGCACCGATTGGTCAACCATCAGGTCACTCAACGCTATCCCCTGTAGGATTGGTCCACCAGCACGTCACTCAACGCTAATGAGAGGTAGGATTGGTCAACCGCCAATGAGCAGATTTTTGAGTATTTTTGAAAGTTTTTTGTATAGTGTCCAAACAATTTTTGTCTGACCAAAAAGTAAATATGCCTATTAGACTCCCCTAATGAGAAGCTTTCTTTTGATATAACATGTGTGTAGGTACGCTCTAAACTTTTGATTGTGTAGCCTGACAGACAGACAAACAGACAAACAGACAGAAAGACAGACATACCGTTTTGTATATATAGATGAGGGACTTTCTGTCTTAGTACGGCGCCTCCTACTGCTCGCTTACTGATTTACCAAATGATGAGGGGTGCTCCGTCTAAATGCTGCAACGCCTACTGGAGGGCATTGACTGAGCGGCACGCTTTTTCTCCCTCATTAGTTTATTTTCTTGTATAGTTTTATAGCTTTTCGTTCCTTTGTGGCCAACTCAGTGAAACTGTAGGAATCAGATGTGATGGAAAGGAAATCTGACCTGATGCTTCGCTTTGTGAGGGACAAGTGCTGCAAAAAACAGCAACCAACACTGTATATCCAGGGCTAGATTTTCAGTTGCTTGCGCCAGCAGTTAGCGCCTTAAGAGAAGTGATTTTCGGGCGCTATTCGTGTAGCACCCGGGCGCAGCGCAGTTTGCGCCCCGCCCCAAATTAAGTTGC
Organism: Somniosus microcephalus; assembly: GCF_052327205.1. Taxonomy (NCBI): domain Eukaryota; kingdom Metazoa; phylum Chordata; class Chondrichthyes; order Squaliformes; family Somniosidae; genus Somniosus; species Somniosus microcephalus. Next base: position 143,820,358 of record NC_140990.1, on the reverse strand, counting down.
CCGTTAGCGCCGGCGCAACGTTTAGCGGCCGCCCGGATGCGCGCGCAGAAAATGACGTCACATCCTCGTGCAACGCCCTTTGGCCGCCCCGAATCCAAACTTCAGTCGGACCGCCCCATTCTGTGGCTGGCGCCCAGAGCGTTTGTAAAATGGAACGCAACACACCCTGGGGAGCGCAAATTAAAGGGCACTCCTCCTGCACTATAAACGGCAGTCTGCATGTGCTGTGTGGAACGAACCAGTGTGCTGTTGTGAATGGTGAATTAATGTTTCCGGCAACCACCACCACCACCTCCTCCTCCTCCTCCTCCTCCTCCTCCTCCTCCTCCTCCTCCTCCTCCAAAAACACATGCACCCTTCCCCTTTAAGAGCTCACTGGCACCAGAGTGTCTGCCGTGCGCTGCGCCCGAGCTCGGGCGCTGCGGTCTGCTCCGCCGGCTTAGCGCCTAAAGATAGTAGTGGAACGCCTCTTTTAGTGCTCCACCAACCTCTTAGGGTGAAGCCACTGAATTTCCGGCAACGGGGCGCTACTTTGGTGCGGGCGCTAACTTCGGGCGGGCGCTAAGGTTAGCGCCCCAAAACTGTCTATACTGAAAATCTAGCCCAAAGACTCTAATCACTCTTTGGTCATCTATATAGGGCAGAGTGTTGAGCAAGTCTGACATTTGTTGCTGGCCAATCCTACAGTACAATGTCCCTACATTACAACAGCTTAACATTAAAAGAATTACTTCATTGGCTTTAAAGGGCTTTTGGAAGTCCAGAGGCTGTTAACGGTGCATTAAGTGCAAAAATTTGTTTTGTTTCTGTTCAATGTAAAAGTTCGAAGTCGCATGTAGGACGAGAATGTTGAAAACCCGAAGGCACCAAAAAGGACAAAGAGATTCGTGGGACACAAGGATGAGAAGTATAAGCAATTATATCGTCAGTGCAGCAGAAATGCCAAGAAGAGCCCAAGGTACAAATGGATGGTTTCGCTTCATTAGCTCAAAAACTACTGCACGCAATCAGTTGAAATCCAGCGGAGCAGACACGGGAAATGTAACATCAGCCCAATAATCCCCACAGCCTGACCCTCACAGTGAGCTAGTCTGTGGACAGAGTTCTCTGGAGAGTCAGGCCAAGTGTCTGTGAGCAGCCGTTCTGAGGGGCTTTCTGTCTGTTGGAGGGCTGGTAACTGTCTTCCCCAGAGCGCAGGAAAAGGGAAGTGTAAAGAGACAACAAGAGGGGTTTCATCCTGTGAGATGTGTCTGTCTCTGCACCATTTTAAAGTTGGGCCTCTCTAATTGGCACCAAGTGCTTCATTAGAAACGTTCAGTATCTCAGAGACCCAGACCGCTTCCTAGAGACATCATTCAAAGCAAAGCTCTATCTTGACGAATTAACAGAAAGAGTAGAAAAGGGTCATCTAGTGGATGTTGTGTACTTGGATTTTCAAATGGCCTTCGATAAAGTACCGCACAGTAGACTCATGACTAAGATCAGACCATGTGGAGTCAGGGGGCAAGTACCCAAATTGATAGCAAGCTGGCTGCACAACAGAAAGTGATATTAGGGTTAAGGGTATATACTGAGTCTGGCAGAAGGTGGGAAGTGGTGTTCCACAGTGATCGGTGTTCGGACCACTGTTCTTCACAATTTAGATAAACGATTTGAACTCAGGAATCAGAAGTGCATTTTCCAAATATGCGGTTGACACCAAATTGGAGGTACAGTTAATACTGAGCAAGACTGCGACAAAATACAGTAAGGCATTAATAAACTTGCAGAATGGGCGTGTAATTGGCAAATTAATTTCACATAGATCAATGTTTACATTTGTGTTTACACAGATAATTGTTACATTCTGGTAGGAAGAATAAGAAGGACACAAACTGCTTGGACAATAAGGGCTAGATTTTCAGTATAGGCAGTTTTGGGGTGCTAGCTTTAGCGCCCGCCCGAAGTTAGCGCCCGCCCCAAAGTAGCGCCCCGTTGCCGGGAATTCAGTGGCTTCGCCCTAAGAGGTTGGTGGAGCGCTAAAAGAGGCGTTCCACTACTCTCTTTAGGCGCTAAGCCGGCGGTCCAGAGGGATAGCGCCCAGGCGGGGCGCAGCACGGGTGCGGTCATTTTTGCACTGACAGCAGACCCCGTGGTGCCGACCAGCTCTTAAAGGGGGAAGGGACGAATTGGTCTGCTGCCACGCCCTGCACACTGCAGCCTTGCAAAGAGGCCTCAACACTACTGCTCAGCCCCAGGGAGTCATGGCAACGCCAGAGAAGGCCCGTCAGCGTGCCCTGCGCTTCTCAGAGGGTGATCTGGACATAATGGTCACAGCTCTGGAGGTGAGGCGCAAGATCTTGTTTCCAGAGAGTGGGAGGAATCCAACCCACCACGACTACACCAAAGCCTGGAAGCAGATCGCCCAGAGGGTGACGTTCACCGGCGAGGCCCCCAGGACCCACAAACAATGCCGTAAGAAATACAACGATCTGACCAGGATTGTGAGGGTGAGTAGCCTTTCCAGTCTCCTCCTCATTCTTGCATGTACACCTGACATGATGGGCAAAGGGACCTGAAAGTCCTTTTGGCCAGCCCTCAGCCAGCAGCATTGGGACAGTCATGAGCATCAAATGGCCATTCGGCACTCTACACTTTGGCCAAGCTATTCCACCATGGGAGGCAGTGGACAGTACATCAGGGCTTCACTCTGTCCAAGCTATTCCACCATGGGAGGCAGTGCACACTACATCAGGGCTTCACTCTGTCCAAGCTATTCCACCATGGGAGGCAGTGCACACTACATCAGGGCTTCACTCTGTCCAAGCTATTCCACCATGGGAGGCAGTGCACACTACATCAGGGCTTCACTGCGCACTTACAGCCCGTCCTTTCTCTTGCAGGCTAAAGTAGCGTTTAATCGCCAGGCCCGTGCCAGGGGTGGCCGTGCCAAGCTGCAGAAGCTCACTCGGCTGGAGGAGCGCGTGTGTGTGCTCATGGGAGCCCGTGTGATTGTCCCCACAGCGTGCGGTGTATCCGACCCTCCACTGCTCGGCAATGGTAAGGACCTCGCCTTTTGGCCCTCTCGCGTCGCACTGGCCCATCCGAGCTACCTCCTTTGCCACTGTCCCACCAATGCGCTGAATCCCACCAGTCCTAACTCCCTCGCTGACGCTGTCTCCTCACTCTGAAGCTACTCTTGTGCATTCCTGCTTTCAGCTGGTGACGACCAGGACCCTGAGGCTGCCAGTGACAGCACCTCCAACCAGGAGGAGGAGGAGGAGCAAGCCGGACCTTCGGGGGAACAGTCACGTCCCGCAGGAGAGGAGGAAATGCTTGACACCTCCTCACTGGACGAGTGCCTGGAGGAACTGTCGCAGGGCAATGCAGCTTCTGGGACCAGTGGCGTCCAGCCACCCAGCAGCCGTGCGCGTGGCCCGCGGCCTTCCCCCCAAAGGGGGGAAGGATCAGAGGGGAGTGCTGCTGCTCGGCACACTCGCCGTCACCAACGCGGCAAGGGTCCCCTAGTTCGGCCCCCTCCTCCCCAGCGGGAGAGTCGCGACTCCAGTCCGGACACCTTCACTTCGGAGGAGGTGCGGAAGCTCGATCAGATGGCCGACGACTCGGACCGGCGCCACACGGAGCTCATGAGCGTGGTGGGGCGCATGCCTGAGGCCATCGAGTCGCTGGCGACCAGTGTGCGCGAGTTCGGGGCAGCAACTGCCGCGACTGGCCGCATGCTAACTGATGCCGTCAATACCCTGGCGGATGTGATGCGCGCGCACACCAGGACCACAGGGCCACTCACTGCTGCCACACGCGCTGTCTCAGGCAGGCATCGCCAGGGCAGGTGCTGCGCTGGACCATCCCAGCAAGCCAGCCGTCGGCTGATTGCTGCGGATCCTGCAGTGCGGGCCCGGCCGAGTGCCACCGCGCCACAGCACCAGCCAGCGCATCCCAGACGCCAGCTGGCCCACATTGCGCCATCCGTCGCCGCCATTCCCCCTCTGGGGCGTCGACGGCAAGCGGCTGCAGCTGATGGTGGCCAGGCTCAGGTGCACCACTCAGCAGAAGGCCCCTCGAGGCCCAAACGCCGTGTAGGCCGCCCCCCAGCGGCATCTGGCGGAAGGGCATCTGAGCCTCAGGCGCCTTCCCCCAGCCTCGCAGCAGCCACTGGGCAGAGCTTGCGAAGGAGCAGCAGGCAGGGTAGGGGAGGCAAAATGCTGGCCAAGGTCTCGCCCTCGCGGGCCACTCAGTAGAGGGTGTGGCCAGCTTTCCTTTAATATGGCGGTGGCCATCTTTATTTTGCCCATGGTTGTGCTTTTGGAGGGCTTTTTTTTTGCGTTAGGCCGACGTTGAGGCCCGGTTTCAATAAAGGTGGAGTGGCTCCTCCCCAGTTTGTGGGAGTGAGTCGTTTGTTGGGCTTTTTGTGGGGCCCGTTTATTGTTTTTGGGGATTCATGTGGGAAGGGCTTTTCATTTTTGTGTAATAAAAAATTATCTTTATTCATGCAGTCTCCATGGTTGTTCTTCTTAGTGTTTGTTGGCTTCGCCGGCTGAGGGCTTACGGAGCGGCTGCATTCATCTTCCCTCATGGCCCCTGGCCATTCCCTGACAGGGGGCTTAGAAGTACCGTGTAATAAGGTGGCGTCGTGCGGCCCTTGGCCCTGGTCGCTCCCTCCTGGGAAAGTACTCCTGCTCCTCCTCCTCCTCCTCCTCCTCCTCCTCATGCTCCTCCTGCTCCTCCTCCTGAGGTGCTGGTCCAACGTCAGGTGGCAGTGCCTGAGTCCTGCGGATAGCCAGGTTGTGTAGCATGCAGCAAACCACCACAAATTGGGAGACCCGGTCCGGCGAATACTGGAGAGCTCCTCCGGAGCGATCAAGGCAGCGGAACCGCTGCTTGAGGACCCCAATAGTTAGCTCAATGATGTTGCGGGTGGTTTGATGGCTCTCGTTGTAGGCCTCTTCAGCAGCGGTCCTGGGCGCGCGGAGCGGGGTCATGAGCCAGGTGCACAAAGGATAGCCTTTGTCCCCGAGTAGCCATCCTCTTGGGGGAGGCTGTGCCTGGAACATGTCATGCACAGTACTCTGCCGCAGGATAAAGGCATCGTGGCTGCTGCCTGGGAAGCTGGCATTGACTGCCATGATGCGCTGCTTGTGGTCACAGACCAGCTGCACATTCAGAGAATGGTAGCCCTTCCTGTTGCGATACTGCTCGCCATGCTCCAGAGGGGCCCGCAAAGCCACATGCGTACAGTCAATGGCGCCCTGCACCAAGGGGAATTCCCCGAGTCTGGAAAATCCCAATGCGCGCTGATGCTGGCTCTCCAGGGCCATGGGGAAGGAGATGAATTGGCTTCTCCTTCTGAACAGTGCTTCAGTCACCTGGCGGATGCAGCGATGCGCGCCGTACTGGGAGATGTTTGCTATGTCCCCAGCAGCGTATTGGAAGGAGCCGGTGGCATAGAAGTTCAATGCCACTGTCACCTTCACTTCCACCGACAGAGACGTCCTGCACCTGAGCTTTGGCCGCAGATCTCGGCGAAGCAGGTGGCAGATCTCTGCAATCACCCCCTTTCGGAATCGGAGCCTTTTAACACATCGCGCGGCACTCATGTTTAGGTAGGAGCGCTGCTGGCGGTATAGCCTGACTGGGTAAGGCCTACGTGGCCGACGCCTGTAGCCCCCTCTGCCTCTAGCCAGGGCTGCCCCTCTCACAATGCGTCTGCGAGCCCTACGGACATGGAGCTGCAGCTCCGCGTTGGCACCCCATGCAACCCCCATCAAATCCTGGCAAACACTCTAATTTCCAAATGGCCACTTGCAGCGCTGTTGCCTGAGTCCAAAAATACCTGGCTCTTGCTGCTTGAAACCAGTTAGCTATCCTCCTTGTTGTGTCTCCAGAAATGCGTTGCACAAGACTGTTTTCTGAAAAAAGGATGGCCTTTATACTGGAGAGGACGTTCCCTTTAATTAGCGCCCCCCGGGGCCCGCGCTGGTTGTGTTGCGTTCCTTTTTCCAAACGCTCCGGCCGCCCGCCGCACAATGGGGCGGTCCGACTGAAGTTTGCAATCGGGGCGGCCAAAGGGCGTTGCACGAGGATGTGACGTCATTTTCTGCGCGCGCATCCGGGCGGGCGCTAAACTTTGCGCCGGCGCTAACGGGCAACTTAATTTGGGGCGGAGCGCAAACTGCGCTGCGCCCGGGCGCTACACGCATAGCGCCCGGAAATCACTTCTCTTAAGGCGCTAACTGCTGGCGCAAGCTACTGAAAATCTAGCCCAACGAGTCTAAAGTGTCTAGAGGTGCAAAGGGGTCATGGGGCACAGCTACACAAACCTCTGAGAGGCCATCATAAGGCGAGGAAGAAGAAACACAGCACTGGGGTTAATTTATAGAGAGATAGAATTGAGAAGCAGATAATTAATTTTAAACATGTTTCCAACCTTGGTTCGACTACACTTGGAGTATTGTTTACAGTTATGGTCTCCACATTGTACAAAATATATAGAGACGCTGGAGAAGATGCAGAAAAGATTCATAAGGATTGTGCCCGAGCTGCGAGTTTTTCCCTATTACAAAGTCTGCACAGGCTGGGGCTCTTTTCTCGTGAAAAGTGAAGGCTGGGGATGAGACCTTTAAAATTATGAAATGGTTTGATAGGGTCGGCAGCGATAAGATGTTTACACGTGTGGAGAGGACCAATTCAAGGGGCCATTAATTTAAGAAAGTCACCAAAAAATCCAATAGGCGATTCAGGAGAAACTTCTTTACCCAAATAGTGGTAAGAATGTGGAAATCGCTACCACACTGCGTAGTTACATTGATCTACATAGAATAAACAGCACAGAACCAGGCCATTCAGCCCAACCAGTCCATGCTGGCGTTTATGTTCCAGTCGAGCCTCCTCCCATCTTTCCTTATCTAAATCTATCAGTATAACCCTCTATTCCCTCATCCCTGCTATGCTTATCTCACCTCCCCTTAAATGCATCGATACTATTCGCTGAAACCACTCGCTGTGGTAGTGGGGTCCACATTCTCACCACTCTCTGGGTAAAGAAGTTTCTCCTGAATTCCCAATTTGATTTATTATTGACTATCTTATATTTCACGGCCCATCCCCACAAGTCAAAACACTCTCTCTGTCGACTCAATCAAAATCTTTCATAATTTTAAAGATCTAATGCCTGCTTTTACCAGCACAAGAATTTTTAAAAATACAAAAATAAAATGTGATCACTCATTTATACATTAAAAACCCTGTGCAATAAGGTAAGTTTATTTTTAGCACCGTTAAAATATATAATATATTTTTCAAAATGTAAAATTTTCGTTTAAAATATTTCATTAAATGGCCTTTGAATTAATTTTAAATATGTAGGCCTAGAAATTGAGTTTGCGCTGCGCCAGGGCTTTAGCGCCGGAAGTTAGCGCCGGCGCTAAGTCCCTTTGCGCGCGCCAAAAATTCAGTAGCGCCGCGCCCAAACGGCTGCCGGCGCTACTGAAGGGTTTTAGCGCCTGAAAACTGGCGCAACGCGCCGCATTGCGGCGCTATTCCGGCGCTGCGGCGCCCGCTGCGGTGCGGCAGGCTCGGGAAGTGCAGGCCTCCTCCTTCCGTTGAGGAGGAGCTGCCTGCACCCGGCTGCGGCCCGCGCAAATCTCGTTAATAATGAGCCCGGCACCTCGGACAAGTGCCGGGCTTGCATCTGTTCCGGGGGGGGGGGGAGAAGTCCGGGGAGGGAGCTGCGGGCAGGCGGCCGGTGGGAAAGCGGCCGGCCGCCGCGCCTCCTTAAAGCGCCGGCGCAGACTCCGGCAACACTCGTTTGCCGGAGTCTTAGTTGCGGCTGCCACTGGCGAGGCGGCCGCAACTGAATTTCGGCTTGGGGCCGGGTGACCACGGCAACCGGGACGCTGCGCACACTGATGACGTCATCGGTGCCGGTGCAGCGCTACCCGTCTACCGCCGCGGAAGGGCCCCAGGCAATTTAGGAACCGGTGCCAATTGCAGCGCTAGGCCCTCTAGCGCCGCAAAATCGGTGCTAAGGGCACTGAATTTCTAGGCCGTAATGTTTTAACAGTTTATTGCACCGTTTCGTATATTATTTAATGGATCCGTATTCCCTTCTTTTATTGGTTAAGCCAACTCATGTGATCCCAGGGGCCGTGTGCTACCCTTCGCCCCTACTCTCTGCTCTCTGTCTTGAAGACAACTAGCTATCCATTTTGCTACTGGTCCCCTAACTCCACATGCTCTGACATTACGAATCTATTACGAGGCAACTTACCAAAGGACTTTTGTAAATCTAGATAAATTACATCTACTACATTACCCTACTCTACACGCTCTGCTACCACCTCAAAAAAATCAATGAGTTTGACCAATGAAATGTTTTCTTTTGAAATCCATGTTGACGATTCCTTATTATATTTTTGGTTTCTAATTTTTTTTAATTTTATCCTTTAGTAGGGATTCCATTATTGTTCCTACCACCAATGTTAAGCTGACTGTTCTATAGTTGCCTAGTTGAGGCGAATATCACCGACACATTTAAGGGAAAGCTAGATAAGAGCATAGAGGGAAAAGGAAGAGAAGGATAAGTTGATACAGTGAACGCTGCTATGACCTGGTGCACCGAAAGGGGGCACGGTGGAGAAGGTCGCTCTATCAGTTTACAGTCCAGGGCCAGAGAGAGAGCTGAGTCCCAGCATCCCCAGGGAAACCTCGGCGAAACGGTCTCGGACCAACCTGCAGCCGCAGAGCACCGAATGGTCTGTTTCGCTGCTGCAGAATCTCTATAACTCTATGTAAGTTGATGTGTACAGGAGAAGGGCTGTTTGAAAGGCTGATTCTCAGTCAATCACAGACCAGGGCGTGCTCTGCAGGGTAGGTCTGCGATGTCACAATAAACAGACACAGCGCCATGGACGTGTCACCACTTTATGACATCACTGATACTGCAATACCTTGCAACCAACCTCGTGACCAGCCTCCCTGGAAACTGCTTATTTTGGGCTGTGTTTAGCTCGGGGATTTTCCAGACAGTGAAGAGTAGCTGGTTTCAATGTGTGTGGAGGGTGTGCGGGGATGACTTTACCCTGGACATCACTGCATTGTTCAGACAGTATATCATCAAGACATGTTAAATGACTATGACAACTTGATTCTCCGCTCCACACACTATATGTTCAGGGTGATCTGGGCATAGGCCATGATTCCTCCTCCACAAACGCAGTATTCAAAGGACATTTTATTTGGAGAATTTCCCGTTTACACAAGAACCGTTAATCCCAACGGCAGATAAACGGAGTCAGGGACATTTCCCTGTCACCTAGCCCGGGGGCTGCACAGCCTAGAAGCCCATCGGACAACTACACCGAGTGGTTTATAAAAGGCTGACCTTTGAGACTTCTAAAGCCTTCCTCCCCGGCTGCAGGTTTGTCCCAGGCCAGTTGCCCTGAGTTTCCCTGGGGGTGCTGGGGACTGAGCGGCCCGTCCACCTGTGGACTGTAAACTGACAGAGCAACCTTCCCCGCGCCGCCCCCTTTGGGTAAATACATGAAACTCGAGGCGGGCGGTCCGGAGCTTCATAAACCCGCTCCAGGCCGCTCCAGAGGACTTTGCGTGGCTAAAAACCAGCAGGAATCCAGCGGGACTGATCTCCACGGCCTTCGCCACCTCTACCGTTCCTCTCAGTCGCTGAATCCAAGCGGTGAAAGATGAAAACAGGCCTCACTGTGTGTATCACCAAGATGAGGGGATTGGGCAAAACACTAGACCAACACGTTGTGATGGTGCAAACTCTTCTCAATATTTAATGAATTTAGCAATTACAGTAAAGGGATATTTCACCACATTCTTCAACTCCTCTCTGAATTTAGTCTGGGTCACGGCATAAATAAACGTGTTGGTGCAGGAACCCAGCAGCTGAAGCATAAATCCCAGTTCCTGTACATATTGAGGTAGATGCACAGGCATCAAGTCTAACTTATACAATCGGCTACACACAGAATACAACAGAAACACTGCCCATAACAGAATAAAATTCCCAGATATAACAAACAGTAATATGATGGATTTTCTTCGCTTCACTATCTCTGGGTCACTGGGACTCTGCCCGCTGCTGTGGGCCCGGAGTCTCCTGCGGACTCTGCTCGACACTAATACGTGTCTGACGGTTAAAGCATTGACCAGCATAATCAGAACAAATGGAGCAAATGGGGTTAAAATATAATGAAGTAATTCAATTACACCCCATACTGGTGACTGAATAACTTCCAATCCTACATCACAAAACCAGGGATAATTATCAAACGTATATCCACCTCCATACATAAAGTACCAGAAAGTGTTCTTTACACAGAACAGCACACTCACTGTTCCAAGAACCACAGCCGCCGTTTTCTCAGTGCAATATTTTATTTTCATCTTCTGACAACAAATGGCCACAAATCGATCAAAGGTGAAAGTGACTGTGAACCAGACAGAACAGTCTGTGACTGAGTAAAGCAGGATGGCATGGATATTACACACTTTAATCTTCCAAATGAACTGAAACTGAGCCCAATAACGAATAGGAATCTGCCGGAATATGAGATCAGTGATGACGACCAGTAGGTCCGCCGCTGCCATGGACACCAGGTAACAGGTGACACATTTGGAGAGACCGCACCTTCCCCGAGACAGAATCACAATCGTCACTAAGTTCACTGTAAGGAAGAGAAAAACAGGGAAATTATTCTTCAGACTGAGAGCAACAACAGCAATGATCGAATTCAGGGTGAAATGTGCAGCGTTATTATTGAATCCAGGGACACACTCTAATGACTTTACCAGTGTCAGTACGTTCTGCTGGAGAAAGGGTTTATAGTAAAACACCGCCCTGGTGTAGCAGGAAACGAGCTCCAATTCCCCGCCTGGATGGTGCTGGCAGTTGGAATCGACAATGGCCTCAATGACCTTGTGTTAGGAACGACAATAACCCAGGGTTTCTAGTCCTCATTACTCTCCAGTGACCCTGCTGGAAACTGCGCATGTGTGCACCTTGGAGAAGAATGTTTAGGCTGGGCTGTGATTCGCTCCAAAGGGAACTGGTTCACTTTTTTTAAAGTTCACTTCGGTGGAAAATCAGAGGCCAGTTTTCGAAAAAAACAACGAAAGTCTTGTTTCCCAAAGCGTTTTACATCTAATGAATGATTTTTGAAGTGTGGCACTTACTGTATCCTAGTAACAGATGGCATCCCTATTAGATGCTAGGGAAATTCAATAATGAATTGAAAAAACATGTAAACAAACAGTGAATCCGAGCGGGACACGGGGCAATAGCCAGGAGCACTAGAGAGTGCGCAGTGCCCCCAGTGGCAGTCTGGCAAGCAGCGGAACAATGAATCAGTGGATGGGACTTGTGGGTGTTGGGTCAGGACTGAATGATCCAGAGGATGGGACGTGTGGGTGTTGGGTCAGGACTGAATGAACCAGTTGATGGGACGTGTTGGTATTGGGTCAGGACTGAATGAACCAGTTGATGGGACGTGTTGGTATTGGGTCAGGACTGAATGAACCAGTTGATGGGACGTGTTGGTATTGGGTCAGGACTGAATGAACCAATAGCTGGGACGTGTGTTTGTTGGGTCATGGACTGAATGAACCAGTGGATGGGACTTGTGTGTGTTGGGTCAGGATTGAATGAACCAGTCGATGGGATGTGTGGGTGTTGGATGAAGACTGAGTTAACCACTGGGAGGGATGTGTCGGTGTTAGGTGAAGATTGAATGAACCAGTGGTGGCAATATTTTAAGTAAACCAAGACTGAAAATAATTGTTAACAAAAAATGATTCAGTCTGTAATTAATTTCACAGCAATTTGCAATAGAAAAGTAAAAGCCCTTTGGATCCAAGGGAAAATGGCAAGTGGGATACAAAATTGGCGCAGTGGCATGAAGCAAAGGGCAATGGTCGACGGATATTTTTGTGAGTGGAAGCTGTTTCGAGTGGGTTTCCAGTACTCGGTCCCTTCCTATTTGTGGTAAATATCAATGATTTAGACTTCAATGTAGGGGGCATGATAAAGAAGTTTGCAGACGAGACATAAATTGGCCGTGTGATTGATAGCAAGGAATCTATCTGTTGACTGCAGGAAGGTAGGAATGGAGTGGTCAGGTAGGGAGAAGAGTGACAAATGGAATTCAGTCCAGAGAAGTATCAGGTAATGCATTTGGGGAGGGCTAACAAGGCAAGGGAATTCACAATAAATGGTAGGTTACTGAGAAGTGTAGAGGAACAGCGGGACATTGGAGTGCATGTCCACAGATCGCTGAAGGTAGCAGGACAGTTGGGTAAGGTGGTTAAGAAGGCTTACGGGATACTTTCCTTTATTAGCCGAGGTATTTTAGCCGAGGTATAGAATCTAAGAACAGGGAGGTTGTGCTGGAACTGTATAAAACACTAGTTATGTCACAGCTAGAGTACTGCGTACAGTTCTGGTCACCACATTACAGGAAGGATGTGATAACACCAGAGAAGGTGCAGGGGAGGTTTACGAGGATGTTGCCAGGACTGGAGAATTTTGCCTATGAGGAAAGATTGGATAGGCTGGGGTTGTTTTCTATGGAAGAGAGGAGATTGAGGGGAGACTTCATTGAGGTGTATAATATAATGCACGGCCTAGATTCAGTGGATAGGAAGCACCTATTTACCATAGCAGTGAGGTCAATAAGCATGGAGCAAAGATTTAAAGTAATTTGTAGGAGGATTCGAGGCGAGCTGAGCTGAAATTTTTTCACCCAGAGGGTGGCAGGGGCTTGGAACTCGCTGCATGAAAGGGTGTTAGAGGTAAAAACGCTCATCTCATTTAAAAATTATAACAGCAAAATGCTGCAGACGCTGGAAATCTGAAATTAAAACAGAAATTGCTGGCAATACTCAGCAGGTCAGGCAGCATCTGTTGAGAGAGAAACAGAGTTAACATTTCAGGTCGATGGCCCTTCGTCAGAACTGGTTGGTTCTGACGAAGGGTCATCGACCTGAAAAGTTAACTCTGTTTCTCTCTCAACAGATGCTGCCTCACGTTTAAAATGTACTTGGATATGCACTTGAAGTAACGTAACCTAAATGGATTAAGAGCTGGAAAGTGCAATTCGGCTGGATAGCTCATTTTCGGTTTGCACAAACATGATGGGCCATATGGCCTCCTTCAGTCCCGTAATTTCTATGGTTCTATACTTCTATGCTTATAGAGCGGCTTTAATAAGGGGAAAACACATAAACGAGAATTGAATGCTAAGCCGAAGATAGAGAGATTAGGTCGAGTGACCAAAAACCTAGGTTTTATGAAGGGCCTTAACAGAAGAGAGGCAGGAGGAGGGAAAGAAGGATTTAGGCAGCAAATGACTGAACATGAGCTCTGGGCGGCTGAATTCTTGGCCGCTGCTAGTGGAGCGAAGAGAGAGGAGGGTGGGCAAGAGGTCTGGGGTCAGGGGCAGACCATTGGAGTGGGAGGAGAGTTTGAATGGAGTTACAGGAATGCAGAGTTCGTGGTGGGCAGGGCCGCTGTATGGCTGGATGAAGTTACAGAGAGAAGGATCGGCAAGACCATTAAAGCGTTTAAACAGAAGGATGAGGAGGTTTAATATGAGGATTTGGGGCACCAGGTGCCAATGATCCGCGTTGGCGGTGAGGGGGGTGCGGGACTTGGTGTGGTGATGGGGCAGTTATATACTGCCGGGTGGGAATCCCTTGGGAATCCAAAGCATCGGCTCTGGAGCTCATGACGTCTCAAGGTTTCAGGTCAAAGAAACCTGCTGCCGATGAACTGATAAAATTCACTTGGAAGTCTCTCTCAGGGAAGCAAGTTCCCAGAATGCACCCTGGGTGCGGGTTTCCAAGCCCAACCCTAAGAGTGACCTGGAGTACCACCGCTGGCTGAGCTGGGGGAGTCCTGAAGGTAACAGCTTCCAGACTGGGCCTGTGTTAGTTGGTGAGGGAACCACCACAAGGGAGTAACCTACTTGACCTGATCTTCTACTAACTACAAGTCACAGAATGACTGTCCACGATAAAATTAGTAGAAGAAATGGCTGCACAGTCCTTGTGAAAACAGCATCCCATCTCCATCGTGTGGAGCTCCTCCATCAAGTAGTGAGGTGGAACATCCAATGTCAGAGGGATGGATCAGTTACCCCCACAATGGGCCTGCACCAGGGTCAGTGGGATGGATCAGTGACCCCAGAATGGGTCTCCACTGGGCGTTGTGGATCACAAGCAGCAGATTAGTAAACTACCACAATCTGCAACCTAATGGCCTGACACATCCCTCACTCCATTATCACATTCATGCCATGAAATCAAAAATAAAAACAAAAAATGCTGGAAACGCTCAGCAGGTCAGGCAGCATCTGTGGAGAGAGAATGATAAAGTTAACAATGCAGGTCGATGACCTTTCCTCAGAACTGAGCCATGAGACCAATCGTAATTCAATGTAGAGGGAGGTGCCGGGAGCAGAACCAGGCACACCTTAGATTGAGATACAAACCTAATGAAGGTATCACACAGTGCTATCTGCACACTAAAGACCAAAGGGATCAGGCTACCTGCAGAGTTATGTGGTCCCACAAGAGGGGATCAGAGCAAAACTCTGCAGTTCAATCATACCCAGTGAAGATTGGCGGTGGACAATTATGTAACTGACAGAAGGAGAAAGCTGCATAAACATCACCACCCTCAAACATAGGGAAAACCTGCACTGATAGCACGAATGGAGTTCGATGTGATTGAATGTCTTTTCTGTCAAAAATGCTGAATGGATGGGCCAGGTTACTCCTCCTGAGATCTCCCCATCACAGAGAACAGCACCCAGCTAATGCTTTTCAGTCCACGTGATGTTCAGATGCAGCTGAATGAACTGGACACAGTGAAGGTTGTTGACCCTGACAACATCCCGGGTGTAGTGCCGAAGACCTGCACACCAGAGTTCGCCGCTCTCTTCGCCAGCTGTTCCGGTGATGTCACTGACAACAACAACAAAAGCAACAAAGCACCTTTAACGTAAATAAACGTCCCAAGGTGCTTCACAGGAGTGTTAACAAATAAAAATTGTCACCGAGCTAAGTAAGGAGATAATAGGACAGATGACCAAAGGCTTGGCCAAAGAGAAAAGTTTTTAGGAGCGTCTTAAAGGAGGAGAGACTTTAGATGGGGATTTCTAGAGCTATGGCCTGGGCAGCTGAAGCCACGGCCATCAAGTGTGGAGTGATTAAAATCGGGGACTGCAAGAGGACAGAATTGGAGGAGCGCAGGGATCGTGAAGTCTTGGAGAGCTGGAGCAGGTTACGGAGATAGGGAAGGGCAAGGCCATGGTGGGATTTGAAAACAAGGAAAATAATTTTTAAATGGAGGCATTGCCTGGCCGGGAGTCAATGTAGGTCAGTGAGCACAGGGGTGATGAGTTAACAGAACTTGGTGTGAGTTTGTTTATGGGCAGCAGAGTTTTGGATGAGCTCAAGGATATGTAGGGTGCAAGATGAGAGGCCAGCCAGGAGAGCATTGCAATAGTCAAGTCTAGAGGTACCAAAGGCATTAATGAGAGTTTCAGCAGCAGATGAGCTGAGGCAGTGGCAGTGGCGGGTCGTAGAGGTGGAAGTAAGCTGTCTTAGTGATGGTGCAGATATGTGGTCAGAAGCACAACTCGGGGTTAAATATGAAACCAAGTTTGCGAATAATCTGATTCATTCTCAGACAGTTGCCATGGACAGGGACAGAATTGATGGCTCGGGAATGGAGTTTTTGGCGGGTACCGAAGACAATGGCTTTGGTCTTCTACGTATTTATTTGGAGGAAGTTTCTGATCATCCAGTACTGAATGTCAGAGAAGCAGTGAGACCAATCAGAGATAAGTCATTGAGGGACTCCAGAGTTAACGGTGAGGGAGCGGGAAGAGAAGCCATTACTGGAGGTTCTTTGGCTATGACTGGATAGATAAGAATTGAACCAGGCGAGTGCAGTCCCACCCAGCTGGCCGACGGTAGAGAGGCGTTGGAGGAGGATGGCGGGGTCAACAGTGCCAAAGGCTGCAGACAGGTTGAGAAGGATCAGGAGGGTTGGTTACCACAGCCGCAGTCACATTGGGGTTCCATTTGTGACTTTTATAAGTGCCCCTTCAGTACAGTGACAGGGGTTAAAAACTCATTGGAGGAATTCAAATATGGATTTGCAGGAAAGATGGACATGGATTTGGGAGGCAACAACATGTTCTATGATTTTGGATTGGAAAATTTGAGATGGGGCAGTAGTTTATAGGGACAGAGGAGATAAGGGTTGGTATTTTGATGCGGGGGTGTGATGACAGCAGATGCGTGGGGGAGGGGACAGAACTCGAGGACTGGAAATGGTTAACAATACTGGATAACATGGGGGCCAGGTAGGGAAGTTGGGCAGTCAGTGGTTAGGTGGAAATAGGATCGAGGGAGCAGGAGGTGGGTCTCACGGACAAGATGAGTTCGGCAGGGGCTGAGGCGAATGAGGGGAGAAACTGGAACAATATGCGTGTTCAGGGCTATGGTGGGTGTACTTTAAGGGAGGTTTGGCCCAGTGGTCTAGGGAAAGGGAGGGAAGTGTCAGAGGCAGCTGAACGGATGGTCTCAATCTTTGTGACAAAGACGTTCACGAGGTCCTCACACTTGTTGTTGGAGGTGAAGTTGAGGACCCGATAGTGCTTTATGTGATCCAACCAGATCAGGCGATGAATGGTTAAGCTACTTGACTGCCATAGTCATTCATGTATGTGTCGCTTGGGCTTAAGGAAGTGGAGGTGAGGACCATACCAGGGGGAATGACCAGAGAGAGTCAAGGTTTAATGGGGACAGGGACATCAAAGGTGGAGGTGAGTGCGTGATGGAGCAGATCGCTAGCTGCAGAGAAGTCGTGGTAAATGGAGCGCCAAAGACTGTAAAATTGGAATTTGAAATTCAGCGTGAGGCATGTCCCTCACCTAGTTTTCCGGTTATGATACTGATATCTACCAGACAAAGTGAAAGATTGCCTGGGTGTATCCTATAAACAAAGTTGTGGCAAATATGAAGAGATCAATTACTGCCCTTCATTTTTCTATGAATTATAAGTAAAGTGATTGAGGAGTCATAAGTAG
Source organism: Somniosus microcephalus (assembly GCF_052327205.1). Lineage (NCBI taxonomy): Eukaryota > Metazoa > Chordata > Chondrichthyes > Squaliformes > Somniosidae > Somniosus > Somniosus microcephalus. The sequence goes on along the minus strand of NC_140990.1, from coordinate 143,803,238 downwards.
TGCCATGAACTCACATCGACCCAGTAATTCCCGGCTCACTGATACTCAGTTTGGGTCCTGCCAGAGGCACCCGAATGCAAACTTCATCACAGCCTTTATACAGACATTGTTTCAATGGGGGTCTAAGGGGGGAATTCTCCAATGGCTGAGGTCATATCTGCTGCAAGGAAAGTGGTCGTTGTTGTCATACCTCAGGGAAGTGTCCTCAGAGCAACTACCTCCAGCTCCCTCATCAATGACGTTCTGCCATCATAAGGTCAGGGGTGGGTCCACTCACTGATGATTCTGCCGTTTTTCAGCGCCATTTACAAAAGCTCCAACAGCAGGATCGGCATAACATCCAGGCTTGGGCTGATATGCGGCATGTAACAAGCCAGAGGCATAAGTATTAGTTATATTGATCAACACAAAGATCACCCACCTCCCCTTGAAAGTCACCGAGTCCCCAATCATAAACACTTGGTGATCACTATTGACCAGAAGCTGAACAGGACAAACCATATCAACACTGTGACTGCAAGAGCTGCGCAGGGGCTGGGCAGGGGCTGGCCAGGGGATGGGCAGGGGATGGGCAGGGGATGGGTAGATCATGGGCACTCTGCGACGAAAAGCAGGTTAATAGATTGGAGAAATGCTGATTTTGAGGGGCTGAGAATAGAAATTGGGATAAAATGGGCAATAATATTGGCAAATAACGATATAGAACAGAAATGGGAACCATTTAAAACGGTGTTCAACAGAGTGCAGGAAAAATATATTCAGCTAAAAGGAAAGAACAAACAAAACAATCTTGAGACTCCGTGGATGATTAAAGCGATAAGGGGACAGATGAGGGTAAGGAAGGAGGCACACATTAAGTACATAGACAGCAGGGGAGTGTATGATAAAGGAGAATAGGAAAATATTAGGAGAAAAGTTTAAAAAATCAATTAGGGAGGCAAAGAGGAACCCTGATATTAAATTATCAAGGAACATATAACAAAATAGTAAAATATTTTACAGGCACATCAATAAAAAGGAAGGTTGGGATGGAAATATGGCCATTAAGGGACAGGCGGGATAATACCACAGGTAGCAATAGAGAGATGGCAGAAATATTAAATAATTATTTTGCTCCTGTATTCACCAGGATGGTAGAACAGGTGGACATGACATTGGATGATGAGATTAGTAATGAGATAAATGCTTTCAAATTAACAAAGGGGGTATTATTTAATAAACTAATCAAACTCAAAGAGGGTAAAACCCATGGTCCAGATGGATTGCATCTAGGCATTTTAAAAGAATCTAGGGAAGAGGTAGCAGAGGCATTACTATGCATATTTAATAATTCGTTAGAAAATGGTATAGTGCCAGAGGACTGGCAGGTAGCTAACATAACCCCGACATATAAGAAGGGGGATAGAACATGTCCAGGGAATTATAGATCAGTCAGCTTAACATCAGTGGCAGGAAAAAAATGGAATCCCAACTAAAGGAGAAAAAAGAAGAATGTCTAAAAACCAAAAATATAATAATGAGTAGTCAGCATGGATTTCAAAAGGGTAAGTCTTGACCAGCTTTATTGATTTTTCTGAAGGATAACAGAGAGAATAGACAATGGTAATGCAGTAGATGTAATTTAACTGAATTTTCAAAAGACCTGATGAGTAAGGTCAGAGAATACGGTGTCAGGGGACAGGTGGCAGAATGGATTGCTAGCTGGCTTCAAGACAGAAAGCAGAGAGTAGGAGTAAAGGCTAGCTTTTCACAGTGGCAGAAGGTGTGTCGTGGTGTTCCTCAAGGATCAGTACTGAGGCTACTGCTGTTCACAATTTACATTAACGATTTAGACTCTGGAATCAATTGTTAAATTCGAGGATGAAACCACATTGGGGGGGGTAGTCAATGCTGAGGAGGACTGCAGCACATTACAGGAGGGCATTAATAAACTTGCAGAATGTGCATATAATTTGCAAATGAAGTTCAACACGGATAAATATAACATTTTGGTTTGGAAGAATAGGCAGTTCACTTATCAATTGGAGGGTCCGAGTCTCGGTGGGGCAGAGGAACAAAGGGATTTCGGAGTACAAATACACAAATCAATAAATGTTGCGATACAGGTTAGCAAGGCCATTAAAAAATAAAACTAAGTACTAGGGTTTATTTCTAGAGGGATAGAATTAAAACAATAGTAGTTTATAGTTACTAGGGTCTTTTCTGGTGTAGCAGGGACTGTAGGTAGACTATACAAGCACCTTAGAGATATCTTAAATTGGTGATAGTGAATTAATTTAAGTTAATTAAAGGGTAAGCCATGCAAGGAGAGCCCAGCCCCGTGTTATGCTCCTCTTGCTCTATGTGGGAATTCAGGGACACTGCCGGTGCCCCTGATGACCACGTGTGCTGGAAATGCATCCAGCTGCATCTACTAGCAGACCGCATTGAGGCGCTGGAGCTGCGGGTGGATGGGTTGTGGAGCATTCACAATGCTGAGAGGGACGTGGAAAGCACGTTTAGTGAGTTGGTCACACCGCAGGTAAGGGCTGCACAGGAAGAAAGGAAATGGGTGACCACCAGGCGGAGCAATAGAAGCAGGCAGGTAGTGCAGGAGACCCCTGTGACCATTCCCCTCTCAAACAGGTATACCGATTTGGATACTGTTGAGGGGGATGACTCACCAGGGGAAGGCAGCAGCAGCCAACTCCCTGGCACTGGGGGTGCTCCTGCTGCCCAGGAAGGGAGGAAAAAGTGTGGGAGAGCAATAGTGGTAGGGGATTCTATAGTAAGGGGAACAGATAGGCGCTTCTGTGGCCGTAGACGTGAACCCAGGATGGTTTGTTACCTCCCTGGTGCCAGGGTCAAGGATGTCACTGAGCAGCTGCAGGGCATTCTGGAGGGGGAGGGTGAACAGCCAGAGGTCGTGGTCCACATAGGTACCAACGACATAGGTAAAAAGAGGGATGAGGTCCTGCAGCAAGAATTTAGGGAGCTAGGTCGAAGATTAAAGAGCAGGACCTCAAATGTTGTAATCTCTGGATTACTCCCGGTGACACGTGCTAGTGCGTATAGGAATGGGAAGATAGAACAGATGAATGCATGGCTAAAGGGATGGTGCAGGAGGGAGGGCTTTAGTTTCCTGGATCACTGGGTCTGCTTCTGGGAAAGGTGGGACTTGTCCAAGTCGGACGGTTTACACCTGAACCAGAGGGGGACCAATATCCTTGCGGGGAGATTTGCTAGCACTGCTTGGGGGGGGGGGTTAAACTAACTTGGCAGGGGGATGGGATACAGAGTCGAGCTATAGTAGGGGGTGATTTACAGCCAAATACGGAGGAAAAAACAAGTTAGCTGGGAAGGCAGAGCAAATATGTGAAGGCAAAAGGGAATATGGCAAGGCTGGAAGGCATCTACAGGTAGACTACCCTTTATCCGGACTTCCAAAAACCGAAACCCTCTAAAAACCGAAGGTTTTTTCGTTCAGCGTAAGTCGTGCGTACGACCCCCCGCCGACCCCCCCGACCCACCTTCCGAAATCAGAAATTCTCCTTTATCCGAAACTCGGCTGGTCCCGAGGTTTTCGGATAAAGGATAGTCTACCTGTATTTTAATGCAAGGAGTCTTGCAAATAAGGTGGATGAACTGAAGTTGTTGTTGAACACATGGGAGTATGATATTGTTGCTATCACAGAGACATGGTTGAGGGAGGGTCAGGACTGGCAGCTCAATATTCCGGGGTAAAGAATCTTCAGGCGAGACAGAGGGGGGTGTAAAAGGGGAGGGGGTTTGCAATATTAATTAAGGAGTCAATTACTGCTGTAAGAAGGGATGATATATTAGCGGGTTCCTCTAATGAGGCCATATGGGTAGAACTTAAAAACAAAAAGGGGGCAAGCACTTTGCTGGGAGTCTACTATAGGCCCCCAAACAGTCAGGGGGAGATAGAGGAACAGATATGTAGGCAAATCTCAGAGAAGTGCGAAAATAATAGGTTAATTATAGTGGGGGATTTCAACTTCCCCAATATTAATTGGGATAGTCAGAGTGTGAAAGGCTTAGAGGGTGCAGAATTCTTAAAGTGCAACCAGGAGAGCTTTTTGAGCCAACATGTAGAAAGTCCTACAAGAGAGGGTGCGGTACTGGACCTAATTCTAGGGAATGTAACTGGGCAAGTGGTGGAAGCGTCAGTAGGAGAGCATTTTGGCGACAGTGACCATAATTCGGTGAGATTTAAGGTGGTCATGGAAAAAGACAAAGACGGCCCGGAAATAAGGGTTCTAAATTGGGGGAAGGCCGATTTTAATATGATAAGGCAGGATCTGGCCAAAGTGGACTGGGAGCAGCTACTTATAGGAAAATCCACATCAAAACAGTGTGAGACTTTCAGAAGGGAAATAGAGAGAGTACAACGCCAACATGTTCCTGTAAAGGTCAAGGGTGGGACCAACAAGCAAAGGGAACCTTGGATGACAAGGGATATACAAAAATGCATTAGGAAAAAAAGGGGGGCTTTTGGCAGTTACAAAAGACTAAAGATGGAGGAAGCCCTGGAGGAGTATAAAAAGTGAAGGGTCATAATTAAAAAAGAAATTAGGAGGGCGAGAAGGGGCCATGAAATAACACTGGCGAGCAAAATAAAGGAAAATCCTAAGATGTTTTATAAGTATATTAAGGGCAAGAGGATAACCAGGGAAAGGGTAGGACCCATTAGGGACCAAAGTGGCAATCTGTGTGTAGAGCCAGATGATGTAGGCGGGGTTTTAAATGATTTTTTTGTATCTGTGTTCACTATGGAGAAAGACGATGTAGACATAGAAATCGGGCAAGGGGACTGTGACATACTTGAACATATTAGCATCGAGAGGGAGGAGGTACTCGCGGTTTTAGCAGGCCAAAAAGTGGATAAATCCCCAGGCCCGAACGAGATGTATCCCAGGCTGCTGTATGAGGCAAAGGAGGAGATTGCAGGGGCTCTGACACAAATTTTCAGAACCTCTCTGGCCACAGGGGATGTACCAGAGGACTGGAGAACAGCTAACGTAGTACCATTATACAAGAAGGGTAGCAGGGATAAACCAGGGAATTACAGGCCAGTGAGCCTAACATCTGTGGTAGGGAAATTATAGGAAAAAATTCTGAGGGACAAAATTAGTCTCCACTTGGAGAGGCAAGGATTAATCGGGGATAGTCAGCATGGCTTTGTCAAGGGTAAATCATGTCTGACAAATCTGATTGAATTTTTCGAGGGGGTTACTAGGTGTGTGGATGAGGGAAATGCTGTGGATGTGGTTTACATGGACTTCAGCAAAGCTTTTGACAAAGTCCCGCATAGGAGACTGGTCAAGAAGGTAAGAGCCCATGGGATCCAGGGTGCCTTGGCGCGTTGGATCCTGAACTGGCTGAGTGGCAGGAGGCAGAGTGTGATGGTCGAAGGTTGCTTTTGTGACTGGAAGCCTGTGTCCAGTGGGGTACCTCAGGGATTGGTGCTGGGTCCCTTGCTGTTTGTGATTTACATAAATGATTTGGATGAGAATGTAAAAGGTATGATCAGTAAGTTCGCAGATGACACGAAAATTGGTGGGGTGGTAAATTGCGAGGAGGAAAGCCTCAGGCTACAGGACGATATAAACGGGTTGGTCCGATGGGCGGAAAAGTGGCAAATGGAATTTAACCCTGAAAAGTGCGAGGTGATGCATTTTGGACGGACAAATAAGGCAAGGGAATACACAATGAGTGGTAGGACCCTAGGAAGTACAGAGAGTCAGAGGGACCTTGGTGTACATGTACATAGATCCCTGAAGGCAGCGGAACAGGTAGATAAGGTGGTTAAAAAGGCATATGGGATACTTGCCTTCATTAGCCGAGGCATAGAATATAAGAGCAGGGAGGTTATGATGGAGCTGTACAAAACGCTGGTGAGGCCACAGCTGGAGTACTGTGTGCAGATCTGGTCGCCTCACTATAGGAAGGATGTGATTTCTTTGGAGAGGGTGCAGAGAAGATTCACCAGGATGTTACCGGGGATGGAGCGCCTCAGCTATGAAGAAAGACTAAACAGGCTGGGGTTGTTTTCCTTGGAACAAAGAAGGCTGAGAGGGGACCTGATTGAGGTGTACAAAATGATGAGGGGCATAGATAGGGTAGATAAAGCGGAACTTTTCCCCTTAGTAGAGGGGTCAATAACAATGGGGCATAGATTCAGGGTAAGGGGCAGGAGATTTAGAGGGGATTTGAGGAGGAACTTTTTCACCCAGAGGGTGGTTGGAATCTGGAACTCACTGCCTGAAAGGGTGGTAGAGGCAGGAACCCTCACAACATTCAAGAAGCATTTGGATGAGCACTTGAAATGCCATTGCATACAAGGCTATGGACCAAATGCTGGAAAATGGGATTAGACTGGACAGGGATTGATGGACGGCGCAGACACGATGGGCCGAAGGGCCTCTTTCTGTGCTGTATAACTCTATGACTAATAGTGAAGTTATGCTAAACCTGTATCGAACATTGGTTAGTCCACATTTAGAGTACTGTGTACAGTTCTAGTTGCTGTATTACAAAAAAGGATATAGATTCACTGGAGAGGGTGCAGAAAATATTTACCAGAATGATACCAGAAATGCGAGGGTATACCTATCAGGAAAGGATGGACAGGCTAGGTCTGTTTTCTCTTGTCTCTAATAGAGGTCTTTAAAATTATGAAAGGTTTTGACAGAGTCGATACAGAGAGAATGTTTCATCTTATGGCGAAGAGCATAAATAGAGGCCATCAATATAAGGTAGTCAGCAGGAAATTCAATAGGGAATTCAGAAGAAACGTCTTTACCCAAAGAGTGGTGAGAATGTGGAACTCGCTACCACAAGGAGTGGTTGAAGCGAATAGTATTGGTGCATTTAAGGAGAGGCTAGACAACCATATGAGGGATAACAACAGAAAATGCTGGAAAAACTCAGGTGGTCAGGCAACATCCGTGGAGAGAAATTTGAGTTGACGTTTCGGGTTTGACCCTTTTTCAAAACTGGAGAGAAAAGGGACTAGATCGAAGGCAGGGCTTTTCTTTTCTCTCCAGTTTTGAAGAAGGGTCAAACCCGAAACGTCAACTCAAATTTCTCTCCACGGATGTTGCCTGACCACCTGAGTTTTTCCAGCATTTTCTGTTGTTATTTCGGATTTCCAACATCTGCAGTATTTTGCTATCCAACCATATGAGGGACAAGGGACTAGAGGATTATGCTGATAGATTTAGATGAGAAAAGACGGGAGGAGTCTCATGTGGAGCATAAATGCATGGAGCATAAATGGCCTGTTTCTCTGCCGTATATCCTATGTAATTCCCTGTAAGGTGTCATGGTGGGGATTTAGAATGTGTCTGCACACAGCTGGAACCGTGTGAACCTGCTGCCTTCCACCTGCTGTAAGAACTGAATTATCACCAGTTGCTAAAGGGATTATCAGACTGGAAATATATAAAGATTTCATGACTCGGTCCATCGTTTTTAATCGGCTGGAATAATTTTCACCAACAGGAGATGTTGGACAGTCTGTGCGGACCTCACCAAGATCTCCTGAACTGTGTCTGAAAAATGTAAATAAATCAGTTCAAACATAACTGAATAAACATTTTACTGGAACATGTATTACAGTTTAATCTTGTCCTGAGCATCTGGAGTCAGTGACCATGAGGCAGAGCGGGAGACGGTGGAAAGTAAGACAGCTGCCTGGAGCTGAATTATTAGTGGATATTGTCCCATATTTCAGTGTATTTGTGATCTATCTGGCAGCGCTGGTTTCCACATATCATAGATATTAACTATATCCAGCGAACATTAAAACTCCTATTACCCCTGAACACATATTTCTGATCCGATACCAGGATTCAGTGCAGAGAGCAGACTGCAGGCGGTTCAATTAAGAGAATCGATCAATAACATTTCTTGTGTAAAAAAAATCAAATAACAGTCAAATCCTGTAAAAGACTTTCAGTGAAAGCAAGTCGAGAAATATACAAACTGATCATTTAACTGGGAGCAGTGAATCGGCAACTGATCAAACATGACATGGCAGAAACACGGTGCATTACCAGCCACAGAACAACAGAATTAAACTGTATACAATTAATAACCGGGTCTAAAGGGCAAGGGCAGTAAATACAGTAAAACATTGTTTACAGAAATAGTTGCTGAAATAATGGCTCACCAGGAACACCAACAGCAGCGAGGAGCGGGTAATAAATCCTTTGAACATCGAAAACTGCCCAACGTACTCGGAGTTCAGGTGGAATCTCCCAGAAAATGTAACCCATTGTCTGTGCGATCCAATAGTTGCTGTTTGTATTGGAGACCACACTCAGTCAAACACTGATGGACACACTGAAAACTGTCCCATTTATAGCCTGAGGGAGCTCTCCAGTGAGGCAATTAAGCTACACACTGACTGACATTAATTACACTCACTGAACAAACACGATGATAAAATCCTTTCACTCCATCACTTTCTATTGCAAAATATATTAAAAGCAACGTGGCATTCATACCAAGTGAGTTGATCCAAAACCAAAACATTATTTTAAACACTATTGTCAAAAACAGAAACAGTGAATCCCACAATCTCACAGAATGAATGTGAAGTGAGCAGCTTAATTTACATAATGCATGGTCAGTAAGGGTTCATGGGGGCTGATAATACAACGGTCAGTAAAGATAAGTGGGGACTGATAATGGAATGGTCAGTAAGGATACATGGGGACTGATAATGCAATAGACAGTAAGGATACATGGGGATCGATAATACAATGGTGAGTAGGGATACATGGGGACTGATAATGCAAAGGTCAGCAAGGATACATGGGAACTGATGATGCAAAGATCAGTAAGGATACATGGGAACTGCTAACAAAATGATCAGTAAGGATACATCGGGACTGATAATGCAATGGTAAGTAAGGATACATGGGGGCTGATAATGAAATGTTCAGTATAGGATACATCGGGACTGATAACACAATTGTCGGTAAGGATATATGGGAACTGAAAACACAATGGTCAGTAAGGCTACATGGGGACTGATAAGACAATGGTCAGTAAGGAAACATGGGGACTGATAACACAATGGTCAGTAAGTATACATGGGGACTGATAACGCAATGGTCAGTAAGGATACTTAGGGACTGATAATTCAATGGTCAGTAAGGATACATGGGGACTGATAAGACAATGGTCAGTAAGGAAACATAGGGACTGATAACATAATGTTCAGTAAGGATACATGGGGACAGATAACAGAATGGTCAGTAAGGATAGATGAGGACTGAAAACACAATGGTCAGTAAGGATACATGAGGACTGATAATGCAATGGTCAGTAAGAATACATGGAGAGTTTTCTGCCCTCACAGCGCGTTCCAATGCAGAGCTAGACAGATAGCTAACAACTTGATATCTTCCCATAAAAATCACAAGGCTTGACTTTTCTTGTAAAGCTTTACTGAAAGATTCTTATTGTAAAACTGAAATACAACACAGAAATGGAAGCACACATTAGTATACAAGCGCATAACTGATATGCATACACAAATTTAGGTACGCCTGAGCAACACAGTACATTTGGCATGTAAATTACCAAACACGTGGAAACACAGCTTACTGTGAATATACATTTAGCAAACTGGAAGGCATTCTCTTTAAATTAGCCTTGTACATAGCTGTATTTTGATGCACTACTAGTTAACCAGCTAGACAGAGAGCGAGCACTTCATGGCTAGCTGTGTAAGTTTGCTTACAAAGAAAAGTTACAAACTAAACATTTTCTGCAACATACAGTGTACACTAATCATTTATAACTTTCTCAAGTACTTACAGACAAATAATATCCAGGACTCAGGCATGGGAACAATACAACTTCCCAGAGCATGTGCCGCTGTAGGTCTGTAGTTTACTTTACTGCACTTACTTTGCTTTACAGCACTTTACTGCACTTTTACTGCAGTTGCTAAGTACCAAATAGCCATTGGTGGCAGCACACAATGGGAATCGACCCAATTTACTCAAACCCCTGAATTAACTGGAAAACTAACATATATTGCTACCGGGAGACAGCACACTCCCCGCTTGGTACAATTCCATTGTACCGCTACAGATACAAAATAAACCTAAAGAAAACGTCCTTTGGCTGTAAACATACTCAGAATCCGTTCTCTAGGTTTCTTCAGAAAGGAGGACTATGATCTCGGAGACTGGCCTCAGAAACACCTTGACAGTCCCCTCCTTGACAATCTTCACCTCCACCTTGCGGAACCTCTTGTCCCTGCTCGGCAGAGTTTTGACAACCAGTCCCACTGGTCTTTCATTTCTGTGTGCTTGGCTGTCTTTCAGCAAGACAACATCTCTCACTTTGACAATTGGCTTGTCTTCTGTCCATTTCATACGGCTCTGTAGGATGGACAAATACTCTCCTCTCCATCTCTTCCAAAAAATGTCTGCAAGACACTGGACTTGCTTCCACTGCTTCCTGTGCAGCTCAGCCATGTCAAAGTTTCCAGAGGGGGCTGAAATAGCACTCATCGTTTGAGTCAGGAGCATCGTTGGGGTGAGGACTGCAGGCATGTCTGGGTCGGTGGACACTGGCACCAGGGGTCTTGCATTCATGATCGCCATGACTTCAGCCATGAGAGTGCTTAAGACGTCATGTGTGAGACGAGTAGGTCCCGTCCGAAGCAGCATAGCATCCAGAATACGCCTGGCAACACCGATGAGCCTCTCCCATGAAGCACCCATGTGGGATGAATGCGGGGGGTTAAACACCCACGTGCATCCTTTCTTTTGGAGGTAGCTTTCTACCGCTGCATCGTCCATGTGGATGTCCAACTCCTTACAGGCACCCACGAAGTTAGTCCCTCTGTCAGAGCGGAGAAGTTTGGCTGGACCACGGATTGAGAAAAACCTCCTCAGTGCATTGATAAAGCTGTCTGTTGACATGGATTCGATCAGCTCAATGTGCACAGCTCTGGTAGACATGCACATAAAGAGCACCGCCCAGCACTTGCTGCCTGCACTACCTCCTCTTGTGCAATGCGTCATGATGGTCCATGGCCCAAAGACGTCAAGGCCCACACTGGTGAATGGAGGCTCTGGAGTGAGTCTGTCAGCGGGCAAGTCTGCCATCTTTTGGTCCTCTAACCTCCCTCGTAGCTTGCGGCAGGTAACACACTTGTGGATAACGGAAGAAACCAGACGCTTGCTCCCGATTATCCAGTATCCGGCTGCTCGGATAGCTCCTTCTGTTATGTGTCGTCCTTGGTGAGCCACTTGCTCATGATAGTATCTCACGAGTAGTGTGGCAATGTGATGGGTGCGCGGGATGATCAGAGGGTGCTTTTCTTCTCCTGACAAGTCTGCGGACGATATGTGCCCTCCGACCCGGAGCAAACCATCTTCATCTGTAACTGGGTTGAGCTTATTAAGTGGGCTTTGCTTGGGGAATGTCTGTCCCTCTTCAAGGCATTTGAATTCCTGCTTGAAGACATCATGCTGGACAGAGCGAATGATCACCCCTTTGGCTTGTGAAAGCTCACTTGTGCTGGATACTTCTTTAGAACATTTCCATCCTTTGCGTTCTATGTTGTCCGAATTCCACTTGAAGGATGCCTCTACATGAATGAGTCGGGCTGTGGTTTGGCAGAGTGTTCTCCAGCTTGAGAATCGTTCGAAGCGTTGTGAGCCCAACTGAGATTCTGAGGCTTTGGTGACCAGGATCGTAACTTCAGGCCGAATCTCAGTATCAGCTTCAGGCTCCACAAGGGTGAAGGGATTGGACTCAGGAGCCTCCTCTGTGTTGACATTAGACAGGAAAGAGGGGCCCGAGAACCAACTGCTTTGCTGTAGGTGTGCTGCTGGTATAGACATGGTAGCATGGTCTGCAGGGTTCAGGTCTGTGGAGACATAGCACCACTGGTCAGGGTGAGTGGATCATCTGATACGAGTCACCCGGTTGGAAACATACACATAAAACCTTCTTGTGGAGTTGTGGATGTAACCAAGTACAATCTTGCTGTCCGTGAAGAGCTTGACGGCGCCCACATCGATGTCAATCTCGTCTCTGATCAACTCGTACAGTTGAACAGCCAACACAGCTGCACAAAGCTCGAGACGTGGAATGGTGTGGGCAGGCCGAGGGGCCAACTTGGACTTCCCCATAACAAATCCCACATGGTATTTCCCATTGGTGTCAGCTGCTCTCAAGTAGGCCACAGCTCCTATTGCTACTGTGGAAGCGTCTGAGAAGATGCACAGCTCTCTTCTCTGTGTTGATGACAGCGAGCCTGAAATGTAGCACCTCTCTATGTGCAGGTCTTTGAGAGCCTTCAAGGACTCCTTCCATAGGTTCCATTTTGCTTCTTTTTCTGGGAGGTGTGGAGCATCCCACTCACTCTGATCCGATGAGAGTTCCCGTACTAATGCTTTTCCTTGCATTGTTATGGGAGCTACGAACCCCAAAGGGTCGTACAAACTGTTGACTGTGGACAGGACGCCTCTCCGTGTGAATGGCCTTTCTTCACGGGACACCAGGAATGTGAAGCTGTCTGTTTCCAGGTTCCAGGAGAGCCCCAGGCTCCGTTGAAGGGGGAGAGGATCCACTCCAAGGTGCAAATCCTTCAGATCCTTAGCACGGTCCTCTGTAGGGAAGGCTTCCATCACCTGTCCACTGTTCGATGCTACCTTGTGTAGTCTCAGGTTGGACTCTGCCAACATCGCTCTGGTTCTTGTCAGGAGATCTATTGCTTCTTCAGGTGTGGTAACCGAGGTAAGACCATCGTCAACATAGAACTGTCTCTCAACAAAATGCTTCGCATCGGAGCCATATTCTTGCTCACCTTTCTGAGCGGCTCGCCTCATGCAGTAGATAGCCACAGCAGGTGAAGGGCTGTTTCCAAACACATGGACCTTCATCCTGTACTCCAACACATTCTTGTTGATGTCGTTGTCCTCATGCCACAGGTAGCGGAGATAGTCCCTGTGGTCTTCTCGGACGACGAAGCAATAAAACATTTTCTGCACATCTGCTGTCAGGGCGACAGGTTCTTTCCTGAACCGCAGAAGAACTCCCAACAAGGTGTTGTTCAAGTCTGGGCCGCTGAGGAGTACATCGTTCAGAGACACTCCTTTACATTCAGCACTTGAATCAAAAACAACTCGTAACTGGTCTGGCTTTTGTGGGTGATACACATCGAATGTTGGCAGGTACCAGTGTTCTTTACCTTCTTCCAGAGGTGGAGCAGGCTCGGCTTGGTCGTTGTCCAGCATCTTCTGCATGAACTCTATGTAATGGCCCTTCATTTCTAGCCTTTTTTCCAGTGTTCTCCTGAGTGAGCAGAGGCGCTTCATAGCTTGTTCCCTGTTATTCGGAAGATGGCGTCTGGGAGAGTGAAATGGTAAGGGTGCCAGCCAGCTGTGTCAATCCTCCTGGTAATCCTCCTCATCCATGATGGTTAGGAAAGCTTTGTCGCCCATGGATAGTGCTGGCTTGTCATCATCCTTGGACCTTTCAAACACTGAGCATCCTAGGCTGTCTGTGCTCACAGTGAGGCCTGCCTCTTCCTCACAGGCAGAGGAGGTTGACCTATGATGCTGCGTCATGCCATCGTAGTCTTCCTTTACCTGGATCCTGTTTGGGCATGGGCTGAGAAAGGATGTGCGACCCTTGTGCAACACATTTGCTTTATAGACGTTGACACCCGCTGGTTTGTGGACTGTTCCCAGGCAAACTCCACCCACGAGGACCCATCCCAGGTCAAGCCGCTGCACATAAGGAGCATTGTGGGGCCCGTTGATTTGCTCACGCACCTTGTGCACCCTTAAGATGTCTCTTCCCAAGAGCAGGAGGATTGGAGCGTCCGGGTCCACAGCTGGAATCTTGTTGGCAACTGGCTGTAGGTGGGGCTGATGGTGTGCGACCTCTGGGGAGGGAATTTCTGTCCTAACGTCTGGCATCATGTCACACTCAATTAAGTTGGGGAGGGGAAGCTGTTGTTTCCCATCCATGGACTCAATCATGAAGTTCCCAACTCTCCTACCTGTAGTCTCTGTTGTCCCTGCACAGGTTTTTAGCGTGTACGGAGCTGCGCTGGCCTTGACTTCAAAGAGATTGAAGAATTCTGTCTTTGCTAGAGACTTGTTACTTTGCTCATCAAGCACTGCGTACATTTTGATTGCCTTCTCCTTTCTCCCTGCAGGATATGCTTTAACCAAGCAGATTTTGGAGCATGAGCGTGGGCTGCTTGCATTTCCACAAACCTCTGTACACTTGGAGGTGACTGAGGAAGATGTGCTTTTGCTTTGCTCCCCGCTATCCTCTTTGTCAACCACAGCACTCTCAGTGGTTGAAGGAGGAGGACCTGGATGCAGGGCTGCGATGTGTTTTTCACTGTTGCACTCGAAGCACTTGATTGTCACCTTGCAGTCTTTTGCCATGTGCATAGTCGACCCACAATACCTGAAGCAGATGCGATTCTCTTTCAGGTATGATTTGCGCTCATCAATAGGCTTGTCTCTAAGGCTTCGACACTTTTTGAGTGGGTGGGGCTTCTTGTGTATTGGACACTGACGATCTGGGTCATCCACTTTATTCCCAGCAGAACTGGATTGGTTGACTGAGGGTTCGGCTGGAACATCTGTTTTGTGCACGCTCACAGAGGCTTTATTGCTGTACTTTGTGGGTTTCTCTGTTCTCGAAGGAGCGTAACTGCTGGGGGTGGAGAAAGTGAAACTTGGATCATTCCTCACCTTTGCCTGTTGTTGGACGAACCTGGAGAAGAGAGAGAAGGGGGGATATACCACTCCATTGTCCTCCTTGTACTTGGATCCCTTAGCTATCCATTTCTCTTGAAGGTTGTAGGGGAGCTTTCCCACTATTGGGTTTACCCCACGAACTGTATCCAAATACGAGAGGCCGGTCAGGTGGCCTTCTCCCTTGGCACACTCCAGTTCGAGGAGAATGTCGCCCAGTTCTCGGAGCTCGACATTATCTTTGCTGGTTAGCTTCGGAAAGTCCTCAATCTCCTTGAGCAGTGCGTGTTCAATGACTTCTGGTGTCCCATAACAGTCTTCGAGACGTTGCCAAACCAGATTGAGGCCTGCTGTGGGATTGCGGACGTGCGCTGAGCGAATTCTCTTCGCCTGTTCTGATGACTCAGTTCCGAGCCACTTTGTCATCAAGTCTAGTTCTTCTCTGGCTGACAGATTCAAGTCCTTGGTGGTACTCAGGGAGGACGCTTTCCATGACCAATAATTTTCAGGATGGTCATCAAATTCTAGAAGGCCTGAACTTAACAATTCTCGGCGAATAAGGTACCTAGCGAGCTCTTGTGCACCTTGTGGCTCGGGTGATGACTGCTTGGCTGGATTGGCCGAGTGCTGTGGAGGTCTCTGCAGGTAAGCCTTACTTGTTTCTTCTCCTTTAAGCTCAGTGTCTCCAAAAACATGCTGTTTGCTACTGTGGTGAGTAGCTGGTTCTGCGTCGAGATAGCTGGATGTTTCCTTGGAGAACAATTTGGAGTGTTGCTGGACATACTCACTTGTACGTTGCACTGGACTGAGGGGCTGTTCTAGAACATATGCTTCATGGCTGGGCTCCCCGCCTTCGTTCTCCTCACCTGCTTCATAAGCTGCGGCTTCAGCTTTAGCGGCAGCAGCAGCTCTCTGGCTTTGGAGAATGTGGAGACTGGCGTCGAGGTCAGCTCTCTGCTTCATCACCCTAGCATCGTTTTCAGCGAAGGACAATTGAGCCTGGGTAGCTTTTGCCTTGGCACATGCTTTGGCGGCTGCAGAAGCTGTCGATGACGACGGTCTGCTGGACCGCCAATATGATCTACAGGATGCTTTAGAGGACTGTGACATGGCATCGTTTGCTCGGAGAGGCTCATGCTTCTCGATTGGCTGGTCGACGTCCTCTATGGTATCTTGTCTTCCTGAGCGTAGACTCATGGTAGCTGAGTGGTATCTTCTTATGCTTGAGCCCGCTGTGCTGTTGTCTTTTTACTTTTCTGCCCTCGCAGCGTGTTCTTATGCAGAGC
Source organism: Somniosus microcephalus (assembly GCF_052327205.1). Lineage (NCBI taxonomy): Eukaryota > Metazoa > Chordata > Chondrichthyes > Squaliformes > Somniosidae > Somniosus > Somniosus microcephalus. Next base: position 143,787,193 of record NC_140990.1, on the reverse strand, counting down.
TAGACAGATAGCTAACAACTTGATACCTTCCCATAAAAATCACAAGGCTTGACTTTTCTTGTAAAGCTTTACTGAAGGATTCTTATTGTAAAACTGAAATACAACACAGAAATGGAAGCACACATTAGTATACAAGCGCATAACTGATATGCATACACAAATTTAGGTACGCCTGAGCAACACATTACATTTGGCATGTAAATTACCAAACACGTGGAAACACAGCTTTCTGTGAATATACATTTAGCAAACTGGAAGGCATTCTCTTTAAATTAGCCCTGTACATAGTGCATCAAAATACAGCTACTAGTTAACCAGCTAGACAGAGAGCGAGCACTTCACGGCTATCTGTGTAAGTTTGCTTACAGAGAAAAGTTACAAACTAAACATTTTCTGCAACATACAGTGTACACTAATCATCTATAACATTCTCAAGTACTTACAGACAAATAATATCCAGGACTCAGGCATGGGAACAATACAACTTCCCAGAGCATGTGCCGCTGTAGGTCTGTAGTTTACTTTACTGCACTTACTGTGCTTTACAGCACTTTACTGCACTTTTACTGCAGTTGCCAAGTACCAAATAGCCACTAGGTGGCAGCACACAATGGGAATCGACCCAACTTACTCAAACCCCTGAATTAACTGGAAAACTAACATAAATTGCTACCGAGAGACAGCACAGGGAGTGATAATTCAAGGGTCAGTAAGGATACATGGGGAGTGATAATTCAATGGTCAGTAAGGATACATGGGGATTGATAATGCAATGGTCAGTAAGAATACATGGGGAGTGATAATTCAATGGTCAGTAAGGATATCTGGGGACTGATAATGCAATGGCCAGTAAGAATACATGGGGAGTGATAATTCAATGGTCAGTAAGGATACATGGGGACTGATAATACAATGCTCAGTAAGGATATAGGGGGACTGATAATATAGAAACATAGAAGATAGGAGCAGGATTAGGCCATTCGGCCCCTCGAGCCTGCTCCGCCTTTCAATGAGATCATGGCTGATCATCCAAGCTCAGTACCCTGTCCCTGCCTTCTCCTCATATCCCTTGAACCCTTCAGCCTTAAAAAATATATCTAACTCCTTATTGAATATATTTAATGAATTGGCCTCAACTGCCTTCTGTGGTAGAGTATTCCACAGGTTCACCAATCTCTGGGTGAAGAAATTCCTCATCATCTCTGTCCTAAATGGCTTACCGTTTAACCTTAGACTGTGACCCCTGGTTCTGGACTCCCCCGACATCGGGAATATCCTTCCTGCATCTAGACTGTCTAGTCCTGTTAGAATGTTATAAGTTTCAATGAGATCCCCTCTCATTCTTCTAAACTCCAGCGAGTATAAGCCCACGCGACCCAATCTCTCCTCATACGTCATTCCTGCCATCCCAGGTATCAGTCTGGTGAATCTTCGCTGCACTCGCTCCATGGCAAGAACATCCTCCCTCAGATAAGTTGACCAGAACTGCATACAATACTCAAGGTGTGGTCTCACCAAGGCCCTGTACAATTGCAGCAAGACATCTTTGTTCCTGTACTCGAACCCTCTCGCTACGAAGGCCAACACACAATTTGCCTTCTGAACCGCCTGCTGCACCTGCATGCTTACCTTCAGCGACTGGTGCACAAGGGCACCCAGCTCTCGTTGCACTTCCCCTTCTCCCAATCTATTGCCGTTCAGATAGTAAAATGCCTTCCTGTTTTTGCCACCAAAGTGGATAACCTCGCATTTATCCATATTATACTGCATCTGCCATGCATCTGCCCAATCACCCAACCTGTCCAAATCATACTCGAGTTTCTTGGCATCCTCCTCACAGCACACACGCCCTCCCAGCTTTGTGTCATCTCCAAATGGAGTTATTACATCTAGTTCCTTCGTCTAGATCATTAAAATATATTGTGAATAGCTGGGGTCCTAGGACCGATCCCTGCGGTACCCCACTAGTCACTGCCTGCCACTCAGAAAAAGTCCCGTTTATTCCAACTCTTTGCTTTCTGTCTGCCAACCAATTCTCTATCCAAGTCAATACCTTGCCCCCAATCCCATGTGCCTTAACTTTACACGCTAATCTCTTATGCGGGACCTTATCAAAAGCCTTCTGAATGTCCAAATACACAACATCCACTGGTTCTTCCTGATCTATTCTAGTAGTTACATCCTCAAAAAATTCCAGTAGATTATTCAAGCACAGTTTACCATTTGTAAATACAATGGTCAATGAGGATACATGGGGACTGATAACATAATATTCAGTAAGGATACATGGGAATTGATAATAAAATGGTCAGTAAAGATACATGAGGACTGATAATGCAATGGTCAGTAAGGATATATGGGGACTGATAATACAATGGTCAGTAAGGATGCATGGGGCTGATAATACATTGGTCAGTAAAGATACATGGTGGCTGTTAATACAATGGTCATTATGGATACATGGGCCTCGATTTTCATTTGGCCATGAGGCGGGCTTTTAGGCATGCGGGGGGTTAAAATTGCAAAACCTGGGGTTCGCGACCCCCGCTTGGTTCCTGCCACCACGCCATTTTAACCTCGGTGTGTCTGATTGACCTGAATCAGTCCCGCCTGCAACAGGCGGGAATGGTCTCTAGGGCCCTTAAACAGCACTGATTTGATTTTAATATCCCATTTTAACAGGCCGCTGCCTGTTTAACCCTTTACCCATGTAAAACGCGCCTCACACACTTCTCCAGTGTGACTTCCTGTGAGACCCCTCTCGCCACCCTCACTCAGCGCTTCCTCAAATGAGGCACCTACCAGAAGCATGGGAGGCCTTTTTTTACTTCCCCTCTTGGCATTAGAGGACTTCCAAACCCATTTGCGAAATGACACACGCCACAACTGCAGAAGTTGCCACCAGAATTTTTATGAAAAACATACAACTGATGTAATTTTTACAAAATACACAACATTTCACCCAAGTGATTACCCTTGTGACTATTTGTGCTTTATTTTCCTCTTACGCATGCTCCTATGTAGTGGTTCCGCTGTGGCTTCAGCAGATGTAGATGCCCCTTGCTCACTTTCCTGCTGCTCCTTTCTCAACACCTTTGGCGGGCATCCTCTGGGATGGTGAGCCTGTGAGGGCATGCCAGCAGTCTGCTGCTCCTGCGGCTGTGCAGGGGTTGAGACCTCTATCTCCATTGGGTTTGGACTGCAGCGGGGCTCTGACCGAGGGCTCTGCAGTGGCATGGAAGTGTGAGCGCTTGGAGAGGAGACCCCACTTCCTTGAGTTCTGCCACCAACCTCCCTCTCATGGGTCAGGTCCACCTCAGTGCCTGCAAGTGTCTTGAGAGCAGCTTGCTGCACATCAGGGGGGGGCATGGAGACCCCTATCTGCAACGGCAGTCCTACACAGAAGGACTTCCATGAAGGTCTGGTTTCTGTAGTGTCCGTGTGTTGATAAAGACACTGAAGACAGGAGTTGGTTCATAGGTGTTTACTAAGCAAAGTCTGGGGGGGGTTCTAACGGATATACACAATATACAGGCTTATATAGCCCAAGTGGCCATTACCAGCATTACAGCACACCTGGGGCTCTTAAAGGCACATACACTACAATTCCTCCCCTTTTAGCTAACCAGTACATCATATTTTAAGTAATTATTAATTACATGTTATAAGAAAAATAATATACACATTGCTGTAGTTAATTAATTATAAGTCAGTCTCTCAGGGGGCTTCCTGACTCAGTCCGGATAACACCTCGGGGCTGTAGTAGTTTCTGGTGGTGTAGTAGGTTCTTTTGGCAAGGCTGATTTGGCTTGAATGCCAGTGTCGGGTTCATCGGGTTCCAGTATCACCGGATTGGAGGTAGATATGGGTATCTCTACTTCATCGTTCGACGTATAGAGTTGTGGTGTAGGTTGTCCCTTTTCGGATGACTTTATGATTTGGTCAGCATGGCGCCTTATTATGCTTTCTCCGATGTCCACGGTATACATTAGTGGTCCTAGTCGTGTGCAGATAGTTCCAGGCTGTCATTTCTCGGTACGGTAGTCCCGGGCCAAAACTTGTTGACCTATCTGAAAGGTTCTAGTTGGCCTTTCATTCATGCCTTGAAAGTGCCAGTTCTCCACGTCCCTTCTGATGTTGGGCTTGACCAAATCCAGCCGGCAGCTTAGGTTTCTATTGAAGAACATCATGGCGGGAGTTTGGTTGGTAACCATATGTGTTGCATTCCTGTATGCGAATAAGAAGTTATCCACCTTGTGCTGAAGTTTTATGTCTTCATTATCCATGGCCTTTCTGGCCTTCTTGAAGGTCTGGACAAACCTTTCAGCCAATCCATTGGTGGCAGGATGGTATGGGGCGGACGTGTATTGCTTAACCCCATTGGTTTTTAAGAACTTTCTGAATTCTTCAGACACAAATTGCGGTCCATTATCAGAACATATCTGTTCCGGCAGCCCATTCCTGGCAAATATGGTCCTTAATACTGTGATTTTTTTTCCGTGTTGGTGGAGGACATCTTTATTACCTCCAGCCACTTGGGGTGTGCATCAACTGCGACTAAGAACATTGAGTCCATAAATAGACCAGCAAAGTCGTTGTGCACCATTTGCCAGGGAGATGAGGGCCACTCACATGGATGTGGAGGGGCTTGTGGTGGAGCGTTTTGGACCTTCTTGCATCCTAGGCAGCTCTTGGTCATTTCTTCGATGTCTCCATCGATACCTGACCACCATGCAAACGCCCTAGCTAGGTTCTTCATTTTCACTCCACCCAGATGCCCCTCGTGAAGCTCCTTTCGCACTTTATCCTGGAGTTTGGGTGGAATCACCACTCTGGATCCACACATCAAGGTTCCTCGGCACACTGACAGTTGTTCTCTTCTTTGCGAGAATGCTGGCAACAGTGGTTCGCCATGTGCTGGCCATCCCTTCACTGTTAAATCGTAGACCTGTGAGAGAGTCTGGTCATTTCTCGTCTCCCTTTCAATGGCAGAATTTGTTACTGGTAGACATTCCACTATGGTAGAGTGGAACATCTCTACTGGGTCTACTGTAGGTGCCTCTTCTAACATTGGCAACGTTAGGCGCGATAAACCGTCAGCATTCCCATGCTGTTTTGATCCTTTGTATTCTATGTTGTATTGGTGTGCCCCTAGAAAAAGGGACTACCTCTGTAGCCTTTTGCTGTCATAATGGGAACACCCTTTTTAGGGTTGAATATGGAGATGAGGGGTTTATGGTCAGTCAACAAGGTAAATTTTTGCCCGTGTAGGTAATGGTCGAATTTCTTCACTCCCCATACCAGGCTGAGTGCTTCCCTGTCGATTTGGGCATAGTTACGCTCAGCTGAGTTTAATGAGTGTGACGCAAAAGCTATCAGCTGTTCTGAGCCATCAGGGAATTTATGGGATAATACTGCTCCTATGCCGTAAGGGGATGCATCGCACGCCAGTCTGATTGGCAGTGATGGGTTGTAATGAGCCAAAACTTCTTCGGATGTGAATAAGTCTTTGCATTTATGGAAGGCACATTTACAGTCTTCGTTCCATTTCCAAATCACTCCTGTTTGTAGCAGTTCATTAAGAGGGTGTAGAAGAGTTGATATGTTCGGTAAAAATTCATGATAGTAATTTATTAATCCCAGGAACGACCCTAATTGTGAAACATTTTCAGGTGCTGGGGCTTATATGACCGCTTCAATTTTTTCAGGTGACTTATGCAACCCTTCATTATTAATTATGTGGTCACAATATGATATCTGATTTGGAAAAATTCGCACTTGGGGCGATTTGCTCGGAGGCCCCGTTCTTTTAGCCTAGTGAGCACCTGCTCCAAATTGGCAAGGTGCTCGTTGTCATTTTCTCCTGTTACAAGGATGTCGTCTAGGTAGCATTGAGTCCCCGAAACCCCTTGCAGGACTTGCTCCATAGCTCTTTGCCAGATAGCTGGAGCTGATGCTACTCCAAAAACCAGTCGATTGTACTGGTACAGGCCTTTGTGTGTGTTTATCGTGAGATACTTTTTAGAGGCCCCCTCAACCTCCATCTGTAGATATGCCTGTGCCAAGTCAATTTTGGTGAAACGTTTCCCTCCGCATAGTGAGGCGAAAATATCTTCTATCCTCGGAAGAGGATACTGTACTGTGTGAAGGACCGGGTTTACAGTCACCTTGAAGTCTCCACAGATGCGAATTCTTCTCTGTTCTTCAGATTTATCATTATTCAATGCTTTTTTCATGACTGGAACGATGGGTGTTGCCCACTCGCTCCAATCTATTTTGGATAATACGCCTGCATTTTCCAATTTCTCCAGCTCTGCCTCAACTGCTGGACGAATTGCGTATGGCACCGGTCTTGCCTTAAAAAATTGGGGAATTGCTGCATCTTCCACTTTTATTGAGGCGGTAATGCCTTTCAAGATTCCTAGTTTCTCCTGAAACACTTCTTTGGCGTTGGCCAAGATGTCTTTTAATCGTTCAGGTATGATTTCATCATTGTTTTTTTTCTTACTGGTCACCGTCAGTGCCTGAATGGAGTGCCAGTCTAAACGTATCTTTCTGATCCATTCACATCCCAACAACAGTGGACCACCATCTTGTAGAATGTATAAATACAACTTTTGTATTTCTTTGCCGTTGTATACAACAGGCACCCTTATTTTTCCTTTGGGTTATACTTTCTGCCCCGTATATGTTTTTAAGATAATGGATGTGTCTTTTAGAGGTATATGCAAAAATATCCTCTCGTAATCCCGTCGATTTATTACGGTTAGAGCTGATCCTGTATCTAGCTCCATTTTAACTGGGGACCCCGCTATCATGAGGGTAACCCAAATGGTTTGGTAATCATCTTTGGCAAGTACATTATGTAATTTGAGACAGCTTAGTCTCTTGTTTTCGGAGTCACTATTGCTCTTCTGCTCTTCGGAGCTACTGTCCATCATCATTTGTAACTTCCTGTACTTTCCTTTATTTATTTTTTTTTTTCTATCCGTGGATTTATTGTATCCAGATCGGCATACCCGTGCAATGTGTCCAATTTTTCCGCATTGCCTGCATGCTTTGTCCTTGTACCAGCAGTCCTTCTGGTTATGGGTGGATCTGCCGCAGTGATAACATCTTTCGAAACCCTGTGTCATTTCATGGGTGCCAAAGTCCTGTGTCTTTTGTTGTATCTCTGCAGCTCCTCTTGCTGCTGCTTCGTATGATACAGCCATACTGAAAACTTTGTCCAATGTTAAATCTTTTTCAGAAAGCAGCCTTTTTTGTGTTCCTTCACTTAAGAGACCGCAAACGAATTTGTCTCGAAGCTAGTCCTGCCCCGAATTGGCAGTACTTTGATAGCTTTCTTAATTCGGTTAGGTAATCAGCGTTTCTTTCATTCTTGTGTTGATTTCTGTTGAAGAATTTGAATCGTTCCGCTATCAGCAGCGGTGTTGTGTTTAAGTGCTTCTGCAGGGTATCAACAATTTCATTAAAATTCTTGTCCTTTGGTTTGGCTGGAGTGATTAAATTTCGTAACAGCCCGTATGCCTTTGCGCCCATTAGGTTCAGCAGTACTGAAGCTTTTTTTTCATCTTCTATTCCATTTGCAGTGCAATATACCTCTACTCTTTCCATGTACGTGGTCCAATCCTTTATTTTGCTATCAAAAGCATCAATATTGCCAGACTTAGGCATTTCAGAAAAGATATGGCACTTCCCGCACTTTCCCGCCATTGCTGCCGATGACAACGCTGTTTCCCGCGGTGCCCGTTCTTTTTTTTAAAATTTATTTACAGTTGGAGTCTCGTTCCTGCGGGACTTTCTCTCCAGGTCTGAACGCTGACCTGCTTGCCGCGCCGGCCGTCTCCCGAGTGCTCCCTCCCAGTCCGTTATTGCTTGCCTCCGATTTCGCTGCCTGTCTCAGCTGCAGAGCCAGCCACTGGAGCCCCAGCCTGACACCCAGGAAGGGTTAGCGCAGTACCTGACACCAGCTTGGCCCGCTGGTGAAACCACAGCTTCTCTCACTTTCTTAAGTCTTCTGGACGCCCGAGGAATCGATGTCCTTGAGGTGCTGCCAAATTGCAGGTAAGTCCGTTTCCACTTCGTCGCCACTGTAGTGTCCGTGTGTTGATAAAGACACTGAAGACAGGAGTTGGTTCATAGGTGTTTACTAAGCAAAGTTTTGGGGGTGTTCTAACGGATATACACAATATACAGGCTTATATAGCCCCAGTGGCCATTACCAGCATTACAGCACACCTGGGGCTCTTAAAGGCACATACACTACAGTTTCTCTGTTCAATAGATTCCCATCGCTCCTCAAGAGATATCATTCTATTCTGAACACTCACCATGTTTTCCATACCCTGGCGACTAACCTCCTCCATGAGGCCTCCTCTCCTCTACTGTACCCATCCTTACCACACCAGCAATCATTTCCACGTAGGTAGCCATCCTCTCTGTGTTGATGCAATCATGCGCCACTGACTCCACAAAGGCTCTGCTCCTGTTCATTTGGACTCCTCCATTCACTCCACACTCGCAACGACCCCGGAGACAAAACCTGCCAGATACTCCTGCATCTGTGCATGGAGTTCCATCACCTCTGCTCTTACAGATGGATCCAGAGGCAGAGGGTCCACATGCAGCTGAGACGAGCTGGCAGAGTCCTGCGCCCTCCGACGAGGAGTCTCCACTGCTGTCCCTGTCTCCACAATCTGCTGATGCTCACTTGTGAGCTGTGATACACCAGTTGACAACTCTACTCTATGTCCCGAAGGTCCCACCGAGGTGTGAGTGTCTGCGCTGGTGCTGGGTGCGCTTATTCCTGCTGACGGTGCGCCCTCAGAGGTTGCAGATTCCTCTGAGGAGTCTGGCTGCTCAGGCTCTTCCTCCTGCACAGTGGGGACGGGGCTCTCTATGGTCCTGTGGGGGAGTCAAGGAAAAAGTTAGAGATGTGATGCCAAGGTTACATGCACATTGCATTTTGCAAATGATCATAAGTCCATATGATGTAGCTTCAGAATCATTATCAGCGACTCTTGCAATGCCAATGAGAGTGATGGAAAACTATTCTGTCTCCAGCTTGCGGGGATGCTCCTGCCTATCCTTCCCCAATGTCCGTATCTCGGTCAGCCCCGGCAATCTCCAGAACGCCTTCCTCCCAGGGGGTGAGCTGGGCTAATGAGGGCGGCCCTCCTTCTGTCCTGGCTCGCTCTCTCCTGTTCTGTGCTCTCTTTTCCTGCAATGAGGGAGACAAGTGGAGGTTGAGTGAGAATGAAGGAGTGAGTGCAGTGATTGCATAGCATAGATACTTAGAAGGAGACAAAGATGGAGTGAGGTTGCAATACCAAGGGCCCTCCCTGTATGCTGTCAGTTGTGTTCAAAGCATCAGAGTGAGAGGGAGTGTGAGGGCTGCATGGTGGCATAGTTCTCTGAGTGTGAGCATAGAGAGAGAGGGAATGGGTAAGGTTGCATGAATGTGAGTGTCTAGTGGGATGTGCAGGAAGAGATTGCAAAAGCTGAGTGCTGGTGAGGAAAGGTAATGGGGATCAGATTGAGAGTGGTGGAAACATCAGACAGTACTTATATTTCCAGTGCAAAGAAAGTCATGGAATCTTTTCCTGCACTGCAACCACATTCTTTGTGTGAGCCCCAAGCAGTTGATTTGGTTTGCCACCTCTAGCCACACAGCCTTGGTCTGGCAGGGAGGCCACTTCCTCCCTGAAGAAGGGAAGAGGACCTCCCTGTGGGTCCGAGCACCATCCAATAATGCCTGTAGTGAAGCCTCATCAAACTTGGGCACAGATCTGGCCCTCCCGCTGGCGGTTCCTCCTGCAGGCTCCTGTGCCATCTTAATGGCAGAACAATTAAATATACATTTTGGTTCTGTCCTCACAAAGGAGGACACAAATAACCTCCCAGAGATGTCGGGGAACATAGGGTCTGATGAAGGGGAGGAACTGAAAGAAATCAGTATTTGTAAGGAAATGGTGTTAAGGAAATTGATGGGACTGAAGGTCGATAAATCCCCAGGGCCTGATAATCTACATCCTAGGGTACTTAAGGAAGTGGCCCTAGAAATAGTAGATGCATTGCTGATCATATTCCAACATTCGATGGAATCTGGAACAGTACCCATGGATTGGAGGGTAGCTAATGTTACCCCACTATTCAAAAAAGGTGGTAGGGAGAAAATTTGGAATTACAGACTGGTAAGCTGGACATCGGTATTGGGGAAAATGCTATAGAGTCCATTATAAAGGATGGTGTGGAGATGCCGGAGTTGGACTGGGGTGGACGAATGTAAGAAATCACACAACACCAGGTTATAGTCCAACAGCTTTATTTGAAATCACAAGCTTTTGGAGCGCTGCTCCTTCTTCACCTGAAGAAGGAGCAGCGCTCTGAAAGCTTGTGATTTCAAATAAAGCTGTTGGACTATAACCTGGTGTTGTGTGATTTCTTACATTATAAAGGATGTAATAGCTGAGCACTTGGAAAACAGTGACAGGATCGGACAAAGTCAACATGGATTTACAAAAGGTAAATCGTGCTTGACTAATCTACTGGAAATTTTTGAGGATGTAACTGGTAAAATAGATAAGGGAGAACCAGTGGATGTGGTATATTTGGACTTTCAGAAGGCTTTCGATAAGGTCCCGCATAAGAGGTTAGTGTGTAAAGTTAAGGCACATGGGATTGGGGGCAAGGTATTGACTTGGATAGAGAACTGGTTGGCAGACAGAAAGCAAAGAGTTGGAATAAACGGGACTTTTTCTGAGTGGCAGGCAGTGACTAGTGGGGTACCGCAGGGATCGGACCTTGGACCCAAGCTATTCACAATATATATTAATGATCTGGATGATGGAACTAGATGTAATATCTCCAAATTTGCAGACGACACATAGCTGGGTGGGCGTGTGTGTTGTGAGGAGGTTACCGAGAAACTCCAGTATGAATTGGACAGGTTGGGTGATTGGGCAGAAGCATGGCAGATGCAATATAACGTGGATAAATGTGAGGTTATCCACTTTGGTGGCAAAAACAGGAAGATAGATTATTATCTGAATGGGAATAGATTGGGAGAAGGGGAAGTGCAACGAGACCTGGGTATCCTTGTGCACCAGTCGCTGAAGGTAAGCATGCAGGTGCAGCAGGCGGTTAGGAAGGCAAATGTTATTTTGGCCTTCGTAGCGAGAGGCTTTGAGTACAGGAACAAGGATGTCTTGCTGCAGTTGTACAGGGCCTTGGTGAGACCACATCTTGGGTATTGTGTGCAGTTTTGGTCACCTTACCTGAGGTAGGATGTTCTTGCCATGGAACAAGTTCAGCGAAGATTCACCAGGCTGATAACTGGGATGGCAGGTATGACGTATGAGGAGAGATTGGGTCGATTGGGCTTGTACTCGCTGTAGTTTAGAAGAATGAGAGGGGATCTCAATTAAACTTATAAAATTCTGACAGGACTGGACAGACTAGATGCAGGAAGGATGCTCCTGATGGTCGGGGAGTCCAGAACCAGGGGTCACAGTCTAAGGGTAAACGGTATGCCATTTAGGACAGAAATGAGGAGGAATTTCTTCACCCAGAGTGTGGTGAACCTGTGGAATTCTCTACCACAGAAGGCAGTAGAGGCCAATTCATTAAATATATTCAAGAAGGAGTTGGATATATTTCTTCAGGCTAAAGGGATCAAGGGGTATGGGGAGAAAGCAGGGACCGAGTACTGAATTTGGATCAGCCATGATCACATTGAATGGCGGAGCAGGCTTGAGGGGCCGAATGGCCTACTCCTGCTCCTAAATTCTATGTTACCTATGTTAATGTTGAAGGTTGGAAGCTTGCAGAAGAAGCAAGGCTTGCTGTGGACCTTAAGAGCAGCAGCAATAATGACGTCAAGTTCTGCGACTTTTTGACTGGAAACATTGAACTGCCAAGGCTTCCCACACGCTGGAAATCAATTGGCCAATTGTGGTAAATTTGTATCAATCTCACAGACCCATTTGCAATCGTGATGGAATCACTAAATTAGGGGAAACCACCAATTCCCCGCACCTGAATTAAAATTGACCCTATGGTGTTAAAAGACGATCAGACCATTCAAATGCGGTCCATGCAAGTCACGTATAACGGATATCCTTCTGTCTGTAATACCACGGGACATTATTAATTATGTAGATGCGCTCGTGCAGAAAATACCAGGGAACGCTTTTAGAACATGCCAGTGCACGAATCGTTCCTATAACAACAGCCGCGGTTTCCTCGGTGCAATATTCTGTTTTCAACTTCTGGCAACAAATGGCCACAAATCGATCGAAGGTGAAAGCGACCGTTAACAAGACAGAACTGTCTCTTGATGCATGAATTAAAGTAATGCTGAGACTGCATCCGGGAGTAATGGACAGGAAGCTACCTGGAAAATAAATAATAGGAATCCGGTTTAATATCAAAGCAGTGATAATGACCAGGAGTTCCGTCACCGCCATGGACACCAGGTACCGAGTGATACATCTGGAGAGACCGGACTTACCTCGGGGCAGGATCACAATCGCCACGAAATTAACTGTAAGAAAGAAAGACTTGCACTTAATTAGCGCATCACCGGACGTCCCACAGCGCTTTACAGACAATGACGTGCTTTTGGAAGTGCAGTTACTGATGTCAGTAAATTGGGATGTTTGTGTCATTGGTTCTGTATGGTTACAAGACACTAAATTGGGATGGTTTTTGTCTCTGGTACAGTCAGATCAGCAGCCCCAATCAACGGTGGGTTTGTTGCCCACGACTATGCCTCTATGCCAGCTTGTGAGTCTCATATTTACACTAATTTATTGCTGGGTAATATTTTATACGTATACATTTTTTGACAAATTTGTACTTGGTGTTAGGGTGAAACTGCCAAATCTGCAATTACTATTCATCCCTATTGGTCATGCCGACACAAAGAGTCATTTGTTTAGTGTAGGACTGGAGTACATGTAGGCCAGACCAGGTCGAGTGGGAGGTTCCCTTCTCTGTCTCACATTACAACAATGTAGCAGCTTTCATGCCTATTCTAATGGGAAATAGAGGAATGGCAGAGTCTCTAAGCAATTATTTTGTATCGGTCTTCACGATAGAAGGCACTAAAAAGTTCCCAATAATAATAGATAATCAAGGTGCTATAGGGAGGGAGGAACCTAAAACAATGTCTATCACTGGAAAAAAAAGTAATAAGTAATGAGCAAAAGCAAACTAATGGGGCTAAAGCCCGACAAGTCCCCTGGACCAGATGGCCTGCATCCTAGGGACTTAAAATAAGTGGCTGCAGAGATCACTGCAGAGATAGTGGATGCGTTTGTTATAATCTACGAAAATTCCCTGGCTTCTGGAGAGGTCCCAGCAGATTGGAAAACCACAAATGTTACGCCACTATTCAAGAAAGGAGGGATACAGAAGCAGGAAACTATAGGCCAGTTAGCCTACCATCTGTCATTGGGAAAATGCTGGAATCCATTTTTAAGGAGGTAATAGCAGTACATTTAGAAAATCATAAGTCAATCAAGCAGAGGCAACATGGTCTTATGAAAGGGAAATCGTGTCTGACAAATTTTCTAGAGTTCTTTGAGGATGTAACAAACAGGATGGATAAAGCGGAACCAGTTGATGTAGTGTATTTGGATTTCCAGAAGGCATTCGATAAGGTGCCACATAAAAGGTTACTGCACAAGGTAAGGTTAATGGTAATATATTGGCATGGATAGGGGATTGGCTAATTAACAGAAAACAGAGAGTCGGGATAAATGGGTCATCTTCTGGTTGGCAATCAGTAACTAGTGGGGTGCAACAGCGATCAGTGCTGGGGCCTCAACTATTTACAATCTATATTAATGACTTGGATGAAGGGACCGAGGATACTGTAGCCAAATTTGCTGATGATACAAAGATAGGTGGGTTAGCGAGTTGTGAGGAGGACACAAAAAGTCTGCAAAGGGTTATAGATAGGTTATATGAATGGGCAAACATTTGGCAGATGGAGTATAATGTGGGAAAATGTGAGTTTATCCACTTTGGAAGGAATAATGAAAAAGCAAATTATTATTTAAACGGAGTGAGACTACTAAATGATGCGGTACAAAGGGATCTGGGGGTCCTAGTATATGAAACACAGAAAGTTACCTTGCAGGTACAGCAAGTAATTCGGAAGGCTAATGGAATGTTGGCATTTATTGCAAGGGGTTGGAGTATAAAAGTAGGGAAGTTTTGATGCAACTTTAAAGGGCGCTGGTGAGACCACACCTGGAGTACTGGTCTCCATAATTAAGGAAGGATATACTTGCATTGGAAGAAATGCAGAGAAGGTTCACTAGGTTGATTCCTGGGATGAAGGGGTTGATGTATGACAGAAGATTGTGCAGGTTGGGTCTATACTCATTGGAGATTAGAAGAATGAGAAGTGATCTTATTGAAACATAAGATTCTGTGGGGCATGGACAGGCTGGACGCTGAGAGGATGTTTCCCCTAGTGGGGGTATCTAGAACTATGAGGCACAGCATCAGAATAAGGGGTCGCCCATTTAAGACGGAGATTAGGAGGAATTTCTTCTCTCAGAGGGTTGTGAATCTTTGGAATTCTCTACCCCAGAGAGCTGTGGAAGCGGAGTCATTGAATATATTCAAGGCGGAGACTGACAGACTTTTGAACTACAAGGAAGTCAAGGGATATGGGGGGAGAGTAGGAAGATTGGATCAGCCATGTTCTTATTGAATGGCGGAGCAGGCTCCAGGGGCCGATTGGCCTACTTCTGCTCCTGTTTCTTATATTCTTATGGTCTTATTTTATCTGATGCCAGCCCACAAACGTACAGATTTATTGTATTCACCTTATCTCAATAACATTGTTTTCCAAACTCTGAAGCGCTCCATGGACAATTCTCACAATGCACAATTAATCCTGTGGTTTATACCTTCATTATTTTATTAATTCACCGAGTACATTCAGTGGATATGTGACCGCGTTCTTTAACTCCATTCTGAATTTACACTGAGTCACTGCATAAATAAAGGTGTTGGTGCAAGAACTCAACAGCTGAAGCATATTTCCGCTTTCTTGTAGAATAAATTTGGGGTCACTGAAGCCTTTGATTATATAATCATTTGTAAATCGCTCATAAAAGAACTGTACAACAAACGTCATCCACAACAGGATGAAAGTGCCCGAGATGGCGAAGAGTAAAACGATGGACTTTCTCCGGCTCTCCATCTCTGGGTCACTCTGATTCTCTCCATTGCTGTGGGCCCGGAGTCTCCTGCGGGCTCCACTGGCCACTAGAATGTATCTGACGGTCAGAGCATTGAGCAGCAAAATCAGAAGGAACGGGGCACATGGGGTCAAAATACGGTCGAACCAGTCAAACGCTCTCCATACGGGTGAGGTATAACGGATTTTCTTCAGTCTGCAATACCACGGGACATTGTTACTTATGTACATGGGCTCGTGTATAAAGTACCATGGGACGCTTTTCAGACATCCCAGCGCACAGATTGTTCCTATAACTACAGCCGCCGTTTTCTCGGTGCAATAATTTGTTTTCAACTCCTGGCAACAAATGGCCACAAATCGATCGAAGGTGAACGCGACCGTTAACCAGACCGAACTGTCTCTGGATGCATGTATTAACGCAATGTTGAGACTGCACACCGGGGTGATGGACAAGAAACTACCAGGAAAATAAATACCCGGAATCCGGTTTAATATCACAGCAGTGAGAATGACCAGGAGATCCGTCACCGCCATGGACACCAGGTACCGAGTGATACATCTGGAGAGACCGCACCTTCCTCGGGACAGGATCACAATCGCCACTAAATTGACTGCAAGGTTAGAGAGAGATGAAGAATTAGAGTAAGCTCCAAAGAAGTGTTAGGTTGACCGGAATTATGCAAAAATAGCAGCTTTGTTAGCTGAAGCGACGAAAACAGTGTAATAATCCAAAGTGGGAGTGGGACAGACCGCCAGTTCGGGTGAATGAAAGTTAATAATTTTCATTTATAATGGGGATCCATAAGGGAACAAATCCAGTCAAACAATTTTATACGTTTCAAATGGATTAAAAGAGTGGACTGTGCAATGATAATTAAAATAACCCGTACCTGCCTGAGGAGGGACAGAGCAGCGTTTTTAGGAAAGATGTCAGGAGCAGCGAGTGTGGAAGTCCAGTGAAGGATCGAACCAATGGTCGGGGTTATAAAATGGAACAGAAGCCCGGGATTAACGTGTTCCCGGAATAAGGCTTATTAATAAACTAGTCACTTATTTGAAGGTTTCGAATTGTTGACCTTTAGCTTACCTTCAATAAGTCGATTCGTTGAAGCCAATCAGCGTAAAGTAAATCATTAAATCATCTCAGCAATTGATTGATATGTTGGATTGATTAATGCTGCATTTGTCAACAAATGGTTCACCTATCATTATTAATCAACAGTCAATGAGTCACATATTCATTACATTCATCGGATGAGACGTTTAACCGAGGCCCCGTCTGATCTCTCAGGTGGACTTATAAGATCCCATGGCACTATATCGAAGAAAAGCAGGGGAATTATCCCGGGTATCCTTGCCAATATTTATTCCTCAATCACATAGGATATACGGCACAGAAACAGGCCATTCTGTTCAACCAGTCCAGTCCAACATCACTAAAACAGATTACCTGGTCGTTATCACATTGCTGTTTGTGGGAGCTTGCTGTGTGTAAATTGGCTGCCGCGTTTCCTACATTACAACAGTGACCACACTTCAAAAGTACTTCATTGGCTGTAAAACGCGTTTTGACGTCCCGAGGTCGTGAAAGTGGCTATATAAATGCATGTAGTTCTTGAAAGCAGTCATCAATTATTTGTATATCTATGCGGACCAATTTGAATTGCAGAAAATTAACGCGAGTTAATTAATTTAATTTAGTTGCTGCAGCCATGCCTCTCAAATGATGCCCCTTTGTTTTCTCATAGGGTGTTCAGTTCTGAGACGGTCGGAAGACCACTTTCGCTGTACTCATCATCCGCCCATATGATCTGGGGCTCTTCAGTTCAGTGGTGGGGTTGGCTTTGAACAGATAGGCAGCGTTTCTGCATTTTGTACAATAGTACACCTGTTGGAATTCGATGTTTGTCTCACACCCGATGTACAAATTAAAGGCATGACTGCGGATCTTCCACAGCGACTGAAGAATTACACTGTAAATAACTTGAATATATAGAACGCCAAGGCACCTGGGGGCTGAGAGCGCCCTCACAACCGCACCCCAGCTTGAGCCAATCCGCAGGAGAAAAGGGAAGATAAATCAGACAGATTCATCAATTACAGTAATGTGATAATACCACTGAAATAAAATATGAATAACGTGATAAAAAAGTATGAACACGGTTTCTCAGTGTGCTGTTGGTATCTAGCCTGCTTGTGCACTGCAGTGATATGATGTGCAATAAAAATTGTCATTTAAAGCAATCACGTTTCCCAGTCACACCCAGCTGCAACCGATTGCTTGGAGTCGCGCCAGGGGATGAGAGAAGGTGGGAACAGAGCTTAGATCCCTGGAACTGAGGGAGGTGAAATATTATTCGACTTGATTTCAACGCAATTGTTATACGTACATGTAATTCAGTTTAAAAACACAAAGATATTTTTGTAGTTAAATTGTCTCCATCTATCCACAATCGTCCAGAAACAGTTAAACGGGAGCAAGGCGGGAGCTGGTGGATAGTTCGCCCGCTCCTCACAGCGTGGTGGTTGTAGAAAATGGAGACACATTTCGAAGTGTTATTTCGAGGTGTGTGTTCGGGTCGGCTTATTTCACTCTGCACCACTACACAGGCCGAGTACAACCATGAAAGTACCCTCTTACCCTTTCTAGATCTTTTCATCGCTAACTGCCATCGTGACATCAGCCGCCTCCATTTCTCTGCTCCCCTCACTCACGCCAACCTACCTCCCTCTGAACTTGCAGCACTCCATTCTCTTAGATCCAACCCTGACATTGTCATTAAAACTGCTGACAAGAGTGGTGCTGTTGTTGTTTGGCGAGTCGACCTCTACTGTATGGAGACTGATCGCCAACTCTCCAACACCTCCTCCTACCTCTGCCTGGACCATGACCCCACTAGCAAACATCAAGCCACCGTTTCCAAGGCAGTCACTGACCTCATCTCCTCTGGAGATCTTCCCCCCGTGGCCACCAGCCTCATAGTTCCCCAACCCTGCACATCCCGCTTCTACCTCCTTCCCAAGATCCACAAACAGGACTGCCCTGGTAGACCCATCGTTTCAGCCTGTTCTTGCCCCACCGAACTTATCTCTTCCTATCTCGACTCTATCTATTCTCCCCTTGTCCAGTCTCTTCCCACCTACATCCGCATCTCTTCGGACGCACTCTGCCACTTTAACAGTTTCCAGTTTCCTGGCCCCAACCGGCTCCTTTTCACCATGGACATACAATCCCTCTACACCTCCATCCACCACCAGTATAGCCTGAGGGCGCTCCGCTTCTCCCTTGAATAGAGGCTTGAACAGTCCCCATCCACCATTACCCTCCTCCGCCTGGCTGAACTCGTTCTCACATTGAACAACTTCTCCTTTGAATCAACTCATTTCACCAAATCAAAGGTGTTGCTATGGGTACCCGAATGGGTCCCAGCTATGCCTGCCTTTTCGTGGGATATGTGGAACACTCTTTGTTCCAGTCCTACACGGGTCCCCTCCCGCACCTCTTTTTCCGGCACATTGATGACTGCATCAGTGCCATTTCCTGCTCTCGCCCTGAACTAGACAATTTCATTCACTTTGCCTCCAATTTCCAGCCTTCCCTCACCTTCACATGGTCCATCTACGACTCTTCCCTTCCCTCCCTCGACTTCTCCATCTCCATCTCTGGGGATAGCTTATTGACCAACATTCGCTACAAGCCCACTGACTCCCACAGCTACCTGGACTACACTTCCTCCCACCCCGCCTCCTGTAAGGACTCAATTCCATTCTCCCAGTTTCTCCGTCTCAGCCGCATCTGCTCCAACGATGCCACCTGCCACACCAGTGCTTCCGACATATCTTCCTTTTTCCTCAACCAAGGATTCCCCTCTACCGTGGTTGACACGGCCCTCGACCGTGTCCGTTCTATCTCCCGCACATCTGCCCTCACCCATGCCCCTTCCTCCTGGAACCATGACAGAGTTCCCCTTGTCCTCACCTTTCACACCACCAGCCTCCACATTCAACGGATCATCCTACGCCATTTCTGCCACCTCCAATATGATCCCATCACCAAATGCATCTTCCCCTCCCCTCCCCTTTCAGCATTCCATAGGGACCGCTCCCTCCGAGACACCCTAGTCCACTCCTCTATCACCCCCAGCACCCCTTACCCTTCACTCAGCATCTTCCCGTGCAAGTGCAGGAGATGCAACACCTGCCCTTATACCTCACCCCTTCCCACTGTCCAGGGCCCCAAACACCCCTTCCAGGTGAAACAGCGATTTACTTGTACTTCTTGCATTCTAGTATGCTGTGTTCGCTGCTCACGATGTGGTCTCCTCTACATTGGGGAGACCAAACGCAGATTGGGTGACTGCTTTGCGGGACACCTCTGTTCAGTCTGTAAGGGTGACCCTGAGCTTCCGGTCACCTGTCATTTTAATTCACTGCCTCATTCCCACTCAGGCCTCACTGTACTTGGGCTCTTGCATTGTTCCACGGAAGCACAGTGTAAACTCAAGGAACAGCACCTCATCTTCCGATTAGGCACTTATCAGCCTTCCGGACTCAATATAGAGTTCAACAATTTCAGATCATAACCTCGGCCCCCATTACATTTTTACTTATTTTTATCCCCACCTTTGTTATGGCCCTTTCCCACCCTTTTTTTTCTCTCTCCCACATGGCAGCTGTCTCTCATTCTGCCAGGTCATTTCACACCTAATCTAGAGCCGTCTTTTGTCTCCACTAGTCCTATCACCATCTCGTCTCGTTTTGAATACCTCTTAACGTCTCTTCACTTCTCTTTTGTTCTCTCCCAGCCTGGCCTTTCAATCTATTTCATTTCCTGTGCCTTTCCAGTCTTGACAACGAGTTTGACCCGAAACGTTGACTCTATTTTGTCTCCACGGATGTTGCCTGGCCTGCTGAGTTTTTCCAGCATTTTCTGTTGTTATTTCGGGTTTCCAGCATCCGCAGTATTTTGCTATCATACATGAAAGTAAACAACCGGCATAAACACTTGAAGGTAATTGCAATCAACTGTCGCACTGAACTACAGTCCTTCTATGTGTAACATCGGTCGAACCAATCCCGCTGTACAGACGACTCCGGGGGGAACACATTGCACAAAGTGTGGCCAATAACAAGTTACTGAGACGATCCAGATAACTAACGCTTTTTACAATCAATATCTTACTGCAATACTTTACCTGGCACAGCGATAGCTGCAAGGACAGTGTAGTAAATGGCATATACTAGGCCTCTGGGTGGGGCGTGCATTTTCTGTGAGAAGCAGCAACGTCTATTTCGGATCCCACACACGCTCTGTTCGACATTTAAAGGATCCCTTATTATACCTGATGTGAACCCTCCGAGACACAATTAGATGACATCACCATAAGTGTTAGTTACAATCATTGCACAAACAAGTTAGGTGACATCACCATTGGTGTTAGTTATAGTCATTGGACAAACAGATGAATGCACCGGATTTGACTCTGATTTCTGTTGCAGTAGAATGGACAAAACTGGACGCCACCGAGTTCTAAATGAAAACGCCGAATAGCTACAATGTGAGCTGAACACTGGAGTCACATTGCAATTTTCTGGTGTTTTTCCTTTAAACTTCTGCGGAAAGGAAATGTAGAATACTTGATATCAGCATGTAGCAACTGTTCAAAGAGAAAATGGAAGCCCCTTTAGATTGTCTGTTCAATGGTTCGAAGGTGGCTCCATATTGTTAACAGTTATGGTTTTCCCACATTTCAACAGTGACTACACTTCAAAAAAGTACTTCATTGGCCGTAAAGCGCTTTGGGACGTCCCATAGTCGTGCAAGGCACTATATAAATGCAAGTCTTTCTTTCCTTCTTTATTTAAGCATAAGTGAAACTTAATACACCCACTATTGGAGCAGCAGTTTACAAAGTACGATACAGAATTATATTGCTCGTCATTGTCCTTTGGGTAGTAGGCGTGGCCCAATCCTGGTTCCCTCTACTCACAGGAGCATCTGCACCTGTCTGGATCAGTGCCCTTCCTGGCCCGTCTAGTCTGAGAATGACACAAACCCACTAGGATATACCCCCAGAACCTGAACTACAGAAAGATCCATCTAATCATGTATTTTCCTTAACCCTGCATTCTACCCAATCAAGAACCCGGGAAGCTCTGCCTCCCACCACAGGCTTTGGGCCCCCGTAATCTCCTTAGCACAAGATCTTTCTGTTCTTGGTTTCCATGTTGATGACGCAACCTTGATGACAAGGGCTTCCAATTAGAGTCTCATTTTTCACATGATTTCTGCTAATCCTCACAGAAGAGAAAGAAGGCTACATTAATAAAACTATACTAACTTAATAAAAACTATAAACTGGCACTCTTAATATTAAACTACGGTCTAGCAAAGCTTAATCCTGAAAATTAGTAACAAGGGATTTAGAGTTGATTATGATTCCATGGCTCACTAATTTTCACATTCCCACAGATGTGGAATCAATGAGATAAAACTCAGAAAGCTCTGAGCCTACCCTGTCCTTTTCCCTTGCCTTTATAGAAAAATCCTGGAACTCCCACCCTAACAGCACTGTAGGAGTACATTCACCACACGGACTGCAGCAGTTCAAGTAGGCAGCTCGCCACCACCTTCTCAACGGCAACTAGGGATGGACAATAAATGCCGGCCTTGCCAGCGGCGCCCATATCCCCAAAATGAATTTAAAACAAATAACAGTTGTATTTAGATAATTAAAGAGGGAACTTGTGACGCACCCAGAACCTTCAGTCAGCAGGAATCAAAGGCAGTATGATTTCTGCAGAAAGAAGCTTGTCAGAGAAAAGCCTAGGGACATTTAACTCTTGCCATGCCTAATCCCTCAAAATACCTTCAAAAGCTCATATTCTTACAGTGTGCCTCACAAACTGGCCCAGTTACACACAATCCCCCATTTGTGGGAGAAAGGTTACTTCTGCAATGGAACACTTCTGGGCATTAATCATTTTTGTACTTGTTACGAATCATAGAATCGTAGATTGATACAGCACAGCAGCTGGCTATTCGGCCCATCGTGCCGATGAAAGTGCTATCCAATCGGTCCCAACCGCCTGCTCTTTCCATGTAGCTCTCCGAATGTTCTCCTTTCAAGTATTTATCCAAATTCTATTTGAAAGTTTCTATTGAATCTACTTCCACTACCATTTCAGGCAATGCATTCCAGATCATACTTACTCGCTAAACAAATTATTGTTCCTCCTGCCATCTCTGGTTCCGTTGCCAATTACATTAAATCTGTGTCCTCTGGTTAGCGACCCTTCAGTCACTGGAAACAGTTTCTCCTTTTTTAGTCTGTCAAAGTCATTCATAATTTTGAACACCTGTATCAAAACTCCTCCTGGTCTTCTCTACTCCAAGGAGACCAATCCCAGTTACTCTAGTCTCTTCACGTAACTTATTTATTTCATCCATGGAACCATTCTAGTAAATATTTTAGAAAAATAGGAGCACAATTAGACCATTCGGCCCTTCCAGCCTGCTACGCCATTCAACACGGTCATGCCTGATCCTCTATCTCAATACCATATTCCCGCTCTCTCCCCATACCGCTGATGCCTTTTGTGTCTAGAAATGCATCTATCTCCTTCTTAAATATATTCAGTGACTTGGCCTCCACAGCCTTTTGTGCTAGAGAATTCCACAGGTTCACCACCCTCTGACTAAAGAACTCTCTCCTCATCTCAGTCCTGTATGTCCTACCCCGTATCCTGAGACGAGGACCCGTCGTTCTAGATGACACAGCCAGGGGAAACATCCTCCCTCCATCCAGTCTGTCTAGCCCTGTCAGAATTTTATATGTTTCAATGAAATATTCTCTCATTCTTCTAAACTCTAGTGAATAGAGGCCTAGTTGACACAATCTCTCCTCATATTACATTTGGTTCCCTCATCCAAATCATTGATATATATTGTGAATAGCTGGGGCCCACGCATTGATCCCTGCGGTACCCCACTAATCACCGCCTGCCACCCTGAAAAGACGCATTTATTCCTACTCTCTGTTTCCTGTCTGTTAACCAATTTTGAATCCATGCTAGTATATTACCCCCAATCCCATGTGCTTTAATTTTGCACACTAACCTCTTATGTGGGAATTTGTCAAAGGCCTTCTGAAAATCCAAATACACCACATCCACTTGCTCTCCCTTATCTATTCTACCAGTTACATCCTCAAAAACTCCAGTAGTTTTGCCAAACACGATTTCCCTTTCATAAATCCATGTTGACTTTGTCTAGTCCCGCTGATATTTTCTAAGCGTCCTGTTAGCACATCCTTCATAATAGACTCTAGCATTTTCCATACTACTGATGTTAGGCTAACCAGTCTGTAGTTCCCTGTTTTCTCACCCTCCTTTTCTCAATAGTGGGGTTACATTTGCCACCCTCCAATCTGCAGGAGCTGTTCCATAATCTATAGAATTTTGGAAGATGACAACCAATGTATCCATTATTTCCATGGTTACTTCTTTTAGTACGCTGGGATGCAGATTATCATGCCCTGGGGACTAATCGGCTCTCAGTCCCATAATTTCTCCAGTGTGGCGGAGCCACTAAAAGACTCAGATCGTTTGTATATAATTCCCTTTAACAACATGTTAGCTACAGCCTGAGTCTGTATCTTTGTTTATACTGTTTACTTGTACAGAGCGTGATTACTTTAACAGCGCGGGTAAACGCGGTGACGTCACACCGTACATCACGTGATCCCCCACCAGCCAGCAGTCCTCATGGAGCCTCCGAACTGAATACACTACACTCGATGTTCTCCTGCAGTTACTTGTTTAAACCTGTTAGTTTCCATTAAACTTCATTTTGTTTGAGCGCCTGAGTGAACCTCAGTCTTTGGATAGGAACTAGACATTACTACATTGGTGACCCCGACTTTTGCGAATGGTTTTTGCAGGAGATAATCAACATGGAAACGAACGCCATTACCTTGAAGCTACCGCAGTTCTGGGAGCAACAACCAGCTGCGTGGTTCATCCAGGCTGAAGCCCAGTTCACCATCAGGGACATCGTTGCGGATCAGACCCGTTATTATTATGTGGTCTCTGCCCTCGACAGCACCACAGCCTTGCGGGTCGTCAGCCTACTCGGTAGTCTGTCTACTGATCGCAAGTATGACACCTTAAAGGCGCGGTTGCTGCAGGTCTTCCGGCTCATGAAGTCGGAGCGCACCCGCTGGCTGCTCGCTATGTCCAGCCTCAGGGACTCCAAGCCGTCCGAGCTTATGAGCCAGATGCTCATGCTCCTCCGGTCCGAGCCAGAATGCTTCCTCTTCAGGGAGCTATTCCTCTGCCTACTTCCTGCAATATGTGGGAGCTGGTGAACACCATTGATGCTCACGGTGATCACATTTGCAGTAAGTGTTGGCTGCTCGAGGAACTCCGGCTCCGTGTTGAAGAGCTGGAGACCGAGCTTCAAACACTGAGACACATCAGGGAGGGGGAGAGTTACCTGGACTCTGTGTATCATGAGGTAGTCACACCAATTAGATTAATTAATTCAGATGTAGTCCGTGGCCAGGGTCAGGATGGTGTGACTAGAAGTGAGGCAGGTACGGGGATCCAGGAGGTAGTGTTGGAGGAGCCGCAGCCCTTGCACTTGTCCAACAGATTTGAGGCTCTTACTCCCTGTGGGGACAGGAGCAGGGACTGCAGGGAGGATGAGCAACCTGGCCACAGCACCGTGGAGCAGGGGGCCATTCAAGTGGGGGGAGTTAAAAGAAATGTTGTAGTGGTAGGGGATAGTATCGTTAGGGGGATAGATAGAGTTCTTTGCAGCCGAGAGCGAGAGTCCCAAGGCTGTGTTGCCTGCCCGGTGCCAGGGTTAAGGACATCTCCTCTGGACTGGAGAGAAACTTGGAGTGGGAGGGGGAGGATCCAGTTGTCGTGGTCCATGTTGGTACCAATGACATAGAGAGGACAAGGAAGGAGGTTCTGCTGAGGGAGTTTGAGCAGCTAGGGGCCAAATTAAAAAGCTGAACCACAAGGGTAATATCTGGATTATTACCTGAGCCACGAGCGAATTTGGCTAGGACAAATAAGAATTAGAGAGTTAAATGCGTGGCTCAAAGACTGGTGTGGGAGAAATAGGTTTTGTTTCCTGGGACACTGGCACCAGTACTGGGGCAGGAGGGAGCTGTTCCATTGGGATGGGCTTCACTTGGCCAGTGCTGGGACTAGAGTGCTGGTGGATCATATAACTAGGGCTGTAGAGAGGGCTTTAAACTAACTAGTGGGGGGAGGTTCCTAGAGAGCAAATAATAAAAATGACAACAGAGAAGGTAATAGACTTAGGTAGCAGTGGGGAAATTAAAAACCAGAGCGTGTCAGGAAGGGGCAGAAGGTATGGAGTTAAAGGTAAAGTAATAAAAAGGGCAATAGCAGGAACTAAGTGTCACAAAACATCTTTGAAAGTTCTCTATCTGAATGCACGTAGCATTCCTAACAAAATAGACGAATTAATGGCACAAATAATTATATATGGGTATGATCTTGTGGCCATTACAGAAACATGGCTGCAGGGTGACAATGCCTGGGAATTAAACATACCAGGTTATTTAACGATCAGGAAGGACAGGCAGGAAGGAAGGGGAGGTGGGGTGGCTATGTTAATAAAGGAACGAATCACTGTAATACAGAGAAATGATATTGGGTCAAAAGTTTGGGTGGAGGTAAGGAATAATAAGGGGAAAAAAACACTAGTGGGCATAGTCTATAGGCCTCCGAACAGTGGCAACTCTGTTGGACGGAGCATCAATCAGGAAATAGTTGAGGCTTGTAATAAGGGAACATCTATAATTATGGGGGATTTCAACTATCATATTAATTGGACAAATCAAATTGGGCAGAGCAGCCTTGAGGATGAGTTCATTGAGTGTATTAGGGATGGGTTTCTTGAGCAGTATGTAACTGAACCGACCAGGGGGCAAGCAACCTTAGATCTGGTCCTGTGTAATGAGACGGGATTAATTAAAAATGTCCTAGTAAAGGATCCCCTTGGAATGAGTGACCATAACATGGTTGAATTCCATATTCAATTAGAGGGTGAGAAGGTTGGATCTCAAACAAGCGTGCTAAGCTTGAATAAAGGAGACTATGAAGGTATGAGAGCGGAATTGAGTAGAGTGGATTGGGAAAATAGGTTAAAGGGTAAGACGATACATGATCAGTGGTGTACATTTAAGGAGTTATTTTACAACTTCCAAAAAATATATATTCCACTGAGAAGAAAAGGGTGTAAAAGAAAAGATAGCAATCCGTGGCTAAGTAAAGAAATTAAGGATAGTATTCGAATAAAAACAAGTGCATATAAGGTAGCCAAATCTAGTGGGAGGATAGAGGATTGGGAAAACTTTAAAAGACAGCAAAAAATAACAAAAAGATTGATTAAGAAAGGGAAGATAGGTTTTGAAAGTAAATTAGCAAAAAATATAAAAACAGACAGTAAGAGTTTTTATAGTTATATAAAAAGAAAAAGGGTGGCTAAAGTAAATGTTGGTCCCTTAGCGGATGAGACTGGGAAATTAATGGTGGGAAATATGGAGATGGCAAAAACACTGAATGAATATTTTACATCAGTCTTTACAGTAGAAGACACTAAGAATATCCCAACACTGGACAAACAGGGGGCTAAAGGGGGGGAGGAGCTAAACACGATCAAAATCACTAAGGAAGTGGTACTCGGTATAATAATGGGACTCAAGGCGGATAAATCACCTGGACCTGATGGCTTACATCCTAGGGTCTTGAGGGAAGTGGCGGTAGGGATTGTGGATGCATTGGTAATAATTTTACAAAACTCCCTGGACTCGGCAAAGGTCCCAGCAGACTGGAAAACTGCTAATGTAACACCCTTATTTAAAAAGGGCAGTAGACAGAAGGCTGGAAACTATAGACCGGTTAGCCTAACATCTGTGGTAGGTATAATTTTGGAGTCCATTATTAAGGAGACAGTAACAGGACATTTGGATAATCATAATTTAATAGGACAAATTCAGCATGGTTTTATGAAGGGGAAGTCTTGTTTGACAAATTTGCTGGAGTTCTTTGAGGAAGTAACGTATAGGGTGGATCAAGGGGAACCAGTGGACATAATGTATTTAGACTTCCAAAAGGCATTTGACAAGGTGCCACACAAAAGATTATTGCTTAAGATAAAAAATCACGGGATTGGGGGTAATATTCTGGCATGGATAGAGGATTGGCTATCTAACAGAAGGCAGAGAGTTGGGATAAATGGTTCATTCTCAGACTGGCAATCAGTAACTAGTGGTGTTCCGCAGGGGTCAGTGCTGGGTCCCCAACTCTTTACAATCTATATTAACGATTTGGAGGAGGGGACCGAGTGTAACATATCAAAGTTTGCAGATGATACTAAGATGGGAGGGAAAGTAGTGAGTGAGGAGGACATAAAAAACCTGCAAGGGGACATCGACAGGCTAAGTAAGTGGGCAGAGATTTGGCAGATGGAATACAATACTGGAAAGTGTGAGGTTATGCACTTTGGCAGGAAAAATCGTAGAGCAAGTTATTATCTTAATGGCAAGAAACTGGAAAGCACTGAAGTACAAAGGGATCTGGGGGTCCTGGTGCACGAAACTCAAAAGGTTAGTATGCAGGTGCAGCAAGTGATTAAGAAGGCCAATGGAATGTTGACTTTCATTGCTAGGGGGATAGAATATAAAAATAGGGAGGTATTGCTTCAGTTGTACAAGGTATTGGTGAGGCCGCACCTGGAATTCTGCGTACAGTTTTGGTGTCCATACTTAAGAAAGGACATACTTGCTCTCGGGTCAGTACAAAGAAGGTTCACTCGGTTAATCCCGGGGATGAGGGGATGGACATATGATGAGAGGTTGAGTAGATTGGGACTCTACTCATTGGAGTTCAGAAGAATGAGAGGCGATCTTATTGAAACATATAAGATTCTGAAGGGGTCGGATCGGGTGGATGCCGGGAAGATGTTCCCGATGATGGGTGAAACTAGAACTAGGGGGCATAGTCTTAGAATAAGGGGCTGCTCTTTCATAACTGAGATGAGGAGGAACTACTTCACTCAGAGGGTGGTAGGTCCATGGAATATGCTGCCCCAAAAAGCTGTAGAAGCTACATCATTACATAAATTTAAAACAGAAATAGACAGTTTCCTAGAAGTAAAGGGAATTAAGGGTTACGGGGAGCGGGCAGGAATTTGGACATGAGTCTAGGTTCGGATCGGTCATGGCCCTGTGGGCAGCGGAGCGGGCCCAGGGGCCGTGTAGCCTGATCCTGCTCCTATTTCATGTGTCTAATTCGGTTTGATTCAGGAGATGGTTCTGTGATAGTGGATTGGCGGTTAGGATCAGATCAGCCATGATTTTATTGAATGGCGGAGCAGGCTCGAGGGGCCGATTGGCCTACTCCTGCTCCTATTTCTTATGTTCTTATGTTCTTATGTTCCCAGAGCAAGTTCAGGCTGCCCTAGCCAGGTCCAAAGTCACAGACTGCGTGGAGCTTGCTGCCGAAGTGCACAAGATCTTCACGGTGACACAACAGCACTGCGCGGCCACGAGGCACCCATCCCCCACAAATGCTGCTCCAGCTCTTCAATCAGCGGGATCCTGCTTTTACCACGCCCGTTTTGGCGCGAAAGCAAGATGCTGCCGCCCTCCCTGCAGTTTTTCGCACAAAAAAAACATCTACAGACACCCTGGCGAAAGAGGACCGGGTCTAACGAGCGTCCCGCAGCTGCGATGGCCTTTGGAGAGTCAGGGAAGCTTCTCTTCATCACCGACTCCCTATCTGGTCGACGTTTCCTTTGCGACACCGGGGCACAGTATAGCATCCTACCTGCGTCAAATCTCGATATACTACCTGGGGACCACGGCCACGCCCTCCCGGCGGTTAATGGCGTGGCCATTCAGACCTTCGGAAGGTGGCGGGTCCAGGTGTGTTTCAGCGGCCAGCGTTTCCACTGGGAATTCATCACAGCCAAAGTCACGCAGGCCATCCTTGGGGCGGATATTTTGTGCGCCAACGGCCCCCTGGTCGATGTCAGGCACCGCTGGTTGTTCAAAACGGCCACGTTCCACTCCATCCCATGCCACTGTGTTAACGCCATGCTGCGCACAGCCTTCTGTGCGTTCCCACCTCCAGACGACTTCACTCGGCTCCTTGGAGAGTTCCCAGATCTGACCAGGCCCACTTTCTCCTCCTCGGCTACTAACCATGGTGTAGAACATCACATCACCACCACCGGCCCCCCAGTTTACGCACGGGCCCGACGACACGAATCCGGCAACCTCGCAGCTGCAAAAGCGGAGTTTGACACGATGGAGCGGCTGGGGATTATTCACTGGTCGAATAGTCCCTGGTCTTTGCCGCTCCACACTTTTCCAAAACCCGGCGGCAGATGGCGGCCATGCGGCGACTACCGACGCCTGAATGACGCCACTACTCCTGATTGGTACCTGATCCCGCATATCCAAGATTTCTCGGCCCATTTGGCGGGAAATACCTTTTTTTCGAAAGTCAACCTCGCCCGCGGTTACCACCAGGTCCCCATGCACCCGCAAGAAATCCCAAAAACTGCAGGCATCACCCCATTCGGCCTGTTCGAATTTCTGCGGAGGCCATTTGGCTTGAAGAACGCTGCACAGGCTTTCCAGTGCTTGATGGACTCCATGCTTCGGGACCTAAAATTCCTCTTCGTCTACCTTGACGACATCCTCATCACCAGCTCTAGCAAAGAGGAGCACTTCTGCCATTTGCGCAACCTCTTCACACGTCTCATTCAACACGGTTTGATTATCAACCTGGCCAAGTGCTAGTTCGGCCTGCAGCGGATTGATTTCTTGGGCCACCGCATCACATCAGATGGCGCAATTCCCTTAAAGATGAAGGTTGAGGCGGTTACATGTTTCCCACGCCCGCAGACCATCAGGGCCCTACAGGAGTTCCTCGGGATGGTCAATTTTTATCACCGGTTCGTCCCTAAGGCGGCTCTGCTTATGCAGCCCTTGTACGAGGCCCTCAAGGCCAAGTCCGGTAAGGATCCAATCAGCGGATGGCCGAAATGGACCGAGCATTGGTCGACAACAAAGGTGCCTTGGCCAATGCAACCATGCTGGTGCACCTGCTTCCAGGTGCCACCATTGCCCTAACCACCGACGCGTCAGACTACGTAATCGGCGCAGTGCAGGAACAGTGGGTGAATGGGACGTGGCAACTGCTGGCATTTTTCAGCTGTTAACTATAGTGAAACGAAAGAAAGTACAGCACTTTCGACCGGGAGTTGCTGGCCCTTTTTCTAGCCATCCGCCATTTCCGGTTCTTACTAGAGGGACGTCCGTTCACTGCTTATGTGGACCACAAGCCATTAACGTAGACTATGGCCAAGACCGCTGAACCGTGGTCAGCTCGGCAACAACGTGACCTGACGTTCATTTCAGAATTCACCACGAATATTCAGCATTTGCCCGGCAAAGACAACCTGGTGGCAGATTGCCTCTCCTGTGCGCCTGTGCATGCAGTCCAACTCGGAATCGACTATGCCCTCATGGCTGTGGATCAAGCATTGGACCCAGACGTCCAAGCATACAGGACCAGACCCTCTAGCTTCCAAGCAGCTAATGTCAAATTCCATGCCACAGGCAACATGCTACTTTGCAACGTCTCCATGCGAGCTCCCCGCCCTATAGTTCCAGTCGCCTGGTGCCGAAAAGTATTCGACACCATACACGGGTTGTCACACCCTGGCATGAAGGCCTCGCAAAGGCTAATGTCATCAAAATTCTTCTGGAGGGGTATGCACCTGGATGTCCACGACTGGGCCAACACCTGCATGGTCTGCCAAAAGGCCAAGGTACAGCGTCATGTTAAAGCTCCATTGGCCACTTTCGCTGTCCCGGAGCGTCGATTCGACCATGTGAATGTTGACCTCGTGCTGCCGCTTCCACCTTCTCAAAGTTTTACACACATCCTCACAATGGTAGACCGCACCACTAGATGGCCAGATGCAGTTTCTTTGGTTTCCACCTCTTTGGCAGACGTGGCCAGAGCTTTCATCTCCTCTTGGGTTGCTCATTTCAGGGTACCGGCGGACATCTCTTCCGATCGTGGACCGCAGTTTTCCTCTGAGCTCTGGAATGCTGTGGCTCAGGGGCTCAGCACCAAACTACATCGCAGCACCGCCTATCATCCACAGGTGAACGGCCTGTGCGAGCGATTCCACAGGTAACTCAAAGCCGCTCTGCGGGCCAGTCTTTAAGGCACGGGATGGGTGGACAGACTTCCCTGGGTCCTTTTGGGTCTTCGTACAGTGCCAAAACAATATTTACAATCGTCCTCGGTGGAACTTGTATATGGCCAACAACTACGAGTACCAGGGGATTTCCTCCCATCTCCAACAGAGCCATGGTCCACATCCCATCAATTCGTCAGCCACCAGGAAGCGGCCAGATGTTTCGCTCCAGTGCCTACGTCGCAGCACGGCTTATAGAGCTCCCACGTCCCAACTGAGCTGAAAAGCGCTGAGTACGTGTTTATCCGCCACGACGCTCACTGGGACCCACTCAAGCCTCCTTACACTGGTCCCTTCTGCATCATAGAGCCGGGAGACAAAACCTTTTTGGTCGATATCGGAGGTAAACCGGACCACATATCGGTTGACCAGCTGAAGCCGGCACACTTAGACCTGGACCGCCCAGTCGAAATCGCTCAACCACCAAAACGGGGCCGACTGCCCACAGTCACCATGCCAGATCCACCATAAGCACCCGACTGCTCAATCACCTGCCATCAGCTTCCACTCCAGGGTTACAGAAGTCGCTCGGACAGGCTTGTCAGTCCTCCTCGCTGTCTCACTTTTGCTGTTAAAGACAACTCTGGGGAGGCGCATGTGGCAGAGCCACAAAAGGACTCAGATCATTTGTATCTTAACAACATTTATCAACCCTTTAACAACATGTTATCTGCAGCCTGAGTTTGTATCTTTGTTTATGCAGTTTACTTGTACAGAGCGTGATTACTTTAACAGCACGGGTAAACACGATGACATCACGCTGTACATCACAAAATCCCTCACTGGCGGGAAGAACGTGATGACGTCATGACGTCAACCACGAGACCAGCCAGCAGTCCTCATGGAGCCTCCGAACTGAATAGACCTACACTCGATGTTCTCCTGCAGTTACTTGTTTAAACATGTTAGTTTCCATTAAACTTCGTTTAGTTTGAGCACCTGAGTGGACCTCAGTCTTTGGATAGGAACTAGACATTCCTACACCAGCACTATTTTTTTACTAATACTAATTTCCTTTAAACCCTCCTTCTCACTCGGTTCCCTAGCACTTCTGGGAAGTTATTTGTGTCCTCTTCCATGAAGTATTTGTTTAATTGCTCCACCATTGCCTTGTTCCCCATTATAAATCTCCTGTTTTTGACTGTAAGGGACCTACATTTGTTTAAACTAAACCTTTTCTTTTTACATACTTGTAGAAGCTTTTACAGTGCGCTTTTATGTTCCTTGAAAGTTTACTCTCATACTCTATTTTTTCCCTCTTAATCAATCTCTGGTCCTTTTTTGCTGAAGTCTAAACTGCTCCCAATCCTCATGCTTGCTACTTTTTCTGGCAACTTTATATGACGCCTCTGTGGATCTAATACTATCCTTAATTTCTTTTGTTAGCCATGTTTGGGCCGCTTTTCCTTTTGTGTTTTGTGCCTGAAAGGAATGCATAACTGTTGCAATTCATGCATTCGTTCATTAAATGTTAGCCATTGCCTATCCACCATCAAGCTTTTTAATGAAGCTCCCCAATCTATCACAGCCAACTCACTCCTCATACCTTCGTAGTTTCCTTTGTTTGGCTTTAGGATCCTAGTTTCGGATTTTCTGCACCCTCTCTAAGGCGTTGAGATCCTTTCTAAAGTCCGGTGCCCAGAATTCGCTACAATACTCCAGCTGGGCTTAAAACCAGTGTTTTATAAAAGATTAGCAGAACTCCCTTGCCTTGGTACCCTATGCCTCTACTGATAAAGCCAAGGATCCCGTATGCATTTTTAGTCACCTCTTCAACATATTCTGCTAGCTAAAAGATCATTTCACCAATCTGTCTCTGTCCTCCTGAAGTCTGTTACTATCCTGATACAGAAATATAGACACACTTATATTTAACGGTTTCACTTGGTGGATTAGCAATACTACGGAACAAGAATAAAGCTACCAATAACAACAATGTAAGGCAGTTGCAGGTGTTAGCTCCTGGTCAGGTATCCTGTCTCGCCTGGATTTGGATATTTAACAAAGAGGGCGGTGCTATGCAAAGCTTTATCATCTCCTTGGGAACAAAAGGAGCTGAGCCATGGAAACAGTCATCAAGCTAAGGAGAGCAGCTTCTAAATAACTAACATATCACAACAACTGGTAGAATTGAAAGAATGCGAAGGCAATCAGAACTATGGAGGCCCACAAGGCCATAAGGAGACCTGTACATGCACGTTGTCCTATGCACACCTGAGAGGAAGAAATTGCTATACAACCAAGATAAAGGATGATGGAGCAACAGGATGTGGCACCTCTGAAGCCGGTTATCACAGAGTCAGCATGAGGGTGGTATTCGTGACTAGGAGATAAGAATAAATTCGCATACATGCAGCCCTAGGTAGCCGAATAGTGTGAAGGTAGAACCTGTTTCCTTCAAAAGTTACAGCACTCGGAGCACTCGTGATACTGTAGAATGGTTGTATAAAAACAATACTGTTATTATTCAATTTATATTAAAGCTTGATGTTTAAAAGGCAAATGGCATTTTGGTCTTTATTGCAAGGGGGTTGGAGTATAAGAGTAAGGAAGTCTTGCTACAATTTTACAGGGCCTTGATGAGACCACACCTGGTGTACTGTGCACAGTTTTGGTCTCCTTATCTAAGGAAGGATATACTTCCCTTGGAGGCAGTACAACGAAGGTTCACTAGATTGATTCCTGAGATGAGAGGGCTGTTCTATGATGAGAGATTGTGTAGAATGGGCCTATACTCTCTGGAGTTTAGAAGAATGAGAGGTGATCTCATTGAAACATATAAGGTTCTGAAAGGGATTGACAGGGTAGATGCTGAGAGGTTGTTTCCCATGGCTGGAGTGTCTAGAACTCGGGGGCATAGTCTCAGGGTAAGGGGTTTGCCATTTAACACCGAGATGAGGAGGAATTTCTTCACTCAGAGGGTTGTAAATCTTTGGAATTCTCTGCCCCAGAGAGCTGTGGATGCTGAGTCTTTCAGCATATTCAAGGCTCAGATAGATAGATATTTGAACTCTAGGGGTATCAAGGGATATGCAGATCAGGCTGGAAAGTGGTGTTGAGCTCGATAAACAGCGATGATCTTATTGAATGGCGGAGCAGGCTCGAGGGGTCGAATGGCCTACATCTGCTCCTATTTCTTATATTCTTTATGTTCATAAAACCGCTCGGGCCAGGATCACATGGAAGTTATTGTTGCTGGACTCACAATCCTTTGCTGCTTGTAATGAGGATTTGAATTCGTAATAACCTAAGATACTGACCTCACATGTGGAACAGGTTCGACTTCACAAGCAACAATTATCAGATGTGGCTGTAAGTCTTGTCTTTTAAGTCCATTTTTAAACAGTATTGCATGCACTGTATGCTTAATGAACATAATACACATAGGCCCAGAAATTCGGGTCTCCACGGGTGAGTACGCACGGGGTACTCACCCATAGGCCCGATGGAAGTGCCGGTGTCCTGCATGTGCTGCACATGCATGGGAAACCGGCACTTCCGTTCCTCTGAAAGCAGGGGTTCAGAGGTCGAACGCGTGCACAGGAGATGCTGCGCGTGCGCATCAAACTTAGTTTTTTTTTACAGGTTTGTCCATGAGGGTAAGTCTCCAGAATTTAGAAATGTAAAAAGCAGGCGTAAGTCCTGCTTTTTACAAGGTAGGTGGTGAATTAATTAAAATTAAAACACTTTTTCCACAGGTTTATTATTTTTAAATACTTTAAAGCAAGGTAAGTTTATTTTTAGCCCTGCTAGAATATAAAATTATTTTTTTCAAAAATGTGTTATTCTTTAAAATAATTATTTCATGTAATTTATAGTTTATTTAAAAAATGTGACGAAAAAAAAAATTATTTCAAGGTTTAGTGCTATTTTGGGGCCGTAGTATTTATAAGTCTTGACAGCACTTCCTGTCGAGACTTATGAATGGAGCATTCCCTGCTCCGATTGGCTCCCCATGGCCCATGTGATCCCAGGGGATGCATCGAACTGACTGCGCCCCTGGGATATGCAAGCACTGTGTGCCAGCAGCTGGACCAGGCCCCGGATCGGAATTCCATAGGAGCCCAGACCTCAACTGCTGGTGCACAAGGTAAGTGCAGATCGGGGGCCCACGAATGGCCCAGAAATTCGGGTCGAGGGCTTCCCGTGGGTGAAAACCCCCGACCTACACTTACCTATCACACTGACATTTGAGGACTGGGCCTGCGTGGATATCTGCTTTGTGACCCGGTCCAGCTTCCGGCGCGCTGTGCTTGCGTGGTCCAGTGGCGTAGTTAGTTCGATGAGCCGGCTGGGATCACGTGAGCACTGGGCAACCAATCGGAGGCTGCAAAAGTTCATTCATGAGTTTGATAGTAAGAACTGTCAAGCTCATGAAAACTCAGGGCGCCCAAAACAGTACTTAAACTTCAAATAAAAGTTAAAAAAAATCCCACTAAATAAATGAACTATGAATAACTGTAAAAAAACTATTTTAAACAATTAATCAAATTTTTGAAAAAAATAATTTTTTTAAAAATCGGGCCTAAAACTACACTGACCTTACTGTAAATTCTTTAAAAATAATAAACCTGTGGAAAAAATTATTCTAAATTTTATTAATAGACCACTTACCTTTTAAAACTAAGGCCTAGAAATTCAGTTGCGTTCGCCAGCCGTTAACGCCATAAGAGGGGTAGATTTCCAGCGCTAGGCACTTAGCGCCCGGGCGCAGGCCGATCTGCGCCTACGCCCAACTTCAGTTGACATTTAGCGCCGGCGCAAAGTGTTTGCGCCTGCTCAGCTGCGCGCGCAGCTTATGACATCATTTCGTCGTGCAACGCTGTTTCTGCGCCCCAAACCGGAAATTCAGTGGCGCCCGCCCAATGTGGGCGTGGCGCTGTTAAGAACTGTGAACTGGAACGCAGCAGAGGCCCTGCGGGCCTCGGGGAGCGCTAATTAAAGGGCACTTAGACTGAACTATAAAGGCCAGCCATTTTGCTGCAATGACTTTAGTGCTTTGGATTTCTGGACAGAGACCAAGGAACAGACCTTACTGATTTGGGACAACATAGGAGAGTTATTTTTGGCTTCTGGCCAGAGCTTTGAAATTAGACTCATTGTGATTTCACTGTTTGCAAGGTTATTATGGGGGCTGCATAGGGTTCCAACCCTCAGTTCCAGCATTATGTGCGAAGGGATCGCAGACGCTGTGTGAGAGGGCCAGCCATGCCTAGACGCAGAGGGGCCATCAGGCGTCAGCAACATAGGCCTTAACCACTCAGGGAATACCGGCAGCAGGTGTCCTATCTCACCATGACTGCCGCGCATTGTGTTAAGAGGCTGCGCTTCAGAAGGGAGGTGGTTGCAGAGATCTGCCAGCTGCTTCACAGAGATCTGCGTCCACAGCTGATGGGCAGGACGTCTCTGTCGGTGGAAGTGAAGGTCACGGTGGCTCTGAACTTTTATGCAACCGGCTCCTTCCAAGCCGCTGCTGGGGACATAGCGAACATCTCCCAGTTCGCCGTGCATCGCTGCATCCGGCAGGTCACCGATGCCCTTTTCGCAAGGAGACACCAATTCATCTCCTTCCCCATGACCCTAGAGAGGCAGGAGCAGCGTGCTGTCGGATTTGCCAGGATCGCCGACTTCCCCATGCTGCAGGGCGCCATTGACTGCACGCATGTGGCTATGCGGGCACCTATCGACAATGCCGAGGATTACCGCAACCGGAAGGGCTACCATTCCCTCAATGTACAGCTGGTGTGTGACCACAGGCAGCGCATCCTAGCTGTCAATGCCCGCTTTCCAGGAAGCAGCCACGATGCATTTATCCTGCGCCAGACTACTGTGGCTGACATGTTCGAAGCACAGCCTCCACCAAGGGGATGGCTTATTGGGGACAAGGGCTACCCTTTGTGTACATGGCTCATGACCCCGCTCCGCGCGCCCAGGACCCCTGCGGAGGAGGCATACAACGAAAGCCATCAAGCCACAAGGAACATCATAGAGCAAACGATTGGTGTCCTCAAGCAACGGTTCCACTGCCTGGATCGTTCCAGTGGATCTCTACAGTATTCGCCGGATAGAGTCTCCCAGTTCGTCATTGTTTGCCGCATGCTGCACAACCTGGCTATCCGCAGGACTCAGGCACTGCCACCTCGCGTTGGACCACCACCTCAGGAGGACGAGCAGGAGGACCATGAGGAGGAGGAGGAGGAGGAGGAGTACCAGCCCGGGAGGGAGCCACAAGGTCCAAGGGCCGTCCGCCGGCGGCTTATTGAATGACACTTCTAGGCCCCCTGTCAGGGAATGGCTTGTGGCAATGAACGCACCTGAATGCAGCTGCTCCGCAAGCCCTCAGCCGGTTAACGCAACAACCACTTGAAACATGACACCTGGACAAGCTGAATAAATAAAAAGCTTTATTTAACAAACTCAGGGCCCTTCCCACATGGAACAGAAAAACAGACAAGACCCCCAAAAAACAGTCAAAAACGTATCTCACTCCCGCAAACTTGGGAGGAATAACAAAAATTGTCCTTCCAATTGGCCTTCATCCTCGGCCTTACCAAAATAAGCCCCCCCCGTCAAGAACACAAACACCCCCATATAAAAAAACATTTGCCTTCATCTTCGGCCTAACCAAAATAAGCACCCCCCCCCAGAACACAAACACCCCCATATAAAAAAAACAGTTGGCAACACACTCTACTTGGTGTGCCGAGAGGGCGAGTCCTTGTGCAGGCTTCTCCGGCCCCTGCCTGACCTGTTGCTCCGCCTCAACCTGGGCTCTGTGGGTGTTGCAAGGCTGGGGGAAGGCTCCTGAGGGGCACAATGCGTGACGGCAGATGACCTTGGGGGTCGGCCTAGACGAGGTCCGGCCCTGGAGGGGCCGGCTGCTGACTGCTGCAGCTGTGGCTGGCCAGCATCATTCTCTCCAGCAGCTCGTCGCACCTTGGCTGGGGGAGTGGCAGTGGCGGCTGCAGCAATGGGGGCAAGCTGGCTGATGCCAGGCGCTCGCTGGTCGCCAGAGACACTGGCACTCGGCCGGGCTGGCACTGCAGCAAGCGCAGCAATCTGGTGAAGGCCAGACCGCTGTGCCGCAGCAGGGCGGCGGGTGCCCTGGCGATGCTTCCGTGACACAGCGAGTGTGGCAGAAGTGAGTGCGCAAACTGCCCTGGTCTGTGCCCGCATCAGATCAGCCAGTGTCTGGACGGCACCACTCATGAGCTCGCGACTCGCGTCCAGTGCTGCCGCGAGTTGGTCGACACCCCTGGCCTGTGCTGCCGCGAGTTGCTCCACACCCCTGCCCTGTGAGTCCCCGAAATTGGCCACACTATGAGCCAGGGACTCAATGGCCTGAGGCAACTGTCCCACAAGCCCCATGAACTCATTGTGGCGCCGCTCCAAGGCCACGGACATTTCATCAAGGAGGCGCACCTCCTGGGTGAGGACTGTCTCCGGACTGGAGGGCAGACTCTCCCTCTGGGGAGAAGGCCGCCGAGCTGCCCGACCCTTCCCACGTGCCTGGATGCCACTGGGCCCAGCAACTGCCCTCCCCTGCAAAACTTCCCCCCTCTGGGGAGAAGGCAGCCGTGCTGCCCGACCCTTCCCGCGTGCCTGGATGCCACTGGGCCCAGGAGCTACACCCCCCTGCAACACTTCCCCCTGGCTCTCCTCCAGGCAAGACGTGTCCCCTCCATTGCCATCCCCTGGCGCGGATGAGGGTTCCCCCGATGTGCCGCCTTCCTCTTGGTCCTCGTCGTCCTCCTCTTCCGAGGGACTGGCCCTCTCAGCTTCAGGGACCTCCTCCTCACCAGCTGAAAGCAGGAAGGCACAAGAGTAGCTTTAGAGTGAGGACAGGGCGTCAGCGAGGGAGGCATGAGTGGTGCTATTATGCGCATTGGTGGGACAGTGGCAAAGGATGTAGATCTGAAGCGCAAGGGGAACCAGAGAGGTCCAAACGGTCATGTCCTTACCATTGGGTCCCAGCACAGGGTCGGCATCTCCAATAGCAACGGGGCCAGTCACCCGGCCATGCATGAGTCGAGCCATGCTCTCCTCCAGCTGACTGAGCTCCTGGAACTGGGCACGGCCTCCCCCGGTGACAGTCTGGCTCTTCAAATTCCGCGCCAGCTTGGCCTGCAAGAGAAAGGACGGCCTCTAAGTACAGTGTGGTGCCCTGTTGTTGTGTGCACTGCCTCCCATGGTTGAATAGCTTGGCCAGTGTGGTGCCCTGTTGTTGTGTGCACTGCCTCCCATGGTGGAATAGCTTGGCCAGTGTGGTGCCCTGTTGTTGTGTGCACTGCCTCCCATGGTCGAATAGCTTGGCCAGTGTGGTGCCCTGTTGTTGTGTGCACTGCCTCCCATGCTCGAATAGCTTGGCCAGTGTGTTAAGTGCAGAGAGTGCTATTGATGATCATGCCAGTGCCATAGCTGCGGGATGAGGGCTGGCCATTAGGCCTTTGAGGTCCCTTTGCCCATAATGTGAGGTGCACATGCAAGGATGAGGAGGACACTGGAAAGGGTACTCACCCTGACCAACCGACTGAGGTCGTTGTACTTCTTGCGGCATTGGTCACCAGTCCTGGGGACATCGCTGTTGGCTGACACCCTCTGGGCGATTTCCCTCCAGGCTCTCCTGTACTGCCTCCTGGGAGCCTTCTCGCCACTGTCCGGGCACAAGATCTCTCTGTTCTTTTCCAAACCCTTAAGCAGCACCCTCAAAGCATGCTCTGAGAAGTGCTGCGCTCGTTCACGGGCCTTCTGCATGGCTTCAGGCGCTATTTGGGTCCACCAGCAGTGTTCAGGCCTAGCTGCAGGGCTCCACTATCCAGGGCGTGGCTGCAGACAAAGTCGACCCTTCCCCCTTTAAGAGCTGGCCGGAGTCAGGGAGTCTGCTGT
Source organism: Somniosus microcephalus (assembly GCF_052327205.1). Taxonomy (NCBI): domain Eukaryota; kingdom Metazoa; phylum Chordata; class Chondrichthyes; order Squaliformes; family Somniosidae; genus Somniosus; species Somniosus microcephalus. The sequence continues at coordinate 143,746,757 of NC_140990.1, read as the reverse complement.
CAATCAAAACATGACCGCACCTGCGCTGCGCCCGGCCTCGGCGTTATCAGTCCGCACTGCCGGCTTAGCGCCTAAAGATAGGTGTGTAATGCCAGTTTCAGCGCTCGCCCAAACTCCTTGGCCAAAGCTACTGAATTTCGGCAAAGTGGCCTGCACTTTCCGGCGGGCGCTAACTTTAGCGCCCGCCTGACTTTACCGCCCCAAAAGTGGCTATACTGAATTTCTAGGCCTAAGTACTTACGTCTGCTTTTTTCACGCGTACAAACCGGAGGCCTTTACGCACGGGCAACTCTTTAAAAAAAACTGAATTTCAAAGGAGACAATGAAGGATTCATTCAGTTTCAACCTTGCCTCAGTGGCACCTCTAAGTCGGAAGGTTGCGGGTTGATTTCCCACTCTAGAGATTTGCGCACATGATTGAGGTGGACACTCCAGCGCAGTACTGAGGATGTGCTGCACTGTCGGAGGTGACATCTTCCAGAAGAAACTTAAATTAAGACCCCGTCTCCTCTCTCGAGTGGATGTAAAAGATCCTATGGCACTATTCGAGAAATAGAGGGGCAGTTCTCCTGGTTTTCTGGTGCTTTATCTATTAAAAAGCATCAGCAAAGACATCTCTTTTCAACCTTCTGGATTCAACATCGAGTTCAACAATTTCAGGTTAAAACCACTGCTTTCGTTTTATCGGAAAGCAGGAACTGGTAATGGAGTATAATTATGAAGTTTGCAGATGATACAAAATTGGCCATTGTGGGTGATAATGAATAAGAAGGCTGCAGACTGCAAGAAGATATCAATGGACTCGTCAGGTGGGCAGAACAGTAGCAAATGCAATTCAATCTGGAAAAGTGTGAGGTAATGTATTTGGAGAGGGCTATTAAGGCAAGGAAATACACTATACATGGTAGGACACTGAGAAGTGCAGAGGATCAGAGAGACCTTGGAGTGCATGTCCACAGATCCCTGAAGGTAGCAGGACAGGTAGATAAGGTGGTTAAGAAGGCATACAGGATACTTGCCTTTATTAGCATAGATTATAAGAGCAGGGAGATTATGCTTGAACTGTATAAAACACTAGTTAGGCCGCAGCTAGAATACTGCGTGCAGTTCTACCACCACATTACAGGAAGGATGTGATTGCCCTAAAGGGGGTGCAAAGGAAATTTTCAGGGATGTTGCTTGAGCTGGATAATTTTAGCTATGAGGAACGATGGATTAGGCTGGGTTGTTTTCTTTGGAACAGAGGATGCTGAGGGGAGACCTAATTTAGGTGTATAAAATTATGAGGGGCCTAGATAGTGTGGATGGGAAGGACCTATTTCTCTTAGCAGAGAGGACAATAACCAGGGGGCATATATTTTAAGTAATTGGTGGAAGGTTTAGAGGGGAGTTGAGGAGAATTCTTTTCACTCAGAGGGTGCTAGGTTTCTGGAACTCACTCTTTGAAAGGGTGATAGAGGCAGCTTTGTTAAAAACAACAGAAACCCTCATTACATTTAAAAAGTTACTTGGACATGCAATTGAAGAGCGGTCTCCTACACGGCTACAGACCAAGAGCTGGAAAGTGGGATTAGGCTGGATAGCTCTTTGTCGGCCGGCACGGACATGATGGGTCGAATGGCCTCCTTCAGTGCTGTAAGTTTCTATGATTTTATGCTTAGCCGGAAGCCGACAGCCCGAGGCCTTTGGTCAGAAATCAGCAGCAAGAACAATTCGTGCGTTTGTTGTTCCGAGACCGGAGCCTTTGGGGCCGATTGTTTTCCGAAGCGCTGGATGAAACTATCATTGTGGAATTTGGGTGTTTTCTTTTAAATTAAGAAACACCCTTCCATTGTTATTAAAACAATGAAGTGAAACTGAGTGACGTGATCTGTTTGTTCAAATAACTGCAATTAACATAAATGGTGATTCGGACTATTTGTGTCACTGGAGGATTCCAACAAGTATAAATGAGGGACCGTCGAATATTTCACACAGCAGATTCAGATTCTCGTCTACACTCGAAGCGAGCTGATAGAGGATCTGGAGAAATGCTCGGACAAGTGACGGGGCCAGTCTACGCCATTTACTATCCTGTTCTCGCAGCTTTTGGTGTCCCGGGTAAGTCACTGCGATCACTGATTCATTTTACCGATCATTTTGAGCTGTCTCGCTGCTGTCGCCATGTAACTGGTGATGTAACGTGTGTCTTGGTATAGAGTCAACCCATCTCTGCTATCGACTGCCCATTGCTTGTCTAAGGCGCTGTTTTAGATTTTTTTTTAAACTTTACATTCAAATATGATTAATATTATTTTAGGATTATTATTTTTCCCGTGTGTTTTAGGCCGAGTGCTGCCGGGAGATTCTAAATATGTCTTCCTGGTTTACAGTCTATTGGACAGGGAGTGGGGAAGGTCACCCGGCGGAACACACCGCTCGCCATCCATGTCCAACACCAACATTTTGAACTGTGTCTCACTTCAATCCGATAATTTTAATTGGACTGCGAGTGGGACAGGTCGCAGGGCAGAACACACCGCTCGCCATCCATGTCCAACACCAACATTTTGAACTGTGTCTCACCTTACTCCGATTATTTTAATTGGACTGTGAGTGGGAAAGTTCACACGGCGGAACACACCGCTCGCCATCCATGTCCAAAACCAACATTTTGTACTGTGTCACACTTCATTCCGATCATTTTTATTAGACTGGTAGTGGGGAAGGCCACAGGGCGGCACACATCGCTCGCCATCCAGGTCCAACACCAACATTTTGAACTGTGTCACACTTTACTCCGATCATTGTTATTAGACTGGTAGTGGGGAAGGTCACAGGGCGGAACACACCGCTCGCCATCCATGTCCAACACCAACATTTTGAACTGTGTCACACTTCACTCCGATCATTGTTATTAGACTGGTAGTGGGGAAGGTCACAGGGCGGAACATACCGCTCGCCATCCATGTCCAACACCAACACTTGGAACTGTGTCACACTTCACTCCGATCATTGATATTAGACTGGTAGTGGGGAAGGCCACAGGGCGGTACCTACCGCTCGATCATTCGGTGGTTCCAGGACCGTACGCATTTACTGCCATCACCCACTCGGCAGCAGGGTCACTGCTTGTGGCTGATGATCAGCGGAATCACAAGAACTATCGAGGCTAATATCTCAACATCTTTTATACTTCGTTTATCCCCATTCATTTCTATTCAGTAAAAGTTCCAAGGAGCGGTCGCCTATTTAACCTGGGCTCAGTTTAAATCGTTTCCTCTTGGCTCTTCACGTCAATTATTTCACCTGGTTGTAACTACAGAATGTTGTAACCTATTTCAATGTAACCCAATATATCTCAGAAATCTGGGATAACTGTTTAGATTTTGAGTGTTGTGTTGGTTTTCCATTATTCGCGCAGTTACCACAGAATTTTAACTTTTTTCCAGTTTTCTTCCCTGCTCTGATGCAAAACCGAGCAGTTCCAATGGCGCCGACAGCTATTGGGTACCCGAGCCTTTCTCCCTACTAAGGTTATTTGTAGCATAATTGGTAGAGTGAAGGTGGAAATAAAGTCCCTGTAATCAGAGGGAGGAATCTCAGCCTGGAACTCCGGGATCTGAGTATCCAATCCAGGCTAACCCCCCATAACAGTAGAGTGTTGGTGGGACTACATTGTTATTTGTGTATTAAGACAGCAGCATCTCGTTATAGATCTCCGGGACTTGAGTTCAAATCTAGGGCGATCCTCCATAACAGTAGAGTGATGGTGGAAATACATTGTTAGTTGTGTACTGAGACAGCAGGATCTCAGTTTGGATCTGCGGGACTTGAATTCCCAATATAGGGCGAACCTCCATAACAATAGAGTGATGGTGGATATTGTAAAGTCTGTGGGTTGTTTTGTTAATTAATACACAGACTACCAGAGTAACTTAAAACAGGACTTTACTATTCAAAGGTCAGGGCGAATCTGCCCAATAAATCCTGACACAACACTTATATACTGGTGTGGTCACCGTCGGTATTACAGTATACAGAAGCCAAACAAAGTAGTGCCACACCTAAAATAGTTCTCTTAAAGGTGAACGGTTACATACAATAGTTCTCTTAAAGGTAGACGGGTACATACACTACAATCCTCCCTTTTTAGCTTACAACATACTTATTCCCCATTAAACATAACATATAATCAACTTCATGTAAAACAATTCACAGATATAGTCTCTGCGGAAAACAGTTCACAGATTCAGTCTCTGCGGGAACAGTTCACAGATTCAGTCTCTGGTCTTGACTCGGTCTGAACAACATCTCTGTGGTGTAGCTGGTTCACATTTCTAGTGTGACTCATCCAATAGTCTTTCCCTTGGCTTAACAGCTTAAACTTCCGTCCTGCTGAACCAGCAGTGCTGACTTTTACAAACAGCTGCAGTGCCTTGGTGACTTTTCCTACTTTCCAACTGATTTGGCCCCCTTCGTAGGGCCCACGTGCATGATCTGATAGAAGTGATAATGATTTATATGGTTATCGTCTTCTGCTTCGTCTTTTTCCTTTCTGCTTCTTGGAGACTCTCGGGGCTCCCTTATCCGCTGCCAGCTGTAGCGCCACCATCTCCCTATGTTCCTTAGGCTTTAAGTGCTTCATCCTGATTTCTGCACTTTGACAGTTTTCATCACAAGCTGGGCAGACCAAGTCATCGTAATATTCCGTGTCACTCAACAGGTCATGGTAATATTCGGTGTCGTCCTGAGCTAGTTTAGCGAGAGGGCCTGCTACTTCTTCCTTACCCAACTGGACGTTAGCCGACTGTTGTTCCCTCCCTAGACATCTTTCCTGAAGAGACTTCTTCATGCGTTCATATTCATCCCGCTCTTCCTGGGTTTCCTGCCAATCCTTCACTAATGACCTCATTTGTGATTCCAATACTTCCCCTTCCATCGGGGATTGATTGATCGGGCTATTCAATCCTTCTACTGGAGCAGCTGTTTCAACATTCTGTAGTTCACATTGACGTGATTCAGCGTACTTTCGGCAGCCCCGTAAAATCTGTGTTGCAACCTCAACTATTCCCCAAACTTTTGAGAGCTCCGAACCCCTTCCCTTTGAAGATTGAAGCTCGTGTTCAAATGGTTCCCATTGCAGAGTCTTATCTCTCAGCATATGAAGGAGTTGGCTGACCGTTAACTCTTCCCCGGGGACCCTGTGGATCAGAGTCTTCTCCATTTCATCCACCTTTTCCTCCAATGCTTTCACCTTTTTTTCCTCTTGTACTTTGGCTTTAAGCGCTCGGAGAAGTTGTGCCTTGATGCTCTCTAGCTCATGTTCAGGGGCCATTCTTACAGTCTCTGTGTTTCTTACAGTTGCCTTTTCTTTCACTGAAAGAATTCCCAGTTGAATCTGTTCTTCAAGTTGTTGAACCTCGGTCATTGCCGCCTCATATTTGTCTTGGGTTTCCTTCAATATTTTTATGAGTTCTTGGACATCTTGACTTTCATGTTCTGCCATGTCTTTCACCTCTAATTTCTCATCTATGCATGGAACTTCTACCAATGAGTCTGTCTTGGCCTTGAGCTCATCAAGAATTTCCTGCAGCCTTTGGGCTTCTTGCTCATGTTCAACCTTTAGTTGCTCATAAGCTTCCATTGAAACTAGCTTTTCGGAGGTTGCCGAGTTAACCCCCTCCACGATTGTAGCCTGGGCCTGTTCATACTGTTCCTTCAACTTCTCAAACTCTGCTTGTAAGGGGTCGTAGAGAAGAACTGGAATAAAATCCTGGCTTCCTGAAGATTCCTCTTCATTTGCTTCTTTCTGCAAATATCCTAACTCCTGAACATCATAAGGGAGATGTGATCGGTGATTGGTCACGATGGCTCTATGGTCGCTCTCTGCTTGAGCTAGCTGCTTTTGTTGTCTTTCCAGATTCTCCCATTCGGTGTCATAGAACTTTTTCATTGTTTTCATCTCTTGTACGAGACGGTAACTCAATTGTTCTAATTGTTGTCGTAATTTGAAATAAAGTTGAGTCCGAGCTCGGTGTTCTTCTGTCATGGATATGTCCTTAAACTGAACAGTCTCAGAATTCTCTGTCAAACTATGTTGTCGTTGTTCGGTGGAGATCTGTTCTGAAACGTTGTTCTTCTCTGGAGCATAAGCCTTTCTGCATGCCTTCGTTTTTCCAACCTTAGTCGGCAAGTCCATTTTAGCCTTGTCTTTCACATTTGGGTTGGTCTTATCGTCATCCGATTCAGAATCTGAGCTGATTGTCTGCACCGAGTCCTCACTCGTTATAGCTTTTAGATAGTGCCATTCCATGTCTATTTTCTTGATCCACTCCCATCCTAGAAGTGGTGGTCCTCCCTCAGGTAGTACGTATAAGTTCATTCTTGGGTGTTCTTTACCCCTATCTCTCAGCTTGACTCTTATCTTTCCCATGGGGTATACTTTATGCCCTGTGTATGTCTGCAATACGAACTTGGTATCTCTTAAGGGTATATGTGAGAATAGCTGGTGGTAATCCCTTCGATTTATGACTGATAGAGCTGAGCCAGTGTCTAACTCCATTTTCACTTGGACTCCAGCTATTTTTAGCATGACCCAGATAGTTTGTAGGTCAGCTTCCTTACTCACATTGTGAATTCTCAGACTACCCAGCTCCTGGCCGTTTGGGTCTGAGTCCGAATTCTGTTCGTCTGAACTCTTCTCAGCCACCTTGTGTATCTTGTTGTACTTTTCCTGTGATGGCTTCCTTTGGTTGTTGGTCCTTTGGTTGTTGGTCTTCTTCCCTGACCGGCATACCTTAGCTATGTGACCCAGTTTGCCACATTTCCTACATTCCTGGTTCTTAAACCAGCATTGGTTCTGGTCGTGTGTTGTCTTCCCACAACGATAACATTTTGTTGTTGTCGAGGTAATTTGATCCACACTGAGTGCCGCTGTCTTTAGCTGCATTTCTGCAGTTCCCTTCGCTGCGGCTTCGTGCGATGCTGCAATAAGGACAGCCCTGTCAAGTGTAAGGTCGTTCTCTTCGAGTAGTCGCTTTTGCGTTCCTTCCTTTGCCAATCCGCACACGAACTTGTCTCGCAATGCCTCTGTCAGATTCCCTCCAAACTGGCAGTATTTCGCTAGTCTACGCAGTTCGACCAAGTATTCTGCGTTGCTTTCGTCTTTCCGTTGCGTTCTCGCATAGAATTTGAATCGTTCCGCCAACATCAACGGTGTGGGGTTCAAGTGATCCTTCAGAACAGCCACAATATCATCGAAAGTCTGATCCGCCGGTTTAGCTGATGATAGTAGATGCTTCAAGAGCCCGTATGTCTTCACGCCCATCGAGTTTAGCAAGGTTATAGCTTTGTCATCTTCTTCTATTTTATTGGCCTCACCATAGATCTCAATGCGTTCCACATACGTGGCCCAGTCTTCTACCTCGGAATTAAAATCATTGATGTTACCACGCTTAGGCATCTTCCTCTCTTCCTGCTAAACACCACGAATTATTTCTTAAAATTTTTTCTTTTTTCAAGATGGCGGTTCCCGCGAAAATGGCGGTTTCCCGCGCTTATCTTCCCTCCCCACCCACTTCAATGGCAGTTTCCTGCTTCTGTCTCCTTCCCCACCTAATGGCGGCTTACCGCGTTTCTTCCCTGGTGGAAGGGGTACACTTTCCCCACGGGCGACGGCCGCTGGCTTTCAGGTTCACAGCCTGCGCGTCGGCTTCAGTGCTTTCCCTTTTCTCGGCAGGGCAACCGGCGCTGGGTACACCCCATTGACGGTGAACAGTTTCAGCCACTGGGCTGGCTCTCGCTCAGTTCCCCTTGCTCGGGCTCTGTCTCTCTCCTGCTCGCTCGGCTCTACCGGCGCTGGGTACACCCCGTTGAAGGAGAACAGTTTCAGCCGCTGGACTGGCTTTCGCTCAGTCTCCCTTGCTCGGGCTCTGTCTCTCTCCCGCTCGCTCGGCTCTACCGGCGCTGGGTACACCCCGTTGACGGAGAACAGTTTCAGCCGCTGGACTGGCTCTCGCTCAGTCTCCCTTGGTCGGCTCTGCCTCTCCCGCTCGCTCGGCTCCCAATCGCGCCTCCCAGCCCTCTCGCAGTCTGGTGCTTCCCTCCCCGGCTGCGGCTGAGTTTATCTCTTCCCGCGCCTATGTTCCCGGTCGCAGCGCTTCGTGGCTTCGGTCGCTGCCCGGCCTTTTTCGCCGGTTGCGGTCTAGCTGTCTCACGACGCCGTTGCGTCCCCCAGCCTGTCTGTACCGCGGCTTCCTTGCTCCACGCTGCCCCAGTCTCAGCGCCTCTGGACCCGACTTCTGTCCGGCTCCTTTCCCCCTTGACCGTGGTCGAGTGCACCGCCCTTATCCTCCGGTTATTCTTTTTACTTTCCATTACTCTCAGTCACCGTGGCCGCCTTGCTTCTCGTGCTGATCTGCTCACTCCTCACCGTGGCAGAAGGGACAGTCAGTGTCTGTTGCTGATGGAAGTCTTTGTCTCTAAATTCTTCCTCCTTTCTAGTTCTGCAGCCTCGAGTTTTCTCCCAGCAGAACGACGAGGGCGGTTGCCTCTTCTCGACGCTCGTTAACTGCTTCGGAAGTATTGTTGCCGCAGGGTATGATCGGACTCGTCGCCACTGTAAAGTCTGTGGGTTGTTTAGTTAATTAATACACAGACTACCAGAGTAACTTAAAACAGGACTTTACTATTCGAAGGTCAGGGCGAATCTGCCCAATAAATCCTGTCACAACACTTATATACTGGTGTGGTCACCGTCGGTACTCCAGTATACAGAAGCCAAACAAAGTAGTGCCACACCTAAAATAGTTCTCTTAAAGGTGAACGGTTACATACAATAGTTCTCTTCAAGGTAGACGGGTACATACACTACAGATATACATTGTTACTTGTGTATTAAGACAGCAGGATGTCAAATTAAATCTCAGGGATTTGGGTTCCCAATCTAGAGCGATCCACAATAACAAGAGAATGGTGTTGGAAATATATTGTTATTTGTGTATTAAGACAACAGGATCGCAGTTTAGTTCTCTGGGATTTGGGATCCTAATCTAGGGCGAGCCTCCATAACAGTAGAGTGATGCTGGAAATACATTATTTGTGCATTAAGACAGAAGGATCTCAGTTTAAATCTCCGGGATCTCAGTTCCCAATCTAGGGCAATCCTCCATAACAATAGAGTGATGGTGGCAATACATTGGCCCAGAATTGGTGTCGGGGGCTTGCCGCGCGTGGAAGCCCCCTATCTGCACTCACCCTGTGCGCTGACATCTGAAGCCCGGGCCTGCTTGCATTTCCTGTCACAGGCCCGGTTCAGTGCTGACCTGATCCAGCGGCGTAGTTAGTGCGATGTGCTTGGGATCAGCTGAGCAATGTACAACCAATCAGGGGAGGGGAAGTTTCTTTCATGAGTTTGAGAGTAAGAACTGCCAAACTCATGAAAACTACGGGGGCCCAAAACAATATCTAAACTTTAAATAAAAATTTAAAAAACATCCCAATCCTTAAATTAATATAAATAAGTTAAAAAAAATAATTTAAACAATAATTTTTTTTTTGAAAAAAATAAATTTGTAATAAAAAGGGTCTAAAACTAAACTTATCGTATTGTAGATGCTTTAAAATAATAAACCTGTGGGAAAAAAAATTCCAAATTGCACTAAAACACCACATACCTGTAAAAATAAATACTTACGTGTGCTTTTTACAAGCGTAAAGACCCAAGGCCTTTACACATGCGCAAATCCCCCAAAACAGAGGAAATCCAAGACGCACGCGCTAGCCTCTTCAACTCTTGGGTTAGAGAGGAAATGCCGGTTTTCAGCGTTTGGGGAGGAATTACTGCCCCATTGTTATTTGTGTATTAAGATAGCAGGATTTCAGTTTCTATCTCTGGGTTTTGGATTCACAATCTAGGGAGATCCTCCATAACAGGAGAGTGATGGTGGAAATACAGTGTTATTTGTGTATTAAGGCAACACAGTTTAATTCTTTGGGATTTGGGTTTCCAATCTAGGGCGAACCTCCATAACAAAAGAGTAAGGTGGTGCATTTTGGCAGAAGGAACGCAGATGCAATATACACTTGACACAAAGTGTGGAGGGACAGAGTTAGTGTGCTTAGGCCCCTGAAAGTGGCAGGACATTGAGTGGTTAGCAAAGCATATGGGATCTTGGGCTTCATAGAGGTATTGAGTATAAAAGTAAAGAAGTTATGCTGAACTTTTATAAAGCGCTGGTTAAGCCACAATGGAACTATTGCGTCCAGTTCTGGTCACCACACTTTAGGAAGGATGTGAAAGTCCTTAAGGGTACAGACGAGATTTAACATTGGTTCCAGGGAGGAGTAATTGCAGTTAACTGGATAGTGAAGCTGAGGTGGTTCTTCTTGGAGCAGAGGAGGCTAATAGGCTGTTTGATAGTGTTTAACAATAAAGGGCTTAGAAAAAGAATCCTCTTCCAATGGCTGAAGGGTAGCTCACGAGGGCACAGATTTAAGGTGATTGGCAAAAGAACCAGAGGCGACATGAGAAACTCTTACGAGTGGTTAGTATTTGGAATGCACTGCCTGCTAGGATGGTGGGTGCCGATTGAACAGTAGCCTTAAATAGAATTGGATAAATACTTGTAGGGATAATATTGCATGGATATGGAGGAGTGGGACTAACTGGACTGCACGACGAAAGAATAGGCGCAGACTCTCTAACTCTTTGGATATCGTGACTCGGCCTTGCTCTGGCGGCTCCTCACTTTACAATTCACTGGCTGCAAGTGGAACGGTCAGCTCGATGCTGTTTGAAGATTCGCCTTGTTAATTCAGCCTGGTTACATCCCGGGGGCTGCGGTTCATTGAGCCGCTTTAAAATATGGCCAGAAATCGGCTGGCTTCCCGCACCTGCCCAATTTGGTCTCCTTTGAGAACTGGCTGGTCTTGGTCGTAATTTCTCCCACCGCCAGTTGCTCATATCTGGACTTCACCAGTAATTTGTTCGGTAAATAAAGCTAGAGTTCCTTTCCAAAATAGTGGCCGATTCACCAGGTAGTTAACGCCCACAGTCAGGACTAACTGAATATGGTATTCATAACCAACAGGTTTCACTTGGTTCCATATAATGCTTCCTTATTGCAGCTGGTCTCCCTCTGATAGATGATTGAATGTTAAATGAATCGCGCTCTTCCGGCAGGATTGCTGCAGTCCAACAATCGGGAGGTGATCGCGGTCACGTGGTGGTGGTCCCCTGGCGCCCCAAGCTGACTCAGCCTCTAACTCCCACAGTTCTCAAGTAAGTTGCAAACACGTCGGTCCGAACTGGGCTTGTTCCTTCAGTGTCCAGCTTCCCCATGACTTAGGGCGGTGCATTTTAACCAAGAGAATCAGTGGGATAAATGCGTGGCTCCTGTTGCAACTGTTCTTTCTCACGGTCGCGGTTCTGATAATAATAATTCAACTTTATTGTCATTGTACAATGCACAAGTACATGAACAACGAAATGTGATCTTGCAAGCTCCCATGAGTCCAGTACAAATAACATTAACATTAAACGTAAATAGCACCGTCCTGGGAGAAGCAAAGCCGCTGCGTCTGTGCGCGCCGCCATTCCATTTCCACCATTCCTCCTGTCCGACAATCTTCAGCCCAACGCCCGGGCCTGCTCACCAGCCGCCCCTCCCGGGGCTCCTTCCGTGACCTTCTCACCAACCGCCCCTCGGGGCTCCTTCCATGACCTTCTGCACCTGGTCTTCCCTGATGGTCACTCCTCCAGGTACTAACCAGGCCTGGCTTTGCTTAGCTTCCAAGCCTTGACCAGTGACCCTGTCCCTAGTCCCAGGAACAGGGCTTGTCTTGTTTCCCTTGCCAATAGTTGGGCTACAGCTAGATCACGGTATAGTTTTGGGGGTCTCCGTTAAAGGAAATGTGATTGCGCTAGAGAAGGTCCAAGGGAGATTTACGAGGATGTTGACGGGGCTGGAGCACTTTAGCAATGAGGAATAATTGGATGGGCTGGGGTTGTTTTCTCTGGAAAAGATTTAATTGTGGTGTATAAACTGAGGGGTCTAGATAATGGATAGGACGGACCTATTTCAGTTGGAGGTCAATAACCAGTGGGAACAGATTGAAAGTCTTTAGAGAAGGATTAGAGTTTAGAAATTTTCACCGAGGGTGGTGGGGCCAGAGACCCTCATTTCATAGGTACTTGGATATGCAGTGTAGTAACCTGTAAGGATAGGGATCGAAAGATGGAAAGTGGGATCAGACTAGCTGTCTATTTCGACCGGCACATTACATGATGGGACGAATGGCATCCTTCTGTACGTAAACTTCCAATTGTGATTTCCACCAATCCCGATTCACCACATTGAGCCTCTATCTGCTGTTGTCACCCGTGCTAACTGCTCCCCTGTCAAATCAAACCTCGAGTTTCGGATTTGCCTCGGCTACATCCGGACTAGTTAGTTAAATTCATGCCGCCCAAAAGTCGGTGTCCGGATATTGCATTTTGAGACCTGTGTAAATTCTAAAATCACGCCGCTTCTTGCAGTGATTCCCTGGGTTAAACCCACCACTTGATGATTAAAACCGATCGCAGCTTAATGCCTTAGTCTGGACCTGATTTCTACCGTTTCAGCGGAGTGTTGGACCATCCGGTGTCCCCGCTATCCATTTAGAGTAAGAGGTGGGGATGGGGACTGGCTCTAGTGTAGTGTCACCTCTGAATGGTCTTGTAAATCGGATTCTGAGGCGTTGGCTCCGTGTCTGTTGTCCGTGCGTGAGGCTCAAACGCCTGCAGTTCAATTATCTAACCAGGAACTCGCGACCCTCCAGTGACTCTGGGGCCGAGGGGAAGTAGGACTAGAAGTGACCATTGCAGACCTGGTGATTTTTGAAATTCGGATCCAGATTAACTATCGCAGCCCCGCAAATGCGTGACCTCTGCTAAGGACGTCTACAAGACTCCGAGCTGGTCTCGCTCACCCCGAAGGTTTGAGCCTTCACTCGTTCCTGGAGGATATTTTCCCTCCGAATAACCTGAACGTAAACAGCCCGCGACCCAGCTAGAGGATGATCACCAGCTGACTCATGACGAAGTGAAGCCCTCTCGTTCAGGTCCTGGCACCTGTCCCAATTCATAGAAACATAGAAGATAGGAGCAGGAGTAGGCCCTTCGAGCCTGTTCCGCCATTCAACGAGATCATGGCTGATCATCCAAACCCTAGCACCCGGTCCCTACACCGACAGCCATCCCACACAAGCCCTATTCCCCGTAACCCCACGTATTTGATCCCCCCCTAACACTAAGGGCCAATTTTTTTTTTTATCATGGCCAATCAACCTAACCTGCACATCTTTGGACTGTGGGAGGAAACCAGATCACCCGGAGGAAACCCATGCAAACACGGAGAATGTGCAAACTCCACACACAATCACCCGAGGCCGGATTCAAACCCGGGTCCCTGGCACTGAGGCAACGGTGCTAACCACTATGCCACCGTGCTGCCTCCTTGTAAATTTACTGGGGTTGGGGTGCAAATTGAACCTGGCTTTTCTTCGGAATTCGCCAATTTTGTGGGGGGACGCAGGGAGGAGTCGGCTGCAGCTCAGTTGGGAGCACCCTCGCCTGAGTCAGCAGGTTGTGGTTTCAAGTCTGACTACAGAAACCAGAACAATAATTTAGGCTGACACACCAGTGCAGTACTGAGAGTGCTGCACTGTTGGTGGTGCTCGCCTTTCGGATGAACCATTAAACCGAGGCCACGTCTGTTCTCGGGTGAACGTAAAATCCCCCATGGCACTAATTCGAGAAGCCGCAGCAAGTTATCCGCGGTGTGCTGGCCAATATTCAATCAACGTCAGTAAAACAGAATATCTGGTCTGTTTTTGGGAGCTTCCTGTGTGCAAATTGGCTGGCACCTTTCCTACATTACAACAGTGGCTACACTTCAAATTTCTAAAGCGTTTTTGGAATTGTGGTCGTGATGAGATATATAAAAGCAAATCTTAAAAGATGCTTTATGCTTGCTTTCTCTTTGGGAGCGCTTGAATTGTGTTGGTGTGAATCAGGTTCATGGAATACTGTCTAGTTCGTAGTGTTGGCCAGACTGAACTAACTGCCAACTCCGCTTTTCTGGGTGAACTAACCACATCTGTGCTTCCCTTTACCCACTAGGCGGTCCAGGAGCCATGTATACTGGAGGCCAATGAGCTCGGAGGAGCGGGAAATGTCGACAATCGCTCGATTACAAAAGGAGACGGCAGAGCACAGGCTGCTCAACGAAGCAATGATGCCTCTCGCGATTGCTGGCACAGGTAAACTGGCTGACTACACATGGCTGATCTGGAAGAGATTCCACGTACCTTTTTGTAGGGAGGTGTCTATATCCAATGTTGGAGCGATGGACATCAAGATTCATTAATGCTATTTCGTGAGGATGGCTTTAGCTAGTCCACAGGCTCTTTGTAATCACCTGAACTATGGGGAGAAGGGTAGTTTGTATGGGGTGCGTAGGTTGTACTGCCTTCTAAAGTAATTCCGATTCTGTTTCTCTAGAGTCGAGTTCAATTTGATTCCCAACATTGTCCATTTCTAAAACTCATCTTTCATGATTGCCCCTGTCGGCAGTTTCAACTGAGAGGCTGTTCTACAAGGGAAAGACCAATTCCATCAGTTAGTTGATCCGAGGCTGACGATCAATATTTAACACAGCGGCTGAGGCTAATAATTGGGTCCGTTTGAAGGTGGCCGCCTTTGATCTGCTGATATTGGAGCCACCAGTAGTCTGCATCTGTATTGTCTCTTCCACTTGAGGGAAGACTTTCCAGCAGGATGGTCTAGCACCACATCCCTACTGAGCATCCCAGGGATGGATAGCGCTGAATGTGTCAGAGTGGCATTTATTCCTTCTCTGGTCCCGGATCATTCTTCCTGTGCCGATACATAAGGCAGTAGCCAAACGACACAGCTCCATTCTGCCTTGGACTTTTAACTCCAGTTCACTTCAGCTGCATCCGTGTTGGGTTGTGTCCAGCTCCACATTTGCTTAGGGATCCTGGTGAGGACTTCAGAATATGACCAATCCAGGTCCATCTTTTCTGGCTAGTGGCATGCAGTAAATTGGGGCCATTGGATCATGATCAACCCAATTTCTATTTGGAGAAATGATCTTCCACGAGAAAACATGGGGTGGGGGCTCCCACTGCATCAATGGCCTCCAGGATCTTGCCCAAGTGGTTGTTTGTGAGACGGCTCTATGCAGGAGCGGGCCCATCACGGAGTCTCCTCATTGCCATATTCCAGTGTGGTGCTGCTGACATTTCAAGTGGTGGTTCTCTCGATGGCGAGTGAATTGTTGTCGTTGATATTCTGCCAGAGTCCAGCAACTCTGCCCCAAGGCCTGAGACTGTCCTGGGCCTTACTCAGCACCGCAATAGATGGCCCATTCACGTTCTAGGAGAACTTGAATATTGTCCTTGTGCCCTTCTGAGCTGCGTCACTTCAAACGCCCTTTTAATTTTGAAATGGTTCCCCTTGCTCTGCTGATGTATCTAGTTTTACACAATGTTTCTTGCTGCTCGCCTCCACTTGCACTGCAGAAACCCCTTCAGCTCCTGCTGTGGACTTTCAGTTAATAGGAATTCAGTGACAATCCTGTAACTTTTAGATTTTTTTGAGGTGACTGAAGTGATAGCTCAAGTGGGCAGTAGGGATGGGATGGGATGCGCCCAAATTTCCAATCTGCATGGAAGATTACACATGACAGACTATTGGTTGACTTAAGCGATTCAGGGGTTATATTAGGTTGTGGCGCAAAGGCCATTCGGCCCAACCGAATGTATGTTCCACTCGAGCCTACTCCTGCTTTTCTCCATTAACTCTATCAGCGTAACCCTCTCTTTCCTTTTCCCTCATGTTTGTCTAGCCTCCCCTGAAATGCATCCATACTGTTCGCTTCAACCACTCCATGGTAGCGAGTTCCACATTCTCACCACTCTCTGGGTAAAGACGTTTCTCCTTAATTCCCCCATTTGATGTCTTGGTGACTATCTTTCATTGATGGCCTCTTCCCCGCAAGTGGATTCATTCACTCTGTATCCACTAACATTTCAATAT
The DNA here is from genome assembly GCF_052327205.1 of Somniosus microcephalus. Lineage (NCBI taxonomy): Eukaryota > Metazoa > Chordata > Chondrichthyes > Squaliformes > Somniosidae > Somniosus > Somniosus microcephalus. The sequence continues at coordinate 143,730,670 of NC_140990.1, read as the reverse complement.
TTTAAAGACTTCCTTTTAGATTGCCACTCGGACTTCTCTTCAGCCTGTTCGTCCTTTCCTGACAGGTACACCCTCGCATTTCTGGCATCATCCTTGTAAATCTTCTCTGCACCCTTTCCAGTGCCTCATATCCTTTTTATAATATGGTGAAGAATTGTACGCAGTGCTCAAGTGTGGTCTAACCAAGGTTCGATACAAATTTGGCATAACATCACCAGTTTTCAATACTTTTCCTCCAGAAATAAACCCTAGTTTGCATTTTTATGGCCTCATTAGCCTGTGTCCCTACTTTTAGCAATTTGTATATTTGTACGGAGATCCCTTTGTACCTCTGCCCAGACGCTCAACCTGAAAACTAAGTGACATTTCTGTTCTTGCTACCAAAACCTAATGCCTCTATCTGTTAAATTCATTTGCCAATTATATGCCCATTCTGCAGGTTTATTCATGTCCTCTTGTAATTTGTTGCAGTCCTCAGTATTCACTATCCACCCCCTACCCACCCAATTTGGTGGTTAGCTGCAGATTTCGGAATTATTTTTGATTCCAAAGTCTACATTGTGAACAGCAGTGGTTCAAGCACTGGTCCTTGTGGAACACCACTACCCACCTTCTGCCACTGTGAATAACTACCCTTTACCCCCCACTTTCTGTTATGAAGCCAGCTAGCTATCAACCTGCTACTTGTCCCCTGACTCTGCATTCTCTGACCTTGTTCATCAGTCTGTTATGAAGTACCTTATCGAAGGCCTTTTGCAAATCTAGATAAATTACATCGTCTACTTTCCCTGTTACTACTTCCAAAAATGCAGCTGAGGTTGATCAAGCAGACTTTCCCTTTCGAAATCGATATTGACCATTTATTTTGGCTTCTGTTCTGTTTTCTCCTTTAGTAGAGATTCCATTATTTTTCCTACCACCGATGTAAAGCTGACTAGTCTATAGTTCCCTAGACATGTTCTTCTGCCTTCTTAAATATAGCTATTTTAGCTAACCGCCAGTCATCTGGCACCACCACTTTAACAAATTACTAAATATGTAGTAATGCCTCTGCTATCGTCCCTAGGTTATCTTAAAATGTGATGTAATCCATTCGGACCAGGGTTTTGAGTTTTTAGTTTATTTAATATGTCAATGCATTTATTTCATTTCTAATCTCCTTCCAGCGTCATGTCCACTTGTTCCATCTCCCTGGTAAAGACGGAAGCAAAGTAATTATTTATTTCTGCCATCTCTATTGCTGCCTGTGGTATTATCCTGTCCATCCCTTAGTGGCCATATTACAATGCCAACCTTCCTTTTCTAACTTGTCTAACATTTTACTATTGTTTCAGGCAGCATCTGTGGAGAGAGAAACAGTTAATGGTTTCAGGTCGATGACCCTTCGGCAGAACTGGAAAAAGCTGGAGATGGAGAGGTTTTTAAGCAAGTGGAGGGGGAGGATCGAACAAAGGGAAGGTCTGATGGGATGGAAGGCAGGAGAGATTAAGAGATGGTGCATGGCAAAAGAAGATGGCATTCTGAAGGGACCATCCCTCTGCAACACCCTGGTCCACTCCTCTATCACCCCTTCCCCTTTGCCCAGCAGCTTCCCATGCAAGTGGAGCAGATGCAGTACATGCACTTATACCGCTCACTGTCCAGGGCCCCAAACACTCCTTCCAGGTGAAAGTGAATAACTTGTAATTCAGTAAACTGAATTCGCTGCTTGTGATGCAGTCTCCTCTACATTCAGGAGACCAAATGCAGATTGGGTGAATGCTTTGCAGAACACCTCCATTCAGCACGTAAGCGTGATCCCGAGCATCCGGTCGCTTGTCACTTTAATTTCTCCTCCGCTCCCACTCGGGCCTCACTGTCCTTGGCCTCTTGCACTGTTCCAATGAAGCTCAGCGTAAGCTCCTGGAACAGCACCACCTCTTTCGATTAGGCACTTTACAGCCTTCTGGACTCCACATCGAGTTCAACAATTTCAGACCATAACCTCTACCCCTATCTTTTTTCCATTTATTTTTTCCTCACATGGCAAGTGTCTTTCATTCTGCCAGTGCCATTTACACTTCATCTACAGCCATATTTTATTTCTTGTCCCATTACCATCTCCTCCTTTTGCCTTGCACCATCTATTAATCTCTCCTGCCTTCCATCCTAACACAAGCTCTTCCTTTTGTTCTTTCCTTCCCCCCACCCCCCTCCCTCCCTTCCTTGCCCCTGCAATTGCTTAAAAACCTGTTCCATCTCTGGCTTTTTCCAGTTCTGACGAAGGGTCATCGACCTGAAACGATAACTGTTTCTCTCTCCACAAATGCTGCCTGGCCTGCATATTTCCACCATTTTCTGTATTTCAAATTTTCAGCACCTGCAGTATTTTGCTTTTTGTATTACTATTGTTTTAAGTTCCTTAATTTAATTTCATAGTTCCTCTTTGCATTCCTAATTGAGGCTTGACTTCTCTCCTAATCTCTTCGTATTCTCCCTTGTGCTCTCCCCTTGCTGTCCATGTACTTAATGTATGCCGCTTTACACTCATTTCTCTTGTGGCGTTATTCCTCCATGGTGTCTCATTCGTATTTAGTTTGTTTTTAGCAAAATCTAGAGAATGCAAGCTTGGGTTAAGGATACAGTGGGCACTTGCTAGTCAGGGAGAGGGTCAAAGATAAGCATCGGGTCTTGTGGGCAGACTGGGGAACGCCTGATGCCTTTCCCATCTTGAGTTGATCTACAGGAAGAAATTGGATTCATCAATTCAATGTAAAAATGATATTTATAGCTAAACCTGGGACCGAGTAAAGAGGTGCTTGTATGAAAAACCGAAGGGAGTTTGGATGGAGCGGTGTCTGTTAATTAACTATCAGTAGTGTGGAAATGGCGAATGACTATTGGGTCGTTGAGCCTACTGAGCGATCCGATGCCTTTCTCAATCTTCGTGCTCTCCTCTCAGGTCAGAACATAAGGATTTCCGTCCCGCTCACCAGGCCGATCAATGTCCAGTTCTACACAAACAGGCCAGCCGAAGGTCACCGGGAGTCCGGGTCAGACCCAGAGTACAAACTGTCGCACTTCATCAAGGATCTCCGCAAGTACCCGCCCTCGATGAGTGATGAACACCGAGAACCACGGTAACATTTAACGCTGAGAGGAATACGAAGATACCTTGAACCGTTTCTCATTAAAAGCCTTGATGGCTACATAAACAGGAGCAGGCTATTTAACCCCTCGCACCTGATCTGCCAAGTGAGATCATGGCTGATCTGTGACCTAACTGCATATACATGCTTTTGCCCCATATCCCTTAATACCTTTGGCTAACAATCTATCAATCTTGGATTTAAAATGAACAATTGATCCCAGCATCAATTGCCGTTTACAAAAGTTCCAAACTTCTAACACTATTTTATGTCGAAGCGTTTACTAACTTCACCCCTGAAAGGTCTGGTGCTAACAGGCTATGTCCCCTAGTCCTAGACTTTCCAACCAGCGGAAATAGTTTCTCTATCTGCCCTCAGTTCAATTTAATATCTCTAACTTCGACCAAATCCTCTTCACCTAAGTTCCAGCTAATATAATATCTCCTCGTAATTTAAGTCTTGGCGATCAGGTATCGTTCTGGTAAATCTACGCTGCACTCCCTCCCAAGGCCAGGCCAATATATCCTTCCTAAGGTGCGGTGCCCAGAACTGCGCTCAGTTCTCCAGGTGGAGACTAACCAGGGCTTTGTCTAAGAGTAGCATAACTTCTACCTCTTTTCCCCCTTGTTCAATCCTCGATATAAGACCAGCATTCCCTTAGCTATTTTTTTAACGATCTATGTACATGGTGGGGGGGGCGGGTGCTTTTTAGGCCTCGACTATTACTAGCTTTTCACCATTTGGCAAGTAGTCTGATCTATCCTTCTGTCCAAAGGTGGATGACCTCACACTTGCTTTGAAATCCATTTGCCACAGTTTTGCCCATTCGTTTAATCTCTCTTTTGTAATTTTATGCTTCCATCTGCACTGCTCACAGTGCTACCTATCTTCTTCATCGTCAAGCTTGGATATGCGCCTTTCTATCCCATCAGTTAGTTAACAAATACTGTGCAAGTTTGCGGACAAAATATTCATGTGGGACACCGCGAGTTACATCCTGCCAATTATCTCTACTGTCTCCTGCCGCTCAGCCAATTTCCTAACCAGGTCAATGATTTGCCTTTAATTCCATGAGCTTGAACCTTTAGCTAACAGTCTTAGGAACTTATCGCGAGCCTTATGGAATTCCATAGACCCTCCTCCGACTACACCTCCGTCAGGCATGATCTGCCTTTCACAAATCCATGTTGGCTGTATGATCGGCTGCAAGTTTTCAAATGTTTGGTCTCTATCCTTAGACTCTAGTATTTTCACAACAGGTGTTAGGCTAACTGCGCTCTCATTCCTGGTTTCACACTCCTTGAATAGCAAGTGACATGTAGTTTTCCCACGAAAGGAATGGTTGTTGAATCGAGAAAAATGTGGAACATGATAGTTGCGGCATCTGGCATGTTCTCACTCCTTTAAATCCCTGGGATGGGAGCCATATGGTCCGGGGATGTGTCACTTAGTGCCATTCATTGCTTCATTACTGTTAGTGTTTGCTTTCATTGAGTCCACATTTCCTTAATGTCTGGCATGTTGTCGTCTTCCATTATAAATAGTCATTATGAAACATGGCCACATTTCCTCTCTTACAGTATCAGTTACTGATTTTCAAGGGGGTGCACATTGCTCACGACCACCTTTTTCCTAATATAAACTTAAACAATTGCAAGTTTCGTGCCATACTGAGCATCCGCAGATAAAGTCCATGCTGTAATTGAGTACAAGGAAATGGCAGACATGCGAAATAATGAGTAAGAGGAAACAGTGTAGAATTAATAGAATTTTTAACTCCGTGAGAAAATGGTAACGGGCATCAAAGCTGAAGATTCACGATCTTCCACGACATATTAGTGGTAGTGACTGAGCATTAGGACAACGGAGGCAGCATGGCATTGTAAAGGGTAATTGATTTGCCTATTTTTCTTGGTCACGTGGTAAATCGCTTATTTAAATGGCAAATTAATTTAAAGGAGTTGGTGCATCTTGGTAAGGAAATGATGAGGCCACAATCAAGAATTGAAATGAAGTAGAGGAGGAAATGTCTCTAGGAACAGATTCACAAATCCAAAGTAGCGACAGCAAGGCCGGGTTAAGAACGCCTACAAACCAAACCCTGGGGTTTACTAGAAGACAGTAATTGAAAAGCAGAAGTTGTAGTTAATTTGTATGGGACTTCCTGAACTGTAAACGTGATCTCTCTCTATCTATCTATTTTGAAGAGACACGGGGGAAGGACCATCCATGTAATGTTTTGCACCATCGGGAAATACTAACGGGCTGGGGCTCTGAGGTGACCTGATGGAAGTCTCTAGTTATGCGGGGCTTTAGGGGAAAAACTAGACCGATTGTGTCTGCTTGTGGGGAATCCAAAACTAGGTCATAAAATGGTCCAGAATTAAACCGAATAACAATTCAAGAGGAGCTACTTGGTGGATAGAAAGTGGAACTGGATACCACGGGGGTAGCTGAGGCAAATAGCATAGATGCATTTAAGGAGCAGCTACATTAACACAAAGTAAAATGAATACAAGGTTCTACCCATGGAGTTGATTAACTAGGGTGGAAGGACGCTCTTGTGTAGCTTACAGCAGTTGGACAGAGCGGCTGTTACTGTGCTGGGGATTCTATGTAATTCTACGGATGTTATTTATATGGACTTCAGAAGGCATTAGTTTACGGTTTCATGAAATAGACTATTGGCATAAATAAAAGCACATGGAAAAGGAGGCAACCATTCGACATTGGTAAGCAATTGGTTAGCAGGCAGTAGGGCTACTGGACATTTACTCCAATTGGCAGGTTGTGACTGGTGGTTCCCCTAGGGAATCCGTACTAGGGCCTCGGCTTTTCACTTTCAATGAGTTGAATGAAGGAATAGATTTCCATATATCCAAGTCTGAGAGCGAGTTGGATGGCGCAGTTAGTAGTGTAGGTGGGAGCAGCAATTTTCAAAAAGCCACTGATAAGTGATCGAGCAAAACTGTGGCCAGATGGCGTTTAATGTAGGGAAGTGAGGTGACCCACTTTAGACCCTGAGGAACTTGGATCCGAGTATTTTTATAAATGGTCAGCTAGGAACTGAAGGAGTAGTGATTGAGAGGCACATGAGCAAATCATTAAACTAGTGGACAACTACAAAATAACTTTACAAGGCTAGTGAGATGTTGGGCTTATTCGCGTGAAGGCCGGCAGTGGAAGTACTTGGTTGTACAGAGCTCTGTTTGGACCACCTCTGGAGTACTTGGTTCAGTTCTAGGCAACGCGCCTCGGGAAGGATGCATTGGCCTTGGAGGTGCAAGACATTGTATGCACTTGTCAATCTTGGGATTGAGAATGGAGTAGGATCAAGAGATTGAGATTCTGCACTGGCGTAGGATAGATATTGAGATTCTGCACTAACGATACTGTCATTCCAGGCACTCTCACCCAGAGGATGCACGGTGTCGAGACCGTTCAACATGTCTTGCCCCAGGAAAAGGGAGTGCGACAATGCATCTGTCGGGCAGTATATCTCGATGGCCGAGTACATTGACGCGCTTGAACATCGAACACAAGCGAGAGGCCGCAAGCGGGCCAGGCGCCAAGAGACACCAGGTACTAGAGTCGGCTCTTCTCCCGGCCATTCTCGGAGGCCCTGTATCTTCACCTTCTCCGCGCTCTCTGCCCATAATCTTCAATTCGTAAACATTGAAATGAGAACCGATTTAAACATTGATCCCCCACCAACTCGAAACATCCCCCCCCCCCCCAAACACTGGCCTGTTCGAGCATCTCTGGACACGCCCAACTCTCAGGCCAACCAGAATAAGGCTGGTACTCTAGGACCAGGGCCCATGGCGGGACTGTGCCTATTGAAAAATGGCTTGAGGCCCACATTTCTTCAGGTATTTTTGGGAGAGGCCTCGGCAACTCCGGGTTGGATTTGAATCTAACCCCAGAGGTAAACGGCCAGCGTCTGAGCTGAGACACTCTGCAAACTAATGGCTGTCGGCTCTGGACATTGAGAGCCGAGAATCTCGTTTGTTTCACAACAGGACCCTGGGGATTGGAGTCTCGTTCCCTGACGGGTTATTAAAGGGGCGTCGGGAAGATGGATGGCCCGCACTCTTCCTCATTGTCAATCTGCTCTAATTGTGCCGCACCCACCAATTAATGTACAACTTGCAGTTTGTAGCCTCATAGTGGACGGGTAAAGGGCAGCTTGTTCAAACTGGACTGAAATAACGGGAGGGCGCGAGTAACCATCAAACGCTGGATTTGTATCCCTTCTCCCAGCGGGCGTTGGGACACATTAACGGGAAGATCCCAGGTCTTGGTGACTGACTCGGTCTATCGCAAGGGGACCAGGCGAGGTGTCCGGGACACAAACTATTCAAGGGGGGCCGGGGTGAGTCCAGCTGGCCAGAAGTCACTGTCTTGAGACTGAAATCCGCGTTTCTCTCTCTCCCTCTGAACTTTACAGATGAACAAGGCGGGTTGAGTCTAAAGGGAGACTGGAAACCGGAGTCAGTGAGCAGTGGAGAGCCGGAATGTCCTGATCAGTGTGTACGTTTGTCGTTGCTCAGTCCGGTCTTATCCAAGGGCCTCTGAAACCTCTTCCATGTTTTAGTTTTACTACTGCCGCCGGTATAATCCCCAACTTGCGATCACTGAATGATTCCGGTCCGGTTTAGTGTCTCGTCAAAACCCAACCGGGCAGCGGAACTGTTTTCTAAGCTGGAATTTTGAAAACTGGCCAGCGCCCGAGAGCTAACATTGTGCCCGATGCTTAATTCTCCGTTCCACGTGGGATCTCAGCGGATCAGTGTGAAATTTTACTCATTCTTCAGACCGATCCGCTGGCGCTCACCCGGCCGATTTGATCAGTCGCTGACTTTATTGGATAAGAAATGTCTAACTTTGTTTGATTAGTGATGCACGAGTCTCTAATCTTTATGATTTGCTCTTCCTGATCCCCAGAGGGGAAATCTTTCCCATCCCCAAACCTCCTTCTCCTCCTTTCCCTGTATCTGGTTTCGAAGATGCTGATGACCGTTATTGCGGTCCCAGGGGAGCCGGGCAGCAAGTGGCCAGGGATTGTCAAACTTGGTAATTATATGGATGTGATTTTAATGTTTAACTTGCTACTTGTTTGTACTTAATAAAGATCTTCGACATAAGGTTCTGGTCTGCGGTCCTTGTGTTTGGATCTTAAACAGCCGAGCTTATTCAGGGTGAAGTGGGAAATTCGCTGCCACAGGAATAGCAAATAAGACTAGGCCGGAGCCGGGTAAACTCGGTTAGATCGTGTTGTATTGCGGATATGCGGTGGTGCATCAACAGATTTCGGGAAATGTCCAGTTCTGGTATAATGTGATTGATTTTTTTTTTCTGCCTCTCTTCCTTTCCTGCTGACCTGGCCTCATCAGGCCGCTCCTCCTGTTCACGGACACGCACTACTGGCAATGGAGGCCCAGCAGATTCACCCAGTTTAGTGGGCTGACTCCGGACTCGGGTCCCCAGTCCCAGCACGGTCAGTGTTCAATATTGAATCAGTCTGAACCGCTGCTACCACCTGCCTTTAACCCTTAATAACCAAAAGCATTATAACCGAGTGTTTAACCTCGCCCTGCCACACCCGCTCTTTGTTCTCTTCTACATGTTGCCTTGGCAACATCATCCAAAAGACAATGGGCCTGATTTCACAGAGCTATGACAGCGTGCGTATGGCGTCATACCGCCCCACGAGTTCCAGCTTTCCACATGCTATGGTGCCCATCCGCTAGAAATTCACTTGCGCTGGCGCTGGGTTGGACATTTGCCCAGCAAAAACACGAAACCCTAACGCCTCCTTTCAACCGCATAAGGCATAAATAAATGTTAAATACAAATTTTATAACTGGTTAACCATTCACTTACATTGAAAGTTCCTGGTTAAAAATGTTTAATTCTTTAATGTTTAAATGGTAATTAATTTTGAATCTGATTTACTTTATTTTAGTGTGTAATTGTATTTTTGGTGATTTTCTATTCTGTAGGTGAGGAATCCCTACGCGAATGGAATCTCCATGAGCCCAACGGGAATCCCCCTTTGTCATTGGTTGGCCTGGCCCAGGTGATCCCAGGGACGCTTGCGACCCGCCTGGGCTCCGTGGGCCTTTATGCAGGCGGATCCCTGCCGGCGCAGGACCGCCAGATTCAATTTCGTTAAATGTGCCAGTCTCGCATTGACCCTGACAGTACACAGCGGTATTCCTCGAACCCTCCTGAATGAGCTGTCGCGCTGCTTGTCTGACATCAAGCATATGCTTAAACATTATTCTTGAATTACTGGTCAGATTGACGCCCCAATCTGCGGTTACCAACCCACCATCACTCCCTCTGAGGGCGGTCGGAATGAGGCGGAAGCAGACCGTTCGCAATCTCGACTCTTTATTTGACTTCCATTTATATAGCGCCTTCCGCTACCTCGAGACATTCTAAAAGCGCTTTTGAACTGTTATATTGTAGAAAATGCTGTAGCCAATTTTCGCTCAGCAATGTGATAATTGCAAAATAATCCGTAAGTGATCTTGACCGATAAATATTGGCCAGGACACCGGGGATAACTCCCTCGTTCTTCAAAATAGTGCCATGGGAGCAGTTACATACACCTGAGAGCGGACGTCGCCTCAGTTTAACGGCACCTCCGACAGTGCAGCAATGCCTCAGTCCTGCACTGGATTGTCGGCCTAGATTTGAACCCACAACGTTTTGACTATCCTAACTCGCAGCAAGTCCTTTTCATTCATAACTCCTGTGATCTCTGACCTACATTGGGTCCCGGTCTGGCAACGCCTTGATTTTAAATTTTCACCCTTGTTTATAAAAAAAAAAAAAAAAAATTCCCCCCCTACTGGTCTATTGTGCACCCAATTTTCATACTTGGGCAACTGAAGGCAGGGCCGCCAATTGCGGAAGCTCTGGAACACCCTCCCTAAACCCCTCCACCTTTCTGGTTATTTCTCAGTTGAAACGGCTCTGTAAAACTTACCTTTGACCAAGCTTTTGTCAGGTGTCCTAATATTTCTGTGGCTCGAAGTTAAATTGTTTGGTACCACTCCTGTGAAGCACCTTGGATGTTTTACTGTTAGGGGCGCTATATAAATGCAAATTGTTTTGACTTTAATGGCATTTGGGTCTCCTTATTTAAGGAAGGATATACTTGCATTGGAGGCAGTTCAGAGAAGGTTCACTGATTTCCTGAGTTGAAGGGGTTGTCTTATGAGAAAGTTAAGCAGGTTGGGCCTATACTCATTGGAGTTTAGAAGAATGAGGTGAGATCTTATTGAAACATAAGATTCTGAGGGTGCTCGACAAGGTAGATGCAGAAAGGATGTTCCCTCGTGGGGAATCTAGAAATAGGAGGCATCGTTTCAGAATAAGGGGTCGCCCATTTAAAACAAATGAGGAGGAATTTCTTCTGAGGGTCGTGAATCTTTGGCATTCTCCACCCCAGAGCTGTGGAGGCAGAATCAGTGGATATATTCAAGGTGGAGATAGACAGATTTTTTGAATGGTAAGCGAGGCGAAGGTTATGGGAGTGGGCTGGGAAGTGGAGTTGAGGCCAAGATCAGATCAGCCATGATCCTATTGAACGGTGGAGCAGGCTCGAGGGGCCTAATGGCATATTCCTGCTATTTCTTGTCATTCTCGGGATAAGGGTGTCACAAGCGAGACTGGTAATTGCCCATCCCTAGTTGCCCTTGAGCAGGTGATGGGCCGCCTTGAACCGCTGCAGTCCCTGTGGTGAAGGTGCTCCCACAGAGCCGTTTCACCCAGTGACGATGATATTCTTTACCGCGATGTGATACAACTGACTGGCTTGCTGGGTCACTTCAGAGAGCAGCCGTGTTGGTGAGAGACTGGAGTCTCATAGACCAGACCAGGTAAGGACGGCAGCTTTCTTTCCCTAAAGGACATTAGCGAACGGGTAGTTGCGACAATCCGACAGCTTCGTGGTCGTTTTTTCAGATCAGCTTTTATTATAAACTGGACTCAAACTCCAGCATAGTGCGATTTTAAGCCCAGAAATTCGGTCCCAACGCGTGAGTACGGACGGAGTACCCACGCGTGGACCCGATGGAAGTGCCGGTTTCTTGCATGCACAGCGCATGCGCGGGAAACCGGCATTTCTGAACCAAGGGGTCTGTGCGTGCGCGTTGAACTTCCGCTTTTTTTACAAGTTTGCCCGTGCGTGAAGGCCTGTACTTTTTGCACATTTAAAAACCAGACGTAAGGACTTCATTTTAAAAGGTAAGTGGTTAATTAATTAAAATTATAACATTTTTTCCACAAGTTTTACAGTAAGGTAAGTATATTTAGCCCCGATTTCTCTTTTTTTTCAAAAATTTAAATTGTTTAAATTAGTTATTTAATGTTATTTATAGTTGATTTAAATGGTGTTTTTTTTCAAATTTATTTTCAGGTTAAGTACTGTTTTGGGCGCCCGGAGATTCAGTTTGACCGTTCTTTCTGTCAAACACATGAATGGACTTTTCCCTCCTCCGATTGGTTGCCCAGTGCACACGTGATCCCAGCCTACGCATCGCATTAACTACGCCGCTGGATCACGTAAGCGCGCCGGGAGCTGGAACGGGCCACAGACCGGAAATGCACGCAGGCCCAGGCCTCAACGGCCGGCGCGCTAGGTAAGTGCAGGTCGGGGGCTTGCACCTGCGGGAAGCCCCCGACCCGAATTTCTAGGCCAGTCTGGATTATTTGTGACATGACCACGACACTGCCGTACTCCACACTGGCTTTAAATACAGTTTTTTAAAAATAAATACTTGGAAAGCAGAAATGATGATGGTTCAGGGAGCGTCTGTAAATGAGTGCCATGACCGAACGTTCAGTTCCTCTCCACTTCAAACCCTCACCACGGTATTCAGTCCCTCTACACTTCAAACCCTCACCACGGTATTCAGTCCCTCTACACTTCAATCCCTCACCACGGTAGTCAGTCCCTCTACACTTCCATCTCTCACCAGGTTGATCAGCGGCCCAGCCAATCTCCTTCCCACTTACTTCATCCAGATAAGTTGTCACTATGGGGGATATTGCTATACATACTTTACCTCTAATAGGAAACATTGAAACTCCAGTGAGCACCGTATAATAAACCGTCACTGAGATAATAACCTACCCCTTGTACGCCGTGTATTTGAGGTAAATACCAATTCTAGCACAATAAATCACATTCCAGCAGCTCCCTTCAGTAGATCGACAGTGTGTCGTCATTAACTGCTTACAATAGAACAGTCTCCCCCCCCCCCCAACCTCCAGGTGCTCTACCTTTTTTATATGGTCAATTAGGCCTTCGGTTAATGCTATTATGTCAATGTGTAATCTCCCTTCAACAGGCCTAAATAAGACTTAAGTCGCGCCTTTCACGACCACTGAAGCACTTTTTGAAGTCGAGTCACTGTTGTAATGTAGGAAATGTAATGTAGCCTGCACAATAACCTCTGTTTAATCACTAACGAGAAACCGTGGATCAGTTATCCCCTTATCTCTTCCCAGTAAATTCATAAAACAAGCCTATTAATCCCACAACACCTTCCCGACAGTCACTTGACTGATTTGCTATATTTTCTCATGGATGGCTAATGAGCGAATGTTTCCACCTGTACCAGGCCTGACCCCTCTTTTGCTGGTAACCGATTAATGTTTAATATGTGGACATATTTTCAAAGCTCACCATGGGCTTTCCACTTGCTACACCCATACTTGCATTTCCCAACTCGAGGCTCTGCAATAAACTGGTTGCGGCCTCGAAGCCTACTTTCTATCCGAGCTAATATTCCTGTTGCTTACAACAGCCTGCAAAGCTTCTGTCGGGGGCAATGTTTATTGAATTCCTGTGACCGAGAAACATAGATAGGAGCAGGAGTCGGCCATTCGGCCCCTCGAGCCCGCTGTGCCATTTTAATTAACATGGCTGATCATCCAAACTTAGTACCCTGTCCCTGCTTTCTCCCCATATCCCTTGATCCCTTCAGCCTCAAGAAATATATCCAACTCTTGAATATATTTAATGAATTGACTTTAACTGCCCTGTGTGGCAGAGAATTCCACTGGTTCACCATTCTCCGGCTGAAGAAATTCCTCGTCTCAGACCTAAATGGCTTGCCCCTTATCCTTAGACTGACCTCTGGTTCTGGACTCCCCTGACATTGGGCACATCCTTCCTGCATCTAGTCCTGTTATAAAATTATAAGTTTCAATAAGATCCCCTCTCATTCATCTAAACTCTAGCGATTATAAGCCTAATCGACCCAATCTCTCATGTCATTCCTGCCATCCCAGGTATCAGTCTGCTGAAACTTTGTTGCACTCTCTCCATGGCAAGAACATCCTTCCTCAGAAGGCGACAAAATCTGCACACAATACTCAAGGTGTGGTCTCACCAAGGGCCTGTAAAACTACAAGATATCCCTGCTCCTGTATTCGAATCCTCTCGCTATGAAAGCCAACATTCCATATGCCTTCTTAACCGCCTGCTGCACCTGCATACTTCAGCGACTGGTGCACAAGGGCACCCAGATCTCGTTGCACTTCCCATTTTCCCAATCTATTGTCGTTCAGATAATCTGTCTTCTGGTATTTTGCCACCGAAGTGGATAACCTCCCATTTATCCACATTATACTGCATTTGCCATGCATCTGTCCCATCACCCAACCTGTCCAAATCGTACTGGAGTTTCTCTGCATCGTCTTCACAGCACACACGCCCAGCCAGCTTTGTGTCGTCTGCAAACTTGGAGATATTACATCTAGTTCCCTCGTCTAGTATGTGTATGTATGGGCAGCAATACCTAATCCCCAATTTTAGTCATTCTGGTTGGTGTAAGTGAGAATGTTGACCACCAAATCTGACATGAAGTGCCCCATGCGTGCAGAGCATCTTATTAGCTGTAATCACAGGTGATCTCATTGCAGTTTGATGGGGTAGATGCGGGGAGGATGTTTCCCCTGGCTGGAGAGTCTAGAACCAGGGGTCACCGTCTCGGAATAAGGGGTCAGTCATTTAGGACTGATTGTGGTGAATCTTTGGAATTCTCAAGCCAGAGGGCTGTGAAGGCTCAGTCGTTGAGTATATTCAAGACGGAGATCGATAGATTTTTGAATATTAAGGGGGAGAAAGGGATATGGGCATAGTGCAGGAAAGTGATGAGGTAGCAGATCAACCATGATCTTATAGAATGGCGGAGCATGCTCAAAGGGCCAAATGTCCTACACCTGCTCTTATTTCTTTTGTTCTTCTCCGTGTCGATGACATTTGTCCTTTTTTGAATTGCATCGAGCCATTTGAATAGTACCATTATGGGAATCCCCTTCCAAGATGAAACCACAGGCTGGCTCTACATAATAGAAGGGAACGTAGCTCAGTAGTTACTGGACTAGTAATCCCGAGGCCTCTACTTAATGATCCGTCGCCCTGTGTTCAAATCTCGAGCTGGGTAAATTACATAGGGTATACGGCACAAACACCATTAGGCCGAACCAGTCCATGCCGGCGTTTATGCTCCAGACGAGCTTCCTCCCGTCTTTCCTTATGTAACGCTAGCTTTAACCATATATTCCTTTCTCCCTCATGCTTGTCTGGCCTCCCCTTTAATGCATCTATACTATTCGCTTCAACCACTCCCTGTGGTAGCGAGTTCCACATTCTCACCACTCTCTGGGTAAAAAAAGTTTCCCCTGAATTCTCTATTGGATTTCTGGGTGACTATCTTATATTGATGGCCTCTAGTTATGCTCTTCCCCACAACTGGAAACAATCTCTCTGTATCTACCCAAACCTTTCATCATTTTCAAGGCCTCTATTGGGTCACAACTCCGCCTTTTTTTTTCCCCCCAAGAGAAAAGAAACCCAGCCTGTCCACCCTTTCCTGATAGGTATACCCTCTCATTTCTGGTAGCATCCTTCTAAATCTTCTCTGCACTCTCTCCAGTGCCTCTATCCTTTTTATAATATGGTGACCAGAATTGTAGGCAGTGTTCCAAGTGTAGCCTAACCAAGGTTCGATACAAGTTTAGCCTAACTTCCTTTAAAATCAATTAATTAAATACATCGGGAATAATAAGTAACGGTGACCATGAAACTGTCGGATTGTCATAAAACCCCATCTATTTAACTAATATCCTATATGTGACACCAGAGCCACAGCAATGTGGTTTACTGTGGAATAGCCTGTCAAACCACTCAGTTGTACCGAACTGCTACAATTCATGCTGCGGTTCAAGAAGTGGGCTCACCACCACCTTCTCAAGGGCCATTGGGGAAGAGCAATAACGGCTAGCCTTGCCAGCGGCACCCTTAGCCCGTAAATATATAAAAAAGGAATTTTGTAAAACGTCACATCCGCATAACCAGGCCCAACATCTCCGGAAAGAAGGTGAAGTGTCTGGTGTGCTCCGGCTCCCTTCCTCTCATCGTGCAAAGGACCGTTCACACTTGACATTCGTTTCGTATAGTATCCTCTGCCAACTCTATCGATTCGATCTTGCATGAATAGATAACAATGGTATTAAGTGGCGAAGTAACTTTAACGTAGATAATTGTGAGGTGATGCACTTGAATAGAAACATCTCCGACACCTTGGATCATGAAACTGATTGGGGTAGAAGAGCCGAGGAATGTAGGGATACTGGTGAAAAATCATTAGTAAATAAATTCTACCAAAGCACTAGGATTGAGGTTTAGGGATATAGAATTCAATTTACTGAAGCTATGTTAAACTTGTAAAAAGCCCTGTACTTGGAGCACTGAAAGAGATTTGCATTTATATAGGGCCTTTCACGACCACGGGGCGTCCCAAGCGCTTTACAGACAACGAAACACTTTTTTTTGAAGCGCAGTCACTTTTGTACTCTAGGAAACGCAGCAGCCGATTGCGCACAGCAAGCTCCCACCACCAGCAATGTGATCAGGAGCAGGTAATCTGTTTCAGTTCTGGTTGCACCGTTCTGGCCTCCATACTATAAAAAAGACCTAGAAGCAGTGGAGGGAGTGCCAGAAAGATTTACAAGAATGGCACCAGAACTGAGAGATTACAGCTATCGTAAAGCATTAACAGGTTGTGGTTTACTCTTCAGAAAAGAGGAGACCTGATCGAGGTCTTTAAATTATGAATGGCTAGGTCAGATGTGGAGGGAACGTTTCGACTTGTGGGAGAATCCAAAACAAGGGGCCATAAATAAAAGATAGTTATTAATGAATCAAATAGGAAAATAAGGAGAAATACATTTACTCAGTGATTAGAAAGTGGAATCGCCACCACAGGAAGAGGTTGAGACAAATAGCTTAGATACTTTCAAAGGGAAACTGGACGAGTACATGAACGAAAAGGGAATAGGAAGATATGCTGAAAGGGTGAGATGAGGTTGATGCAATGGGAGGAGACTCGTGTGAAGCATAAACAGCAGCACAGACTAGTTGGGCAGAATGGTTTGTTTCTGTTCTATCCAATTCTATGTATTGCCATTGTCCCAGGGTTCAGTCCCAAAATAATGTAATTCCTATTGCAAGGCTCCATGGTATCATACAGCGATCCGAATCTTCGCACATTGCCCCGATCCATATCCCCATCGGATTTCCAGATGTTCATTTCTTTGGCAAATATAACATTTTGGATCCTACTGTGTTCTGCAACATCCAGCTCTTTTTGAACCTGAGTCAGCACAAATCCTCCATACATACGGCAAGTGATTGCCTGGGAGACCAGTTGCTCCCAATAATGTTTGTTGTTCTGAATGATTACTGTATTAACTTTATTGTTAACCTGCCCTAACCCTTCTGCCAGTTCAGTTACTGAACCCACGGACCCTGCTTGTTCTGATACACCACCGTCTGCCTATTTAATTCTTTTAAGCCAACCCCGTAATTGTTAGAGGATTGTCTCATTATCTTCCCGCACTGTCTCTCCGTTAATTCATCTAAATCTCTAACCTGGCTAGCGATTAGTAAAATGATGTCTCATTTCTATTATCACCGCAGGCTACAAATTTTACACATATTCGAGTACATAAATAGGAAGGCAAAGATACAGAAGAATATGTTTACCGGAGGAATAATCTGGAGTTACAATCCACAGTATAAATCTTCATGTGCACGCGTCCCTACAAGTCATTTACAGGTCCTTCCAGAAGATGGGAACATTGAACTTTGCTCTCGAGTCTCCCAGCTCGCAGTTTTATTTTATCGCTGTCTGCTGCGTGTGTTATACATCACCGCGGAAGAGCTTGTTCAAGAAGTGCTTTCGCAGTCGCTAAAGCAGTACAGCGACGAAAAGGAATAGCTTCGACCCACGTAGTGAAATAATCAACAGTAACTGAAAGATATATATTTGCCCGTGCCGTCTGAGGAAGCTCGCCTGTGTAGTCAATTTTCAATCGTTTGCAATATCCCTTCGGGGGGTTGGCTAAGGTGGGAGTCTCGCTTCTTTCGAGAGGGAGGATTGTCATTTTTCACAGGGGAGCCGAATATCAAAGTGCGCCTTGACCTCGTCTTTTTTCACCGGCGGCCACCACCCGTCACCCGTGACCAGTGATCCCCGTAATAAAGAGCTGGAAATACCCGGGGCTCAGCTGGGGAGTCCTGGAATGGGTGAAAGAAACGTATTTGTCAATTTTCTATTCGCCTTCTGTCATCAGTTGCTAAATAGCCCCTCAAATTAAAGCTTGACAGGTAAAACAATCTAAAACAGCATTGATGATTTCACCGGCAGCAACGCAACGTGCCAAATAGCAGTAACGGTTTAAATACTTGTTGACTTTTCAAACTTTGCAAGTCGTTGAGGGAGGACTCATCCACTGTAACAGCAGTTTCAATCTCGCCGAAAGCTGACATCATCATGCAACTGTGCCCTTGTAATCTTCAAAAACTCCCTTTTACTTGTTTATTAAAGCTTTGTGCGAATCTGTTAAAACAAGCAGAAACCATTAGTCAATTATTAATATTAAACTTGGGGAAGGCAACATTTAAATATCGTTTAGATCATTTAAACAGGATCGGTTTTCCTGGCCTTTTGGCACTTCCTGAAGCGAGGACCTTAAGAATTAGGAGCAGGAGTCGGCCACTTGCCACTCGAGCCTGCTCCGCCATTCAATGAGATTATGGCTGATCTTCTGCATCATTTCCCCATATCCCTTGATTCCCTTAATATTTAAAAATCTATCGATCTCTGTGTTGAATATACTCAATGACCGAGCCTTCACAGCCCTCTGGGGTAGAGAATTCCAAGATTCACCACCCTCTCAGTGAAGAAATTTCTTCTCATCTCAGTTCTAAGTGGCCGACCCCTTATTCTGAGACTGTGACCACTGGTTCTAGACTCTCCAGCCAGGGGAAAGATCCTCCCTGCATCTACCCTGTCAAGCCCTGTCAGAAATCAATGAGATCACCTCTGTGATTACAGCTAATGAGAAGCACTACACGCACGGGCACTTCATGCCCAATTTGGTGGTCAACATTCTCGATTACACCGACCAGAATGACTAAAATTGGGAATTAGATATTGCTGCCTATAAGGGCCCACAATGTCACAGACATTCAAGTAAACATTGCCCCCGACAGAAGCCTTCATGCTGTTGTAAGCAACGGGAATGTTAGCTCGGATAGAAAGTAGGCTTCGAGACCGCAACCAGGTTATTTCGGAGCCTCGAGATGCGAAATGCAAGTATGGGTGTAGCAAGTGAAAAATCCACGGTAAGCTTTGAAAATATCTCCACATATTAAACATTAATCGGCTACTGGCTATAGAAGGTCAGGCCTGGAACAGGTGGAAACATGATCTCATTAGCCATCCATGAGAAAATATAGCAAATCAGTCAAGTGACTGTCGGGAGGTGATGTGGGGTGAATAGGCTTGTGTTATGAATTTACTGGGAAGAGATAAGAAGGGGATAACTGATCAACTGTTTCTCGTTAGAGATTAAGCAGAGGTTATTGTGCAGGCTACATTACTTTTCCTACATTACAATAGTGACTCGACTTCAAAAAGTGCTTCATTGGCTGAGAAATTCTTTGGGACGCCCCGCGGCCGTGAAAGGCGCGATTTAAGTGCAAGTCTTATTTAGGCCTGTTGAAGGGAGATTACACGTTGACATACGAGCATTAACCGAGCACCTAATTAACCATATACAAAGAGGAGTCATATAAAGTTGCCAGGAAAAGTAGCAAGCCTGAGGATTTCAGCAAAAAAAGGACCAAGAGATTGATTAAGAGAGGGAAAATAGATTAAGGGAGTAAACTTGCTAGGGATCAGTGCTTGGGCCCCAGCTATTCACAATATATATCAATGATTGGGATGAGGGAGCGAAATGTAATATTTCCAAGTTTGCTGAAGACATGAAACTAGGTGGGATTGTGAGTTGCGAAGAGGATGCAAAGAGGCTTCAAGGCGATTTAGACAAGTTGAGTAAGTGGGCAAATACATGGCAGATGCTGTATAACATGGATAAATGTGAAATTATCTACTTCGGTAGGAAAAACAGAAAGGCAGAATATTATTTAAATGGTGATGGATTGGGAAACGTTGATGTACAGAGCGACCTGGGTGTCCTTGTACACCAGTCACTGAAAGCAAACATGCAGGTGCAGCAAGCAGTTAGGAAAGCAAATGGTATGTTGGCCTTCATTGCAAGAGGATTTGAGTAAAGGAGCAAGAATGACTTACTACAGTTATACAGGGCCTTGGTGAGGCGGCACCCGGAGTACTGTGTGCAGTTTTGCTCTCCTTGTCATAGAGGGAGTGCAGCGAAGGTTCACCAGACTGAATCCTGGGATGGCATTGAATGGTGGAGCAGGCTCGAAGGGCCGAATGGCCTACTCCTGCTCCTATTTTCCTATGTTTCTAAAGCCTTCCCCTCCTTCCTAAAGTGTGGTGCCCAGAATTGGACACAGTACTCCAGTTGAGGTCGAACCAGTGTTTTATAAAGTTTCATCATAACTTCCTTGCTTTTGTTCTCGATGTCTCTATTTATGAAGCCCAGTATCCCGTATGCTCTTTTAACTGCATTCTCAACCTACCCTGCCACCTTCAACGATTTGTGCACATATACCCCCAGGTCTCTCTGTTCAAGCACCCCCTTTAGGATTCTACCCTTTATTATCTCTTGCCTCTCCTCATTCTATCTACCAAAATATATCACTTCGCAATTTTCCATTTTAAATTTCATCTGTCACGTGATGGCCCATTCCACCAGCCTGTCTCTGTCCACTTGAAGTCTATCACTATCCTCCTCACTGTTCACTATAATTCCAAGTTTTGTCTCATGAGTTCCAAGTAACGAGTTCCTGTGGGTGAAATCTCTAATTAGCTTTTCAGCCCTCCTTCTCTTTGTTTCCAGTCCCTCTCAGATAGACTAATCAGAGGGGAGCAGCCACAAGAGCTACTGATAGCTTGTTATGCACACATTGAAATGGTCTCCACCGAGGGGAACAGTAACTGGGAGGCACCATTAGGCCCCTACACCTCATTTTCTTGCTATTACAATGCCTGTGCATGCTGTAGGCACAGATATTCCACCCCACTTCCCCAGGGAAAGCCTTGGGAATCCCACAGGTGGAGGAACAGCATCACGAGGGCCCATCGCCTTTCCCTCCACGGTCTCTAAATTGACAAAATGCTTGTCCAACATCCAGTTTTGGATGAGCAGGAATTGTCCCGAATTAACTATTAGGAAGACCGAAGCCACTGTCTTCGGGCCCCATCAGAAACTCTGTTCCCTAGCCACCAACTCCATCCCTCTCCCTAGCATCTGTATGAGGCTGAACCATACTGTTCGCAACTTTGGTTTCATATTTGACCCTTAAATGAGCTTCCAACCATATATCCGCAGCATGACAAAGACAGCCTACTTCCACCTCCGTAACTTTGCCCATCTCTGCCCTTGCCTCAGCTCATCTGCTGCTGAAACCCTTATCAATGCCATTGTTACCTCTAGACTTGACTATTCCAGCCCACTCCTGTCTGGCCTCCCACATTCCACCCTACGTAAACTTGAGGTAATCCAAAACTCGGCTGCCCGTGTCCTAACTCGCACCAAGTTCTGTTCGCCCATCACCCCTGTGCTCTCTGACCTACATTGGCTCCCAATTAAGCAGCAGCTTGATTTCAGAATTCTCATCCTTGTTTTCAAATCCCTCCATGGCCTCGCTCCTCCCTATCTCTGTAATCTCCTTCAGCCTCACAAACCCCCCGAGATATCTGCGCTCCTCTAATTCTACCCTCTTCAGCATCGCTGATTATCGCGGCTCAACCATTGGTGGCCTGCCTTCAGCTGCCTTGGCCCTAAGCTCTGGAATTCCCTCGCTAAACCCCTCCGCCTCACTACCTCGCTTTCCTCCTTTAAGGCGCTCCTTAAAACCTACCTCTTTGACCAAGCTTTTGGTCATCTGCCCAAATTTCTTACGTGGCTCGGTGTCAATGTGTTTGTTTTATTTCACTCCTCTGAAGCGCCTTGGGACGTTTTCCCTCATTAAAGGCGCTATATGAATACAGGTTGTTGTTGTTGCTGTTCCCTGCATTGAAACCTTTCCTCACTACCCTTCTCTCTCACTGGGTTCTCACAATTCGATCCTCTTTGGTGCCCAGTCTGTGCTCCCTGACCTGTAGAGTGTCCTGAGGCACCAGTTGTCATGGTAGAAGTGGGAGTCCAGTTTGGTGCAGGACGATAGTGCCTTCATGGTCCACACCGGGCTGTGGCTGGTCCTGGTCTTATGCCCCTACCCTCCTAATCATAGTGGAAGCCATAATGGCAAGGTGCTTGCCCAGACGAGGGGATGAACCATCACAAGCCGAGATACTGGGCAGCTATCCGGCAACTCCGAGCGGCTGGGAAGAGTCGAGAATATGTTCCTGGAATACAATAGCACTATCTTTGTGACTCTGGTTATATTTGCTTTCACTATATTTGTAATCAATAACATTTGGTTCATTACTTTAATATTAAATTATCCTTAACCGTCCTTTCTTCTATTTATATGGACTAATCTCACCCAGAGTGTCAGCTGCCCACTCCGGCTCCTGCCACGGTAACTACAACTGATGAATTTTAACCAGGGGCTAAAGTCTGGCTCCAGGTGACATCACAAAGGGAGCTAGGAGCCAATCACACGGCAGCAGGATGAAGCCCCGCCCACACGCGGTACCACAGGGTCACATGGCCCGGCTCTGCTCCTGGTGCAGTCTCACTGGACTGGAGCACAGGCCGCAGGATCTGCCCAATAGTGTGATGGCCATGTCACCTGCCCCAACTAACGCCGCCCCATGCAGGGAAAACTGCCTCCCAGAATTAACCTTCATGAATCCTGTCTTCCGACCTTGAAATGTGAAATCTCACTATTCAATGCTCGTCCCAGTACTCGTCCACCCCTTGCTTCATCGAAACGAAGATCTGGCAAGTGGGTTTTTGAAGCAGGATGTGGTAAAGAGACGTTCTGCTGCTGATGGAGAAAATATCCCAAAGGCAGTGTTGGTGCCTTTAGATAGATGAGCAAGATGGACATTGAGGATTGTGAATGAACATGTCCTACCTCTTTGGCATCACTCTCTTGTCTCTTGTATAGTCCTGCAAATGTGCTGTCAGCAAACGCATGGCATCTCAAAGCCAGCCTTGGTCTTCAAAGAAGAGCTGAAAAAAAATAATGAAGAGAAAAAAGTGGAATATTCGCAATAGTCCAACAGCTACCATCAGGAAATCATAATGTAGAATGGGAGCGAATGGGTGCTGATCTCCAGAGGTTGTTAATGGACCCACAGAGTTAGTGCAGCACCTTTTCAGGGTTAGATCCTGTGCTTGTGAAGTTCCGGGCTCTTGTGGTGATCTCTGTGAGTGTGCGGAGTCTTCCTGATTACAGGCCAGTGCTGGGTTTGTGTAATAAATGGCCAAAAAAGCACTAGTCAGTCGAATAGGGCAATTAAACTAAGCAGGAAACTAGTTACCCCAGAGAACAATCTCCATCACAGCTTTGTGAGAGGTGGCAGGAGTTTAATACATTTTGCTGAAATGATTGCCTCGCATAGTTTTTCCATTGAATGTTTGTTCTAATGTCTTTTCAGTATTTGTAGAACAGAAAGGGGTGGAATAATGAGCCATCCTGATTTTGTACAGCATCCAACATAAAACCCAAAGATCTTTGAGGAAAAATTTACAACTAGAATTTATGGGGAAGATGACAGTTTCCCCAGGGATGAAGGTGGAATAATGGGGAAAATAAGATGTGTGTACTTCAAAAAGGAATGGTATGTGCCCCACGCTAGAGTTTGAGAGCCTGGTTTCTGTTGTCGTGGAGTGAAAAAAGACTGAGTATTTTTCCTTTCCAGCCCCCTGACACCATCCTCTAGACGGCTTCTGGGTGCCGTTCGGACAGCCCCAAGATCGAATGAGTTCCTGAAGGGAAAAAATCCCTAACTAACTCTTTACCCCTACTTCACGCTGTTTCCGGTGCCTCTCAGAAAGAGGGGAGCAGCCATAAGGGCCACTGACAGATTCCTCATGCACCCTTCGAAATGGTTTCCACCGAGAGAGACATTATCTGGGAGGCACCGTTAGGCCCTGACCCCTCATTTCCCTAACTTTACAATATCTATGCATGTTGTAGGCAAAAATACTCCACCCACTTCCCCAGGGACAGCCTTGGGAACCGCAGAGCTGGGACCCAGAATCAGGGGTCTCCACCGCCGTTTCTTCTCCTTGCTATCGGTGAACTAAGCATCCCCCAGACGCTTAGGAGAGGAATATAGGGGCCTATATCATGTCTAACAGTTTGTCTACTGTCCACCTATGATTTATCCCTGGAAATTTTCCTTGGTCTCCAGACACTAATCCCTGCAAGACCAACAGGATATGTGTTACCAGCATCCCCATGCAGGCCTACGACACTCTCCACATCATCTATTGCCCACTCTCCTACTGTCTGGCCAATTTTGAGATCTGGATGTGACAACACTTACTCGAGAGAAATGTTGGCCAAATTGAAGCCGTCCTCTTTGACTTCCACAAACACCATAGCAATGCCAGTCTTTACTCTACCAGTCTGCCAACCGTCACCTCAGGATAAGCCCAGTGGTATCCTTTTTGACCGTGAGTTCAGCTTCCTCCCCCTACACCAAATCCATTACTACCCAACTGTCTCTCACCAGCAAAACATTGCCTGCTCAGCTGCTCTGCTGCCTGAACCCGAATCCAGCCTTTATCACCTCGAAGCTCAATCTCCCCAACGCTCTCCCTACCCCACAAACGACAAGGTTCCCGACTGCCACATTGCGAAGTCGTGACCTGGATAAAGTCCCAAACACATGTTCTCTGCCTTCTTGCCAAGATCTCCTGGTTCCCAGAGCGCCAGTGATTTGATTTGAAGATCCTTGTTTTATACAGGTTCATCCTAATGTCCTTGCTTTTGTTCTCTATGCCTCTATTTATGTAGCCAAGGATCCTGTGTGCTTTTTAACCACTTTCTCAACCACCTTCACCTGTGCACATAAACCCCCAGGTCTATCTGTTCATGCACCCCCTTTCGGATTCTACCCTTTAGTTTTTATTGCCTCTTCTCGTTCTTCCTACCAAAATGTATCACTTTGCACTTTTCAGCATTAAATTTCATCTATCACGTGTCCACCCATTTCACCAGCCTGCCTCTGTCTTCCTGAAGTCTGTCACTATCCTCCTCACTGTTCACTATACTTCCAAGTTTTGAGTCATCTGCAGATTTTGAAATTGTGACCTGCACTCCCAAGCCTAAGTCACTAATATATATGTCAAGAAAAGCAGTGGTCCTAGAACCGACCCCTGGGGAACACCACTGCCTACCTTTCTCCAGTCCAATAAACAACCGTTCACCACCACTCTCTGTTTCCTGTCACTTAGCCAATTTCGCATTCATGCTGCCACTGTCTTTTATGTGGCACATTGTCAAATGCCTTTTGGAAGTCCATATACACCACGTCAACCACATTGCCCTCATCCACTCTCTGTAAACCTCATCAAACAACTCACCTTTAACTAATCCGTGCTGGCTTTCCTTACTTAATCCACACTTGTCCAAGTGACTGTTAACTTTGTCCCTGATTGTCGTTTCTAAAGCCTTCACCACCACTGAGGTTAAACTGAAGGGCCTGTAACTGCTGGGCTTATCCTTACACTCTTTCTTGAAAAAGGGTGTAACATTTCCAATTCTCCTGTTCTCTGGCACCGCCCCCTTTCTTAAGGAGGACTGGAAGATTATGGCTATTTCTTCCTTAACCTCCCTTTGTATCCCAGGATGCATCCCAGCCGGTCCTACTGATTTATCTACGTTAAATAGAGCCAGTCTTTCTAGTAACTCCTCTTTATCAATTTTTATCTCACCCAGTATCTCCAATAACTCCTCTTTCACCATGACTTTGGCAGCATCTTCTTCCTTGGTGAATACAGTTGCAAAGTACTCATTTAGTAGCTCAGTCATGCCCCCTGCTTCCATGCGTTTGTCTCTTTTTTAGTCCTAATCGGCCTGCCCTTCCTCTTACTACACGTTTATTATTTATATACCTGTAGATGACCTTTGAATTCCATTTAATGTTAGCTGCCAATCTGTTCTCATACTCTTTCTTTGCCCCTCTTATTTTCTTTTTCACTTCCCCTCTGAACTTTCTATATTCAGCCTGATGCTCACTTGTATTCTCATCCTGACATCTGTCATATGTGCACATTTTCTGCTTTTTCTCTCTATCTCTTTTATCATCAGGTAACTAAGCTTTAGTTGCACTACATTCTCCCTTGTGGGAATGTTCCTCGATTGTACCCGAAACATCTCCTCTTTGAAGGCAGCCCATTGTTCGATTACAGTTTTGCCTACAAATCTTTGATTCTAATTTACCCGGGCCAGTTTCTTTCTCAACGACTGAAATTTGCCACCCTCAAATTAAGTATTTTGATACTACAGACAGGGTGAGTTAGGAGAACATACAACAAACAGGGATTTAGGAGAGAGACGAGAAACAGTGCAATTAGGAGCACCAGAAACAGGGGACTAAGGAGCCTCAGAAACGGAATTAAGACCATTAGAAACAGGTATTGAAGAGAGAGACCAGGAACAGAGAAATTAGGAGCACCAGAAACTGAGGAATTAAGAGCACAGCAAACAGGGTAATTAAAAGCAGCAGAACCAGGGAAAAAGAAAGCGAACACCAGAAATTGAGGAATTAGGAGCACCAGAAACAGGGGAATTAGGAGCACAAGAAACAGGGGAATTAAGACAGAGCACCAGAAAGAGGGGAATTAGGAGCACCAGAAAGAGGGGAATTAGGAGCACAAGAAACAGAGGAATTATGAGAGAGCACCAGAAGAGGGGAATTAGGAGCACCAGAAAGAGGATCATTAGGAGCACAAGAAACAGGGGAATTAAGACAGAGCACCAGAAAGAGGGGAATTAGGAGCACCAGAAAGAGGATCATTAGGAGCACCAGAAACAGAGGAATTATGAGAGAGCACCAGAAAGAGGGGAATTAGGAGCACCAGAAAGAGGATCATTAGGAGCACAAGAAACAGAGGAATTATGAGAGAGCACCAGAAGAGTGGAATTAGGAGCACCAGAAACAGGGGAAATAGGAGGACCAGAAACAGGGGAATTAGGAGCTGGGACCAGAAACAGTGAATTCAAGATAGAGCACCAGAAACAGGGGGAATTGGGACAGGGCCCAAGAAACAAGGGATTTAAGAGAGAGCTACGGAAACAGTGGAATTAGGGGAAAGCACCAGAAGGGGGGCACGGTGGCATAGTGGTTAGCACTGTTGCCTCACAGCGCCAGGGACCCGGGTTCAAATCTGGCCTCGGGCGACTGTCTGTGTGGAGTTTGCACATTCTCCCTGTGTCTGCGTGGGTTTCCTCCGGGTGCTCCGGTTTCCTCCCACAGTCCAAAGATGTGCAGATTAGGTTGATTTGGCTATGATAAATTGACCCTTAGTGTTAGGAGATTAAATACGTGGGGTTATGGGGATAGAGTGGGATATGTGTTGGTGCAGGCTCGATGGGCCGAAATGGCCTCTATCTGCACTGTGGGGATTCTGTGGTTCTGTGAAACTGGGCAAATAGGAGAGGTCACCAGAAATACAGGAAATAGGAGAGGTCACCAGAAACGAGGGGAATTAAGAGAGGGCACCAGAAACTGAGGAATTAGGAGAGAGCATCAGAAATGACAGAATTAGGAGAGGGCACCAGAAACGAGGGAATTAGGTGAGAGCAACAGAAACAAGTAAATTGGAGAGGGCACCAGAAACAGGGGAATTACGAGGGAGCTCCAGAAACAGGGGAATTAGGAGAGAGCTCCAGAAACAGGGGAATTAGGAGAGGAGACCAGTAAGAGGGGAATTAGAAGCACCGGAAACAGATGAATTGGGAGCACCGGAAACAGAGGAATTAGGAGCACCAGAAAAAGGGGAATTAGGAGAGCACCAGAATTGATGGAATTAGGAGAGAGCACCAGAAACAGGGGAATTAGGAGGGAGCTCCAGAAACAAGGGAATTAGGAGAGAGCACCAGAAACAGCGGAATTAGGAGTGGGGACCAGCAAGGAGGGAATTTGGAGCAGCAGAAACAGAGGAATTGGGAGCACCAGAAACAGATGAATTGCGAGCAGCAGAAACAGGGGAATTAGGAGAGAGCACCCGGATCGATGGAATTAGGAGAGGGCACAAGAAACAGAGGAATTAGGAGAGGACCAGAATCAGGGGAATTAGGTGAGTGTCCCTAAACAGGGGAATTGGGAGAGAGCGCCAGAAACAATGCAATTAGGAGACGGCACTGGAAGCAGTCAATTAGGAGATCTCCAGAAACACAGGAAATAGTAGAGCTCCAGAAGCAGGGGAATTAGGAGAGTGCCCCAGAAATAGTGGACTGAGGACATCAGAAACAGAGGAATTAGGAGCACCAGAAACGGAAGAATAAGGAGTAGCAGAAACAGAGGAATCAGCAGCATCAGAAACAGGAATTAGGAGCACCAGAAACAGCGGAATTATGAGAGGGAGCACCAGAAACAGGGGAATTAGGAGCACCAGAAACAGCAGAATTATGAGAGCACCAGAAACAGAGGAATTAGGAACTCCAGAAAGAGGGGAATTCGGGGATAGCACCAGAAGCAGAGGAATTGGAAGCACCAGAAACAGGGGAATTAGTAGAAAGCACCAGAAACAGGGGGAATTCGGAGAGGGCACCAGAAAGAGGGGAGTTAGGAGAGAGCACCAGAAATGATAAAATTAGGAGAGGGTACCAGAAACAGGGGAATTATGAGAGAGGACCAGAAATAGGGGAATTAGTAGAGGGCACCAGAAAAGAGGGAATTAGGAGAGGGCTCCTGAAACGAGTGAATTAGGAGAGGGCACCAGAAATGACGTAATTAGGAGAGGGCACCAGTAAAGAGGGGATTAGGAGAGGGCACCAGAAACGAGGGAATTAGGAGAGGGCACCAGAAACAGAGGAATTAGGAGAAAGCTTCAGAAACAGAGGAATTATGAGAGAGCACCAGAAACGAGGGAATTAGGAGAGGGCACCAGAAGCAGAGGAATTAGGAAAGAGCACCAGAAACAGGGGAATTAGGAGAGGGCACCAGAAACGGGGGAATTAGGAGAGTGCACCAGAAGCAGATGAATTAGGAAAGAGCACCAGAAGCAGAGGAATTAGGAGAGGGCACCAGAAACAGGGCAATTAGGAGAGGGCACCAGAAACAGGGGAATTAGGAGAGGTCACCAGAAACGGGGGAATTAGGAGAGTGCACCAGAAGCAGAGGAATTAGGAAAGAGCACCAGAAACAGGGGAATTAGGAGAGGGCACCAGAAACGGGGGAATTAGGAGAGTGCACCAGAAGCAGAGGAATTAGGAAAGAGCACCAGAAGCAGAGGAATTAGGAGAGGGCACCAGAAACAGGGCAATTAGGAGAGGGTGCCAGAAACAGTGGAATAAGGGGAGAGCACCAGAAACAGAGGGATTGGGAGCACCAGAAAGAGGGGAATTAGGAGCAGCAGAATCGGGGGAATTAGGAGAGGGGACCAGAAAGAGGGGATTTAAGAGAGAGCACCACAAACAGGAGAATTAGGAGAGTGCACCAGAAACAGGGGAACTCAGAGAGGACTCCAGAAACGACGAAATTAGGAGAGGGCACCAGAAACAGGCGAATTGGGAGAGGGCTGCAGAAGCAGAGGAATTAGGAGAGGGCACCAGAAACGGGAATTAGGAGAGAGCACCAGAAACAAGGGAATTAGGAGAGAGCACCAGAAAGAGGGGAATAAGGAGAGGGCACCAGAAGTGGCAGAATTAGGAGAGGGCACCAGAATCAGGGAGAGTAGGAGAGAGCAGCAGAAACAGGGGAATTAGGAGCAAGCTCCAGAAACAGGGGAATTAGGAGAGAGCTCCAGAAAGGACGAAATTAAGAGAGGGCAGCAGAAACGAGGGATTTAGGAGAGAGCACCAGAAACAGGGGAATTAGGAGTGAGCTCCAGAAACAGGGGAATTAGGAGAGAGCATCAGAAACGGTGGAATTAGGAGAGAGCACCAGGAACAGAAGGATTGGGAGCACCAGAAACAGGGGAATTAGGAGCAGCAGAATAGCGCGAATTAGGAGAAGGGACCAGAAAGTGGGGATTTAAGAGAGAGCACCACAAACAGGAGAATTAGGAGAGAGCCCCAGAAACAGGGTAATTCAGAGAGGACACCAGAAACGTTGAAATTAGGAGTGGGCACCAGAAACAGGCGAATTAGGAGAGGGCACCAGAAGCAGAGGAATTAGGAGAGGGCACCAGAAACGGGAATTAACAGAGAGCACCAGAAACAAGGGAATTAGGAGAGAGCAGCGGAAACAGGGGAATTAGGAGAGGGCACCAGAAAGAGGGGAATTTGGAAAGGGCACAAGAAATGGCAGAATTAGGAGAGGGCACCAGAAACAGAGGAATTAAGGGAGAGCACCAGAAACAGAGGAATTAGGGGAGGGAACCAGAAACGAGGGAATTAGGACATAGCGCTAGAAACAGGGGAATTAGGAGAGGGCACCAGAATCAGGGGGAGTAGGAGAGAGCAGCAGGAAGAGTGGAATTAGGAGCAAGCTCCAGAAACAGGGGAATTATGAGAGAGCTCCAGAAAGGACGGAATTAAGAGAGGGCAGCAGAAACGAGGAAAATAGCAGAGAGCAACAGAAACAGGGGAATTAGGAGCGAGCACCAGAAACAGGGGAATTCGGAGAGGGGACCATTAAGAGGGGAATTACGAGCACCAGAAGCAGAGAAATAGGGAGCACCGGAAACAGGGAAATTAGGACAGAGCTCCAGAAACAGGGGAATTAGGAGAGAGCATCAGAAAGAAGGGAATTAGGAGAGGGCACCAGAAAGAGGGGAATTAGGAGAGAGCACCAGAAATGATGGAATTAGGCGAGGGTATCAGAAACAGGGGAATTATGAGAGAGGATCAGAAACAGGGGAATTATGAGAGAGGACCAGAAACAGGGGAATTAGGAGAGGGCACCAGAAACAGGGGAATTAGGAGAGGGCACAAGAAACAGGGGAATTAAGAGAGAACCAGAAACAGGGGAATTCGGAGAGTGCACCAGAAACAGGGGAATTAGGAGAGAGCACCAGAAACAGGGGAATTAGGAGAGGGCACCAGAAACAGGGGAATTAGTAGAGAGCACCAGAAGCAGGGAACCGAGGAGTGAACCAGAAACAAAGGAAGTAGGAAAGGGCACCAGAAACAGGGCAATTAGGAGAGGGCACCAGAAACACGGGAAGTAGGAGAGGGCACCAGAAACAGAGGAATTAGGAGAGAGCACCAGAATCAGGGGAATTAGGAGAGGGCACCAGAAACAGGGGAATTAGGAGAGGGCACCAGAAACAGGGGAATTACGAGAGGGCACCAGAAACAGGGGAATTAGCAGAGAATCAGAAACAGCGGAATTAGGAGAGGGCACAAGAAACAGGGGAATTAGGAGAGAACCTGAAACAGGGGAATTAGGAGAGTGCACCAGAAACAGGGGAATTAGGATAGAGCACCAGAAACAGGGGATTAGGACAATGGATCTGAAACAGGGGAATTAGAAGATAGCTCCAGAAACAGGGGAATTAGGAGAGGGCACCAGAAACAGGGGAATTAGTAGAGAGCACCAGAAGGCGGGGACTTAGGAGAGAACCAGAAACAACGGAAGTAGGAAAGGGCACCAGAAACAGGGGAATTAGGAGAGGGCACCAGAAACACGGGAAGTAGGAGAGGTCACCAGAAACAGGGGAATTAGGAGAGAGCACCAGAATCAGGGGAATTAGGAGAGGGCACCAGAAACAGGGGAATTAGGAGAGGGCACCAGAAACAGGGGAATTAGGAGAGGCCACCTGAAACAGGGAAATTAGGAGAGAACCAGAAAGAGGGGAATTAGGAGAGACCCAGATACAGGGGAATTAGGAGAGAACCAGAAACAGGGGAATTAGGGGTGAACCAGAAACAGGGGAATTAGGAGAGGGCACCAGAAACGAGGGTATTAGGAGAGGGCACCAGAAACAGGGGAATTAGGAGAGGGCACCAAAATCAGGGGAATTAGGAGAGCCCCAGAAAAAGTGGAATTGGGAGAGAGCACCAGAAACAGAGGAATTAGCAGAGGGCACCAGAAACAGGGGAATTAGGAGAGGGCACCAGAAACAGGGGAATTAGGAGAGACCCAGAAACAGGGGAATTAGGAGAGGGCAGCAGAAATGAGGGAATTAGGAGAGGGCCTCAGAAACAGGGGAATTAGGAGAGAACAAGAAACAGGGGAATTAGGAGAGGGCACCAAAATCAGGGGAATTAGGAGAGGGCACCAGAAACAGAAGATTTAGCAGAGGGCACCAGAAACAGGGGAATTAGGAGAGGGCACCAGAAACAGGGGAATTAGGAGAGACCCAGAAACAGGGGAATTAGGAGAGAACAAGAAACAGGGGAAATAGGAGACGGCACCAGAAACAGGGGAATTAGGAGAGGGCAACAGGAACAGGGCAATTAGGAGAGAACCAGAAACAGGGGATTAGGAGCGGGCACCAGAAACAGGGGAATTAGGAGAGAGCACCAGGAACAGAGGAAGTAGGAGAGTGCACCAGAACCAGCAGAATTGGGAGAGAACACCAGAATCAGGGGAATAAGGAGAGGGCACCAGAAACAGGGGAATTAGGAGAGGGCACCAGAAACAGGGGAATTAGGAGAGAACCAGAATCAGGGGAATTAGGAGAGAGCACCAGAAACAGGGGAATTAGGAAAGAAACAGAAACTGGGGAATTAGGAGAGGGCACCAGAAACAGGGGAATTAGGAGAGTGCACAAGAAACAGGGGAATTAGGAGAGAACCAGAAACAGGGGAATTAGGAGAGGGCGCCAGAAACAGGGGAATTAGGAGAGAGCACCAGAAACAGGGGAATTAGGAGAGTGGATCTGAAACAGAGGAATTAGCAATGAGCTCCAGAAATAGGGGAATTAGGAGAGGGCACCAGAAACAGGGGAATTAGGAGTGAGCACCAGAAACAGGGGAATTAGGAGAGGGCACCAGAAACAGGGGAATTAGGAGAGAGCACCAGAAACAGGGGAATTAGGAGAGAGCACCAGAAACAGGGGAATTAGGAGAGGGCACCAGAAACAGGGGAATTAGGAGAGGGCTCCAGAAACAGGGGAATTAGGAGAGAACACCAGAAACAGGGGAATTAGGAGAGAGCACCAGAAACAGAAGGATTGGGAGCACCAGAAACAGGGGAATTAGGAGCAGCAGAATAGCGCGAATTAGGAGAGTGGACCAGAAAGAGGGGATTTAACAGAGAGCACCACAAACAGGAGAATTAGGAGAGAGCACCAGAAACAGGGTAATTCAGAGAGGACACCAGAAACGACGAAATTAGGAGAGGGCACCAGAAACAGGCGAATTAGGAGAGGGCACCAGAAGCAGAGGAATTAGGAGAGGGCACCAGAAACGGGAATTAACAGAGAGCACCAGAAACAGGGGAATTAGGAGAGAGCACCGGAAACAGGGGAATTAGGAGAGAGCACCGGAAACAGGGGAATTAGGAGAGGGCACCAGAAAGAGGGGAATTAGGAAAGGGCTCAAGAAATGGCAGAATTAGGAGAGGGCACCAGAAACAGAGGAATTAAGGGAGAGCACCAGAAACAGAGGAATTAGGAGAGGGAACCAGAAACGAGGGAATTAGGACAGAGCTCTAGAAACAGGGGAATTAGGAGAGGGCACCAGAATCAGGGGGAGTAGGAGAGAGCAGCAGGAAGAGTGGAATTAGGAGCAAGCTCCAGAAACAGGGGAATTATGAGAGAGCTCCAGAAAGGACGGAATTAAGAGAGGGCAGCAGAAACGAGGAAAATAGCAGAGAGCACCAGAAGCAGGGGAATTGGGAGCGAGCTCCAGAAACAGGGGAATTTGGAGAGGGGACCATTAAGAGGGGAATTAGGAACACCAGAAGCAGAGAAATTGGGAGCACCGGAAACAGGGGAATTAGGACAGAGCTCCAGAAACAGAGGAATTAGGAGAGGGCACCAGAAACAGGGCAATTAGGAGAGGGCGCCAGAAACACGGGAATTAGGAGAGGGCACCAGAAACAGGGGAATTAGGAGAGGGCATCAGAAACAGGGGAATTAGGAGAGAACCAGAATCAGGGGAATTAAGAGAGAGCACCAGAAACAGGGGAATTAGGAGAGAAACAGAAACAGGGGAATTAGGAGAGGGCACCAGAAACAGGGGAATTAGGAGAGGGCACAAGAAACAGGGGAATTAAGAGAGAACCAGACACAGGGGAATTAGGAGAGTGCACCAGAAACAGGGGAATTAGGACAGGGGATCGGAAACAGGGGAATTAGCAGAGAGCTCCAGAAACAGGGGAATTAGGAGAGGGCTCCAAAAACAGGGGTATTAGTAGAGAGCACCAGGAGCAGGGGAATTAGGAGAGGGCACCAGAAACAGGGCAATTAGGAGAGGGCACCAGAAACAGAGGAATTAGGAGAGGGCTCCAGATACACGGGAAGTAGGAGAGGGCACCAGAAACAGAGGAATTAGGAGAGCACCAGAATCAGGGGAATTAGGAGAGGGCACCAGAAACAGGGGAATTAGGAGAGGGCACCAGAAACAGGGGAATTAGGAGAGGGCACCAGAAACAGGGGAATTAGGAGAGGGCACCAGGAACAGGGGAATTAGGAGAGGGCACCAGAAACAGAGGAATTAGCAGAGGGCACCAGAAACAGGGGAATTAGGAGAGAGCACCCGAAACAGGGGAATTAGGAGAGGGCGCCAGAAACAGGGGAATTAGGAGAGGGCACCAGAAACAGGGGAATTAGGAGAGAACACCAGAAACAGGGGAATTAGGAGAGAGCACCAGAAACAGGGGAATTGGGAGAGGGCACCAGAAGCAGGGGAATTAGGAGAGATCACCAGAAACAGGGGAATTAGGAGAGAACACCAGAAACAGGGGAATTAGGAGAGAGCACCAGAAACAGAAGGATTGGGAGCACCAGAAACAGGGGAATTAGGAGCAGCAGAATAGCGCGAATTAGGAGAGGGGTCCAGAAAGAGGGGATTTAAGACAGAGCACCACAAACAGGAGAATTAGGAGAGAGCACCAGAAACAGTGTAATTCAGAGAGGACACCAGAAACGACAAAATTAGGAGAAGGCACCAGAAACAGGCGAATTCGGAGAGGGCACCAGAAGCAGAGGAATTAGGAGAGGGCACCAGAAACGGGAATTAACGGAGAGCACCAGAAACAGGGGAATTAGGAGAGGGCACCAGAAAGGGGGGAATTAGGAAAGGGCACAAGAAATGGCAGAATTAGGAGAGGGCACCAGAAACAGAGGAATTAAGGGAGAGCACCAGAAACAGAGGAATTAGGAGAGGGAACCAGAAACGAGGAAATTAGGACAGAGCTCTAGAAACTGGGGAATTAGGAGAGGGCACCAGAATCAGGGGGAGTAGGAGAGAACAGCAGGAAGAGTGGAATTAGGAGCAAGCTCCAGAAACAGGGGAATTTGGAGAGGGGACCATTAAGAGGGGAATTAGGAACACCAGAAGCAGAGAAATTTGGAGCACCGGAAACAGGGGAATTAGGACAGAGCTCCAGAAACAGGGGAATTAGGAGAGAGCATCAGAAAGAAGGGAATTAGGAAAGGGCAGCAGAAAGAGGGGAATTAGGAGAGAGCACCAGAAACGATGGAATTAGGCGAGTGTAACAGAAACAGGGGAATTATGAGAGAGGACCAGAAACAGGGGAATTAGGAGAGGTCACCAGAAACAGGGGAATTAGGAGAGGGCACCAGAAACAGGGGAATTAGGAGAGGGCATCAGAAACAGGGGAATTAGGAGAGAACCAGAATCAGGGGAATTAAGAGAGAGCACCAGAAACAGGGGAAATTAGGAGAGAAACAGAAACAGGGGAATTAGGAGAGGGCACCAGAAACAGGGGAATTAGTAGAGAGCACCAGAAGCAGGGAACTTAGGAGTGTACCAGAAACAAGGGAAGTAGGAAAGGGCACCAGAAACAGGGCAATTAGGAGAGGGCACCAGATACACGGGAAGTAGGAGAGGGCACCAGAAACAGAGGAATTAGGAGAGAGCACCAGAATCAGGGGAATTAGGAGAGGGCACCAGAAACAGGGGAATTAGGAGAGGGCACCAGAAACAGGGGAATTAGGAGAGGGCACCAGAAACAGGGGAATTAGGAGAGGGCACCAGAATCAGGGGAATTAGGATAGGGCACACGAAACAGGGGAATTAGGAGAGTGCACCAGAAACAGGGGAATTAGGATAGAGCACCAGAAACAGGGGAATTAGGACAATAGATCTGAAACAGGGGAATTAGCAGAGAGCTCCAGATACAGGGGAATTAGGAGAGGGCACCAGAAACAGGGGAATTAGTAGAGAGCACCAGAAAAAGGGGAATTAGGATAGAGCACCAGAAACAGGGGAATTAGGACAATGGATCTGAAACAATGGAATTAGCAGAGAGCTCCGGAAACAGGGGAATTAGGAGAGGGCACCAGAAACAGGGGAATTAGGAGAGGGTACCAGAAACACGGGAAGTAGGAGAGGTCACCAGAATCAGGGGAATTAGGAGGGAGCACCAGAATCAGGGGAATTAGGAGAGGGCACCCGAAACAAGGGAATTAGGACAGGGCACCAGAAACAGGGGAATTAGGAGAGGTCACCAGAAACAGGGGAATTAGGAGAGGCCACCTGAAACAGGGGAATTAGGAGAGAACCATGTAGTGTATGTAACGTTCCACCTTTAAGAGAACTATTTTAAGGGTTGCACTACTTTATCTTGGCTGCTGTATACTGTAATACCGGTGCTGACCACACCGGTATATAAGTGCTGTGTAATGATTTATTGGGCAGTTCCGCCCTGACCTTCGACTAGTAAAGACCTGTTAAATTTTACTCTTGTGGTCTGTGTATTAATTCTCAATATAACACACAGACTGAACAAACCAGAAAAAGGGGAACTAGGAGAGGGGATCTGAAATAGGGTAATTAGGAGAGAACCAGAATCAGGGGAATTAGGAGAGACCCAGATACAGGGGAATTAGAAGAGAACCAGAAACAGGGGAATTAGGAGAGGGCACCAGAAATGAGGGTATTAGGAGAGGGCACCAGAAACAAAGAAATTAGGAGAGGGCACCAAAATCAGGGGAATTAGGAGAGTGCACCAGAATCAGGGGAATTAGGAGAGGGCACCAGAAAAGGCGGAATTAGGAGAGAGCACTAGAAACAGGGGAATTAGGAGAGAGCACCAGAAACAGGGGAATTAGGAGAGGGCACCAGAAAGAGAGGAATTAGGAGAGTGCACCAGAAACAGGGGAATTAGGAGAGGGCACCAGAAACAGGGGAATTAGGAGAGACCCAGAAACAGGGGAATTAGGAGAGGGCAGCAGAAATGAAGGAATTAGGAGAGGGCCCCAGAAACAGGGGAATTAGGAGAGAACAAGAAACAGGGGAATTAGGAGAGGGCTCCAGAAACAGGGGAATTAGGAGAGGGCAACAGAAACAGGGGAATTAGGAGAGAACCAGAAACAGGGGATAAGGAGCAGGCACCAGAAACAGGGGAATTAGGAGAGGGCACCAGGAACAGAGGAATTAGGAGAGGGCACCAGAAACAGCAGAATTGGGAGAGAGCACCAGAAACAGGGGAATAAGGAGAGGGCACCAGAAACAGGGGAAATAGGAGAAGGCACCAGAAACAGCAGAATTGGGAGAGAGCACCAGAAACAGGGGAATAAGGAGAGGGCACCAGAAACAGGGGAATTAGGAGAGGGCACCAGAAACAGGGGAATTAGGAGAGAACCAGAATCAGGGGAATTAGGAGAGAGCACCTGATACAGGGGAATTAGGAAACAAACAGAAACAGGGGAATTAGGAGAGGGCACCAGAAACAGGGGAATTAGGAGAGGGCACCAGAAACAGGGGAATTAGGAGAGTGGATCTGAAACAGAGGAATTAGGAATGAGCTCCAGAAATAGGGGAATTAGGAGAGGGCACCAGAAACAGGGGAATTAGGAGAGAGCACCAGAAACAGGGGAATTAGGAGAGGGCACCAGAAACAGGGGAATTAGGAGAGGGCACCAGAAACAGGGGAATTAGGAGAGAGCACCAGAAACAGGGGAATTAGGAGAGGGCACCAGAACCAGGGGAATTAGGAGAGGGCACCAGAAACAGGGGAATTAGGAGCACCAGAAACAGGGGAATTAGGAGAGAACCAGAAACAGGGGCATTATGAGAACCAGAAGCTGGGGAACTAGGAGATGGTAGCAGAAAGAGGGGTATTAGGAGAAAGCACCATAATCAGGGGGATTTGCGGCAAAATAAACTGAACAAGGAGAGAGCCCCAGACACCCGGGAATTATGAAAGTGAAACAGAAACAGTTGGATTTTTTATTCGTTTTATGGGATGTGGGTGTCACTGGCAAGACCACCATTTATGGCCCATCCCTAATTACCTTCGAGAAGGTGGTGGTGAGCCGCCTTCTTGAACCGCTGCAGGCCGTGTGGTGAAGGTACTCACTTGAATATAGTGGGTATGATAAAGGAGTTTGCAGATCACCCTAAAATCGGCTGTATGGTTGATACTGAAAAAGGAAGCTGTAGACTGCAGGAAGTTATCAATAAATTGGTCAGGTGGGCAGAAGAGTGGCAAATGGAATTCAATCGTAGAAGTGTGAGGTAATGCATTTGGGGAAGGCTATAAAGGAAAGGGAATACACATATGGCAGGAATGACGTATGAGGAGAGATTTTGTCGATTGGGCTTATACTCACTGGAGTTTAGAAGATTGACAGGGGATCTCATCGAAACCTATAAAATTCTGTCGGGCCTAGACAGACTAGATGCAGGAAGGATGTTTATGATGGCCGGGAAGTCCAGGACCAGGGGTCATAGACTAAGGATAAGGGGTAAGCCATTTAGGACTGAAATGAGGAGGAATTTCTTCACCCAGAGAGTGGTGAACCTGTGGAATTCTCTGCCACAGAGGGCGGTGGAGGCCAGTTCATTAAATATATTCAAAAAGCTGATGGATATATTTCTTAAGGCTAAAGGGATCAAGGGATATGGGGAGAAGGCAGGGACAGGGTACTGAATTTGGATGATCAGCCATGATCTCATTGAATGGCAGAGCAGGCTCGAAGGGCCGAATGGCCTACTCCTGCTCCTATCTTCTATGTTTCTATGTTGAATGGTAGGACACTGAATAGTATAGAGGAACAAAGGGACCTTGGAGTGCATGTCCAAAGATCCCTGAAGGTAGCAGGCCAGGTAGATAAGGTGGTTACGAAGGCATACCGAATGCTTGACTTTATTAGCCATGGCATAGAATACAAGAGGAGGGGTGTTATGTTTCAACTGTATACAACACTAGTTAGGCCTCAGCTAGAGTACTGCGTGCAGTTCTGGTCACCACATTATATGAAAGATGTGATTGCACTAGAGCGGGTACAGGAGAGATTTACAAGGATGTTGCCAGGAGTAGAGACACTTAGCTGCCCTCTGAAATGGCCTTGCAAGTCACCCAGTTGTAACTAACCACTATGAAAAAAAATAATAAGTTTGAAACTGGATGGACCACCCGGCGTCGACCTCGGCATTGGCTAAAGACATGGCAACAGCACACCCAGCCCAGTCAACCCTGCAAAGTCCTCCTCACCAACATCTGGGGACTTGTGCCAAAATTGGGAGAGCTGTCCCACAGATTAGTCAAGCAACAGCCTGACATAACCATAATCACAGAATCATACCTTTCAGCCAATGTCCCAAACTCCTTCATCACCATCCCTGGGTATGTCCTGTCCCACCGGCAGGACAGACCCACCAGGGGTGGTGGCAGAGGTATACAGTCGGGAAAGAGCGGCTCTGGGAGTCCTTAACATTGACTCCGGGCCCCTTGAAGTCTCATGGCTTCAGGTCAAGCATGGGCAAGGAAATCTCCTGCTGATTACCACCGACTGCCCTCCCTCAGCTGATGAATCAGTAGTCCTCCATGTTGAACACCACTTGGAAGAAGCACTGAGAGTAACAAGGGCACAGAATGTACTCTTGGGGGGTGGGGAGACTTCAGTGTCCATCACCAAGAGTGGCTCGGTAGCATCACTACTGACCGAGCTGGCCAAGTCCTGAAGGACATAGCTGCCAGTCTGGGCCTGCGACAGGTGGTGAGCGAACCAACAAGAGGGAAAAACCTTATTGAACTCGTCTTCACCAATCTACCTGGCGCAGATGCATCTGTCCATGACAGCATTGACAACAGTGACCAACGCACAGTCATTGTGGAGACGAAGTCCCATCTTCACACTGAGAACACCCTCCATCGTGCTCTCAATCACAGAATCACAGAAACCCCACAGTGCAGATAGAGGCCATTTCGGCCCATCGAGCCTGATATCCCACCCGATCCCCGTAACCCCTACACCAACACATATCCCACCCTATCCCCATAACCCCACGTATTTAATCCCCCTAACACTAAGGGTCAATTTTTCATAGCCAATCAACCTAACCCGCACATCTTTGGACTGTGGGAGGAAACCGGAGCACCCGGAGGAAACCCACGCAAACACAGGGAGAATGTGCTAAATGGGATAGAATCAGAACAGAGCAAGCAGCTCAAAACTTGGCATAAATGAGGTGCTGTGGGCCATCAGCAGCAGCAGAATTGTATTCCACCACAATCTGTAACCTCATGGCCCGCCTATCCCTCACTCTACAATTACCACCAAGCCAGGGGACCAACCCTGGTTCAACAACGAGTGTAGAAAAGCATGCCAGGAGCACCACCAGGCGTAATGAGGTGCCAACCTGGGGAAGCTGCAACACAGGACTACATGCATGCTAGAAAGCAGAAGCAGCATGCTATAGACAGGGCTAAGCGATCCCACAATCAATGGATCAGATCAAAGCTCTGTAGTCCTTCCACTTCCAGTCGTGAATGGTGGTGGACCATTAAACAACTAACGGGAGGAGGAGGCTCCAAGAATATCCCCATCCTTAATGATGGTGGAGCCCAGCACGTGAGTGCAAAAGACAAGGGCCTAGAAATTCATTGTAGCCACTTTTGGGGCGGTAAAGTCGGGCGGCCGCTAAAGTTTGCGCCCGGCGCAAAATCGAGGCCACTTCTCCGATATTCATTAGCTTCGCCATAAGAGTTTGCTCGAGTGCTAAAACTGGCACTGCACACCTCTCTTTAGGCACTAAGCCGGAGGTGCTGAGCGAGAGCGCCGAGGCCGGGCGCAGCGCAGGTGCGGCCATCTCGTGATTGACAGCAGACACCCTGGCGCCGGCCAGCTCTTAAGGGGGAAGGGTCGACTTGGTCTGCTGCCACGCCCTGGATAGTGGAGCCCTCCAGTTAGGCCTGAACACTGCTGCTGGACCCAAATAGCGCCTGAAGCCATGCAGAAGGCCCGTGAACGAGCGCAACGCTTCTCAGAGCTTCATCTGAGTGTGCTGGTTGGTGCTGTGGAGAAGAGGTGCCATATTTTGTACCCGGACAATGGCAGGAAGGCGCCGGTCCGCGTCTACCGGAGAGCCTGGAGGCATGTCGTCAGCAAGGTGTCAGCCAACAGCGAGGTCCCCAGGAGCGGTGTCCAATGCCGCAAAAAGTTTAATGACCTCACTCGGATTGTCAGGGTGAGTACCCTTTCCAGTGTCCTCCTCATCCTTGCATGTGCACCTCACATTATGGGCAAAGGGACCTGAAAGCCCTAATGGCCAGCCCTCATCCAGCAGCTATGGGACAGGCATGAACATCAATTGCACATTCTGCACTTAACACACTAGCCAAGCTATTCCACCATGGGAGGCAGTGCACACAAGATCAGGGCTACACACTGGCCAGGCTATTCCACCATGGGAGGCAGTGCACACAAGATCAGGGCGACACACTGGCCAGGCTATTCCACCATGGGAGGCAGTGCACACAAGATCAGGGCGACACACTGGCCAGGCTATTCCACCATGGGAGGCAGTGCACACAAGATCAGGGCTACACACTGTACTTAGAGGCCGTCCTTTCTCTTGCAGGCCAAGCTGGCCAATAATAAGAAGAGCCGGACTGAGACCGGGGGAGGCCGACCCCAGATCCAGCCGCTCACCGAGCTGCAACATCGCGTGGAGCGCATCATGGGTGCCCGGGTGATTGGCCCCGTTGCATGTGGAGATGCCGACCCTGTTCTGGGCACCAATGGTAAGGACATCACCTTTTGGACCTCTCTCGTCCCACTTGCGCATCAGATCTACATCCTTTGCCACTGTCCGACAAATGCACT
The DNA here is from genome assembly GCF_052327205.1 of Somniosus microcephalus. NCBI lineage: Eukaryota > Metazoa > Chordata > Chondrichthyes > Squaliformes > Somniosidae > Somniosus > Somniosus microcephalus. Next base: position 143,688,758 of record NC_140990.1, on the reverse strand, counting down.
GAATGCCACCACTCATGCATCCCTCGCTGACGCCCTCTCCTCACTCTAAAGCTACTCTTATGCCTTCCTGCTTTCAGATGGTGAGGAGGAGGTCCCTGAACTTGCCAGTGACAGCCCCTCAGAAGAGGAGGAGGAGGAGGAGCAAGAGGAAGGCGGCCCATCAGGGGAACCCTCAGCCGCGGCAACCCATGCCAATGTAGGGGACATGTTTTCCCTGAAGGGGAGCGTGGCGGAAGTGTCGGAGGGGAGGGGAGCTCATGGGACCTGCGGCCTGCAGAAACGCGGGAGGGGGTGGAAGGTCAGCAGCCTTTTCCCCAGAGGGGGGAAGGGTCGGAGGGGAGTCCAATTGCTGGGCCCAGCGGCGTCCAGCAACGCAGGAAGGGTCGGCCAGCTCGGCGGCCTTCTCCCCAGAGGGAGAGTCCGGCCTCCAGTCCGGAGATGGTCTTCGCCGAGGAGATGGAACACCTCGAGGACTTGTCCGCGGACTCGGAGTGCCGGCACATGGAGCTCATGGGGGTAGTGGCACGGTTGCCTGAGGCCATCGAGTCCCTCTCTCGGAGTGTGACCGACGTCAGGGCCTCACAGGCCATCAGTTTGGCGGAATTCGGGGCAGAGCAGGCAGCGAGTCGGGCGGCATTCGGGGCAGATCAGGCAACGAGTCAGGCGGCATTCGGGGCAGCTCAGGCAGCGAGTGGGCAGCTGATCAGTGGTGCCGTGCAGTCACTGGGTGCTCTGATGAGGTCACTGAGCAGGTCAACATGGGCACTCACTGCTGCCACACTCGCTGTGTCAGCCAGGCATCGCCAGGGCACCCGGCGCGCTGCAGCGGCACAGCGGTCTGTCCCTCGGCAGATTGGTGCGCATGGTGCAGTGCTGGCCCGGGCGAGTGCCAGTGTCTCAGGTGACCAGCGAGCGCCTGCCATCCGCCAGCTTGCCCCCATTCCTCCAGCCGCCACTGCCACTCCCCCAGTGGAGCTGCCAGGAGCTGCTGCAGCGACTGATACTGGCCAGCCACAGCTGCAGCATTCAACAGCCGCCCGCTCGATGGCCAGACCTCAACTAGGCCGACCCCCAAGGGCATCTGCCGTCACGACATGTGCCCCTCTGGAGCCTGCCCCCAGCCTTGCAGCAGCCAATGGCCTTACTTTGAGGAGGAGCAGCAGGGCGGGCAGGGGCCACACAAAGATGGCCAAGGCATCGCCCAAGCGGGCCAAAAAGTCGAATGTGTGGCCAGTTGTGTTTGTTTTTTGAGGCCGAGAATTGGATGTTTATTTTTTGAAGGCCGAGAATTGGATGTTTGTTTTTTGAAGGCCGAGGATGTAATGTTTGTTTTATACGAAGGCCGAGGATGATGGCCATTTTAGTTGCACTGTTTTGTTAATCCTCTCCAGATTGTGGGAGCGAGTAATGTGTTTGAATGTGTTTTGGGGGTTTCGTCTGTTTTTGGTTTTCATGTGGGAAGGGCCCTGAGTTTGTACAATAAAGCATTTTATTTATTAACATTGTCCATGTTTGAACTTTGAAGTGTTTGTTGCCTTAACCGGCTGAGGGCTTGCGGAGCAGCTGCAATCATGTTCTTTCATTGGCAAAAGCCATTCCCTGACAGGGGGCCTAGAAGTGACGTTCAATAAGCCGCCGACGGGCGGCCATTGGACCTTCTGCCTCCCTCCTGGGCTGGTACTCCTCGTCCTCCTCCTCCTCATGCTCCTCCTGCTCCTCCTCCTGAGGTGGTGGTCCAACGTGAGGTGGCAGTGCCTGAGTCCTGCGGATAGCCAGGTTGTGCAACATGCAGCAAACGACGACGAATTGGGAGACTCGCTCCTGCGAATACTGGAGGGCTCCCCCGGAGCGATCGAGACAGCGGAACCATTGCTTGAGGACGCCGATTGTTTGTTCTATGATGTTCCTAGTCGCTTGATGGCTCTCGTTGTATGCCTCTTCAGCAGGAGTCGTGGGTGCGCGGAGCGGGGTCATGAGCCAGGTACACAAAGGATAGCCTTTGTCTCCGATAAGCCATCCTCTTGGGTGAGGCTGTGCCTGGAACATGTCAGCCACAGTTGTCTGTCGCAGGATAAAGGCATCGTGGCTGCTGCCTGGAAAGCAGGCATTGACAGCTAGGATGCGCTGCCTGTGGTCACACACCAGCTGTACATTGAGGGAATGGTAGCCCTTCCGGTTGCGGTAATCCTCGGCATGCTCCAGAGGTGCCCACAAAGCCACATGCGTGCAGTCAATGGCGCCCTGCACCATGGGGAAGCCCGCTATTCTTGCAAATCCCACTGCACGCTGCTGCTGCTTGTCCAGGGTCATGGGGAAGGAGATGAATTGATGCCTCCTTCTGAAAAGGGCATCGGTCACCTGGCAGATGCAGCAATGCACGGCGAACTGGGAGATGTTAGCGATGTCCCCAGCAGCGGATTGGAAGGAGCCGGTGGCATAGAAGTTGAGAGCCACCGTCACCTTCACTGCCACCGACAGAGACGTCCTGCACAACAGCTGTGGCTGCAGATCTCTGTGAAGCAGCTGGCAGATGTCTGCAACCACCTCCCTTCTGAATCGCAGCCTCCTAACACACATCGCGGCAGACATGGTCAGATAGGAGGACTGCTGGCGGTATACCCTGGGTGGGTAAGGCCTCAGATGGCGACGCCTGTTGCCCCCTCTGCGTCTAGCCAGGGCTGCCACTCTCTCACGGCGTCTGTAAGCCCTTCTGGCATAAGGCTGAAAGTCAGCGTTGGCACCCAATGCAGCCCCCATTATATGCTGGCAAACACTGAGCTCTCAATGAAGGCAAAGATAATTGCTAAGCTCTGGCCTGAGCCAAAAATACCTGTCCTAGTGTTGGTCCAAACCAGTAAGCTCTCCTCCTTGGTCTCTCTCCAAAAAACCGTTGTACAAGAGTGAATGCTGCAAAATGGCTGGCCTTTATAGTGCAGGGTAAGTGCCATTTAATTAGCGCTCCCCGCAGCCCGCCTCGGCTGTGTACCGTTCCACTTCACAGTCGTTAGGGCCGCCCGGCGCACAATGGGCCGGCCCGAGTGAAGTTCCGGTTCAGGGCGCACAAAGGGCGTTGCACTAGGAAATGACGTCATGATCTGCGCGCGCAGCAGGGCGCACGCTAAGACTTTGCGCCGGCGCTAAATGTGTACTGAAGTTGGGGCGAGGCGCAGATCGCGCTGCGCCCGGGCGCTAAGCGCCTAGCGCTCGAGATCTACTCCTCCTAAGGCGCTAACGGCTGGCGCGCCCAACTGAATTTCTAGGCCAAGGCGTTTACAACCAACTTCAGCCAGAAGAGGTGCGTGGATGGTACATGTCGGCCTACTCCCGAGGTCCCCACCATCACAGAAGCCATTCTTCAGTTAATTCGATTCACTCCATGTAATATCAAGAAACGGCGGAGTGCACTGGATACAGCAATGGCTATGGGCCCCGACAACATCCCTGCTATCGTGCTGAAGACTTGTGCTCCAGAACTAGCCATGCCTCTATCCAAGATGTTCCAGTACAGCTACAACAATGGCAACTATCCGACAATGTGGGAAACTGTCCAGGTATGTCCTGTCCACAAAAAGCAGGAAAAATCCAACCCAGCCAATTACTGCCACATCAGTCTACTCTCAATCATCAGCAAAGTGATGGAAGGTGTCATCGACAGTGCAATCAAGTGGCACTTACTCAACAATAACCTGCTCTCACTGATGCCCAGTTTGGGTTCTGCCATGACCATTCAGCTGCTGACCCCATTACAGCCTTGGTCCAAACATGGAAAAAAGGAGCTGAATTCCAGAGGTGAAGTGAAAGTGACTGCCCTTGACATCAAGGCAGCATTTGACAGAGTCTGGCATCAAGGAGCCCTAGTAAAACTGAAGTCAATGGAAATCAGGGAGAAAACGCTCCACGGGCTGGAGTCATACTTAACACAAAGGAAGAAGGTTGTGGTGGTTGAAGGTCAATCATCACAGCCCCAGGATATCGCTGCAGGAGATCCTCAGGGCACTGTCCTAGGCCCAACCATCTTCAGCTGCTTTGTCAATGACCTTCCCTCTAACATAAGGTCAGAAATGGGGATGTTCGCTGATGACTGCACAGTGTTCAGCACCATTCATAACTCCTCAGATAATGAAACAGTCCATGCCCGTATGCAACAAGACCTGGACGATGTTCAGGCTTGGGCTGATAAGTGGCAGGTAACATTCGAGCCACAGAGGTGCCAGGCAATGACTATCTCCAACAAGCGAGAGTCTAACCACCTCCCCTTGTCATTCAATGGCATTACCATCGCCGAATCCCCCACTATCAACATCCTGGGGGTCACCATTAACCAGAAACATAACTGGGCCAGCCACATAAATACTGTGGCAATAAGAGCAGGTCAGAAGCTAGGTATTCTGCGGCGAGTGTCTCACCTCCTGACTCCCCAAAGCCTTTCCACCATCTACAAGGCACAAGTCAGGAGTGTGATGGAATACTCTCCGCTTGCCTGGATGAGTGCAGCTCAAACAACGCTCAAGAAGCTCGACACCATCCCGCAATAAATGCTGGCATTGCCAGCGACGCCCTGATTCCATAAAACCAATTTTTTAAGAAATCATACGATCTGGCAGTAACGGCCCTGATATGACCCCTTACTTAAATTCAATTCACTGTTCTGGTGTTCCAATTCTGCCCCGCCTGGGATATCCTCTGTTTCTTCTATCTTTCCTGATGTTACCCCGCCTGGGAGCTCCTCGACATTGCTTCAGATCTTCTCTTTCGGTGTGCTCAATTAATTTGACACTGCTACTTAGTCGTAGGCATGAGTATACAATTGGTTTAAGTATCAAAATCTTACTACATGGGTTACCTATATCAAATACACTATCATTACAAGTTGGAGAACTACCAGAGCGTGTGAAATAATACGACACTAAGGGCGTGCTGATATATTAAGCCCAATTTCCCACCAGTGTGACTTGTCCACTATGCTGTCAATTTCAATATCTATTCTTGAGTTGTCTTTCTCGAAAACATAAAAGTGCTTTAGGGAGGACCTCAGTTGCATCACGAGCTCATTGACGCCTTCAGACAACAGAGGAATGTACTACCCAAATTGTGCCACATAATTGTGCAGCTCATACTTAAGTATCTCATTTACTGTCAGTTTCATTTGAGCATAGGTTTTGATATTGAGTAAAACGTGTTGGTTGATGGGACAGGTCCTGTTAGACCCATAAAGCATGGTAGTTGCAGTAGTAGTGACACAGGAGGCACCACCAAAAATCACTTCATACTGGATTAGTATTGGTTTTTCCCACGCTCTGTTACCTACAAAACACAATTATTACTGCAGAGGTTGGGGATGGCATTAAAAGGGAAATTAGAGAAGTGTGCAATAAGGGCACAGCAGTTATCATGGGTGACTTTAATCTACATATAGCTTGGGCTAACCAAATTAGTAACAATACTGTGGAGGAGGAATTCCTGGAGTGTATACGAAATAGCTTCCTGGACCAATATGTCAAGGAACCAAGTGGAGATCAGGCATCTTAGACTGGGTATTATGTAATGAGAAATGATTAATTAGCAATCTTATTGTGTGAGGCCCCTTGGGTCAGGGCGATCATAAAGTGTTAGAATTCTTCATTAAGATGGAGAGTGAAGTAGTTGACTCAGAGACTAGCGTCCTGAAATTTAATAAATGAAACTACAATGGTATGAGGTGCGAGTTGGGTAGGATTGATTGGGGAATATCACTCAAAGGGTTGACGGTGGATAGGCAATGGCAAACATTCAAAGACCGCATGGATGAACTACAGAATTTGTTCATCCTAGTTTGGCATAAAAATAAAACAAAAAAGGTGACTCAACTGTGGCTAACAAGGGAAATTAGGGATAGCATACGATCCAAGGAGAGGACATATAAATTGGCCAGAAAAAGCATTAAACCTGAGGATTGGGAGCAGTCTAGGATTCAACAAAGGAGGACAAAGGGATTAATTAAGAAGGGGAAAATAGAGTATGAGAGTAAGCTTGCAGGGAACATAAAAAGTGACTGTAAAAACTTTTACAGATATGTGAAGAGAAAAAGATTGGTGAAGTCAAGCGTAGGTCACTTGCAGTCAGAATCAGAGGAATTTATAATGGGAAACAAAGAAATGGCAGACAAATTAAATACATATATTGGTTCTGTCTTCACAAAAGAGGACACAAATAATCTCCCAGAGATGTCGGGGAACATAGGGTCTGATGAAAGGGAGGAACTGAAAGTAATCAGTATTTGTAGGGAAATGGTGTTAGGGAAATTGACGGGATTGAAGGCCGATAAATCCCCAGGGCCTGATAATCTACATCCTAGGGTTCTTAAGGAAGTGGCCCTAGAAATAGTAGATGCATTGCTGATCATCTTCCAACATTCAATAGAATCTGGAACAGTACCCATGGATTGGAGGGTAGCTAATGTTACCCCACTATTCAAAAAAGGTGGTAGAGAGAAAACGGGGAATAACAGACCGGTAAGCCTGACATTGGTAGTGGGGAAAATGCTAGAGTTCATTATAAAAGATGTAATAGCAGAGCACTTGGAAAACAGTGACAGGATCAGACAAAGTTAACATGGATTTACAAAAGGTAAATCGTGCTTGACTAATCTACTGGAATGTTTTAAGGATGTAACTGGTAAAATAGATAAGGGAGAACCAGTGGATGTGGTGTATTTGAATTTTCAAAAGGCTTTCGATAAGGGCCCGCATAAGAGATTAGCGTGTAAAGTTAAGGCACATGGGATTGGGGGCAAGGTATTGACTTGGATAGAGAACTGGTTGGCAGACAGAAAGCAAAGAGTTGGAATAAACCGGTCGTTTTCCGAGTGGCAGGCAGTGACTAGTGGGGTACTGCAGGGATCGGTGCTTGGGCCTCAGCTATTCACTATATATATTAATGATCTAGACGAGGGAAATATATGTAATATCTCCAAGTTTGCAGACGACACAAAGCTGGGTGGGAGTGTGTGCTGTGAAGAGGATGCAGAGAAACTCCAGTATGATTTGGACAGGTTGGGTGATTTGGCAGAAGCATGGCAGATGCAATATAACGTGGATAAATGCGAGGTTATCCACTTTGGTGTCAAAAACAGGAAGGCAGATTATTATCTGAATGGCAATAGTTTGGGAGAAGGGGAAGTGCAACGAGACCTGGGTGTCCTTGTGTGCCAGTCACTGAAGGTAAGCATGCAGGTGCAGCAGATGGTTAAGAAGGCAAATGGTATGTTGGCCTTCGTGGCGAGAGGGTCTGAGTACAGGAACAAGGATGTCTTGTTGCAGTTGTACAGGGCCTTGTTGAGACCACAACTTGAGTATTGTGCAGTTTTGGTCGCCTTATCTGAGGAAGGATGTTCTTGCCATGGAGGGACTGCAGCGAAGATTCACCAGGCTGATACTTCGGATGGCAGGAATGACATATTAGGAGAGATTGGGTCGATTGGGCTTATACTCGCTAGAGTTTAGAAGAATGAGAGGGGATCTCATTGAAACGTATAAAATTCTGACAGGACTGGACAGACGAGATGCAGGAAGGATGTTCCCGATGGTCGCGGAGTCCAGAACCAGGGGTCACAGTCTAAGGATAAGGGGTAGGCCATTTAGGACAGAGATGAGAAGGAATTTCTTCACCCAGAGATTGGTGAACCTGTGGAATTCTCTACCACAGAAGGCAGTAGAGGCCAATTCATTAAATATATTCAAAAAGGAGTTGGATATATTTCTTAAGGCTAAAGGGATCAAGGGATATGGGGAGAAGGCAGGGACCGGGTACTGAATTTGGATGATCAGCCATGATCTCACTGAATGGCGGAGCATGCTCGAGGGCCCGAATGGCCTACTCCTGCTCCTATCTTCTATGTTTCTATGTTTCTATTACAGTCACAGTTAAAGTCAGTCTTACAATCATTTCAACCGACATTACAGTATAACATCTAATCAACAAATCATGGGCTTAAAAGATTCTCCAGATATCTGTTTTACTTGTATCCATCTTGGGGATAATTCTTGCTAAACATGATTTCTCCTTAGCCCTCAATTGTCCCAATCCAAATTCCATGTAACTCTCCACTTCAACTTCAATTTCAATCCCTCTAACAGGTTCCAGTGTGTTTAACTCTATTCTGATTGTATCATTAATTAGATAGTTTCTCGATGGAGTATGTGTCTATGCTTTAAAGGTTGTGTCATTCTCCTGAGCCACATTAGCCATTTCCTATCTTGCTGTTGTCAAGTAACTGAGCATGTCTGAGGCCCATTCTTCAGTGCAAATTCAACATACATTCCTGGATGGTAATTGCCTCATATGGAACAAATCACATTTTCACAATCATACCGGTATCTCAATATCATGCCACCTGTGCCATCCGATACAAGCCATTCTCAGGCTTTCAGGTGATCTTATCAAAAGATTGTCTGGAGGTTTTTGTTCGTCTTCCAGCAAAGGGTCCTGATATCTTGGGTAGTGGCCCGACTATCAAATTCAGTGTTGTTAAAAAGTTCATTATAGGCAGGGACACAAATGTCTCCAAGAGAAAGCTATCAATTTACTATTCTTAACTACACTTTCCTGACTTTCACTAGAACGTTTGGAAAATTCCCAATTGGTGGTGTAATTCTCCTGTTTCTATCTCACACCCTCAATCACTTCCTCTCTCCATTTTACACTTCCAATTAATTACCATTCATATCTCATTCCTGAGCCCTGGACGAGCTTTACTGTCGAGTACAATATTGATTATTAACACTTTTTATTCATCATTATTTTAGAGGATCTTTTATTTTCCCAAAAGTAACCCAATATATAGTGCCTGAGTCCATTTTGTTATTTCAAAATTATCCCAAAATCCAAACAGCAGTATTGTTGAACTGATAGGTTTTCTCAATGTTCAATTTCATTTCTATCAATTTATCTTATCAATTCCAATTTCAGAAACAAGTGATTCCCAGGCTAGGTGGCTTACACTGTCTTTTAACATTAGAGACAGAAGTGCAACAATAAGTTTACAAGGTAACTTCCATATAACAAAAGAAAGAAGATAATCCATTGTGACTCTGCTTAGAGACCAACGGGTTAATTTATCAAATCATAATTTTACTTCTGTCACTGTGGGAAAATATTAACTGAAAATTAAGAAATTTAATGTCCAATATCTTTCAATTTCATACTAAAGTTGTTGCTTGGTGAAAGTAAACAGCTGTCAGTGGAAAGGGTTAACTCCTTTGCAGGTTTTTAAGAAGATGGAGCGAAACATTGTCAGGCACATGCAATTGCATCACTTCACGTAAATTTAAAAAATTTCCCGGTCGAAAAAGTCAGTTGTGTTTTAACACTTTAACTAAACATGAACAGAACAGATAAAACAAAACAACATCACACATTCTTGCAGAAAATAGCAAATTACGTCATCTTTCTTATTGTCCTTTCTTCAGATGCCTTTCCAAAATACTGTAAAAACATTGATGCGGAGATGCCGGTGTTGGACTGGGGTGGACAAATGTGAGAAGTCACACACCAGGTTATAGTCATACAGCTTTATTTGAAATCACAAGCTTTCGGAGTGCTGCTAATTCGTCAGGTGAAGTGATTGTGGTGTCGATAGTAGCCATGATGTGGAGATGCCAGAGTTGGACTGGGGTGGACAAATGTGAGAAGTCACACAACACCAGGTTATAGTCCAACAGCTTTATTTGAAATAACAAGCTTTCGGAGCGCTGCTCCTTTGTCAGGTGAAGTGCTCCGATAGCTTGGTGTTGTGTGACTTCTCATGTAAAAACATTGAAAAAACTGGCGAAAAATTCATTTTTCACATTTAAACAAAGCTAATCAAACTGCTTTGGAAAATGTCATCATAGTAACCGTGACTCCAAGGTTCAATCTTAGACTGAAACTTAATCTTTTGTTAAACAAACTTTTTGTTGTTCTTCTAAGTTTTTAACACACCAGCTTAACTTAAATTGTATCAGTTTTTTTCCAATTCTGGGGGCACAATCTTATTCGCACATTCTTAAAACTTCCAAAATCCAAGAAAAGACAAAAGTTTTAAACGCTTTTAGCACAGAGAAGTGGGTGGAACTTTAAAGACAGACTTTCAGGCAAAAGGAATACTGTAACTTCTTAAACATTCATAGTCAGGAAAACTTTGGCACCTTAACAGACACTTTCAAACAAACTGAAATTCTAGCATTTTTTAAGGTTCCTTTCACTCAGCAAATCTTGTTTTATTTGTCTCGGCACTGACGTTAAGAACTTCCAATCGGTAAAACATTCAAATTCTCTTTGTTTCTCTTCTTAAATCGGCATCTCAGCAGCTTTTCCAGGCTTTTCAAATCCCTGTTTTTTACCCCTTCCTTTGCTGAGTTTTCAGATTGGTTAGCCTGCAAATTAGATCTTTTTCCATCTTTATCTCTCCCTCTCTCACCTGCACCTTATGCTTAACCACCTGGCTGTGATTCTCACATAACCTGTTGTGTTTTTTCTGATTCACACGTTCCAGAATAAATTTTATCACTTTTTCAAAGGAGACTCCTCAGTCCTCAATTGTCTCAATCCAAATTCTATGTAACTCTCGACTTCAACTTCAATTTCAATCCCTAGACAGGGTCCAGTATAATATAAACAGAGAGAGGGTCGAGTGTAATATAAACAGAAAAAGGGTCTAGTGTAATATAAACATGGACAGGGTCTAGAGTAATATAAACAGAAGCAGCGTCTACTGTAATATAAACAGAGACAGGGTCTAGTGTAATATAAACAGAAACAGGGTCTAGTGTAATATAAACAGAGACTGGATCTAGTGCAGTATAAACAGAGACAGGTTCTAGTGTAATATAAACAGAGACATGGACTAGTGTAATATAAACAGAGACAGGGTCTAGTGTAATATAAACAGAGACAGGGTCTAGTGTAATATAAACAGAGATAGGGTGTGGTGTAATATAAAAAGAGACAGTGTCTAGTGTAATATAAACAGAGACAGGGTCGAGTTTAATATAAACAGAGACATGGTCCAGTGTGATATAAACTGAACAGGGTCTAGTGTAATATAAACAGAGACAGGGTCAATGCAAAATGAACAGAGACACGGTGTAGTGTAATATAAACAGAGACAGGGTGTAGTGTAATATAAACAGAGATAGGGTCTAATGTAATATAAAGAGAGACAGTGTCGAGTGTAATATATAGAGAGACAGGGCCTAGTTTAAGATAAAGAGAGAGAGGGCCTAGTTTAACTTAAACAGAGACAGGGTCCAGTGTAATATAAACAGAGGCAGGGTCTAGTGTAATATAAACAAAGAGGGTCTAGTGTAATATAAACAGAAACAGGGTCTAGTGTAATATAAACAGGGACTGGATCTAGTGCAGTATAAACAGAGACAGGTTCTAGTGTAATATAAACAGAGACAGGGTCTAGTGTAATATAAACAGAGACAGGGTCTAGTGTAATATAAACAGAGACAGGGTCTAGTGTAATATAAACAGAGACAGGGTCAAGTGTAATATAAACAGAGAGACGGTCTAGTGTAATATAAACAGAGACAGGGTGTAGTGTAATATAAACAGAGAGATGGTCCAGTGTAATATAAACAGAGACAGGGTCAAGTGTAATATAAACAGAGAGACGGTCTAGTGTAATATAAACAGAGAGAAGATCTAGTGAAATATAAACCGAGACAGGGTCCAGTGTAATATAAACAGAGACAGGGTCTAGCGTATCATGAAAAGAGACAGGTTCTAGTGTACTTTAAACAGAGACAGGGTCTAGTGCAATACAAACAGAGAGATGGTCCAGTGTAATATAAACAGAGACAGGGTGTAGTGTAATATAAACAGAGAGAAGGTCTAGTGTAATATAAACCGAGACAGGGCCTAGTTTAATATAAACAGAGACAGGGTCCAGTGTGATATAAACTGAACAGGGTCTAGTGTAATATAAACAGAGACAGGGTCAATGCAAAATGAACAGAGACACGGTGTAGTGTAATATAAACAGAGACAGTGTGAAGTGTAATATAAACAGAGATAGGGTGTAGTGTAATATAAATAGCGACAGGGTCCAGAGTAATACAAACAGAGACAGGGTCTGGTGTAATATAAACAGAGACAGGGTCTAGTGTAATATAGAGAGAGACAGGGCCTAGTTTAAGATAAAGAGAGAGAGGGCCTAGTTTAACTTAAACAGAGACAGGGTCCAGTGTAATATAAACAGAGGCAGGGTCTAGTGTAATGTAAACAAAGACAGGGTCTAGTGTAATGTTAACATAGACAGTGTCTAATGTAATATAAACAGAGACAGGGTCCAGAGAAATATAAACAGAGACAGGGTGTAGTGTAATATAAACAGAGACAGGGTCTAGTGTAATATAAACATAGACAGGGTCTAGTGTAATATAAACAGAGAGAAGGTCTAGTGTAATATAAACCAAGACAGGGCCTAGTTTAATATAAACAGATACAGGGCCTAGTTTAATATAAACAGAGACAGGGTCCAGTGTGATATAAACTGAGACAGGGTCTAGTGTAATGTGAACAGAGAGAAGGTCTAGTTTAATATAAGCAGAGACAGGGCCTAGTTTATTATAAACAGAGACAGGGTCCAGTATAATATAAACAGAGACAGGGTCTAGTGTAATATAAACAGAGACAGGGTCTACTTTAATATAAACAGAGAGAAGGTCTAGTGTAACATAAACAGAGACAGGGTCTAGTGTAATATAGAGAGAGACAGGGCCTAGTTTAATATAAACAGAGAGAGGGCCTAATTTTATATAAACAGAGACACGTTCCAGTGCAATATAAACTGAGACAGTGTCTAGTGTAATATGAACAGTGACAGGGTCCAGTGAAATATAAACTGAGAAAGGATCTAGTGTAATATAAACAGAAACAGCTTCAATGCAATATGAACAGAGACACAGTGTAGTGTAATATAAACAGAGATAGGGTGTCATGTAATATATACAGAGACAGGGTCTAGTGTAATATAAACAGAGAGAAGGTCTAGTTTAATATAAACAGAGACAGGGCCCAGTTTAATATAAACAGAGGCATGGTCCAGTGTAATATAAACAGAGACAGGGTCTAGTGTAATATTAACAGAGACCGGGTCTAGTGTAATATAAACAGAGACAGGGTCTCGTGAAATATAAACAGGGAGAAGGTCTAGTGTAATATAAACAGAGACAGGGTCTAGTGTAATATAAACAGAGACAGGGTCTAGTGTAATATAAAGAGAGACAGGGCCTAGTTTAATATAAACAGAGAGAGGGCCTAATTTAATATAAACAGAGACAGGTTCCAGTGTAATATAAACTGAGACAGTGTCTAGTGTAATATTAACAGTGACAGGGTCCAGTGAAATATAAACTGAGCAAGCATATAGTGTAATATAAACTGAGACAGGGTCTAGTGTAATATAAAGAGAGACCGGGCCTAGTTTAATATAAACAAAGAGAGGGCCTAATTTAATATAAACAGAGACAGGTTCCAGTGTAATATAAACTGAGACAGTGTCTAGTTTAATATTAACAGTGACAGGGTCCAGTGAAATATAAACTGAGCAAGCATATAATGTAATATAAACTGAGACAGGGTCTAGTGTAATATAAACAGAGACAGGGTCTAGTGTAATATAAACAGAGATGGGGTCGAGCGTAATATAAACAGAGAGAAGGTCTAGTGTAATATAAAGAGAGACAGGAACTCATTTAATATAACCAGAGACAGGGCCCAGTTTAATATAAACAGAGACATGGTCTAGTGTAATATAAACAGAGACAGGGTCTAGTGTAATATAAACAGAGACAGGGTCTAGTGTAATATAAACAGAGACAGGGTCTAGTGTAATATAAACAGAGCCAGGGTCTAGTGTAATATAAACAGGGAGAAGGTCTAGTGTAATATAAACAGAGACAGGGTCTACTGTAATATAAAGAGAGACCGGGCCTAGTTTAATATAAACAGAGAGAGGGCCTAGTTTAATATAAACAGAGGCAGGGTCCAGTGTAATATAAACAGAGACAGGGTATAGTGTTGTGGGAACTCAGGTTCCTATCAAAAGACTGAATTTGGCTCAGATAATTAAATCAATGATCTTTAATGAAAACAAACGAGTTTAAACTGGAAACTGCTAGGACACATCAATAACTGGTCTAATGTCCTTGAGGGATCCACGAGGACTGATCCCCTGATCAGGAGAGTGACGTCATGATGTCATCACGTTCTTCCCGCCGTTGAGGCATGACGTGACTAACGGCATGACGTGATCACGTGCTGTAACGGTACCTGACATTGTACAGTCAAACAGTGTAATTAAAGGTACAGGCACAGAGAGAAAAAACATTGCTGTTAAAGGAAATATGTACAACCGCTCTGAGTCCTTTGGTGGCTCCGCCACATGCACCCGCACCAGAACTGTCTTTAACAGAAATGGTAAGGCGAGGAGGAGGCTTGATGAGCCTGTCAGATTGACTTCGATACCCTGGTAGAGTAAGTTGATGACCGGTGGATGTGATGGCAGACGCTGGTGGCTGAGCAGGCGCGGCGAGCGCAGACGGCTTGTCAGCTGGCTTTGGTAGATCAGGTGCGGCGGCCACGGGTGGTCGGCCACGTTTGGGTGGCTGAGCGACTACGACAGGGTGATCCAGGTCCAGGTGATCCGGTTTCAAGCGGTCCACTGAGATGTGATCCGGTTTCCATCCGACGTCGTCCAATAAGGATTTGTGACCCAGTTCGATGACGCGGAAAGGACCAGTGTAAGGAGGCTTGAGCGGATCCCGGTGAGCATCGTTTTGGATGAATACATACTCCGCAGTCTTCAGTCCCGTTGGTACGTAAGCGGTCTGCATACCGTGATTGGACGTAGGGATCGGGGCAAAGCATCTGGCCGCTTCTTGGTGGCGAACGAGTTGCCGGGAGGCGGACCATGGCTCTGTGGGCGAAGGGAGGAAATGTCTTGGTACCCGGAGCGGCTGGCCATAGACGAGTTCAGCTGAAGACAATTGTAGATCATCTTTGGGCGTCGTACGGAGACCCAACAGGACCCATGGGAGTCTGTCCACCCATCCTGTGCCTTGAAGACTGGCCCGCAGAGAGGCTTTAAGCGACCTGTGGAATTGCTCGCAAAGGCCATTTGCCTGAGGATGATAGGCGGTGGTGCGATGAAGCTTGGTACCGAGCCCCTGAGCCACAGCATTCCAAAGCTCCGAGGAAAACTGTGGCTCAGAGGAGATGTCCGCCGGTACTCCGAAACGGGCGACCCAACAGGAGATGAAAGCTCTAACAACGTCTGCCAACCTGGTGGAAACCAAAGAAATTGCCTCTGGCGACCGAATGGTGCAGTCCACTATGGTAAGGAGAAGAGTATAACCCTGAGAAGGCGGAAGCGGCCCCACGAGGTCCACATGCACGTGGTCGAAATGACACTCCGGAACAGTGAACGCAGCTACTGGAGCCTTGACATGATGCTGAACTTTGGCCATCTGGCAAACGACACAGGTATTAGCCCAGTCACGGACATCGATGTGCATGCCTTTCCAAACGAACATGGCTGACATAAGCCGTTGCGAAACCTTCATCCCTGGGTGCGACAACCCGTGTATGGCATCAAAAACCCTCCTGCACCATGCGACTGGCACTATGGGATGAGGAACTCCCATGGAAAGGTCGCAAAGGAGCGTGGCACCTGCGTCCTGGAACACGACGTCGGTCGCTTGGAAGCTGGAGGGAACAGTTCGATATGATTGGACCTCCGAATCTGAAACCTGATCTTTCACCATGAGGGCGTAGTCAATCCCCAGGTACACCGCGTGGACCATCGCACGGGAGAGGCAATCTGCCACCAGGTTGTCCTTACCAGAGACATGTTGAATGTCCGTAGTAAATTCGGAAATGAACGTCAAGTGACGTTGTTGATGAGCGGACTACGGTTCGGTGGTCTTGGCCATGGCGAACGTAACGGGTTTGTGGTCGACCCGCCGCTTTTGGAATGTTCTGATAGCTGCGCCATTAGCCGCTACGAGGGAAAATCTGAGGTTCCCAGTCTGCGTGTCGAGTTTTGATGCAGGTAGAATGCTACACTGCGCCCCGGTGTGACAAAGGAAACGGCGGCCCGAGAGGGAATCGGTGATATAGAGGAATTTCCCCGTGGAACCGACGGCCATTGCCAGCATGAAAAACCCATTAGATTTGGTCATCCGTCGCCAGGGACACCGCCTGCGCCTTCTTGTTTATTTTTGGCCGTAAAACTGCAGGGGGAATGGCAGCTTTGTGGTTTCGCGCCAAACGGGTGTGGTAGGAGCACCAGCCCGCTGTAGGAGAAGCCGGGACCACGTCTGTGGGGGGTGGGTGCCTCATGGCCGCACAACACTGCCGGGTAACCGTGAAAAACTTATCGGCTTCGGCCGCAAGCTTGGCGCAGTCAGTAATGTCGGAGCTGGCCAGGGCAGCCTGAAACGGTTCAGGCAGTTGGTACAGGAAAAGCTCCCGGAAGATGAAATATTCCGGTTCAGCACCCAAGAGCGTGAGAATTTGGCTCATGAGCTCGGACGGTTTGGAATCCCCGAGGCTGGGCAGCGTGATGAGCTGGCAAGCATGCTCCGACTTTGATAGCCCGAAAACCTGAAGCAACCGTTTCATAATTGCATCATACATGCTGTCAGTAGGAGGACTACCGATGGGGCTGATGATCCTGGATGCAGTTTGCAGTTGCGCTGTCGAGGGCGGAGAACACTTAATAATAACAGAGGACGGCCCGAACCGTGATCTTGGATTCATGTCACGCTACATGTAACCCCACCTGACATAGGGTCATCCAGACTCGAGTCGTCGTTGGCTTGTTCTCTCCACACAGATGCGGCCGGACCTGCTGTGATTTCCAGCAAAAAAAATGTTTTTTGTCTGTTTTTTTGTTTTTCATACAGACCCCAGCATCTGCAACATTTGACCCCTTGTGACCCCACCTAATTGTTCTTTGATGTAATGTTTTGCTGACTGACCTGTTTGGACATCATTTACATCTTTGATTGCTGTGATTATCTCTCTGCCGAGGTGTGTTAAATGACAGTTAGAAACATTACCTGTAAACATCTGACATTATTCTCTGACTATATAAGCTGTGTTTTTATGCATCTCTCCACTTCACCTGACGAAGGAGCAGCGCTCCGAAAGCTTGTGATTTCAAATAATGCTGTTGGACTATAACCTGGTGTTGTGTGATTTCTTACATTTGTCCACCCCAGTCCAACACCGGCATCTCCACACCATAATATATACAGAGACAGGACCTAGTTTAATATAAACAGAGACAGGGTCTAGTGCAATATAAGCAGAGACAGGGCCTAGTTTAATATAAACAGAGACAGGGCCTAATTTAATACAAACAGAGACAGGGCCCGTGTAATATAAACAGAGACGTGGGCGAGTGTAATATAAACAGTGACAGGTCCAGTGTAATATTATCTGAGACAGGGTACAGTGTAATATAAACAGAGACAGGGTCTAGTGTAATATAAACAGAGTCAGGGACTCGTGTAATATAAACAGAGACAGGGTCTGGTATAATATAAACAGCGACAGGGCCTAGTGCAATATAAACAGAGACAGGGTCTGGTGTAATATAAACAGAAGCAGCGTCTAGTGTAAGATAAACAGATATAGGGTCTAGTGTAATATAAACAGAGTCAGGGTCTAGAGTAATATAAACAGAGACAGGGTCTAGTGTAATATAAACAGAAGCAGCGTCTAGTGTAAGATAAACAGATATAGGGTCTAGTGTAATATAAACAGAGTCAGGGTCTAGAGTAACATAAACAGAGACAGGGTCTAGTGTAATATAAACAAAGACAGGGCCTAGTGTAATATAAACAGAGACAGGGTCTAGTGTAATATAAACAGAGACAGGGACTAGTTTAATATAAACAGAGACAGCGTCTAGTGTAATATAAACAGAGACAGGGTGTAGTGTAATATAAACAGAGAGAAGGTCTAGTGTAATATAAACAGAGACAGGGTGTAGTGTAATATAAACAGAGTCAGGGTCTAGAGTAATATAAACA
This sequence comes from Somniosus microcephalus, assembly GCF_052327205.1. Lineage (NCBI taxonomy): Eukaryota > Metazoa > Chordata > Chondrichthyes > Squaliformes > Somniosidae > Somniosus > Somniosus microcephalus. The sequence goes on along the minus strand of NC_140990.1, from coordinate 143,670,690 downwards.
GAGACAGGGTCTAGTGTAATATAAACAGAAGCAGCGTCTAGTGTAAGATAAACAGATATAGGGTCTAGTGTAATATAAACAGAGTCAGGGTCTAGAGTAACATAAACAGAGACAGGGTCTAGTGTAATATAAACAAAGACAGGGCCTAGTGTAATATAAACAGAGACAGGGTCTAGTGTAATATAAACAGAGACAGGGACTAGTTTAATATAAACAGAGACAGCGTCTAGTGTAATATAAACAGAGACAGGGTGTAGTGTAATATAAACAGAGACAGGGCCTAGTTTAATATAAACAGAGACCGGGCCTAGTTTAATATAAACTGAGACAGGGTCCAGTGTAATATAAACAGAGACAGGGTCTAGTGTAATATAAACTGAGAAAGTGTGTAGAGTAACATGAACAGAGACAGGGCCTAGTTTAATATAAACAGAGACAGGGTCCAGTGTAATATAAACTGAGGCAAGGTCTACTGTAATATAAACAGAGACAGGGTCTAGTGTAATATAAACAGAGACAGGGCCTAGTGCAATATAAACTGAGACAGGCGCCAGTGTAATATAAACAGAGACAGGGTCTAGTGTAATTTAAACAGAGACAGGGTCGAGTGTAATATAAACAGAGACAGGGTCTAGTGTAATATAAACAGAGACAGGGTCGAGTGTAATATAAACAGAGAAAGGATCTAGTGTAATATAAACAGAGAGGTTCTAGTGCAATATAAAGAGAGACAGGGTCTAGAGTAATATTAACGTAGACAGTGTCTAGTGTAATATAAACAGAGACAGTGTCTAGTGTAATATAAACAGAGAGAAGGTCTAGTGTAATATAAACAGAGGCAGGGCTTGGCTTAATATAAACAGAGACAGGGCCTAGTCTAATGTAAACAGAGACAGGTTCCAGTGTTATAAAAACTGAGACAGGGTCTAGTGTAATATAAACAGAGACAGGGCCTAGTTTAATATCAACAGAGACAGGGTCTAGTGTAATATAAACAGAGACAGGGCCTAGTTTGATAAAAACAGAGACAGGGCCTAGTTTAATATACACTGAGACAGGGTCCAGTGTAATATAAACTGAGACAGTGTGTAGTGTGCTCTAAACAGAGACAGGGTCTAGTGTAATATAAATAGAGACCGGGCCTAGTTTAATATAAACTGAGACATGGTCTAGTGTAATATATACAGAGACAGGGTCTAGTGTAATATAAACCGAGACAGGGTCTAGTGTAATATAAATAGAGACAGGGTCCAGTTTAATATAAACTGAGACATGGTCTAGTGTAACATATACAGAGACAGGGTCGAGTGTAATATAAACCGAGACAGGGTCTAGTGTAATATAAACAGAGAAAGGGTCTAGTATAATATAAAGAGAGACAGGGTCTAATGTTATATAAATAGAGACAGGGGCCTAGAAATTCAGTATAGCCACGTTTGGGGTGGTAAAGTCAGGCGGGCGCTAAAGTTTGCGCCCGCCGGAAAGTGGAGGCCACTTCGCCGATATTCAGTAGCTTTGGGCAAGGAGCTTGGGCGAGCGCTAAAACTGGCGTTGCACCCCTATCTTTAGGCGCTAAGCCGACGGTGCAGACTCATACCTCCGAGGCCGGGCGCAGCGCAGGTGCGGTCATGTTTTGATTGACAGCAGACACCCTGACGCCGGCCAGCTCTTAAAGGGGGAAGGGTCGACTTGGTCTGCTGCCACGCCCTGGATACTGCAGCCCTCCAGCTAGGCCTAAACACTGCTGCTGGAGAGAAATAGCGCCAGCAACGATGCAGAGGGCCCGTGAGCGAGCGCAGCGCTTCTCTGCCCATGCTTTGAGGGTGCTGCTTAGGGGTTTGGAGAAGAACAGAGATATCTTGTGCCCGGACAGTGGAAAGAAGGCTCCCAAGAGGCTGTACAGGAGAGCCTGGAGGGAAATCGCCCAGAGGGTCACAGCCAACAGCGATGTCCCCAGGACTGGCGACCAATGCCGCAAGAAGTTTAACGACCTCACTCGGATGGTCAGGGTGAGTACCCTTTCCAGTGTCCTCCTCATCCTTGCATGTGCACCTCACATTATGGGCAAAGGGACCTCAAAGGCCTGATGGCCAGCACTCCTCCAGCAGCTATGGCACTGGCATGATCATCAATAGCACTTTCTGCACTTGACACACTGGCCAAGCTATTCGACCATGGGAGGCAGTGCACACAACAACAGGGCACCACACTGGCCAAGCTATTTGACCATGGGAGGCAGTGCACACAACAACAGGGCATCACACTGGCCAAGCTACTCGACCTTGGGAGGCAGTGCACACAACAACAGGGGACCACACTGTACTTTGAGGCCGTCCTTTCTCTTGCAGGCCAAGCTGGCGCAGAATCTGAAGAGCCGGACTGTCACCGGGGGAGGCCGTGTCCAGTTCCAGGAGCTCAGTGAGCTGGAGGAGCGCGTGGCTTGACTCATGCGTGCCCGGGTGATTGGCCCCGTTGCTATTGGAGATGCCGACCCTGTGCTGGGCCCCAATGGTAAGGACATGACCGTTTGGACCTCTCTCGTTCCCCTTCCGCTTCAGACCTACAACCTTTGCCACTGTCCCACCAATGCGCATAATGCCACCACTCATGCCTCCCTCGCTGGCGCCCTGTCCTCACTCTAAAGCTACTCTTCTGCCTTCCTGCTTTCAGCTGGTGAGGAGGAGGTCCCTGAAGCTGCGAGTGTCAGTCCCTCGGAAGAGGAGGACGACGAGGACCAGGAGGAAGGCGGCACATCGGGGGAACCCTCATCCGCACCAGGGGATGGCAATGGAGGGGACACGTCTTGCCTGGAAGAGAGCCAGGGGGAAGTGTTGCAGGGGGGTGTAGCTCCTGTGCCCAGTGGCGTCCAGCCACGCGGGAAGGGTCAGGCAGCACGGCTGCCTTCTCCCCAGAGGGGGCAAGTGTTGAAGGGGGGTGTAGCTCCTGCGCCCAGTGGCGTCCAGCCACGCGGGAAGGGTCGGGCAGCACGGCTGCCTTCTCCCCAGAGGGGGCAAGTGTTGCAGGGGGGTGTAGCTCCTGGGCCCAGTGGCGTCCAGCCACGCGGGAAGCGTCGGGCAGCACGGCTGCCTTCTCCCCAGAGGGGGGAAGTGTTGCAGGGGAGGGCAGTTGCTGGGTCCAGTGGCGTCCAGCCACGCGGGAAGGGTCGGCCAGCTCGGCGGCCTTCTCCCCAGAGGGAGAGTCCGGCCTCCAGTCCGGAGACGGTCCTCGCCCAGGAGGTGCGCCTCCTTGATCAAATGTCCGCGGACTCGGAGCGTCGCCACACCGAGTTCATGGGGGTTGTGGGACAGTTGCCTCAGGCCATTGAGTCCCTGGATCATAGTGTGGCCGATTTCGGGGACTCACAGGCCAGGGGTGTCGAACAACTCGCGGCAGCACAGGACGCGAGTCGAGAGTTCATGAGTGGTGCCGTGCAGACACTGGCTGGTCTGATGCGGGCACAGACCAGGGCAGTACGGGCACTCACTTCTGCCACACTCGCTGTGTCACGGACGCATCGCCAGGGAACCCGCCGCGCTGCTGCAGCACAGCGGTCTGGCCTTCACCAGATTGCTGCGCTTGCTGCAGTGCCAGCCCGGCCGAGTGCCAGTGTCTCTGGCGACCAGCGAGCGCCTGGCATCAGCCAACTTGCCCCCATTGCTGCAGCCGCCACTGCCACTCCCCCAGCAAAGCTGCGACGAGCTGCTGGAGAGACTGATGCTGGCCAGCCACAGCTGCAGCTGTCAGCAGCCGGCCCCTCCAGTGCCAGACCTCGTCTAGGCCGAACCCCAAGGGCATCTTCCGTCACGTATTGTGCCCCTCAGGAGCCTTCCCCCAGCCTTGCAACACACACAGGGCCCAGGTTGAGGTGGAGCAGCAGGTCGGGCAGGGGCCGGAGAAGCCTGCACAAGGACTCGCCCTCTCGGCACACCAAGTAGAGTGTGTTGCCAGATGCTTTTTTTATATGGGGGTGTTTGTGTTCTGTATGGGGGGGCTTATTTTGGTAAGGCCGAAGATGAAGCCAAATGTTTTTTTAGATGGGGGTGTTTGTGTTCTGTATGGGGGGGTTTGTCTTGGTAAGGCCGAGGATGAATGCCAATTGGATGGACAAGTTTTGTTATTCCTCCGCAGGTTGTGGGAGTGAGATATGTTTTTGACTGTTTTTTGGGGGTCTTGTCTGTTTTTGTGTTTCATGTGGGAAGGGCCCTGAGTTTGTTAAATAAAGCTTTTTATTTATTCAGCTTGTCCATGTGTGATGTTTCAAGTGGTTGTTGCGTTAACCGGCTGAGGGCTTGCGGAGCGGCTGCATTCAGGTGCGTTCATTGCCACAAGCCATTCCCTGAGAGGGGGCCTAGAAGTGTCGTTCAATAAGCTGCCGGCGGACGGCCCTTGGACCTTGTGGCTCCCTCCTGGGCTGGTACTCCTCCTCCTCCTCCTCCTCCTCTTCATGGTCCTCCTGCTCGTCCTCCTGAGGTGGTGGTCCAACGTGAGGTGGCAGTGTCTGAGTCCTGCGGATAGCCAGGTTGTGCAGCATGCAGCAAACGACGACGAACTGGGAGACTCTATCCGGCGAATACTGTAGAGATCCGCCGGAATGATCCAGGCAGCGGAACTGTTGCTTGAGGACGCCAATCGTTTGCTCTATGATGTTCCTTGTGGCTTGATGGCTTTCATTGTATGCCTCTTCAGCAGGGGCCCTGGGCGCGCGGAGCGGGGTCATGAGCCATGTACACAAAGGGTAGCCCTTGTCCCCGATAAGCCATCCCCTTGGGGGAGGCTGTGCCTGGAACATGTCAGCCACAGTAGTCTGGCGCAGGATAAATGCATCGTGGCTGCTTCCTGGAAAGCGGGCATTGACAGCTAGGATGCACTGCCTGTGGTCACACACCAGCTGTACGTTAAGGGAATGGTAGCCCTTCCGGTTGCGGTAATCCTCGGCATTGTTGATAGGTGCCCGCATAGCCACATGCGTGCAGTCAATGGCGCCCTGCACCATGGGGAAGTCGGCGATCCTGGCAAATCCGACTGCACGCTGCTCCTGCCTCTCCAGGGTCATGGGGAAGGAGATGAATTGATGTCTCCTTGCGAAAAGGGCATCGGTGACCTGCCGGATGCAGCGATGCACGGCAAACTGGGAGATGTTCGCTATGTCCCCAGCAGCGGCTTGGAAGGAGCCGCTTGCATAAAAGTTCAGAGCCACCGTGACCTTCACTTCCACCGACAGAGACGTCCTGCACATCAACTGTGGACGCAGATCTCTGTGAAGCAGCTGGCAGATCTCTGCAACCACCTCCCTTCTGAAGCGCAGCCTCTTAACACAATGTGCGGCAGTCATGGTGAGATAGGACACCTGCTGCCGGTATTCCCTGAGTGGGTAAGGCCTACTTTGCCGACGCCTGATGGCCCCTCTGCGTCTAGGCATGGCTGCCCCTCTCACACAGCGTCTGCAAGCCCTTCGCACACAATGCTGGAACTGAGGGTTGGAACCCCATGCAGCCCCCATAATATACTTGCAAACAGTGAAATCACAATGAGTCAAATTTCCAAGCTCTGGGCAGAAGCCAAAAATACCTCTCCTATGTTGTCCCAAATCAGTAAGGTCTGTTCCTTGGTCTCTGTCCAGAAATCCAAAGCACTAAAGTCATTGCAGCAAAATGGCTGGCCTTTATAGTCCAGTCTGAGTGCCCTTTAATTAGCGCTCCCCGAGGCCCGCAGGGCCTCTGCTGCGTTCCACTTCACAGTTCTTAACAACGCCACGCCCACATTGGGCGTGCGCCACTGAAGTTCCGGTTTGGGGCGCACAAACAGCGTTGCACGACGAAATGACGTCATAAGCTGCGCGCGCAGCTGAGCGGGCGCAAACACTTTGCGCCGGCGCTAAATGTCAACTGAAGTTGGGCGTAGGCGCAGATCGGCCTGCGCCCGGGCGCTAAATGCCTAGCGCTTGAAATCTACCCCTCTTATGGCACTAACGGCTGGCGAACGCAACTGAATTTCTAGGCCAGGGTCTGGTGTAATATAAACAGAGACAGGGTCTAGTGTAATATAAAGAGAGCCAGGCCTAGAAATTGAGTATAGCCCCGCTTGAGGCATTAGAACTGGCGGAGCGCTAAGTTTATAGCCAGACGAAAGTTATCGCTGCCTGGTGAGATATTGGGTTGCATCGCCCCCAAAGGGGATTGAGGCTCTAATTCAGCCATTGCACGGTGCTCTTAAGGTGCAAAAGTTCAGGCGCTACTCAATATCGACGCAGACGGGTGCAGCGCAGGTGATCTCAATTACGGGAAACCACGAGACTTCCAGGCGCCGGCCGGCTCTTACAGGGGTGGGTCAGTCAGCCTGAGCTTCAACTCCCAACGCCCTGTAGGCCTCAGAATCAGCGCTCGCACTTGTCTGGTGTTACAAACTTGTTCAGCATGGAGAAGGTTAGACAGAGAGCAGAGCGCTTCAGCACTGAGGCTCTGGACCACTTGGTGGCTGCAGTTGAAAGCCGTCGAGATGTCCTGTATCTGGATAATGGCAAGAGGCCGAATCAGAAGGCTTACCGATGATCTTGGAGAGAGGTTGCTGTGAGGGTCAACTCCAGCAGCATGGCGACCAGGACCCCTGTTCAGTGCAGGAAGAAATTCAACGACCTCACACGGATCGTTAGGGTGAGTGATGGTTTAGCAAACTTCTGATTCCCTCGATCTGCAGCTGACTTCGGGCACCCTGCTGCAATGATGCCCCAATGGCCATCTGTCACCATGCACCCATGGACCTTTCTGGGCACACACATGGACAGATGTCTCAAGGCCTCATGTAAAGGCTCTTGCACCATGGGGGGCATGCGATGATGTCTCAAGGCCTCATGTAAGGGCTCTTGCACCATGGGGGGCATGCAATGATCTCTCAAGGCCTCATGTCATGGCTCTTGCACCATGGGGAGCATGCGATGATCTCTCAAGGCATCATGTAAGGGCTCTTGCACCATGGGGGGCATGAGATTATCTCTCAAGGCATCATGTTACAGAACTTCCCCTTCTTTCCCCTGCAGTCGAAGCTGGCGATGATCCGAAAGCAGCAGCGTCGAACCGTTGGCGGACCTCCACAAGTGGTTACTCTCACGGATCTGGAGGAGAGAGTGCAGCAGATACTTGGAGGACGTCTGTCTGGTCCTGTGACCACTGCATCTGCCGACCCCATTACCGACAGCGAGGGTAAGACTCTCACCTTTTTCACCTGTTGCCTTCCACTTGGTCCCCCCGCCAGCATGCATCCTCAGTGTGCAGCCATGTCAGAGCCTTGCCGCAATCTGGCATGCCTTTCAGCAAAGCTGTCCTTTTGCTAAAGCCACTCTTCCACCTCCCACTTTCAGATGAAGCAGCACCAACTCGGGCTCAACGCGCTGAAGCTGCCAGTGCCAGTGCCACCGGAGGCGAGGACCAGGAGGAATCCGGACCAGCCATTCCAGAATCCGGGGAGCTGACACATCTACAGACTGTGGATAGTAGTCCCCTGGAGGGGAGGGGGGGTGCTCTGAGGATGAACCAGTTGCCAGACCAAGCGGCATGCAGCAACGCACGGGGGATAGGCAAGTTCGGCCACTGTCTCCCCGGAGGGCAAGGCAGGTCGTGATGACTGCTGCACAGAGTGCAGATGAGGTGCGTCGCCTGGCTGAGATGAGCAAACAGGCCCGGGTCAGACACACGGAGCTGATGGCTGCAGTCGAGAAGATGCCTGAGTCAATAGATTCATTGGCTAAGAGTATGTAAGTCTTCGGGGCAACAATGGAGAGGACTCTCCGGGGCTTTGGGGCAACAATGGACAGGACTCTCCAGGTGTTCGGGGCAACAATGGACAGGTCTATTCAGGGCTTCGGGGCAACAATGGACAGGACTATCCAGGGCTTCGGCCCAACAATGGAGAGGACTGTCCACGGCTTTGAGTCGGCTATGGAAAGGACTGTTCAGGGCTTTGGACAATCCCTGGAAAGGTCTGTGCAGGGCTTGTCCGAGGCAGTGGAGCGGTCCGCACCTGCCTTTGCCGAAGCAATGGGAAGAACTGTCCAGGCCTTCTCCGAAGCACTGGCACCTGGCACACAGGTCCTCACTGTTGCCACGCAGTCACTTGCTGGGCTCCTCCACAGCCAGATTGACGCAACGCGATCTCTCACTGTAGCCACCCTCTGTGCATCAGTTAGGATCACCCCGGGCCCTTCCAGTCCCATACAAGGCCAGGAATCAGTGGAGCATGCGATTGTGGCGGATGAGCCGAGCCGCTCCCCTCAGATAGCCAGTGTGTCGTCCGACCATGGTGCAGGTGTCCTCTCTCGGCAGGAGACCATTGCATATGCCAGCGCTGGGATGCCTGCATTGCAGCTGCCACCACCTGCAGGCCACACTGCTTCCAGCCATGGTCACATCAAGCATCCTGCGTCTGCACGCTCCAAGCCCAGACGTCGGCCAGGCCATCCCTCAGGGGCTTCTGCGCTTCCAGACAGTCAGCAGGCGTCCCCCAGCCTCGAGGCTGCCACTGGGGTCCAATTACGTAGGAGCAGCAGGGAGGGGAGGGGCCGGGCGTGAAAGAGAAGTCGTTCTCCCTCAAGGGGCCAGTTGTAGAGGGAGGTGCTGAGACATTTGTTTGTCCAAATTCAAGGACACCCTCACCTGTTGTTATATTTGCAGAAGGCTTGTTGAGTTATGCGGCTTTGCCGAACAGTTCACAGTTATTTTGAAAGTTATGGTTTCTGTTGACATTACGTTGTTTAGCTGTAATGAAAGACTTTTGTGCCAATAAACAGAAGTTTCAATGTGGCATGGTGCATGTGACTAGTTTCAGTGATGCTGGCCCTCAAACATCCAAAGTGCGCATGCGTTAAGACTCTTAGCATTCCGCCACAGGGGTCTCGACACGAGTCCAGATGAGCCTCTGACGTATGGCCCTTCCACTTTCAGCAGCCCTTCCATCTTCCTCCTCCTCCTCCTCCTCCTCCGCCTCCTCCTCCTCCGCCTGCTCTTCCTCCTCCTCCTCCTCCTCCTCCTCCTTCTCCATCTGCTCTTCCTCCTCCTCCTCCTCCTCCTCCTCCTCATACTCCTCCTCCGCCGCCTGCTCTGCTGGCCGTTGAGGGACAGCTGGAATTGGCTGTGTGCGTCGATTCGCCAAGTTGTGGAGCATGCAGCAGACGACGACGATGTGTCCCCCTTGCTGCGGCGAGTACTGCAGGGATCCCCCCGAATCCTCCAGACATTGGAAACGCTTTTTGACAACACCAATAGTGTGCTGTTTACTGTGCCTGGTCGCCTGATGGCCGCTGCTGATCAGCTCTTCTGCTGAGGGGTCGGCCACACGGAGTGTTGTCATCAACCATGGCCAGAGAGGATAGCCCTTGTCCCCAGTAAGCCAGCCTCGTCTTCGAGGCAACCCCTCAAAAAGGTCAGAAACTGAGGTCAACCGCAGGATAAATGCATCGTGGCTGCATCTGGGAAATGCGCGGTGACTGCCATGAAGATTTGCCGGTGGTCACAGACCAGCTGCATGTAGAGGGAGTGAACCCCTTGCGGTTGCGGAAGTCCTAAGGATGATGGCATGGCGCCCTCAAAGCCACGTGTGTGCTGTCACTCGCCCCCTGCACCATGGGGAAGTCCGCAATAGAAGCAACACCCTGCGCGTCCTCCGCCTGCTTGTGCAGGGTCCGAGGGAAGGTAATGAATTGAAGCCTTCGCCTATAAAGGGCATCTGTAACTTGCAGGATGCAACAGTGGACTGCAACCTGAGCGACAGTCGCAATGTCCCCAATGGCTGACTGAAAGGATCCGTTGGCATAAAAATGCCATCACGGACAGAGAGGTTCTGCAGCGTTCACGCGGCTGCAGATCCTGACCAAGCAGGTGGCACAGATCAGTAACAATGTCCCTCCAGAATCGGAGCCTTCCCAAACACTGCTCCTCCGACATGTCAAGGCTTGTCACCTGCTGCCTAAAGACCCTCGCAGCTTCCCGTCGGATTGGCCGACCTCCATTACCCCTCCTCCTTCTGGCCAATCCCGGCCCTCTCTCCCGCCGTCTCTCTGCCCCTTCACAGTGTTGGGCGATGAGGCCGTCGCCCTCCAAACAAGCTCTCATTCCGATGCCAGTTTGTCAAAAGCCTTTTAGGTGCAGTGCTGCAAGTGCTTCGGACAGGTTTGAAGGTCCCAACTACTGTAAAGCTAAATTCCCAGAACTCCGCTCCACACTAGCTCGCCAACTCTCTCCAGCAACGATCGCAATGAGCAGGCCAAGAAGCAGAAGATTCTGCACTACAGCTGTCCCCTTTAAATAGCACCCCCCTACTCCGAGAAGCGCCTGTTAGCCCTCCCTCGAACTGTCACTAATAGCGCAGGGCGCTAAGGCTCAGGGCACCACCCAAAATGCGCTCAGGCGCTCCTAAAAGGCATTGCACACTGAAACGACATCATGATCTGCTTATGCTCGCGGGCGCGCGCAAACACTTACTGCAGGCGCAAAATGTATAGGCAATATCTGAGTTGTCGCTATCTTCATAGCGAATGCCCCAACATAGGGTATCGCCCCAATTCTAGGTCTCTTTAGGTGCTCAGCGCCAGCATTATCAACCGAATTTCTAGGCCACAGTGTCTCGTGTAATATAAACAAAGACAGGGTCTAGTGTAATATAAACAGAGACAGGGTCTAGTGTAATATAAACAGAGACGGGGTCTAGTGTAATATAAACAGAGACAGGGTCGAGTGCAATATAAAGAGAGTCAGTGTCTAGTTTAATATAAACAAAGACATGGTCTAGTGTAATAAAAACAGAGACAGGGTCTAGTGTAATATAAACTGAGACAGGGTCTCGTGCAATATAAACAGCGAGAAGGTCTAGTGTAATATAAACAGAGACAGGGTCTATCTTAATATAAACAGACACAGGGCCTAGTTGAATAAAAACAGAGGCAGGTTCCAGTGTAATATAAACTGAGACAGGGTCTAGTGTAATAAAACAGAGACAGCAACTAGTGTAATATAAACAGAGACAGGGTCTAATGTAATATAAACAGAGACAGGGTCTAGTGTAATATAAACAAAGACAGGGCCTAGTTTAATATAAACAGAGAGAGGGCCTAGTTTAATATAAATGGGACAGGGTCCAGTGTAATATTAAAGCGATAGGGCCTAGTGCAATATAAAAACAGACAGGGTCTAGTGTACTCTTTTGGTTCAGGGTCTAGTGTAATATAAACAGAGACAGGGTCTATTGCAATATAAACAGAGAGAAGGTCTAGTGTAATATAAACAGAGACAGGGCCTAGTTTAACATAAACAGAGACAGGGTGTAGAGTAATATAAACAGAGAGAGGGACTAGTTTAATATAAACAGAGACAGGATCTAGTGTAAAATAAACAGAGACAGGGTGTAGAGTAATATAAACAGAGTGAGGGCCAAGATTAATATAAACAGAGACAGGGTCCAGTGTAATATTAACAGCGATAGGGCCGAGTGTAATATAAACAGAGACAGGGTCTAGTGTTACATAAACAGAGACATGGTCTAGTGTAATCTAAACAGAGACAGGGCCCAGTGTAATATAAACAGAGACATGGTCTACTGTAATATAAACAGAGACAGGGTCTAGTGTAATATAAACAGTGTCAGGGACTAGTGTAATATAAACAGAGATAGGGCTGAGTATAATATAAACTGAGACAGGGTCCAGTGTAATATAAACTGAGACAGGGCCCAGTGTAATATAAACTGAGACAGGGTCTAGCGTAATATAAACAAAGACAGGGTCTAGTGTAATATAAACAAAGCCAGGGTCTAGTGTAATATAAACGGAGAGAAGGTCTAGTGTAATATAAACAGAGACAGGGTCTAGTGTAATATAAACAGAGACAGGGTCTGGTGCAATATAAACAGCGAGAAGGTCTAGTGTAATATAAACAGAGACAGGGCCTAGCTTAATAAAAACAGACACAGGGCCTAGTTAAATATAAACAGAGGCAGGTTCCAGTGTAATATAAACTGAGACAGGGTCTAGAGTAATATAAACAGAGACAGCAACTAGTGTAATATAAACAGAGACAGGGTCTAGTGTAATATAAACAAAGACAGGGCCTAGTTTAATATAAACAGCGAGAGGGCCTAGTTTAATATAAACAGGGACAGGGTCCAGTGTAATATTAAAGCGATAGGGCCCAGTGCAATATAAAAAGAGACAGGGTCTAGTGTACTCTTTTGGTTCAGGGTCTAGTGTAATATAAACAGAGACAGTGTCTAGTGTGATATAAACAGAGACAGGGCCTAGTTTAACATAAACAGAGACAGGGCCTAGTTTATTATAAACAGAGACAGGGCCGAGTTTAACATAAACAGAGACAGGGCCTAGTTTAATATAAACAGAGACATGGTCTAGTGTAATATAAACAGAGACAGGGTGTAGAGTAAAATAAACAGAGAGAGGGCCTAGTTTAATATAAACAGAGACAGGGTCTAGTGTAAAATAAACAGAGACAGGGTGTAGAGTAATATAAACATAGTGAGGGCCTAGATTAATATAAACAGAGACAGGGTCCAGTGTAATATTAACAGCGATAGGGCCTAGTGTAATATAAACAGAGACAGGGTCTAGTGTAACATAAACAGAGACATGGTCTAGTGTAATGTAAACAGAGAGAGGGCCCAGTGTAATATAAACAGAGACATGGTCTAGTGTAATATAAACTGAGACATGGTGTAGAGTAATATAAACATAGTGAGGGCCTAGATTAATATAAACAGAGACAGGGTCCAGTTTAATATTAACAGTGATAGGGCCTAGTGTAATATAAACAGAGACAGGGTCTAGTGTAACATAAACAGAGACATGGTCTAGTGTAATGTAAACAGAGACAGGGCCCAGTGTAATATAAACAGAGACATGGTCTAGTGTAATATAAACTGAGACATGGTCTACTGTAATATATACAGAGACAGGGTCTAGTGTAATATAAACAGCATCAGGGCCTAGTGTAACATAAACAGAGATAGGGCTGAGTATTATATAAACAGAGACAGGGTCTAGTGTAATATAAACTGAGACAGGGCCCAGTGTAATATAAACTGAGACAGGGTCTAGCGTAATATAAACAAAGACAGGGTCTAGTGTAAGATAAACAGAGCCAGGGTCTAGTGTAATATAAACGGAGACAGCATCTAGTGTAATATAAACAGAGACAGGGCCTAGTTTAATATAAACAGAGACAGGGCCTAGTGTAATATAAACAGAGACAGCACCTAGTGTAATATACAGAGAGGCAGGGTCTTGTGTAATATTAACAGAGACAGGGCCTCGTGCAATATAAACAGAGTCAGGGTCGAGTGTAATATAAACAGAGACAGGGCCTAGTTTAATATAAACTGAGACAGGATGCAGAGTAATATGAACAGAGACAGGGTGTAGTTTAATATAAACAAAGACACGGTCTAGTGTAATATAAACAGAGACAGGGTCTAGTGTAATTTAAACAGAGACAGGGTCTAGTGCAATATAAACAGCGAGAAGGTCTAGTGTAATATAAACAGAGACAGGGCCTAGCTTAATAAAAACAGACACAGGGCCTAGTTCAATATAAACAGAGGCAGGTTCCAGTGTAATATAAACTGAGACAGGGTCTAGTGTAATATAAACAGAGACAGCAACTAGTGTAATTTAAACAGAGACAGGGTCGAGTGTAATATAAACAGAGACAGGGTCTAGTGTAATATAAACAAAGACAGGGCCTAGTTTAATATAAACAGCGAGAGGGCCTAGTTTAATATAAACAGGGACAGGGTCCAGTGCAATATTAAAGCGATAGGGCCTCGTGCAATAAAAAAAGAGACAGGATCTGGTGTACTCTTTTGGTTCAGGGTCTAGTGTAATATAAACAGAGACAGCAACTAGTGTAATATAAACAGAGACAGGGTCTAGTGTAATATAAACAGAGACAGCAACTAGTGTAATATAAACAGAGACAGGGTCTAGTGTAATATAAACAGAGACAGTGTCTAGTGTGAGATAAACAGAGACAGGGTCTAGTGTAATATAAACAGAGACAGGGCCTAGTTTAATATAAACAGAGACAGTGTCTAGTGTAATATAAACAGAGACAGGGTCTAGTGTAAAATAAACAGAGACAGGGTGTAGAGTAATATAAACAGAGTGAGGGCCTAGATTAATATAAACAGAGACAGGGTCCAGTGTAATATTAACAGCGATAGGGCCTAGTGTAATATAAACAGAGACCGGGTCTAGCGTAACATAAACAGAGACATGGTCTAGTGTAATGTAAACAGAGACAGGGCCCAGTGTAATATAAATAGAAGCATGGTCTAGTGTAATATAAACTGAGACATGGTCTACTGTAATATAAACAGAGACAGGGTCTAGTTTAATATAAACAGCATCAGGGACTAGTGTAACATAAACAGAGATAGGGCTGAGTATAATATAAACAGAGACAGGGTCTAGTGTAATATAAACTGAGACAGGGCCCAGTGTAATATAAACTGAGACAGGGTCTAGCGTAATATAAACAAAGACAGGGTCTAGTGTAATATAAACAGAGCCAGGGTCTAGTGTAATATAAACGGAGACAGCATCTCGTGTAATATAAACAGAGACAGGGTCTAGTGTAATATAAACGGAGAGAAGGTCTAGTGTAATATAAACAGAGACAGGGCCTAGTTTAATATAAACAGAGACAGGGCCTAGTGTAATATAAACAGAGACAGCACCTAGTGTATTATACAGAGAGGCAGGGTCTATTGTAATATTAACAGAGACAGGGCCTCGTGCAATATAAACAGAGACAGGGTCTAGTGTGATACATACAGAGAGAAGGTCTAGTGTAATATAAACAGAGACAGGGCCTAGTTTAATATATACTGAGACAGGATGCAGAGTAATATGAACAGAGACAAGGTCTAGTGTAAAATTAACAGAGAAAGGGTCTAGTGTAATATAAACAGAGACAGCGTCTAGCGTAATATTAACAGAGAGAGGGCCTAGTTTAATATAAACTGTTATGACCGTGTATCTTAATGTTGTGTCATTCAATAATCAGACAACAGACTGCAGGGAACGATTCAACAGTTGTTTACTGAATGAGGGTTACTCTGGAACTAAATGTACAGATCACTGCTCAGGGTTTATAAACAGGTGTGGTCACTGCTGGTACTACAGTATACAGGAGCTGTAAAAAGTAGTTCTCTACCTTAAGGTATATATACATTACATACATTACAATTCCTCCCCTTTTAGTTTAACAGTACCATAATACTCATTTAACAATTAACATTTTTAATATACAATGTTATATGAAAATAGTCCATTCATATATTCAGTCTCTGGGGTGGCTTCCTGATTCTTTCTGGATTAGGGCTTTCCCGAGGGTCTCACTCTTGGTGCGGAGGCGATTCTACCACCCTGTCATCAGTTGATTCATCCGCTTCCAAAGCTATTGTTTCTGAGGTAGATGCGACCTGCACATCGGGTTCCTCACCAGGTTCGTATGGCCGAGACATGGGGTTGACTCGTTACTGTGACTCTAGGATCTGGTCAGCATGGCGTCTCACAATGTTCTCCCCAACATCCACTGTGTACATTAGTGGCCCCTGCCGTGTGCATATCGTTCCTGGTTGCCATTTCTCTGTTCAGTAGTCGCGGGCCAAGACTGGTTGCCCTACATTGAAGCTCCTTGTCGGCTTTTCATTGATGTGCTGGAATTGGTTACTCTCAACATCTCTTCGTACATTTGGTCTGAGCAAATCCAGATGAGATCTCAACCTTCGGGTAAAGAACATCATGGCCGGGGCCTGGTTGGTGACTGCATGTGTCGCATTTCTGTAGGCTAACAGGAAATTGTCCACCTTATGCTGCAGTGGAATGTCGTCATCGCACATGGCCTTTACTGCTTTTTTAAAGGTTTGTACGAACCTCTCAGCCAATCCATTTGTGGCTGGATGATACGGAGCGGCTGTGTAATGCCTTACCCCATTCCTTTTCATAAATCTTCGAAACTCTTCGGACACAAACTGTGATCCGTTATCAGAGAAAATTTGCTCTGACAAGCCGTTCCTGGCAAAAATGGTCCGTAGTACTGCAATAGTTTTCTCCATGGTGGTGGAGGACATTTTGATCACCTCAGGCCATTTCGAGTGCGCATCCACGGCTATTAAAAACATTGAGTCCATGAATGGACCAACAAAATCAATATGCACCCGTTGCCATGGAGATGCGGGCCACTCCCATGGGTGTAGAGGGGCATGCGGTGGTGAATTTTGGACCTTCTGGCATCCTGAGCAGCTCCTTGTCAGGTCCTTGATTTGCTGATCGATCCCCGGCCACCACACATAAGCCCTAGCAAGGCTTTTCATTTTCACCCCTCCCAGATGACCTTCGTGAAGCTCATTGAGCACTCTCTCCCTTAACTTGGGTGGAATTACCACTCGGGATCCACACATCAAGGTCCCCTGGCATACTGACAGCTGTTCTCTTCTGGATAAGAATGCTGGCAACAGTGAGTCGCCATGTGCTGGCCATCCCTTCACCGTCAAATCATATACCCGAGATAGTGTCGGGTCATTTCGGGTCTCCTTCTCTATACCAGCGTTAGTTACTGGCAAGCATTCAATTATAGTCGAATGCAATATTTCGACAGGATCCACTGCTGGTGCTTCCTCCGCAGTAGGCAGTGGCAGGCGTGATAGCCCATCAGCGTTTCCATGCTGTTTCGTGCCCTTACACTCGATTTCATATTGGTGCGCCCCTAGAAAAAGGGAGCACCTTTATAGCCGTTGCGCAGTCATCACCGGAACGCCCTTCTTTGGATTAAAGATGGAGACAAGTGGTTGGTGGTCAGTCAGCAAGGTGAACTTCTGCCCGTGCAGATAGTGATTGAACTTTTTCACTCCCCACTCTAGGCTGAGGGCCTCCCTGTCAATCTGGGCATAGTTACGCTCGGCTGAGGTTAGTGACCGAGACGCAAAGGCTATGGCCTCTCCGAGCCGTCCGGGAATTTGTGCGACAGCACCGCTCCAATGCCATAGCGTGATGCATCACATGCCAAACGAATTGGTAGTGCTGGGTTGAAATGAGCCAACATCTCTTTTGATGTGATTAATGCTTTGCTCTTATGGAAAGCTCATTTACATTCATCACTCCACTTCCATCGTACCCCCGTTTGCAGTAGCGTGTTCAGTGGGTGTAGTATGGCAAACAAATTCGGCAAGAACTTATGGTAGTAGCACACCAGCCCGAGGAACGACCTCAGTTGTGACACATTTTCCGGTGCTGGAGCCTTGACTACTGCCTCAATCTTTTCAGGGGACTTATGGAACCCCTCTTTATCAATAACGTGGCCACAATATGAGATCTGCTTCTGGAAAAACTCGCATTTGTGGCGATTAGCTTGGAGCCCATATTCGTTCAATCTAGTGAGCAACTGCTCCAGGTTGGCTAGGTGATCACTGTCATTTTCGCCCGTGACCAGGATGTCGTCCAAATAACACTGGGTCCCTGGAATCCCATGCAGGACTTGTTCCATTGCCCTTTGCCAAATAGCCGGAGCTGATGCTACCCCAAACACCAGCCGGTTGTATTGGTAGAGACCTTTATGAGTGTTGATCCTGAGGTACTGTTTCGAGGCTTCTTCTACCTCCATTTGCAGGTACGCCTGCACCAGAACAATTTTAGTGAAGAGTTTCCCTCCAGATAGTGAGGCAAAAATATCTTCAATCCGTGGAAGTGACAGGGTCCAGTGTAATATTAACAGCGATAGGGCCTAGTGCAATATAAACTGAGACAGGGTCTAGTGTAATATAAACAGAGAAAGGGTCTAGTGTAACATAAACAAAGGCATGGTCTAGTGTGATATAAACAGAGACAGGGTCCAGTGTAACATAAACAGCGTCAGGGACAATTGTAATATAAACAGAGATAGGGCTGAGTATAATATAAACAGAGACAGGGCCTAGTTTAATACAAACATGGAGAGGGCCTAGTTTAATATAAACAGTGACAGGGTCAAGTGTAATATAAAAAGAGAAAGGGTCCAGTGTAATATAATCAGAGACACGGTCTAGTGTAATATAACCAGAGACAGGGTTGAGTGTAATATAAACAGAGACAGAGCCTAGTTTAATATAAACAGAGAGAGGGCCCAGTTTAATATAAACAGAGACAGGGTCCAGTGCAATATAAACAGAGACATGGTCTCGTGTAATATAAACTGAGACAGGGTCTCGTGTAATATAAACAGGGCAGCCTCTAGTGTAATATAAACAGAGACAGGGTTCAGTGTAATATAAACAGAGACGGAGTCTAGTTTAACAAAAACAGAGACAGGGTCTAGTGTAGCATAAACAGAGGCAGAGTCTAGTTTAATATAAACAGAGACAGGGTCTAGTGTAATATTATCAGAGACAGGGTCTAGTGTAATATAAACAGAGACAGGGCCTAGTGTAATATAAACAGAGACAGGGTCTAGTGTAATATAAACAGCGACAGGGTCTAGTGTAATAAAAACAGAGACAGGTTCTAGTGTAATATAAACAGAGACAGGGTCTAGTGTAATATAAACAGAGACAGGGTCTAGTGTAATATAAACAGAGACAGGGTCTAGTGTAATATAAACAGAGACAGGGTCAAGTGTAATATAAACTGAGACAGGGTCTAGAGTAATATAAACAGAGACAGGATCTAGTGTAATATAAACTGAGACAGGGTCTAGTGTAATATAAACAGAGACAGGGTCTAGTGTAATATAAACAGAGACAGGGTCCAGTGAAATATAAACTGAGACAGGGTCGAGTGTAATATAAACAGAGACAGGGTCTAGAGTGATCTCAACAGAGATAGGGTCAAGTGTAATATAAACAGAGACAGGATCTAGTGTAATATAAACAGAGACAGGGCCTAGTGAAATATAAACAGAGACGGAGTCTAGTGTAATATAAACAGAGACAGGATCTAGTGTAATATAAACAGAGACAGGGTCTAGTGTAATATAAACAGAGAGAGGGTCTAGTGTAATATACACCGAGGCAGGGCCTCATTTAATATAAACAAAGAAAGGGTCTAGTTTAATATAAAGAGGGACAGGGCCTAGTGTAACATAAATAGAGACAGGGTCAAGTGGAATATAAACTGAGACAGGGTGTAGTGTAATATTAACAGAGACAAGGTCTAGTGTAATATTAACAGAGACAGGGTCTAGTGTAATATTAGCAGAGACAGGGTCTAGAGTAATACGAACAGAGACAGGATCTAGTGTAATATAAACAGAGACAGGGTCTAGTGTAATACAAACAGAGTCAGTGACAAGTGTAATATAAAAAAGATACGGCCGAGTATAATATAAACAGAGACAGGATCTATGCACTATAAACAGAGACACTGTCTAGTGTAATATAAACAGAGACAGAGTCCAGGAAATATAAACTGAGACAGAGCCCAGTGTAAAACAAACTGAGAAAGGTCTAGTATAATATAAAAAGAGACAGGGTCCAGTGTAATATAAACAGAGACAGGGTCTAGTGTAATATAAGCAGAGACAAGGTCTAGTATAATATAAACAGACGCAGGGCCGAGTATAATATAAACAGAGACAGCGTCCAGTGTAATATAAACTGAGACATTGTCTAGTGTAATATAAACACAGACAGGGTCTCGTGAAATATAAACAGAGACAGGGCCTAGTTTAACATAAACAGAGACAGGGTCTAGTGTAAAATAAAGAGAGAAAGGGTGTAGAGTAATATAAACAGAGAGAGGGCCTAGTTTAATATAAACAGAGACAGGGTCCAGTGTAATATTAACAGCGATAGGGCCTAGTTACCATATAACTGAGACAGGGTCTAATGTAATATAAAAAGGAACAGGGTCTAGTGTAACATAAACAGAGACATGGCCTAGTGTAATATAAACAGAGGCAGGGCCCAGTATAATATAAACTGAGACATGGTCCAGTGTAATAGAAACTGAGGCATGGTGTAGTGTAATATAAACAGAGACAGGGTCTAGTGTAATATAAACAGCGTCAGGGATTAGTGTCATATAAACAGAGATAGGGCTGAGTATAATATAAATAGAGACAGGGTCCAGTGTAATATAAACTGTGACAGGGCCCAGTGTAATATAAACTGAAACAGGGTCTAGAGTAATATAAACAGAGACAGGGTCTAGTGTAATATAAACAGAGCCAGGGTCAAGTGTAATATAAAGAGAGACAGGGTCTAGTGTAATATAAACGGAGAGAAGGTCTAGTGTAATATAAACAGAGACAGGGCCTAGTTTAATATAAACAGAGACAGGGTCCAGTGTAATATTAACTGAGACAGGGTCTAGTGTAGTATAAATTGAGACAGGGTCCAGTGTAATATTAACAGCGATAGGGCGTAGTGCAATATACACTGAGACAGGGTCTAGTGTAAAATGAACAGAGACAGGGTCGAGTGTAATATAAACTGAGACAGGGTCTAGTATAATATAAACAGAGACAGGGTCTAGTGCAATATAGACAGAGAGAAGGACTAGTGTAATATAAACAGAGACAGGGCCTAGTTTAAAATAAACAGTGACAGGGCCTAGTTTAATATAAACAGAGACAGGGTCCAGTGCAATATAAACAGAGACAGGGTCTAGTGTAATATTAACAGAGACAGGGTCCAGTGTAATATAAACTGAGATGGGGTATAGTGTAATATAAACAGAGACAGGGTCCAGTGTAATATAAACTGAGACAGGGTCCAGTGTAATATAAACAGAAACAGGGTCTAGTATAATATAAAAAGAGAAAGGGTCTAGTGTAATATAATCAGAGACACGGTCCAGTGTAATATAAACAGAGACAGGGTTGAGTGTAATATAAACAGAGACAGAGCCTAGTGTAATATAAAGAGAACAGCGTCTACTGTAATATAACAGAGACAGGGTCTAGTGTAATATAAACAGAGAGAGGGCCTAGTTTAATATAAAAAGAGACAGGGCCTAGTTGAATATAAACAGAGACAGGGCCTAGTTTAATACAGACATGGAGAGGGCCTAGTTTAATATAAACAGTGACAGGGTCTAGTGTAATATAAAAAGAGAAAGGGTCTAGTGTAATATAATCAGAGACACGGTCTAGTGTAATATAACCAGAGACAGGGTTGAGTGTAATATAAACAGAGACAGAGCCTAGTTTAATATAAACAGAGAGAGAGCCCAGTTTAATATAAACAGAGACAGGGTCCAGTGTAATATAAACAGAGACATGGTCTCGTGTAATATAAACTGAGACAGGGTCTCGTGTAATATAAACAGGGCAGCCTCTAGTGTAATATAAACAGAGACAGGGTACAGTGTAATATAAACAGAGATGGAGTCTAGTTTAACAAAAACAGAGACAGGGTCTAGTGTAGCATAAACAGAGACAGAGTCCAGTTTAATATAAACAGAGACAGGGTCTAGTGTAATATTATCAGAGACAGGGTCTAGTGTAATATAAACAGAGACAGGGCCTAGTGTAATATAAACAGAGTCAGGGTCTAGTGTAATATAAACAGCGACAGGGTCTAGTGTAATAAAAACAGAGACAGGTTCTAGTGTAATATAAACAGAGACAGGGGCTAGTGTAATATAATCAGTGACAGGGTCTAGTGTAATATAAACAGAGACAGGGTCTAGTGTATTATAAGCAGAGCCAGGGTCAAGTGTAATATAAACAGAGACAGGGTCGTGTGTAATTTCAACTGAGATACGGTCTAGTGTAATATAAACAGAGACAGGGCCTCGTGTAATATAAATAGAACAGCTTATCGTGTAACATAAACAGGGCAAGGGCCTAGTTTAATATAAACAGAGAGAGGGCCTAGTTTAATATAAACATGGACAGTGTTGTGTATGTTCCTTTAAGAGAATAACTGGTCTCAGACTGCAGTACCGGCAGTGACCACCCCTGTATAAAAGGCGCTAGAGAGCCTCTGTTGTTTAGTTTCGTTTATGCCTTTCACCAGTAAAGATCTGTTTGTTTTCTCTCCTGCTAGTCCGTGTCTCAATCATTCACGGACTTAACACTGGCGACGAGTTAGAAACAAACATACCTGCAACTCATCAGCATCTCCGACGACGTTGTTGAAGGTCGGAACCAGAAGAAAGAAGAAAAAAAAAAGAGGCCATTGAAACTCGAGAAACGGGCGTCGACCGTCAATCATCGAGTTCAAAACTTGCAGGAGAGACTGTCCAGAGCCAGGCTGGGTTCCTCGGTCCGTAGTTTCCCAGCTAATCGGGCTGGTGGCAGGTAGTGCTCTGATCCTTCCTGGGCTGCGGCGGGCTGAAGCTCGATCGGGTGGCTTTTCAACGGGGCCGGGCAGCGAGTCGGGAAGCAAGGAGAGAGAGAGAGGGTGGAGCATACAGGGCGCGGCCGGTGTTTCGAAGCTGGGCAGCGTTCGGACCTCAGAAGAGGGAGGGAAGTGTCCCACAGGGTCCGCTCCATGACGGGAAAATAATAAAAGAAAAAGAATACGCGCAAGAAACTGTGGAAAGCAGCGCTAACAACAGCGGGGAAGAAGGCAAAGCGCGGGAGGCGCCATTTTGATAAATCGGAGAAGAAGGCAAAGTGCGGGAGGCGCCATTTTAGATTTGCAAGATGCCAAACACTGGCTGTATCACTGCTTTTGATAATACATTAGAGGACTGGACCACGTATGTGGAAAGAGTCGAGGTATATTTCGAGGCAAACGATATAGCGGAGGGGAAAAAGGCATCGATATTGTTAAACTTAATGGGCGCTAGAACGTACGGCCTATTGCAGGACCTGATTACTCCAGCCAAACCGAAGGCGAAGAGTTTTAATGAAATTGTTGCTGTTCTACAGGAGCACTTAAACCCTGCACCGCTGTTGATAGCAGAAAGATTTAAATTCCACAGGAGAACTCAGTACAAAGATGAGAGCAATGCTGAGTATCTTACGGAACTACGCAAGCTATCAAAGCACTGCCAGTTCGGAGCAGGACTGGCAGATACCCTACGGGACAAATTTGTCTGTGGACTCCTGAGTGAAGGAACACAGAAGAAGTTACTCGCAGAAAAAGAGCTGACGCTAGATAAGGCTTTCAGCGTGGCAGTATCGTATGAAGCAGCAGCCAGGGGAGCTGCAGAAATTCAACAAAAACCACAGGAATACGGCACCCACGAAATGACATGGGGATTTGCAAAATGTTATCGCTGCGACAGAACTAACCATGACCAGAAGGACTGCTGGTCCAAAGACAAAATATGCAGACAATGCGGGAAGATTGGACACATTGCACGAGTTTGTAGGTCTGGGAAGAAGACCAGCGACAACAAAAAGGCTACTAAGGAACTGTACAAGAAAGTACAGAAGATGACGGACAGTAGTTCCGAAGACCAGATGAGCGATAGTGAATCCGGAAACAGAAGACTAAGCTGTCTCAAACTTCACAATGTAATCGCAAAAGAGGATCACCGAACCATTTGGGTCACTCTCACGATAGCAGGGTCCCAAGTTAAAATGGAATTGGATACAGGATCAGCGCTAACCGTCATGAATCGACGAGACTACGAGCGGCTATTTTCACACATACCCTTGAGAGAGACATCCATCATCTTGACGACGTATACGGGGCAAAAAGTATACCCCAGAGGAAAAATAAGGGTGCCTGTCGAATACAATGGCAAGAAAATACAGAAATTGTATCTCTACATGCTGCCAAATGGTGGACCACCGTTATTGGGACGGCAATGGATCAGGAAGGTAAACTTAGATTGGCATTCCATTCATGCAATGACGGTGGACGGTAAAAAAGATGAAGACGTCACTCCTGGACGATTGTCAACAATCTTAGCTAACACCAAAGAGGTATTTCAACAAGAACTGGGCAAGCTTAAAGGCATAACCGCCTCGATAAAAATAGAAGAGAATGCAGTTCCCAAGTTTTTCAAAGCGAGACCGGTACCATATGCAATTCGCCCAGCCGTCGAGGCAGAGCTGGAGAATCTGGAGAAGGCGGGCGTGTTGTCTAAGGTCAACTGGAGCGAGTGGGCGACACCCATCATTCCTGTCATGAAGAAAACGTTAACCAATAAGTCCGGAGAGCCAAGGATGATTCGCATCTGTGGGGATTTCAAGGTGACGGTGAACCCTGTGCTTCGCACAGTACAATATCCTCTTCCAAGGATAGAAGGCATCTTCGCCTCGCTGTCTGGAGGGAAACGTTTTACAAAAATTGACCTAGCACAAGCATATTTGCAGATGGAGGTTGAAGAGTCCTCTAGGAAGTATCTCACGATAAACACTCACAAAGGTCTTTACCAGTATCATCGATTGGTATTCGGAGTAGCATCGGCTCCGGCGATATGGCAAAGAGCGATGGAACAAGTCCTGCAAGGGATTCCGGGGACTCAGTGTTACTTGGACGACATCCTTGTAACAGGTGAGGATGACAGTGAACACCTTAACAACCTAGAACAGGTGCTCACTGGACTACGGGAACATGGGCTGCGAGCCAACCGCCCCAAGTGCGAATTTTTTAAGAAACAGATATCGTATTGTGGCCATGTGATTGATGAAGAGGGGTTACATAAGTCCCCTGACAAAATTGAAGTGGTTGTTAAGGCCCCAGCGCCTGAAAATGTGTCGCAGCTGAGGTCATTCCTCGGGTTGGTGAATTACTATCATAAGTTTTTGCCGAATTTGTCGACAATTCTGCACCCACTGAACGCCCTGCTACGAACGGGGGTAGCATGGAAATGGAGCGATGATTGTACGCGTGCTTTTCAGAAGAGTAAGGACTTAATCACTTCAAAGGAAGTATTGGCTCACTACAACCCAGCACTGCCAATCAGGCTGGCGTGTGATGCGTCTCCCTACGGCATTGGGGCGGTACTGTCACATAAATTCCTTGATGGTTTGGAGAGGCCGATAGCTTTTGCGTCACGCTCGTTAACTTCTGCCGAGCGTAACTACGCCCAGATTGACAGAGAGGCCCTCAGCCTAGTGTGGGGGGTGAGGAAGTTCAATCACTATCTGCACGGTCAAAAATTTACTCTACTAACTGATCATCAACCTCTTGTCTCCATTTTCAACCCTCAGAAGGGTGTACCGATAATGACAGCACAACGACTGCAGAGATGGTCCCTTTTCCTAGGGGCACACCAATATGACATCGAGTACAAAGGAACTAAACAGCATGGAAATGCTGATGGATTGTCACGTCTACCATTGCCGACGGTGGAAGAAGAAGACCTTGCAGAGGATCCAATGGAGTTATTCCACTCGACCATAGTCGTATGTCTCCCTGTGACGAATGCAAACGTAGAAAAGGAAACACGGAATGACCCGACACTATCACGGGTCTATGATTTAATGGTAAAGGGATGGCCAGCACATGGCAAACCACTGCTGCCAGCATTCTCGCCAAGAAGAGAACAGCTGTCAGTGTGCAGAGGAACCTTGATGTGTGGATCCAGAGTAGTAATTCCACGTAAGTTGACGGATAGAGTGCTCAATGAGCTTCATGAGGGTCATCTGGGTGGGGTAAAAATGAAGAGCTTAGCCAGAGCATTTGTGTGGTGGCCGGGAATCGATAGAGAAATCGAAGAGATGACCAAGAGCTGTGCAGGATGCCAGAAGGTCCAAAACGCCCCACCACAAGCTCCTCTGCATCCATGGGAGTGGCCTTAATCTCCATGGCAAAGGGTGCACATTGATTTTGCTGGTCCCTTCATGGACTCGATGTTTTTATTGCGGTGGATGCACATTCAAAGTGGCCAGAGGTAATAAAAATGTCCTCAACCACCATGGAAAAAACTATCACAGTTTTACGAACCATATTCGCCAGGAATGGGCTGCCTGAACAGAGTTGCTCGGACAATGGACCACAGTTTGTGTCTGAAGAGTTCCGGAGGTTCTTAAAGAACAATGGTGTTAAGCATTACACATCTGCCCCATATCATCCAGCCACTAATGGATTGGCCGAGAGGTTTGTCCAAAAATTCCAGAAGGCTATCAAGGCAATGTGTAATGAAGATATACCCCTACAACACAAGGTGGACAACTTCTTGTTTGCCTACCGGAATGCGACACATGCGGTTACCAACCAAACTCCAGCCACGATGTTCTTCAATCGAAGACTACGATGCCGCTTGGATTTGGTTAAGCCAAACGTCCGAAGAGATGTGGAGAACAGGCAGTTTCAGAATATGAATGAAAGGCCGACCAGGAGTTTTAAGATAGGTCAACCAGTTTTGGCCCGGGACTATCGCACTGAGAAATGGCAGCCAGGAACGATTTGTACACGACAAGGACCTCTCATGTATACCATGGACATTGGGGAGAGCATTGTAAGACGACATGCTGACCAGATTCTAGAGTCACTGGAAAACGTCAACTCCACACCACTATCTGATACACCTGGTAATGAAATCGACGTTCCAATTGCAGCTACCGCAGACCCGCTAATATTGGAAGCAGATGAACCAAACAACGACATTGATTCCGGCTCAACATTGCCAGAAGAACCTGATACTCCAAAGAGGCGTTATCCAGACAGAATCAGGAAGCCTCCTCAAAGACTGAACTTATAATTGCTTAAACTTAACCAATGTATCTAGCAACAGTAATTGTGATTGTAATTCGTTATCATTAGTTGTTAAATGAATGTTATGTACTGTTTATCTAAAAGGGGAGGAATTGTTGTGTATGTACCTTTAAGAGAATAACTGGTCTCAGACTGCAGTACCGGCAGTGACCACCCCTGTATAAAAGGCGCTAGAGAGCCTCTGTTGTTTAGTTTCGTTTATGCCTTTCACCAGTAAAGATCTGTTTATTTTCTCTCCTGCTAGTCCGTGACTCAATCATTCACGGACATAACAGACAGGGCCTAGTTTAATATAAAAAGAGACAGGGTCCAGTGTAATATAAAAAGAGACAGGGTTCAGTGGAATATAAACAGTGACAGTGTTCAGTGGAATATAAACAGAGACAGGGCCTAGTGTAATATAAACAGAGACAGGGTCTAGTGTAATATAAACAGAGACACTGTCTAGTGTAATATAAACAGAGACAGCATCTAGTGTAATATCAACAGAGACAGGGTCTAGTGTAATATAAACGGAGAGAAGGTCTAGTGTAATATAAACAGAGACAGTGTCTAGTGTAATATAAACAGAGACAGCATCTAGTGTAATATCAACAGAGACAGGGTCTAGTGTAATATAAACGGAGAGAAGGTCTAGTGTAATATAAACAGAGACAGGGCCTAGTTTAATATAAACAGAGTCAGGGCCTAATGTAATATAAGCAGAGACAGCGCCGAGTATAATATACACAGAGGCAGGGTCTAGTGTAATATTAACAGAGACAGGGCCCAGTGTAATATAAAGAGAGACAGGGTCTAGTGTATTATAAACAGAGACAGGGTCTAGTATAAGATAAACTGAGACAGGGTGTAGAGTAATATTAACAGAGACAGGGCCCAGTGTAATATTAACAGAGACAGGGACTAGTGTAATTTAAACAGCGTCTGGGGCTAGTGTAAGATAAACAGAGATAGGGCTGAGTAAAATATAAACAGAGACAGGGTCCAGTGTAACATAAACTGAGACAGGGCCCAGTGTAATAGAAACTGAGACAGGGTCTAGAGTAATATAAACACAGACAGGGTCTACTGTAATATAAACAGAGACAGGGTCAAGTGTAATATAAACAGAGGCAGGGTCTTGTGTAATATAAACAGAAACAGGGCCTAGTTTAATATAAACAGAGAAAGGGTCTAGTGTAACATAAAGAGAGACAGTGCCTAGTGAAATATAAACTGAGACGGAGTCTAGTGTAATATAAACAGAGATGGGGTCTAGACTAATATGAACAGAGACAGGGTTGAGTGTAAAAAGAACAGAGACAGTGCCTAGTGAAATATAAACTGAGACGGAGTCTAGTGCAATATAAACAGAGACAGGGCCTAGTTTAATATAAACAGAGACAGGGCCTAGTTTAATATAAACTGAGACAGTGTCCAGTGTGATATAAACTGAGACAGGGTCGAGGGTAATATAAACAGAGACAGGGTCCAGTGTAATATTAACTGAGACAGGGTCTAGTGTAATATAAATAGAGACAGGGTTCAGTGGAATATAAACAGAGACAGCGTTCAGTGGAACATAAACAGAGACAGGGCCTAATCTATACATATAAAGCGGCTCTTCTGTCTGTCCCGATGTCTGTCTGTCCGTTCTCTATACGTTTGAAAGTTACAGAGCGTACCATCGCGCGCGTCGCCTCAAAAGAAAGCTTGCGATTCCGGACCGGTCATAGGCATATTTACGTTTCGGCCGGACAAAAATCCCGCCCGCGGTATCCCGAAAACGTTCAGCGTTCCGCTCATTAGCATCTCATTAGCGACCGTGTGACGTCGAGGTCCACCAATCGGACGGCGGGTTCCTTCCTACAGTTGAGTGTCGAGTGACTCGACGATTGACCAATCCTACGCTTCGGTGACTGCGTGTGTGGGCGGGCCTTATCCTTCTGAACCGAGGTGACTGGCCGCCATCTTGATTTTTCACAATTTTTTCCCCCACACTTTCTGTGTGTTAGGGAACTAAGGTAAATATTTTAATGATGTGTTAGGGAATTAAATAACAATTTAATAGCGGGGGGGAGAGCCTCGGGAAATCGCGGGGGGGGGAAGAGAGCCTCGGGAAATCGCGGGGGGGGGGGAGAGCCTCGGGAAATCGCGGTGGGGGGGAGAGCCTCGGGAAATCGCGGGGTGGGGGGAGAGCCTTGGGAAATCGCGGGGGGGGGGGAGCGCCTCGGGAAATCGCGGGGGGGGGAGCCTCGGGAAATCGCGGGGGGGGAGAGCCTCGGGAAATCGCGGGGGGAGGTGAGCCTCGGGAAATCGCAGGGGGGGGGGAGAGCCTCGGGAAATCGCGGGGGGAGGTGAGCCTCGGGAAATCGCGGGGGGCTCGCGCCGCCCGCACTGACCGCGCATGCGCCGCCCGCCCACAGCGGCCGCCCATCAGCCGCGCGATACGCGGGGGACCTCAGCTCCGGTCCGTCCCGGCCCGGCCGCTATCGCAACGGCACCGGACCTCAGGCGCTAGGCAGGGGGAGGGGCCGGAGAGAGGGACAGAGGGGAGTGGGGGTGGGGGAGGGGACGGAGACAGGGGAGGGGAGGGAGGGAGGGAGACAGGGTAGGGGAGGGAGGGAGACAGGGGAGGGGGGGAGGGATAGGACAGGGAGAGGACATGACAGGGAGAGGGGAGACACACAGGGGCAGGGAGACCAAGCGCCCCAAAATTGCCCTCGCAACGCGGGGCTCCCCAGCTAGTGTAATATAAACAGAGACAGGGTCTAGTGTAACATTAACAGAGACAGGGTCTAGTGCAACATTAACAGAGACAGGGTCTAGTGTAATAGAAACAGAGACAGCATCTAGTGTAATATCAACAGTGATAGGGTCTAGTGTAATATAAACGGAGAGAAGGTCTAGTTTAATATAAACAGAGACAGGGCCTAATGTAATATAATCAGAGACAGCGCCGAGTATAATATACACAGAGGCAGGGTCTAGTGTAACATTAACAGAGACAGGGCCCAGTGTAATATAAAGAGAGACAGGGTCTAGTGTATCATAAACAGAGACAGGGTCTAGTGTAAGATAAACTGAGACAGGGTGTAGAGTAATATTAACAGAGACAGTGCCATTGTAATATTAACAGAGACAGGGACTAGTGTAATATAAACAGCGTCTGGGGCTATTGTAAGATAAACAGAGATAGGGCTGAGTATAATATAAACAGAGACAGGGTCCAGTGTAATAGAAACTGAGACAGGGTCTAGAGTAATATAAACAGAGACAGGGTCTAGTGTAATATAAACAGAGAAAGGGTCTTGTGTAATATAAACAGAGACAGGGCCTAGTTTAATATAAACAGAGACGGAGTCTGGTGTAATATAAACAGAGATGGGGTCTAGTGTAATATAAACAGAGACAGGGTCTAGTGTAAGATAAACAGAGACAGGGTCTAGTTTAATATTAACAGAGACAGGGTCTACTTTAATATAAACAGAGACAGGGCCTAGTTTAAGATAAACAGAGACACGGCCTAGTTTAATATAAACAGAGACTGGGGGGGAGAAATTGGGTGAGTAGCGCCACCTGTTAGTGCCTAAAGAGACAGTCAGTGGCTGTAGCGCCACTGGCTGCGTCTCCGGCGATATTGAGTAGGGGCTCTAATGGTGGCGTTAGGCATTTGCGCTGCGCCGCCACCGATGACGTCATCGGTGTGCGCAGCGCCCCATTCATGCCCCGTTCGCGATATTTGGTAGCGAACGCCGCAGTTGCGCCGCTCGCTACCCGCACCCGGTTCACGGGGCCTTACTGTGCCGGCAGCAGCGCAAGTTAAGGTGGAGGTGCGGGGCGGCTGCCTGCCAGCATCTCCGTCCCCGGCCTCCTAACCCCGCCCCCCCGCGGCATTGCCGGCTGTTTCCCGAGAGCCCGGAACTTCTCCTTGGTGCCGGGCTCATTTACCGGCACTCGCGATCGGGGATCGAGCTGTTGCAGGCACCTCCCCCTTAACAGTGGGAGGAAGGCCTGCAGTCCTGCAGCGTGCCATGCTGCAGCGTGTGGCGCTGTGGCACGTTGCGCTGTGATAATCAGTTTCAGCGCCCTAAGAGGGACGAGGAGCGCCTCGAGCCTCGCCCCGTCTCCCTCGAGGGGCACTGAAACTGTATTTCTGGCGATCGGTATCACACCGATCGCTGGTCTAAATCCTGCGCTCAGCCGACTTTTGCGCCACTTGGCGCCCCAACCCAATTTCTAGGCCAGCGTCTAGTATAACATAAACAGAGACAGGGGCTAGTTTAATATAAACAGAGACAGGGTCCAGTACAATATAAACAGAGACAGTGTCTAGTGTAATATAAACAGAGACAGGGTCCAGAGTAATATAAACTGAGACAGGATCCAGTGTAAGATAAGCGGAGCCAGGGTCGAGTGTAATATAAACAGAGACAGGGCCTAGTTTAATATAAACTGAGACAGTGTCCAGTGTAATATAAACTGAGACAGTGTCTAGTGTAATATAAACTGAGACAGTGTCCAGTGCAATATAAACTGAGACAGGGTCTAGTGTAATAAAAACAGAGACAGGGTCTCGTGTAATATAAACAGAGACAGGGTCGAGTGTAATATAAACTGAGAATGGGTCTGGTGTAATAGAAACAGAGACAGGGTCTAGTGCAACATAAACAGAGAGAAGGTCTAGTGTAATATAAAAAGAGACAGGGCCTACTTTAACATAAACAGAGACAGGGACTAGTTTAATATAAACAGAGACAGGGCCTAGTTTAATACATACAGAGACAGGGCCTAGCTTAATATAAACAGAGACAGGGCCTAGTTTAACATAAACAGAGACAGCTTCTGGTATAATATAAACAGAGACAAGGGCTAGTGTAATATAAACAGTGACAGGGCCTAGTTTAATATAAACAGAAGCAGCGTCTAGTGTAATATAAACAGAGACAGGGTCTAGTGTAATATTAACAGAGACAGGGCCTAGTATAATACCAGCAGAGACAGGGTCTCGTGTAATATAAACAGAGAAAAGGTCTAGTGAAATATAAACTGAGATACGGTCTAGTGTAATATAAGCAGAGACAGGGCCTAGTGTATTATAAACCGAGACAGGGTCCAGTGTAATATAAACAGAGACAGGGTCGAGCATAATATAAACAGCGACAGGGTTCAGTGGAATATAAACTGAGACAGGGTCTAGTGTAATACAAACAGAGACAGGGCCTAGGTTAACATACACAGAGACAGGGCCAAGTTTAATAAAAACAGAGACAGGGTCTAGTTTAATATAAACAGAGACAGGGTCCAGTGTAATATAAACAGAGACAGGGTCTAGTGTAATATAAACAGAGAAAGTGTCTAGTGTAATATAAACAGAGACAGGGTGTAGTGTAATATAAACAGCGAGAGGGTCTAGTGTAATATAAACAGAGACAGGGCCTAGCTTAATAAAAACAGACACAGGGCCGAGTTGAATATAAACAGAGGCAGGTTCCAGTGTAATATAAACTGAGACAGGGTCTAGTGTAATATAAACAGAGACAGGGTCTAGTGTAATATAAAAAGAAGCAGCGTCTAGTGTAATATAAACAGAGACAGGGTCAAATGTAATATTAACAGAGACAGGGCCTAGTTTAATACCAACAGAGAGCGGGTCTAGTGTAATATAAACAGAGACAGGGTCTAGTGTAATATAAACAGAGACAGGGCCTAGTTTAATATAAACAGAGACAGGGTCTAGTGAAATATAAACAGAGACAGGGTCTACTGTAATATAAACTGAGACAGTGTCCAGTGTAATATAAACAGAGACAGGGTCCAGTGTAATATAAACAGAGACAGGGTCTAGAGTAATATTAACAGAGACAGGGTCGAGTGTAATATTAACTGAGAGAAGGTCTAGTGTAATATACACAGAGACAGGGTCTAGTGCAATATAAACAGAGAGAAGGTCTAGTGTAATATAAACAGAGACAGGGCCTAGTTTAATATAAACAGAGACAGGGCCTAGTTTAATATATACAGAGACAGGGCCTAGTTTAATATAAAGAGAGACAGGGTCTACTTTAATAGAAACAGAGACAGGGCCTAGTTTAATATAAACAGAGACTGGGGGGGAGAAATTGGGTGAGTAGCGCCACCTGTTAGTGCCTAAAGAGACAGTCAGTGGCTGTAGCGCCACTGGCTGCGTCTCCGGCGATATTCAGTAGGGGCTCTAATGCTGCCATAGGCATTTGCACTGCGCCGCCACCGATGGCGTCCTCGGTGTGCGCAGCACTCCATTCATGCCCCATTCGCGATATTTGGTAGCGAACACCGCAGTTGCGCCGCTCGCTACCCGCGCCCGGTTCACGGGGCCTTACTGTGCCGGCAGCGGCGCAAGTTAAGGTGGATGTGCGGGGCGGCTGCCTGCCAGCACCTCCGTCCCCGGCCTCCTAACCCCCCCCCACCCCCCCGCGGCATTGCCGGCTGTTTCCCGAGAGCCCGGAACTTCTCCTTGGTGCCGGGCTCATTTACCGGCACTCGCGATCGGGGATCGCGCTGTTGCAGGCACCTCCCCCTTAACAGTGGGAGGAAGGCCTGCAGTACCGCAGCGTGCCATGCTGCAGCTTGTGGCGCTGTGGCACGTTGCACTGCGATAATCAGTTTCAGCGCCCTAAGAGGGATGCGGAGCGCCTCGAGCCTCGCCCCGTCTCCCTCGAGGGGCACTGAAACTGTATTTCTGGTGATCGGTATCACACCGATCGCTGGTCTAAATCCTGCGCTCAGCCGACATTTGCGCCACTTTGGCGCCCCAACCCAATTTCTAGGCCAGCGTCTAGTATAATACAAACAGAGACAGGGGCTAGTGTAATATAAACAGTGACAGGGCCTAGTTTAATATAAACAGAGACAGTGTCTAGAGTAATAACAACAGAGACAGGGTCCAGTGCAAGATAAACAGAGCCAGGGTCGAGTGTAATATAAACAGAGACAGGGCCTAGTTTAATATAAACTGAGACAGTGTCCAGTGTAATATAAACTGAGACAGTGTCTAGTGTAATATAAACAGAGACAGGGTCCAGTGTAATATTAACAGCGATATGGCATAGTGCAATATAAACTGAGATAGGGTCTAGTGTAATATAAACAGAGACAGGGTCTAGAATAATATAAACAGAGACAGGGTCTAGTGCAATATAAACAGAGAGCAGGTCTAGTGTAATATAAAAAGAGACAGGGCCTAGTTTAACATAAACAGAGACCGGGCCTTGTTTAATATAAACAGAGACAGGGCCTAGTTTAATATATACAGAGACAGGGCCTAGTTTAATATAAACAGAGACTGGGCCTAGTTTAACATAAACAGAGACAGCTTCTGGTATAATATAAACAGAGACAAGGGCTAGTGTAATATAAACAGTGA
This sequence comes from Somniosus microcephalus, assembly GCF_052327205.1. Classification (NCBI taxonomy): domain Eukaryota; kingdom Metazoa; phylum Chordata; class Chondrichthyes; order Squaliformes; family Somniosidae; genus Somniosus; species Somniosus microcephalus. Next base: position 143,636,711 of record NC_140990.1, on the reverse strand, counting down.
CAGGGCCTAGTTTAATATAACCAGAAATATGGTCCAGTGTAATATAAACAGAGACAGTGTCTAGAGTATTATAAACAGAAGCAGCGTCTAGTGTAATATAAACAGAGACAGGGTCTAGTGTAATATAAACAGAGACAAGGTCAAGTGTAATATTAACAGAGACAGGGCCTAGTGTAATACCAGCAGAGACAGGGTCTCGTGTAATATAAACAGAGACAGGGCCTAGTGTATTATAAACCGAGACAGGGTCCAGTGTAATATAAACAGAGACAGGGTCCAGTGTAATATAAACTGAGGCAGGGTCTAGTGTAATATAAACAGAGACAGGGTCTAGTTTAATATAAACAGAGACAGGGCCTAGTTTAAGATAAACTGAGACAGGGTCCAGTGTAATATAAACAGACAGAAGGTCTAGTGTATTACAAACAGAGACAGGGCCTAGATTAACATACACAGAGACAGGGCCTAGTTTAATATAAACAGTCAAGGCCTAGTTTAATATATACAGAGACAGGGCCTAATTTAATATAAACAGAGACAGGGTCTAGTTTAATATAAACAGAGACTGGGCCTAGTTTAATATAAACAGAGACAGTGCCTAGTTTAATATAATCAGAGAGAGGGTCCAGTGTAATATAAACGGAGACAGGGTCTAGTGTAATATAAACAGAGAATGGCCTAGAAATTCAGTTGCTTTCGCCAGCCGTTAATGCCATAAGAGGGGTAGATTTCCAGCGCTAGGCAGTTAGCGCCCGGGCGCAGGTCGAGCTGCGCCTACGCCCAACTTCAGTTGACATTTAGCGCCGGCGCAAAGTGTTTGCGCCTGCTCAGCTGCTCTCGCAGCTTCTGACGTCATTTCGTCGTGCAACGCTGTTTGTGCGCCCCAAACCGGAAATTCAGTGGCGCCCGCCCAATGTGGGTGTGGCGCTGTTAAGAACTGTGAAGTGGAACGCAGCAGAGGCCCTACGGGCCTCGGGGAGCGCTAATTAAAGGGCACTTACACTGAACTATAAAGGCCAGCCATTTTGCTGCAATGACTTCAGTGCTTTGGATTTCTGTACAGAGACCAAGGAACAGACCTTACTGATTTGGGACAACATAGGAGAGGTATTTTGGGCTTCTGGCCAGAGCTTGGAAATTTGACTCTTGTGATTTCACTGTTTGCAAGTTTATTATGGGGGCTGCATGGGGTTCCAACCCTCAGTTCCAGCATTATGTGCGAAGGGCTCGCAGACGCTGTGTGAGAGGGGCAGCCATGCCTAGACGCAGAGGGGCCATCAGGCGTCAGCAACGTAGGCCTTACCCACTCAGGGAATACCGGCAGCAGGTGTCCTATCTCACCATGACTGCCGCGCATTGTGTTAAGAGGCTGCGCTTCAGAATGGAGGTGGTTGCAGAGACCTGCCAGCTGCTTCACAGAGATCTGCGTCCACAGCTGATGTGCAGGACGTCTCTGTCGGTGGAAGTGAAGGTCACGGTGGCTCTGAACTTTTGTGCAAGCGGCTCCTTCCAAGCCGCTGCTGGGGACATAGCGAACATCTCCCAGTTCGCCGTGCATCGCTGCATCTGGCAGGTCACCGATGCCCTTTTCGCAAGGAGACACCAATTCATCTCCTTCCCCATGACCCTAGAGAAGCAGGAGCAGCGTGCAGTCGGATTTGCCAGGATCGCCGACTTCCCCATGGTGCAGGGCGCCATTGACTGCACACATGTGGCTATGCGGGCACCTATCGACAATGCCGAGGATTACCACAACCGGAAGGGCTACCATTCCCTCAATGTACAGCTGGTGTGTGACCACAGGCAGCGCATCCTAGCTGTCAATGCCCGCTTTCCAGGAAGCAGCCACGATGCATTTATCCTGCGCCAGACTACTGTGGCTGACATGTTCGAGGCACAGCCTCCACCAAGGGGATGGCTTATTGGGGACAAGGGCTACCCTTTGTGTACATGGCTCATGACCCCGCTCCGCGCGCCCAGGACCCCTGCGGAGGAGGCATACAACGAAAGCCATCAAGCCACAAGGAACATCATAGAGCAAACGATTGGCGTCCTCAAGCAACGGTTCCGCTGCCTGGATCGTTCCGGCGGATCTCTACAGTATTCGCCGGATAGAGTCTCCCAGTTCGTCATCGTTTGCTGCATGCTGCACAACCTGGCTATCCGCAGGACTCAGGCACTGCCACCTCACGTTGGACCACCACCTCAGGAGGACGAGCAGGAGGACCATGAGGAGGAGGAGGAGGAGGAGGAGTACCAGCCCAGGAGGGAGCCACAAGGTCCAAGGGCCGTCCGCCGGCGGCTTTTTGAACGGCACTTCTAGGCCCCGTCAGGGAATGGCTTGTGGCAATGAACGCACCTGAATGCAGCCGCTCCGCAAGCCCTCAGCCGGTTAACGCAACAACCACTTGAAACATGACACCTGGACAAGCTGAATAAATAAAAAGCTTTATTTAACAAACTCAGGGCCCTTCCCACATGAAACAGAGAAACAGACAAAAACATCTCTCACTCCCACAACCTGGGGAGGAATAACAAAACTTGTCAATAACATTTGCCTTCATCCTCGGCCTTCCCAAAATAAGCCCCCCCCTCCAGAACACAACCACCCCCATATAAAAAAAACAGTTGGCAACACACTCTACTTGGTGTGCCGAGAGGGCGAGTCCTTGTGCAGGCTTCTCCGGCCCCTGCCCGACCTGTTGCTCCGCCTCAACCTGGGCCCTGTGGGTGTTGCAAGGCTGGGGGAAGGCTCCTGAGGGGCACAATGCGTGACGGAAGATGCCCTTGGGGGTCGGCCTAGACGAGGTCCGGCCCTGTAGGGGCCGGCTGCTGACTGCTGCAGCTGTGGCTGGGCAGCATCAGTCTCTGCATCAGCTCGTCGCACCTTGGCTGGGGGAGTGGCAGTGGCGGCTGCAGCAATGGGGGCAAGCTGGCTGATGCCAGGCGCTCGCTGGTCGCCAGAGACACTGGCACTCGGCCGGGCTGGCACTGCAGCAAGCGCAGCAATCTGGTGGAGGCCAGACCGCTGTGCTGCAGCAGGGCGGCGGGTGCCCTGGCGATGCTTCCGTGACACCGCGAGTGTGGCAGAAGTGAGTGCCCGAACTGCCCTGGTCTGTGGCCGCATCAGATCAGCCAGTGTCTGGATGGCACCACTCATGAACTCGCGACTCGCGTCCTGTGCTGCCGCGAGTTGGTCGACACCCGTGGCCTGTGCTGCCGCGAGTTGGTCGACACCCCTGGCCTGTGAGTCCCTGAAAGCGGCCACACTATGAGCCAGGGACTCAATGGCCTGAGGCATCTGTCCCACAACCCCCATGAACTCGTTGTGGCGCCGCTCCGAGGCCGCGGACATTTCATCAAGGAGGCGCACCTCCTGGGCGAGGACCGTCTCCGGACTGGAGGGCGGACTCTCCCTCTGGGGAGAAGGCCGCCGAGCTGCCCGACCCTTCCCGCGTGCCTGGACGCCACTGGGCCCAGCAACTGCCCTCCCCTGCAACACTTCCCCCCTCTGGGGAGAAGGCAGCCGTGCTGCCCGACCCTTCCCGCGTGCCTGGACGCCACTGGGCCCAGCAGCTGCCCTCCCCTGCAACACTTCCCCCCTCTGGGGAGAAGGCAGCCGTGCTGCCCGACCCTTCCCGCGTGCCTGGATGCCACTGGGCCCAGCAACTGCCCTCCCCTGCAACACTTCCCCCCTCTGGGGAGAAGGCAGCAGTGCTGCCCGACCCTTCCCACGTGACTGGATGCCACTGGGCCCAGGAGCTACACCCCCCTGCAACACTTCCCCCTGGCTCTCCTCCAGGCAAGCCGTGTCCCCTCCATTGCCATCCCCTGGCGCGGATGAGGATTCCCCCAATGTGCCGCCTTCCTCTTGGTCCTCGTCGTCCTCCTCTTCCGAGGGACTGGCACTCTCAGCTTCATGGACCTCCTCCTCACCAGCTGAAAGCAGGGAGGCACAAGAGTAGCTTTAGAGTGAGGACAGGGCGTCTGCGAGGGAGGCATGAGTGGTGGCATTATGCGCGTTGGTCAGACAGTGGCAAAGGATGTAGATCTGAAGCGCAAGGGGAACGAGAGAGGTCCAAACGGTCATGGCCTTACCATTGGGGCCCAGCACAGGGTCCGCATCACCAATAGCAACGGGGCCAACCACCCGGCCACGCATGAGTCGAGCCACACGCTCCTCCAGCTCACTGAGCTCCTGGAACTGGGCACGGCCTCCCCCGGTGACATTCCGGTTCTTCATATTCTGGGCCAGCTTGGCCTGCAAGAGAAAGGACGGCCTCTAAGTACAGTGTGGTGCCCTGTTGTTGTGTGCACTGCCTCCCATGGTGGAATAGCTTGGCCAGTGTGGTGCCCTGTTGTTGTGTGCACTGCCTCCCATGGTCGAATAGCTTGGCCAGTGTGTAAAGTGCAGAAAGTGCTATTGATGATCATGCCAGTGCCATAGCTGTGGGAGGAGGGATGGCCATTAGGCCTTTGAGGTCCCTTTGCCCATAATGTGAGGTGCACATGCAAGGATGAGGAGGACACTGGAAAGGCTACTCACCTTGACCAACCGAGTGAGGTCGTTGTACTTCTTGCGGCATTGGTCACCAGTCCTGGGGACATCGCTGGTGGCTGACACCCTGTGGGCGATTTCCCTCCAGGCTCTCCTGAACTGCCTCCTGGGAGCCTTCTTGCCACTGTCCGGGCACAAGATCTCTCTTCTCTTTTCCAAACCCTTAAGCAGCACCCACAAAGCAGGCTCTGAGAAGCGCTGCACTCGTTCACGGGCCTTCTGCATGGCTTCAGGCGCTATTTGGGTCCACCAGCAGTGTTGAGGCCTAGCTGCAGGGCTCCACTATCCAGGGCGTGGCAGCAGACAAAGTCGACCCTTCCCCCTTTAAGAGCTGGCCGGCGTCAGGGTGTCTGCTGTCAATCAAAACATGACCGCACCTGCGCTGCGCCCGGCCTTGGCGTTATCAGTCCGCACCGCCAGCTTAGCGCCTAAAGATAGGAGTGCAACGCCAGTTTCAGCGCTCGCCCAAACTCTTGGCCAGAGCTACTGAATTTCGGCGAAGTGGCCTACACTTTCCGGCGGGCGCTAACTTTAGCGACCGCCCGACTTTAGCGCCCCAAAAGTGGCGTGACTGAATTTCTAGGCCAAAGTTTCTAGTGTAATATAAACAGAGACAGGGTCTAGTGTAATATAAACAGAGACAGGGTCTAGTGTAATATAAAAAGAAGCAGCGTCTAGTGTAATATAAACAGAGACAGGGTCAAGTGTAATATAAACAGAGACAGGGCCCAGTATAATACAAACAGAGACAGGGTCTAGTGTAATATAAACAGAGACAGGGTCGAGTGTAATATTAACTGAGACAGGGTCTAGTGTAATATAAACAGAGACAGGGTCTAGTGCAATATAAACAGAGAGAAGGCCTAGTTTAATATAAACAGAGACAGGGCCTAGTTTAATATGTAGAGAGACAGGGCCTAGTTTAATATAAAGAGAGACAGGGCCTAGTGTAATATAAACAGAGACAGGGTCTAGTGTAATATAAAAAGAAGCAGCGTCTAGTGTAATATAAACAGAGACAGGGTCTAGTTTAATATAAACAGAGACATGGTCCAGTGTAATATAAACAGAGACAGGGCCTAGTTTAATATAAACAGAGACAGGGCCTAGTTTAATATATACAGAGACAGGGTCTAGTGTAATACAAACAGCGACAGGGCCTAGTGTAATATAAACAGAGACAGGGCCTAGTGTAATATAAACATAGACATGGTCTAGTGTAATATAAACAGAGACAGGGTCAAGTGTAATATTAACAGAGACAGGGTCCAGAGTAATATAAACTGAGACAGGATCCAGTGTAAGATAAACGGAGCCAGGGTCGAGTGTAATATAAACAGAGACAGTGTCTAGAGTAATAAAAGCAGAGACAGGGTCCAGTGTAATATTAACAGCGATATGGCATAGTGCAATATAAACTGAGACAGGGTCTAGTGTAATATAAACAGAGACAGGGTCTAGAATAATAGAAACAGAGACAGGGTCTAGTGCAATATAAACAGAGAGAAGGTCTAGTGTAATATAAAAAGAGACAGGGCCTAGTTTAACATAAACAGAGACAGGGCCTAGTTTAATATATACAGAGACAGGGCCTAGTTTAATATATACAGAGACAGGGCCTAGTTTAATATAAACAGAGACAGGGCCTAGTTTAACATAAAGAGAGACAGCTTCTGGTATAATATAAACAGAGACAAGGGCTAGTGTAATGTAAACAGTGACAGGGCCTATTTTAATATAACCAGAAATATGGTCCAGTGTAATATAAACAGACACAGTGTCTAGAGTATTATAAACAGAAGCAGCGTCTAGTGTAATATAAACAGAGACAGGGTCTCGTGTAATATAAACAGAGAAAAGGTCTAGTGAAATACAAACTGAGATACGGTCTAGTGTAATATAAACAGAGACAGGGTCGAGCATAATATAAACAGCGACAGGGTTCAGTGGAATATAAATTGAGCCAGGGTCTAGTTTAATATAAACAGAGACAGGGCCTAGTTTAAGATAAACTGAGACAGGGTCCAGTGTAATATAAACAGACAGAAGGTCTAGTGTAATACAAACAGAGACAGGGCCTAGATTAACATACACAGAGACAGGGCCTAGTTTAATATAAACAGTCAAGGCCTAGTTTAATATATACAGAGACAGGGCCTAGTTTAATATAAACAGAGACAGGGTCTAGTTTAATATAAACAGAGACAGGGCCTAGTTTAATATAATCAGAGAGAGGGTCCAGTGTAATATAAACAGAGATAGGGTCTAGTGTAATATAAACAGAGAAAGTCTCTAGTGTAATATAAACAGAGACAGGGTCTAGTGTAATTTAAAGAGAGACAGGGTCTAGTGTAATATAAAAAGAAGCAGCGTCTAGTGTAATATAAACAGCGACAGGGCCTAGTGTAATTTAAAGAGAGACAGGGTCTAGTGTAATATAAAAAGAAGCAGCGTCTAGTGTAATATAAACAGAGACATGGTCTAGTGTAATATAAACAGAGACAGGGCCTAGTATAATACAAACAGAGACAGGGTCTAGTGTAATATAAACTGTGATACGGTCTAGTGTAATATAAACAGAGACATTGTCTAGTGTAATATAAACAGAGACAGGACCTAGTTTAATATAAACAGAGACTGGATCTAGTGTAATATAAACAGAGACAGGGTCTAGTGTAATGTAAACAGAGACAGGGTCTAGTGTAATATAAACAGAACAGCTTATCATGTAATATAAACAGAGACAGGGTCTAGTTTAATATAAACAGAGACAGGGTACAGTGTAATATAAACAGAGACAGGGTCGAGTGTAATATAAACCTAGAAAGGGTCTAGTGCAATATAAACAGAGAGAAGGCCTAGTGTAATATAAAAAGAGACAGGGCCTAGTTTAACATAAACAGAGACAGGGCCTTGTTTAATATAAACAGAGACAGGGCCTGGTTTAATATAAACAGAGACAGGGCCTAGTTTAACAAATAAAGAGACAGCTTCTGGTATAATATAAACAGAGACAAGGGCTAGTGTAATATAAACAGTGACAGGGCCTAGTTTAATATAAACAGAAATATGGTCCAGTGTAATATAAACAGAGACAGTGTCTAGAGTATTATAAACAGAAGCAGCGTCTAGTGTAATATAAACAGAGACAGGGTCTAGTGTAATATAAACTGAGACAGGGTCAAGTGTAATATTAACAGAGTCAGGGCCTAGTGAAATATCAGCAGAGACAGGGTCTCGTGTAATATAAACAGAGACAGGGCCTAGTGTATTATAAACCGAGACAGGTTCCAGTGTAATATAAACAGAGACAGGGTCGAGCATAATATTATCAGCGACAGGGCCTAGTTTAATATAAACAGAGACAGGGCCTACTTTAATATAATCAGAGAGAGGGTCCAGTGTAATATAAACAGAGACAGGGTCTAGTGTAATATAAACAGAGAAAGTCTCTAGTGTAATATAAACAGAGGCAGGGTCTAGTGTAATATAAACAGCGACAGGGCCTAGTGTAATATAAACAGAGACAGGGTCTAGTGTAATATGAAAAGAAGCAGCGCTAGTGTAATATAAACAGAGACATGGTCTAGTGTTATATAAACAGAGACAGGGTCAAGTGTAATATTAACAGAGACAGGGTCTAGTGTAATATAAACAGAGACAGGGCCTAGTTTAATATAAACAGAGACTGGGTCTAGTGTAATATAAACAGAGACAGGGTCTAGTGTAATATAAACAGAGACAGGGTCTAGTGTAATATAAACAGAACAGCTTATCATGTAATATAAACAGAGACAGGGTCTAGTGTAATATAAACAGAGACAGGGCCTAGTTTAATATAAACAGAGACAGGGTACAGTGTAACATAAACAGAGGCAGCGTCTAGTGTGATTTAAACAGAGACAGGGTCCAGTGTCATATAAACAGAGACAGGGGCTAGTTTAATATAAACAGCGACAGGGTCTGGTGTAATATAAACAGAGACAGGGTCGAGTGCAATATAAAGAGAGACAGCGTCTACTGTAATATAAACAGAGACAGGGCCTAGTTTAATATAAACAGAGACAGGGCCTAGTTTAATATATACAGAGACAGGGCCTAGTTTAATATAAACAGAGACAGGGTCTAGTGTAATATAAACAGAGACAGGGTCTAGTTTAAAATAAACAGAGACAGGGTCTAGTTTAAAATAAACAGAGACAGGGTCTAGTGTAATATAAACAGAGACAGGGTCTAGTTTAATATAAACAGAGACAGGGTCTATTGTAACATATACAGAAGCAGCGTCTAGTGTAATATAAACAGAGACAGGGTGTAGTGTAATATAAACAGAGACAGGGTCAAGTGTAATATAAACAGAGACAGGGTCTAGTGTAATATAAACAGAGACAGGGCCTAGTTTAATATAAACAGAGACAGGGTCTAGTGTCATATAAACAGAGACAGGGTCTAGTTTATTATCAACAGAGACAGGTTCTAGTGTAATATAAACAAAGACATGGTCCAGTGTAATATAAACTGAGGCAGGGTATAGTGTAATATTAACAGAGACAGGGTCCAGTGTAATATTAGCGGAGACGGGGTCTAGTGTAATATAAACAGAGACAGTGTCTAGTGTAATATAAAGAGAGACAGGGTCTAGAGTAATATAAACAGAGAAAGGGCCGAGTTTAAGATAAACAGAGAAAGGGTCTAGTGTCATATAAACAGAAACTGGGCCTAGTGTAATATAAACAGAGACAGGGTCTAGTGTAATATAAGCAGAGACAGGGCCTAGTGTAATATAAACAGAGACAGGGCCTAGTGTAATATAAACAGAGAAAGGTACAGTGTAATATAAACAGAGACGGAGTCTAGTGTAACATAAACAGAGACAGAGTATAGTGTGACATAAACAGAGACAGAGTCTCGTTTAATATAAACAGAGACAGGGTCTAGTGTAATATAAAGAGAGACAGGGTCTAGTGTAATATAAACAGAGAAAGGGCCTAGTTTAACATAAACAGAGACAGCACCTAGTTTATTATGAACAGAGACAGGGCCTAGTTTAATATAAACAGAGACAGGGCCTAGTTTAATATAAACAGAGACAGGGTCCAGTGTAATATAAACAGAGACAGGGCCTAGATTAATATAAACAGATACACCGTCTAGTATAATATAAACAGTGACAGGGCCTAGTTTAATATAAACAGGGACAGGGCCTAGTTTAATATAAACAGAGACAGGGTCCAGTGTAATATAAACAGAGACAGGGCCTAGTTTAATATAAACAGAGACAGCGTCTCGTATAATAAAAACAGAGACAAGGGCTAGTGTAATATAAAGTGACAGGGCCTAGTTTAATATAAACAGAGACAGGGTCCAGTGTAATATAATCAGAGACAATATCTAGAGTAATATAAACAGAGACAGGGTCCAGTGTAATATAAACTGAGACAGGGTATAGTCTAATATAAACAGAGACAGGGTCCAGTGTAATATAAACTGAAACAGGGTCCAGTGTAATATAAAATGTGACAGGGTCTGTTTAATATAAACAGAAACAGGGTCTTGTGTAATATAAACAGGGTCTTGTGTAATATAAACAGAGTCAGGGTCTAGTGTAATATAAACAGAGACAGGCCTAGAAATTGGGTATAGCCCCGCTTGAGGCGGTAGAACTGGCGGTGCGCATAGTTTATAGCCAGACAAAACTTATCGCTGCCTGGTGACATATTGGGTTGCATCACCCCCAAAGGGGATTGAGGCGTTAAATCAGCCATTGCACGGTGCTCCGAAGGCGCAAAAGTTCAGGCGCTACTCAATATCGATGCGGATGGGCGCAGCGCAGGTGATCTCAATTACGGGAAACCACGAGACTTCCAGGCGCCGGCCGGCTCTTAAAGGGGTGGGTCAGTCAGCCTGAGCTGCCACACCCAACGCCCTGTAGGCCTCAGCATCGGCGCTCGCGCTTCTCTGGCATTAGAAACTTGTTGAGCATGGAGAAGTTTAGACAGAGAGCGGAGCACTTCAGCACTGAGGCTCTGGACCAGTTGGTGGCTGCAGTTGAGCGCCGTCGAGATGTCCTGTATCCGGACAATGGCAAAAGGCCGAATCAGAAGGCTTACCGAAGATCTTGGGGGGAGGTTGCTGTGAGGGTCAACTCCAGCAGCATGGCGACCAGGACCCCTGTTCAGTGCAGGAAGAAATTCAACAACCTCACACGGATCGTTAGGGTGAGTGATGGTTTAGCAAACTTCTGATTCCCTCCATCTGCAGCTGACTTCGGGCACCCTGTTGCCATGATGCCCCAATGGCCATCTGTCAGCAAGCACCCATGGCCCTTTCAGGCCACACACATGGACAGATGTCTCAAGGCCTCATGTAAGGTCTCTTTCACCATGGGGGGCATGCGATGATGTCTCAAGGCCTCATGTAAGGGCTCTTTCACCATGGGGGGCATGCGATGATGTCTCAAGGCCTCATGTAAGGGCTCTTTCACCATGGGGGCATGCAATGATGTCTCAAGGCCTCATGTAACACAACTTCCCCTTCTTTCCTCTCCAGGCCAAGCTGGCGGCGCGGCGAAGGGACCACTTTCAAACCGGTGGCGGGCCTCCACATGTGGTCCCTCTCACGGATCTGGAGGAGAGAGTGCACCAGTTTCTTGGAGGATGTCTGCCTGGTCCTGTGACCACTGCATCTGCCGACCCCATTTCCGACAGCGAGGGTAAGTCTCTCACCTTTTTCACCTGTTGCCTTCCACTTGGTCCCCCCGCCAGCATGCTTCCTCAGTGTGCAGCCATGTCAGAGCCTTGCCGCAATCTGGCATGCCTTTCCGCAAACCTGTCCTTTTGCTAAAGCCACTCTTCCAACTCCCTGCTTTCAGATGAATCAGCACCAACTCGGGCTCAACGCACTGAAGCTGCCAGTGCCAGTGCCATCGGAGGCGAGGAGCAGGAGGAATCCGGACCAGCCATTGCAGAATCCAGGGAGCGGACACATCTACAGACTGGGGATAGTAGTCCCCTGGAGGGGAGCGGGGGGGGGGGCGGCTCTGAGGATGAACCAGCAACGCAAGGGGATAGGCAAGTTCGGCCACCGTCTCCCCGGAGGGCAAGGCAGGTAGTTATGACTGCTGCTCAGAGTGCAGAGGAGGTGCGTCGCCTGGGTGAAATGAGCAACAGGCCCGGCTCAGACAGACGGAGCTGATGGCTGCAGTGGAGAAGATGCCTCAGTCAATAGATACATTGACTAAGAGTATGTTGGACTTCGGGGCAACAATGGAGAGGACTCTCCAGGGCTTCGGGGCAACAATGGACAGGACTCTCCAGGGCTTCAGTGCAACAATGGACAAGTCTATCCAGGGCTTCGGCGCAACAATGGACAAGTCTATCTAGGGCTTCGGGGCAACAATGGACAGGTCTATCCAGGGCTTCGGGCCAACAATGGAGAGGACTATTCAGGGCTTCAGCCCAACAATGGAGAGGACTGTCCAGGGCTTTGAGGCCGCTATGGAAAGGACTGTTGAGGGCTTCGGACAATCCCTGGAAAGGTCTGTCCAGGGCTTGTCCGAGGCAGTGGAGCGGTCGGCACCTGCCTTGTCCGAGGCAATGGAAAGAACTGTCCAGGGCTTCTCCGAAGCACTGGCACCTGGCACACAGGTCCTCACTGTTGCCATGCAGTCACTTGCTGGGCTCGTCCACACCCAGATTGAGGCAACGCGATCTCACTGCAGCCACCCTCTCTGCATCAGTGAGGATCACCCCGGGCCCTTCCAGTCCCATACAAGGCCAGGAATCAGTGGAGCATGCGATTGTGGCAGATGAGCCGAGCCGCTCCCCTCAGATAGCCGGCGTGTCATCTGACAATGGTGCAGGTGTCCTCTCTCGGCAGGAGACCATTGAACATGCCAGCGCTGGGACGTCTGCAGGGCACACTGCTTCCAGCCATGGTCACATCAAGCATCCTGCATCCGCACCCTCCAAGCCCAGAGGTCGGCCAGGCCGTCCCTCAGGGGCTTCTGCGCTTCCACATAGTCAGCAGGCGTCCCCCAGCCTTGTCCCCGCCACTGGCATCCAATTATGTAGGAGCAGCAGGGAGGGAAGGGGCCGGCCACGAAAGAGAAGTCGTTCTCCCTCAAGGGGCCAGTTGTAGAGGGAGGTGCTGAAACGTTTCTTTGTCCAAATTCAAGGACACCCTCACCTGTTGTTATATTTGCAGAAGGTTTGTTGATTTTGTGGCTTTGCTGAAGAGTTCACAGTTATTTTGTTAGTTATGGTTTCTGTTGACATGATGTTGTTTTGCTGTAATGAAAGACTTTTGTGACAATAAACAGAAGTTTCAATGTGGCATGGTGCACGTGACTACTTTCAGTGATGCTGGCATTCAGAGGCCGTCAAACATCTAAAGTGCGCAGGAGTTAAGACTCTCATCATTCCGACAGATCGGTCTCGAAATGAGTCCTGATGAGCCTCTGACGTATGGCCCTTCCACTTTCAGGAGCCTTTCCATCTTCCTGCTCCTCCTCCTCCTCCTCCGCCTGCTCTTCCTCCTCCTCCTCCTCCTCCGCCTGCTCTTCCTCCTCCTCCTCATCCTCCTCCTCCTCCACCTGCTCTGCTGGTCGTTGAGGGACAGGTGGAATTGGCTGGGTGCGTCGAATCGCCAAGTTGTGGAGCATGCAGCAGATGACGACGATGTGACCCACTTGCTCCGGCGAGTACTGCAGGGATCCCCCCGAAAGTTCCAGACATCGGAAACGCTTTTTGAGAGCACCAACAGTGTGCTGTTCACTGTGTCTGGTCGCCTGATGGCCGCTGTTGCTCAGCTCTTCTGTTGGGGTGTCGGCCACACGGAGTGTTGTCATCAGCCATGAGCAGAGAGGATAGCCCTTGTCCCCAGTAAGCCAGCCTCGTCTTCGAGCCAGCCCCTCAAAAAGGTCACAAACTGAGGTCAACCGCAGGATAAAGACAGCGTGGCTGCACCCTGGGAAATGCGCGTTGACTGCCATGATGGTTTGGCGGTGCTCACAGACCAGCTGAACGTTGAGGGAGTGGAACCCCTTGCGGTTGCGGAAGTCCTAAGGATGCTGGCATGGTGCCTTCAAAGCTACGTGTGTGCTGTTAGTCGCCCCCTGCACCATGGGGAAGTCCGCAATAGAAGCGATACCCTGCACGCGCTCCGCCTGCTTGTGCAGGGTCAGAGGGAAGGTCATGAATTGACGCCTTCGCCTGTAAAGGGCATCTGTCACTTGCCGGATGCAACAGTGGACTGCAACCTGAGCGATAGTCGCAATGTCCCCAATGGATGACTGAAAGGATCCGTTGGCATAAAAATTGAGGCCATCAGTCAGTTTAGCGAACACGGACAGAGAGGTTCTGCACCGTTCACGCGGCTGCAGATCCTCAGCAAGCAGGTGGCACAGATCAGTAACAATGTCCCTCCAGAATCGGAGCCTTCGCAAACACTGCTCCTCCGACATGTCAAGGCTTGACACCTGCTGCCTAAAGACCCTTGCAGCATACCGTCGGATAGGCCGATCTCCCAATTCAGGCCCTCTTTCCCGCCGTCTCTCTGCCCCTTCACAGTGTTCGGACATGAGGCCGTCGCCCTCCAAAGCAGCTCCCATTCCGATGCCAGTTGGTCAAAAGGCTGTTAGGTGTAGTGCTCCATCTGCTCCGGACAGGTTTGAAGGTCCCAAGTACTGTAATGCTAAATTCCCAAAACTCTGCTCCACAGTAGCTCGCCAAATCTCTCCAGCAACGATCGCAATGTGCAGGCCAAGTTGCTGAAGCTTCTGCACAAGAGCTGTCCCCTTTAAATAGCGCCCCCCTAATCCGAGAAGGGCCGGCTAGCACTCCCTCGAACTGTCACTAATAGCGCTAGGCGTTAAGGCTCCGGGCGCCACCCAATATGCGCTCAGGCGCTCCTAAAAGGCGTTGCACACTGAAATGACGTCATGATCTGCTTGCACTCGCGGGCGCGTGCAAGCACTTAGCGCAGGCGTTAAATGTATAGTCAATATGCGAGTTGTCACCAACTTCATAGCGACCGCCCCAACATAGGGTATCGCCACAATTCTAGGTCTCTTTAGGCGCTCAACGCCGGCGCTACCAACCGAATTTCTAGGCCACAGGGTCTAGTGTAATATAAACAGAGACTGGGTCTAGTGTAATATAAACAGAGAAAGGGTCTAGTGTAATATAAACAGAGACAGGGTCTGATGTAATATAAACAGAAACAGGGTCTAGTGTAGTATAAACAGAGACAGGGTCAAGTGTAACATTAACAGAGACAGGGCCTAGAGTAATACAAACAGAGACAGGGTCTAGTGTAATATAAACAGAGACAGGGCCTAGGGTTGAGCATAATATAAATAGTGACAGGGTCTAGTGTAATATAAACTGAGACAGGGTCTAGTGTAATATAAACAGAGGCAAGGTCTAGTGTAATATAAACAGAGAAAGGGTCTAGTTTAATATAAACTGAGATAAGGTCTAGTGTAATATAAACAGAGACAGGGTCTAGTGAAATATAAACAGAACAGCTTATAGTGTAATATAAACAGAGACAGGGTCCCGTGTAATACAAACAGTGACAGGGCCTAGTTTAATATAAACAGAGAGAGGGCCTAGATTAATATAAACATGGAGAGGGCCTAGTTTAATATAAACAGAGACAGGGCCCAGTGTAATATAAACAGAGACATGGTCTAGCATAATATAAACAGAGACAGGGTCCAGTGCAATATAAACTGAGACACGGTATAGTGTAATATAAACAGAGACAGGGTTGAGCATAATATAAACAGTGACAGGGTCTAGTGTAATATAAACAGAGACAGCCTCTAGTGTAATATAAACAGAGACAGGGTACAGTGTAATATAAACAGAGACGGAGACTAGTGTAACATAAACAGAGACAAAGTCTAGTTTAATGTAAACAGAGACAGGTTCTAGTGTAATATAAACAGAGGCAGGGTCTAGTTTAGTGTAATATAAACAGAGACAGGGCCTAGTGTAATATAAACAGAGACAGGGTCTAGTGTCATATAAACAGAGACAGGGTCTAGTCTAATAAAAACAGAGACAGGGTCTAGTGTAATATAAAGAGAGGCAGCGTCTAGTGTACTATAAACAGAGACAGGGTCTAGTGTAACATAAACAGAGACAGAGTCTAGTTTAATGTAATCAGAGACAGGTTCTAGTGTAATATAAACAGAGGCAGGTTCTAGTGTAATATAAACAGAGACAGCCTCTAGAATAATATAAACAGAGACAGGGTACAGTGTAATATAAACAGAGATGGAGTCTAGTGTAACATAAACAGAGACAGAGTCTAGTTTAATATAAACAGAGACAGGGTCTAGTGTAATGTAAACAGAAACAGGGTCTAGTGTAATATAAACAGAGACAGGGCCTAGTGTAATAAAAACAGAGACAGGGTCTAGTGTAATATTAGCTGAGAAAGGGTCTAGTGCAATATAAACAGAGATAGGGTCTAGTGTAATATAAACAGAGAAAGGGCCTAGTTTAACAAAAACAGAGACAGGGCCTAGTTTAATATAAACAGAGACAGGGCCTAGATTAATATATACAGAGACAGGGCCTAGTTTAATACAAACAGCGACAGGGTCTAGTGTAATATAAACAGAGACAGGGCCTAGTTTAATTTAAACAGAGTCAGGGCCTAGTTTAATATAAACAGAGACAGGGTCCAGTGTAATATAAACAGAGACAGGGCATAGTTTAAGTTAAACAGAGTCAGGGCCTAGTTTAATATAAACAGAGACAGGGTCCAGTGTAATATAAACAGAGACACGGCATAGTTTAATATAAACAGAGACAGCGTCTCGTATAATATAAACAGAGACAAGGGCTAGTGTAATATAAACAGTGACAGGGCCTAGTTTAATATAAACAGAGACAGGGTCCAGTGTAAGATAAACTGAGACAGTGTCTAGAGTAATATAAACAGAGACTGGGTCTCGTGTAATATAAACAGAGAAAGGGTCTAGTTTAATATAAACAGAGACAGGGTCTAGTGTAATATAAACCGAGACAGGGCCCAGTGTAATATAAACAGAAGCAGCGTCTAGTGTAACATAAACAGAGACAGGGTCTAGTGTAATAGAAACAGAGACAGGGTCAAGTGTAACATTCACAGAGACAGGGCCTAGTGTAGTACAAACAGAGAGAGGGTCTAGTGTAATATAAACAGAGACAGGGTCTAGTGTAACATAAACAGAGACAGAGTATAGTGTAACATAAACAGAGACAGGGTCTAGTTTAATGTAAACAGAGACAGATTCTAGTGTAATATAAACAGAGGCAGGTTCTAGTGTAATATAAACAGAGACAGGGCCTAGTGTACTATAAACAGAGACAGGGTCTAGTGTCATATAAACAGAGACAGCATCTAGTGTAATAAAATAGAGACAGGGTCTAGTGTAATATTAACAGAGGCAGCGTCTAGTGCAATATAAACAGAGACGGGGGTAGTGTAATATAAACACTGATGGGGCCTAGTTTAATATAAACAGAGACAGCGTCCAGTGCAATATAAACAGAGACAGTGTCTAGTGTAATATAAACAGAGACAGCCTCTAGAGTAATCTAAACAGAGACAGGGTAAAGTGTAATATAAACAGAGACGGAGTCTAGTGTAACATAAACAGAGACAGAGTCTAGTTTAATATAAACAGAGACAGGGTCTAGTGTAATATAAACAGAGACAGGGTCTAGTGTAATAGAGACAGGGTCTAGTGCAATATAAACAGAGACAGGGTCTAGTGTAATATAAACAGAGAAAGGGCCTAGTTTAACATAAACAGAGATAGGGCCTAGTTTAATATAAACAGAGACAGGGCCTAGTTTAATATATACAGAGACAGGGCCTAGTTTAATATAAACAGAGACAGGGTCTAGTGTAATATAAACAGAGACAGGGCCTAGTTTAATTTAAACAGAGTCAGGGCCCAGTTTAATATAAACAGAGACAGGGACCAGTGTAATATAAACAGAGACAGGGCATAGTTTAATATAAACAGAGACAGCGTCTCGTATAATATAAACAGAGACAAGGGCTAGTGTAATATAAACAGTGACAGGGCCTAGTTTAATATAAACAGAGACAGGGTCCAGTGTAATATAAACAGAGACAGTGTCTAGAGTAATATAAACAGAGACAGGGTCCAGTGTAATATAAACAGAGACTGGGTCTAGTGTAATATAAACAGAGAAAGGGTATAGTTTAATATAAACAGAGACAGGGTCTAGTGTAATAAAACCAAGACAGGGTCTAGTGTAATATAAACAGAAGCAGCGTCTGGTGTAATATAAACAGAGAACGGGTCTAGTGTAATAGAAACAGAGACAGGGTCAAGTGTAACATTAACAGAGACAGGGCCTAGTGTAATACAAACAGAGACAGGGTCTAGTGTAATATAAACAGAGAGAAGGCCGAGTGTAATATAATCAGAGACAGGGCGTAGTTTAATATAAACAGAGACAGGGGCCTAGAAATTCAGTTGCTTTCGCCAGCCGGTAGCGCCTTAGGAGGAGGAGATGTTGGGCGCTAGGCGGCTAGCGGCCGGGCGCAGCGCGATCTGCGCCTCTCCCCAACTTCACTAGAGATTTAGCGTCGGCGCAAAGTCTTTGCGCATGCTCAGCTGCGCGCGCAGAACCTGACGTCATTTCATCATGCAACGCCCTTTGTGCGCCCCAAACCGGAACTTCAGTGGCGCCGCCCTTCTTTGCGCCTGGCGCCCCCAGCGACTGGTAGAGGGGAACGGTTCCCAGTCGCTGCGGGGTGCAGGGGGCGCTATTTAAAGGGGACTCCTCCTGCATTATAATTGACAGCCATTTTGTGCCAGTCCTTCTGTGTGAGAGACAAAGGCAGAGAGCTTTCTGCTTTGACTCAGCGCTCGCACAGGTACTTCTGGCTTCAGGCCAGAGCTTTGCACTTGGATTTCACTTTCAGTGCCAAAGCCTTGAGTCGCCACATATACTGTAATGGGGGCTACAATGGGTGGAAACGTTGGCTTTCTGCATTGCATTCAAAGGGATCAGAGACGTCGTGAGATAGTGCCAGTCATGGCCAGACGGAGAAGGGCCAACAGGTGTCGGCACAGGAGGCCTTACCCACCTAGGGTATACCGCCAGCAGTTCTCATATCCGAACATGTCTGAGGAGCAGTGTGTTTGGAGGCTGCGATTCAGAAGGGAGGTGGTCACTGAGATCTGCCACCTGCTTCGCAGAGATCTGCAGCCACAGCTGAGGAGCAGGACGTCTCTGTCGGTGGCAGTGAAGGTGACGGTGGCTCTCAACTTCTATGCCACCGCCTCCTTCCAATCCGCTATTGGGGACATTGCCAACATCTCCCAGTTCGCGGTACATTGCTGCATCCGACAGGTGAACAATGCCCTTTTCAGAAGGAGACGTCAGTACATCTCCTTCCCCATGACCCTGGACAAGCAGCAAGAGCATACAATGGGATTTGGAAGAATAGCGGGCTTCCCCATGGTCCAGGGCGTAGAACTGATGAACCAGCATTGGTCGGGCCTTGCTTCAGGGCTGCAGTGCACAGGGCATGGCAGCCAGACACGTCCACCCTCCTCCTTTAAGAGCTGACCGGCGCCAGAGTGTCTGCCGTCAGGGTCCAGTGTAATATAAACAGAGACAGGGTCTAGTATAATATAAGCAGAACAGCTGATAGTGTAATATAAACAGAGACAGGGTCTAGTCTAATAAAAACAGAGACAGGGTCTAGTGTAATATAAAGAGAGGCAGCGTCTAGTGTACTATAAACAGAGACAGGGTCTAGTGTAACATAAACAGAGACAGAGTCTAGTTTAATGTAATCAGAGACAGGTTCTAGTGTAATATAAACAGAGGCAGGTTCTAGTGTAATATAAACAGAGACAGCCTCTAGAATAATATAAACAGAGACAGGGTACAGTGTAATATAAACAGAGATGGAGTCTAGTGTAACATAAACAGAGACAGAGTCTAGTTTAATATAAACAGAGACAGGGTCTAGTGTAATGTAAACAGAAACAGGGTCTAGTGTAATATAAACAGAGACAGGGCCTAGTGTAATAAAAACAGAGACAGGGTCTAGTGTAATATTAGCTGAGAAAGGGTCTAGTGCAATATAAACAGAGACAGGGTCTAGTGTAATATAAACAGAGAAAGGGCCTAGTTTAACAAAAACAGAGACAGGGCCTAGTTTAATATAAACAGAGACAGGGCCTAGATTAATATATACAGAGACAGGGCCTAGTTTAATATAAACAGCGACAGGGTCTAGTGTAATATAAACAGAGACAGGGCCTAGTTTAATTTAAACAGAGTCAGGGCCTAGTTTAATATAAACAGAGACAGGGTCCAGTGTAATATAAACAGAGACAGGGCATAGTTTAAGTTAAACAGAGTCAGGGCCTAGTTTAATATAAACAGAGACAGGGTCCAGTGTAATATAAACAGAGACAGGGCATAGTTTAATATAAACAGAGACAGCGTCTCGTATAATATAAACAGAGACAAGGGCTAGTGTAATATAAACAGTGACAGGGCCTAGTTTAATATAAACAGAGACAGGGTCCAGTGTAAGATAAACTGAGACAGTGTCTAGAGTAATATAAACAGAGACTGGGTCTCGTGTAATATAAACAGAGAAAGGGTCTAGTTTAATATAAACAGAGACAGGGTCTAGTGTAATATAAACCGAGACAGGGCCCAGTGTAATATAAACAGAAGCAGCGTCTAGTGTAACATAAACAGAGACAGGGTCTAGTGTAATAGAAACAGAGACAGGGTCAAGTGTAACATTCACAGAGACAGGGCCTAGTGTAGTACAAACAGAGAGAGGGTCTAGTGTAATATAAACAGAGACAGGGTCTAGTGTAACATAAACAGAGACAGAGTATAGTGTAACATAAACAGAGACAGGGTCTAGTTTAATGTAAACAGAGACAGATTCTAGTGTAATATAAACAGAGGCAGGTTCTAGTGTAATATAAACAGAGACAGGGCCTAGTGTACTATAAACAGAGACAGGGTCTAGTGTCATATAAACAGAGACAGCATCTAGTGTAATAAAATAGAGACAGGGTCTAGTGTAATATTAACAGAGGCAGCGTCTAGTGCAATATAAACAGAGACGGGGGTAGTGTAATATAAACACTGACGGGGCCTAGTTTAATATAAACAGAGACAGCGTCCAGTGCAATATAAACAGAGACAGTGTCTAGTGTAATATAAACAGAGACAGCCTCTAGAGTAATATAAACAGAGACAGGGTAAAGTGTAATATAAACAGAGACGGAGTCTAGTGTAACATAAACAGAGACAGAGTCTAGTTTAATATAAACAGAGACAGGGTCTAGTGTAATATAAACAGAGACAGGGTCTAGTGTAATAGAGACAGGGTCTAGTGTAATAAAAACAGAGACAGGGTCTAGTGTAATATTAGCTGAGACAGGGTCTAGTGCAATATAAACAGAGACAGGGTCTAGTGTAATATAAACAGAGAAAGGGCCTAGTTTAACATAAACAGAGATAGGGCCTAGTTTAATATAAACAGAGACAGGGCCTAGTTTAATATATACAGAGACAGGGCCTAGTTTAATATAAACAGAGACAGGGTCTAGTGTAATATAAACAGAGACAGGGCCTAGTTTAATTTAAACAGAGTCAGGGCCCAGTTTAATATAAACAGAGACAGGGACCAGTGTAATATAAACAGAGACAGGGCATAGTTTAATATAAACAGAGACAGCGTCTCGTATAATATAAACAGAGACAAGGGCTAGTGTAATATAAACAGTGACAGGGCCTAGTTTAATATAAACAGAGACAGGGTCTAGTGTAATATAAACAGAGACAGGGTCTAGTGTAATATAAACAGAGACAGGGTCCAGTGTATATAAACAGAGACAGGGTCTAGTGTAATATAAACAGAGATAGGGCCCAGTGCAACATAAACAGAGACAGGGTCTAGTGTAATATAAACAGAGACAGGGTCTAGTGCAAAAAAAACAGAGACGGTCTAGTGTAATATAAACAGAGACAGGGTCGAGCGTAATATAAACAAAGACAGGGTCTAGTGTAATATAAACAGAGACAGGGTCTAGTGTAAAATAAACAGTAACAGGGTCAAGTGTAATATAAACAGAGACAGGGCCTAGTATAATTTAAACTGAGACAGGCTCTAGTGTAATGTAAACAGAGACAGGGTCTAGTGTAATATAAACTGAGACAGGGTCTAGTGTAATATAAACAGAGACAAGGTCGAGTGTAATATAAACAGAGAAAGGGTCGAGTGTAACTTAAACAGAGACAGGGGCTAGTGTAAAATAAACAGAAACTGGGTCTAGAGTAATAGAAACAGAGACAGGGTCTAGTGTAATGTAAAGAGAGACAGGGTCCAGTGTCATCTAAAAAGAGACAGGGCCTTGAGTAATACAAACACAGACAGGGTCTTGTGTAATATAAACACAGACAGGGTCTTTTGTAATATAATCAGTGACAGGGTCTTGTGTAATATAAACAGGGACGGTCGAGTGTAATATAAACAGAGAGAGGGTCTAGTGTAATATAAACAGAGACAGGGTCTAGTGTAATATAAACAGAGACGGTCTAGTGTAATATAAACAGTAACAGGGTCTAGTGTAATATAAACAGAGACAGGGCCTAGTGTAATTTAAACTGAGACAGGCTCTAGTGTAATGTAACAGAGACAGGGTCTAGTGTAATATAAACAGAGACAAGGTCGAGTGTAGTATAAACAGAGTCAGGGTCTACTGTAACTTAAACAGAGACAGGGGCTAGTGTAAAATAAACAGAGGCAGGGTCTAGTGTAATATAAACAGAGACAGGGTTTGGTGTAATATAAACAGAGAAAGGGTCTAGTGTAATAGAAACAGAGAAAGGGTCTGGTGTAATATAAACAGAGACAGGGTGTGGTGTAATATAAACAGAGACAGGGTCTAGTGTAATATAAAGAGAGACAGGGTCTCGTGTAATATAAACAGAGAAAGGGTCGAGTGTAATATAAACAGAGACAGGGTCGAGCGTAATAAAAACAGAGACAGGGTCTAGTGTAATATAAACAGAGACAGCGTCTAGTGTAATAAAAACAGAAACTGGGTCTCGAGTAATATAAACAGAGACAGGGTCTAGTGTAATATAAACAGAGACAGGGTCTAGTGTAATATAAAGAGAGACAGGGTCCAGTGTCATCTAAAAAGAGACAGGGCCTTGAGTAATACAAACACAGACAGGGTCTTGTGTAATATAAACACAGACAGGGTCTTTTGTAATATAATCAGTGACAGGGTCTTGTGTAATATAAAAAGGGACGGTCGAGTGTAATATAAACAGAGACAGGGTCGAGTGTAATATAAACAGAGAGAGGGTCTACTGTAACTTAAACAGAGACAGGGGCTAGTGTAATATAAACAGAGACTGGGTCGAGAGTAATATAAACAGAGACAGGGTCTAGTGTAATATAAACAGAGACAGGGTCTAGAGTAACATAAACTGAGACAGGGTCTAGTGTAATATAAACAGAGACATGGTCTAGTGTAATATAAACAGAGACAGGGTCTCGTGTAATATAAACAGAGACATGGTCAAGTGTAATATAAACAGAGACAGGGTCTAGTGTAATATAAACAGAGACAGGGTCTAGTGTAATATAAACAGAGACAGGGTCCAGTGTAATATAAACAGAGACAGGGTCTAGTCTAATATAAACAGAGGCAGGGTCCAGTGCAATATAAACAGAGACAGGGTCTAGTGTAATATAAACAGAGACAGGGTCTAGTGTAATATAAACAGAGACGGTCTAGTGTAATATAAACAGAGACAGGGTCTAGTGTAATATAAACAGAGACAGGGTCCAGTGTAATATAAACAGAGACAGGGTCTAGTGTAACATAAACAGTAACAGGGTCTAGTGTAATTTAAACTGAGACAGGCTCTCGTGTAATGTAAACAGAGACAGGGTCTAGTGTAATATAAACTGAGACAGGGTCTAGTGTAATATAAACAGAGACAAGGTCGAGTGTAATATAAACAGAGTCAGGGTCTACTGTAACTTAAACAGAGACAGGGGCTAGTGTAAAATAAACATAGACAGGGTCTAGTGTAATATAAACAGAGCCAGGGTTTGGTGTCATATAAACAGAGAAAGGGTCTAGTGTAATAGAAACAGAGAAAGGGTCAAGTGTAATATAAACAGAGACAGGGTCTAGTGTAATATAAACAGAGACAGGGTCTAGTGTAATATAAACAGAGACAGGGTCCAGTGTAATATAAACAGAGACAGGGTCTAGTCTAATATAAACAGAGGCAGGGTCCAGTGCAATATAAACAGAGACAGGGTCTAGTGTAATATAAACAGAGACAGGGTCTAGTGTAATATAAACAGAGACGGTCTAGTGTAATATAAACAGAGACAGGGTCTAGTGTAATATAAACAGAGACAGGGTCCAGTGTAATATAAACAGAGACAGGGTCTAGTGTAACATAAACAGTAACAGGGTCTAGTGTAATTTAAACTGAGACAGGCTCTAGTGTAATGTAAACAGAGACAGGGTCTAGTGTAATATAAACTGAGACAGGGTCTAGTGTAATATAAACAGAGACAAGGTCGAGTGTAATATAAACAGAGTCAGGTTCTACTGTAACTTAAACAGAGACAGGGGCTAATGTAAAATAAACATAGACAGGGTCTAGTGTAATATAAACAGAGCCAGGGTTTGGTGTCATATAAACAGAGAAAGGGTCTAGTGTAATAGAAACAGAGAAAGGGTCTAGTGTAATATAAACAGAGACAGGGTCTAGTGTAATAAAAGCAGAAACTGGGTCGAGAGTAATATAAACAGAGACAGGGTCTAGTGTAATATAAACAGAGACAGGGTCCAGTGTAATATAAACAGAGACAGTGTCTAGTGTAATATAAACAAAGACATGGTCTAGTGTAACATAAACAGAGACAGGGTCTAGTGTAATATAAACAGAGACTGGGTCTAGTGCAATATAAACAGAGACAGGGTCTAGTGTAATATAAACAGAGACAGCGTCTAGTGTAATATAAACAGAGACGGTCGAGTGTAATATAAACAGAGACAGGTTCCAGTGTAATATAAACAGAGACGGTCGAGTGTAATATAAACAGAGACAGGGTCTCCTGTAATATAAACAGAGACAGGGTCTAGTGTAATATAAACAGAGACAGGGTCTAGTGTAGTATAAACAGTAACAGGGTCTAGTGTAATATAAACAGAGACAGGGTCTAGTGCAATATAACTAGAGACATGGTCTAGTGTAATATAAACAGAGACAGGGTCTAGTGTAATATAAACAGAGACAGGGTCGAGTGTAATATAAACAGTAACAGGGCCTAGTGTAATATAAACAGAGACAGGGTCTAGTGCAATATAAATAGAGACAGGGTCTAGTGTAATATAAACAGAGACAGGCTCTAGTGTAATATAAACAGAGACAGGGTCTAGTGTAATATAAACAGAGACAGGGTCTAGTGTAATATAAACAGAGAGAGGGCCTTGTTTAATATAAACAGAGACATGGTCTAGTGTGATATAAACAGAGACAGGGTCTAGTGTAATATAAACAAAGACATGGTCTAGTGTAATATAAACAGAGACAGGGTCTAGTGTAATATAAACAGAGACAGGGTCTAGTGTAAGATAAACAGAGACAGGGTCTAGTGTAATATAAACAGAGACAGGGTCTAGTGTAATATAAACAGGGACAGGGTCTAGTGTAATGTAAACAGAGACAGGGTCTAGTGCAATAAAAACAGAGACAGGGTCTAGTGTAATATAAACAGAGACAGGGTCTCGTGTAATAAAAACAGAAACTGGGTCTAGAGTAATATAAACAGAGACGGTCTAGTGTAATATAAACAGAGACAGTGTCTAGTGTAATATAAACAGAGACATGGTCTAGTGTAAAATAAACAGAGATAGGATCTAGTGTAATATAAACAGAGGCTGGGTCTAGAGTAATATAAACAGAGACAGGGTCTGGGGTAACATAAAAAGAGACAGGGTCTAGTGTAATATAAACAGAGACAGGGTCTAGTGTAATATAAACAGAGACAGGGTCTAGTGTAATATAAACAGAGACAGGGTCTAGTGTAATATAAACAGAGACAGGGTCTAGTGTAATATAAACAGAGACAGGGTCTAGTGTAATATAAACAGAGACAGGGTCCAGAGTAATATAAACAGAGACAGGGTCTAGAGTAACATAAACTCGGTAAAATCATTGGACTCAAGGCGGATAAATCACCTGGACCTGATTGCTTACATCCTAGGGTCTTGAGGGAAGTGGCGGTAGGGATTGTGGATGCATTGGTAATAATTTTCCAAAACTCCCTGGACTCGGCAAAGGTCCCGGCAGACTGGAAAACTGCTAATGTAACACCCTTATTTAAAAAGGGCAGTAGACAGAAGGCTGGAAACTATAGGCCGGTTAGCCTAACATCAGTGGTAGGTAAAATTTTGGAGTCCACTATTAAGGAGACAGTAACAGGACATTTGAATAATCATAATTTAATAGGACAAAGTCAGCATGGTTTTATGAAGGGGAAGTCATGTTTGACAAATTTGCTGGAGTTCTTTGAGGAAGTAACATATAGGGTGGATAAAGGGGAACCAGTGGACATAGTGTATTTAAACTTCCAAAAGGCATTTGACAAGGTGCCACACAGAAGATTATTGCTTAAGATAAAAAATCACGGGATTGGGGGTAATATTCTGGCATGGATGGAGGATTGGCTATCTAAAAGAAGGCAGAGAGTTGGGATAAATGGTTCATTCTCAGACTGGCAATCAGTAACTAGTGGTGTTCTGCAGGGGTCCGTGCTTGGTCCCCAACTCTTTACAATGTATATTAACGATTTGGAGGAGGGAACCGAGTGTAACATATCAAAGTTTGCAGATGATACTAAGATGGGAGGGAAAGTAATGAGTGATGAAGACATAACAAACCTGCAAGGGGACATAGACAGGCTAAGTAAGTGGGCAGAGATTTGGCAGATGGAATACAATACTGGAAAGTGTGAGGTTATGCACTTTGGCAGGAAAAATCCTAGAGCAAGTTGTTATCTTAATGGCAAGAAACTGGAAAGTACTGAAGTACAAAGGGATCTGGGGGTCCTGGTGCACGAAACTCAAAAGGTTAGTATGCAGGTGCAGTAAGTGATTAAGAAGGCCAATGGAATGTTGGCTTTCATTGCTAGGGGGATTGAATATAAAAATAGGGAGGTATTGCTTCAGTTGTACAAGGTATTGGTGAGACCGCACCTGGAATACTGCGTACAGTTTTGGTGTCCATACTTAAGAAAGGATATACTTCCTCTCGAGTCATTACAAAGAAGGTTCACTCGGTTAATCCCGGGGATGAGGGGATGGACATATGAGAGGTTGAGTAGATTGGGCCTCTACTCATTGGAGTTCAGAAGAATGAGAGGCGATTTTATTGAAACATATAAGATTGTGAAGGGGTTGGATCGGGTGGATGCGGGGAGGATGTTCCCGACGATGGGTGAAACTAGAACTAGGGGGCATAGTCTTAGAATAAGGGGCTGCTCTTTCAAAACTGAGATGAGGAGGAACTACTTCACTCAGAGGGTGGTCGGTCCATGGAATATGCAGCCCCAAAAAGCTGTAGAAGCTACATCATTACATAAATTTAAAACAGAAATAGACAGTTTCCTAGAAGTAAAGGGAATTAAGGGTTATGGGGAGCGGGCAGGAATTTGGACACAAGTCTAGGTTCGGTTCGGTCATGGCCCTGTGGGTAGCGGAGCGGGCCCAGGGGCCGTGTAGCCTGATCCTGCTCCTATTTCGTGTGTCAAATTCTGTTAGGTTCAGGAGATGGTTCTGTGATACTGGATTGGCGGTTAGGATCAGATCAGCCATGATCTTATTGAATGGCGGAGCAGGCTCGAGGGGCCAATTGGCCTACTCCTGCTCCTATTTCTTATGTTCTTATGTTCTTATGTTCTTAAACTGAGACAGGGTCTAGTGTAATATAAACAGAGACATGGTCGAGTGTAATATAAACAGAGACAGGGTCGAGTGTAATATAAATACAGACAGGGTCTTTTGTAATATAATCAGTGACAGGGTCTTCTGCAATATAAACAGGGACGGTCGAGTGTAATATAAACAGAGACAGGGTCGAGTGTAATATAAACAGAGACAGGGTCTACTGTAACTTAAACAGAGACAGGGGCTAGTGTAATATAAACAGAGACTGGGTCTAGAGTAATATAAACAGAGACAGGGTCTAGTTTAATATAAACAGAGACATTGTCTCGTGTAATATAAACAGAGACAGGGTCTCGTGTAATATAAACAGAGGCAGGGTCTAGTGTAATATAAACAGAGACAGGGTCTAGTGTAATATAAACAGAGACAGGGTCCAGTGTTATATAAACAGAGACAGGGTCTAGTGTAATATAAACAGAGACAGGGTCCAGTGCAATATAAACAGAGACAGGGTCTAGTGTAATATAAACAGAGACAGGGTCTGGTGTAATATAAACAGAGACAGGGTCTAGTGTAATATAAACAGAGACGGTCTAGTGTAATTTAAACAGAGACAGGGTCGAGTGTAATATAAACAGAGACAGGGTCTAGTGTAATATAAACAGAGACAGGGTCTAGTGTAACATAAACAGTAACAGGGTCTAGTGTAATATAAACAGAGACAGGGCCTAGTGTAATTTAAACTGAGGCAGGCTCTAGTGTAATGTAAACAGAGACAGGGTCTAGTGTAATATAAACTGAGACAGGGTCTAGTGTAATATAAACAGAGACAGGGTCTAGTGTAAAATAAACAGAGGCAGGGTCTAGTGTAATATAAACAGAGACAGTGTCTAGTGTAATATAAACAGAGACAGTGTCGAGTGTAATATAAACAGAGTCAGGGTCTACTGTAACTTAAACAGAGACAGGGGCTAGTGTAATATAAACAGAGACAGTGTCGAGTGTAATATAAACAGAGTCAGGGTCTACTGTAACTTAAACAGAGACAGGGGCTAGTGTAATATAAACAGAGACAGGGTCTAGTGTAATATAAACAGAGACAGGGTCTAGTGTAATATAAACAGAGACAGGGTCTAGTGTAATAAAAACAGAGACAGGGTCTAGTGTAATATAAACAGAGACAGGGTCTAGAGTAATATAAACAGAGACAGGGTCTAGTGTAATATAAACAGAGACTGGGTCTAGAGTAATATAAACAGAGACAGGGTCTAGTGTAATATAAACAGAGACATGGTCTAGTGTAATATAAATAGAGACTGGGTCTGGAGTAATATAAACAGAGACAGGGTCTAGTGTAATATAAACAGAGACAGGGTCTAGTGCAATATAAACAGAGACAGGGTCTAGTGTAATATAAACAGAGACAGGGTCTAGTGTAATATAAACAGAGACAGCATCTGGTGTAATATAAACAGAGACGGTCGAGTGTAATATAAACAGAGACAGGGTCCAGTGT
Organism: Somniosus microcephalus; assembly: GCF_052327205.1. NCBI lineage: Eukaryota > Metazoa > Chordata > Chondrichthyes > Squaliformes > Somniosidae > Somniosus > Somniosus microcephalus. The sequence goes on along the minus strand of NC_140990.1, from coordinate 143,607,626 downwards.
AATATAAACAGAGATGGTTGAGTGTAATATAAACAGAGACAGGGTCTACTCTAACTTAAACAGAGTCAGGGGCTAGTGTAATATAAACAGAGACAGGGTCTAGTGTAATATAAACAGTAACAGCGTCTAGTGTAATATAAACAGAGACAGGGTCTAGTGTAATATAAACAGAGACAGGGTCTAGTGTAGTATAAACAGAGACAGGGTCTAGTGTAATATAAACAGAGACAGGGTCTAGTGTAATATAAACAGAGATAGGGTCTAGTGTAGTATAAACAGAGACAGGGTCTAGTGTAATATAAACAGTAACAGGGTCTAGTGTAATATAAACAGAGACAGGGTCCAGTGTAATATAAACAGTAACAGGGTCTAGTGTAATATAAACAGAGACAGGGTCCAGTGTAATGTAAACAGAGACAGGGTCTAGTGTAATATAAACAGAGACAGGGTCTAGTGTAATATAAACAGAGCCAGGGTCTAGTGTAATATAAACAGAGACAGGATCTAGCGTAGTATAAACAGAGACAGGGTCTAGTGTAATATAAACAGAGACAGGGTCTAGTGTAATATAAACAGAGACGGGGTCTCGTGTAATATAAACAGAGACAGGGTCTAGTGTAGTATAAACAGAGACAGGGTCTTGTGTAATATAAACAGTGACAGGGTCTAGTGTGATATAAACAGAGACAGGGTCTAGCGTAGTATAAACAGAGACAGGGTCTAGTGTAATATAAACAGAGACAGGGTCTAGTGTAGTATAAACAGAGACAGGGTCTAGTGTAATATAAACAGAGACTGGGTCTAGAGTAATATAAACAGAGACAGTTTCTAGGGTAATATAAACAGAGACAGGGTCTAGTGTAATATAAACCGAGATAGGGTCTTGTGTAATATAAACACAGCAGGGTCTTGTGTAATATAAACAGTGACAGGGTCTAGTGTAATATAAACAGAGACAGGGTCTAGTGTAATAAAAACAGAAACTGGGTCTAGTGTAATATAAACTGAGACAGTGTCTAGTGTAAAATAAACAGAGACATGGTCTAGTGCAATATAAACAGAGACAGGGTCTAGTGTAATATAAACAGAGACAGGGTCTAGTGTAATATAAACAGAGACTGGGTCTAGAGTAATATAAACAGAGACAGGGTCTAGGGTAATATAAACAGAGACAGGGTCTCGTGTAATATAAACAGAGACAGGGTCTAGTGTAATATAAACAGAGACAGGGTCTAGTGCAATATAAACAGAGACAGGGTCTCGTGTAATATAAACAGAGACAGGGTCGAGTGTAATATAAACAGAGACAGGGTCTAGAGTAACATAAAATGAGACAGGGTCTAGAGTAATATAAACAGAGACAGGGTCTAGAGTAACATAAACTCGGTAAAATAATTGGACTCAAGGCGGATAAATCACCTGGACCTGATTGCTTACATCCTTGGGGCTTGAGGGAAGTGGCGGTAGGGATTGTGGATGCATTGGTAATAATTTTCCAAAACTCCCTGGACTCAGCAAAGGTCCCGGCAGACTGGAAAACTGCTAATGTAACACCCTTATTTAAAAAGGGCAGTAGACAGAAGGCTGGAAACTATAGACCGGTTAGCCTAACATCTGTGGTAGGTAAAATTTTGGAGTCCACTATTAAGGAGACAGTAACAGGACATTTGAATAATCATAATTTAATAGGACAAAGTCAGCATGGTTTTATGAAGGGGAAGTCATGTTTGACAAATTTGCTGGAGTTCTTTGAGGAAGTAACATATCGGGTGGATAAAGGGGAACCAGTGGACGTGGTGTATTTAAACTTCCAAAAGGCATTTGACAAGGTGCCACACAGAAGATTATTGCGTAAGATAAAAAATCACGGGATTGGGGGTAATATTCTGGCATGGATAGAGGATTGACTATCTAACAGAAGGCAGAGAGTTGGGATAAATTGTTCATTCTCAGACTGTCACTCAGTAACTAGTGGTGTTCCGCAGGGGTCCGTGCTGGGTCCCCAACTCTTTACAATCTGTATTAACGATTTGGAGGAGGGGACCGAGTGTAACATATCAAAGTTTGCAGATGATACTAAGATGGGAGGGAAAGTAATGAGTGATGAAGACATAAAAAACCTGCAAGGGGACATAGACAGGCTAAGTAAGTGGGCAGAGATTTGGCAGATGGAATACAATACTGGAAAGTGTGAGGTTATGCACTTTGGCAGGAAAAATCCTAGAGCAAGTTATTATCTTAATGGCAAGAAACTGGAAAGTACTGAAGTCCAAAGGGATCTGGGGGTCCTGGTGCACGAAACTCAAAAGTTTAGTATGCAGGTGCAGTAAGTGATTAAGAAGGCCAATGGAATGTTGGCTTTCATTGCTAGGGGGATAGAATATAAAAATAGGGAGGTATTGCTTCAGTTGTACAAGGTATTGGTGAGACCGCACCTGGAATACTGCGTACAGTTTTGGTGTCCATACTTAAGAAAGGACATAGTTGCTCTCGAGTCAGTACAAAGAAGGTTCACGCGGTTAATCCCGGGGATGAGGGGATGGACATATGAGAGGTTGAGTAGATTGGGCCTCTACTCATTGGAGTTCAAAAGAATGAGAGGCGATTTTATTGAAACATATAAGATTGTGAAGGGGTTGGATCGGGTGGATGCGGGGAGAATGTTCCCGATGATGGGTGAAACTAGAACTAGGGGGCATAGTCTTAGAATAAGGGGCTGCTCTTTCAAAACTGAGATGAGGAGGAACTACTTCACTCAGAGGGTGGTAGGTCCATGGAATATGCAGCCCCAAAAAGCTGTAGAAGCTACATCATTACATAAATTTAAAACAGAAATAGACAGTTTTCTAGAAGTAAAGGGAATTAAGGGTTACGGGGAGCGGGCAGGAATTTGGACACAAGTCTAGGTTCGGATCGGTCATGGCCCTGTGGGTAGCGGAGTGGGACCAGGGGCCGTGTAGCCTGATCCTGCTCCTATTTCGTGTGTCAAATTCTGTTAGATTCAGGAGATGGTTCTGTGATACTGGATTGGTGGTTAGGATCAGATCAGCCATGATCTTATTGAATGGCGGAGCAGGCTCGAGGGGCCGATTGGCCTACTCCTGCTCCTATTTCTTATGTTCTTATATTCTTATGTTCTTAAACTGAGACAGGGTCTAGTGTAATATAAACAGAGACATGGTTGAGTGTAATGTAAACAGAGACAGGGTCGAGTGTAATATAAACAGAGACAGGGTCTCGTGTAATATAAACAGAGCCAGGGTCTAGTGTAGTATAAACAGAGACAGGGTCTAATGTACTATAAACAGAGACAGGATCTAGTGTAGTATAAACAGAGACAGAGTCTAGAGTATTATAAACAGAGACCGGGTCTAGTGTAATATAAACAGAGACAGGGTCTAGTGTAGTATAAACAGAGACAGGGTCTAGTGTAATATAAACAGTGAGAGGGCCTTGTTTAATATAAACAGAGACAGGGTCTAGTGTAATATAAAGGGAGACAGGGTCTTGTGTAATCTAAAGAGAGACAGGGTCCAGTGTCATCTAAAAAGAAACAGGGCCTTGAGTAAGACAAACACAGACAGGGTCTTGTGTAATATAATCAGTGACAGGGTCTTCTGTAATATAAACAGGGACGGTCGAGTGTAATATAAACAGGGACAGGGTCGAGTGTAATATAAACAGAGACAGGGTCTACTGTAACTTTAACAGAGACAGGGGCTAGTGTAATATAAACAGAGACTGGGTCTAGAGTAATATAAACAGAGACATGGACTAGTTTAATATAAACAGAGACAGGGTCTAGAGTAATATAAAGAGAGACAGGGTCTAGAGTAACATAAACTGAGACAGGGTCTAGAGTAATATAAACAGAGACAGGGTCTAGAGTAACATAAACTGAGACAGGGTCTAGTGTAATAAAAACAGAGACATGGTCTAGTGTAATATAAGCAGAGACAGGGTCTCGTGTAATATAAACAGAGACATGGTCTAGTGTAATATAAACAGAGACAGGGTCTTGTGTAATATAAACAGAGACAGGGTCTAGTGTAATATAAACAGAGACAGGGTCCAGTGTAATATAAACAGAGACAGGGTCTAGTGTAATATAAACAGAGACAGGGTCCAGTGCAATATAAACAGAGACAGAGTCTAGTGTAATATAAACAGAGACAGGGTCTAGTGTAATATAAACAGAGACAGGGTCTAGTGTAATATAAACAGAGACGGTCTAGTGTAATATAAACAGAGACAGGGTCGGGTGTAATATAAACAGAGACAGGGGCCTAGAATTTGAGTTTGCCTCCGCCAGGGATGTAGCGCCCGAAATTTAGCACCAGCGTTAATTGCCGCTGCGCCCGCCAAAAATTCAGCTGCGCCGCGCCCAGATGGCTGCGGGCGCTAATGGAGGGTGTCAGCGCATCGCAATGGGCGCTGAATGCAGGATTGCGGCGCTAATCCCCCGCTGCGGCACCCGATGCGGTGCGGCAGGCTGGAGTACTGCAGGCCTCCTCCTTCTGTTAAGGAGGAGCTGCCTGCAGTCGACCGCTGGCCGGTGGAATCGCACGAAAAATGAGCCCGGCACCTCGGAGAAGTGCCGGGCTCGAGGCCCACACATATCTGTGCCGCGGGGGGGTGGTGGAGGAGTCCGGGGAGCGAGGTGCGGGCAGGCGGCCGCCGGGAAATCGTCTGGCCGCCGCGCCACCTTAATGCGCCGGCGCTAAGTCCAGCAAGAAACTTTTGAAAAATTGTTGGTTGCGGCTGCCACGGGCGAGGCGGCCGCAACTGAATTTCGGCGTCCGGCCGCGTTACCACGGCAACCGGGACGCTGCGCACACCGATGACATCATCGGTGCCGGCACAGCGTGACCGGCTAATGCCGATGGTAAGGCCCAAATCAATTTCCGAAGCAGCTATAATTCCGGCGCAAGGCCCTCTCGCGCCTCTAATTGGGCGCTAACCCCACTCAATTTCTAGGCCAGGGTCTAGTGTAATATAAACAGAGACAGGGTCTAGTGTAACATAAACAGTAACAGGGTCTAGTGTAATATAAACAGAGACAGGGCCTAGTGTAATTTAAACTGAGACAGGCTCTAGTGTAATGTAAACAGAGACAGGGTCTAGTGTAATATAAACTGAGACAGGGTCTAGTGTAATATAAACAGAGACAAGGTTGAGTGTAATATAAACAGAGTCAGGGTCTACTGTAACTTAAACAGAGACAGGGGCTAGTGTAATATAAACAGAGACAGGGTCGAGTGTAATATAAACAGAGACAGGGTTTGGTGTAATATAAACAGAGAAAGGGTCTAGTGTAATATAAACAGAGAAAGGGTCTAGTGTAATATAAACAGAGACAGGGTCTACTGTAATATAAACAGAGACAGGGTCTCGTGTAATATAAACAGAGAAAGGGTCTAGTGTAATATAAACAGAGACAGGGTCGAGTGTAATAAAAACAGAGACAGGGTCTAGTGAAATATAAACAGAGACAGGGTCGAGTGTAATATAAACAGAGACAGGGTCTAGTGTAATAAAAACAGAAACTGGGTCTAGAGTAATAGAAACAGAGACAGGGTCTAGTGTAATATAAACAGAGTCAGGGTCTAGTGTAATATAAACAGAGACAGGGTCTAGTGTAATCTAAAGAGAGACAGGGTCCAGTGTCATCTAAAAAGAGACAGGGCCTTGAGTAATACAAACACAGACAGGGTCTTGTGTAATATAAACACAGACAGGGTCTTTTGTAATATAATCAGTGACAGGGTCTTGTGTAATATAAACAGGGACGGTCGAGTGTAATATAAACAGAGACAGGGTCGAGTGTAATGTAAACAGAGACAGGGTCTACTGTAACTTAAACAGAGACAGGGGCTAGTGTAATATAAACAGAGACTGGGTCTAGAGTAATATAAACAGAGACAGGGTCTAGTGTAATATAAACAGAGACAGGGTCTAGAGTAACATAAACTGAGACAGGGTCGAGTGTAATATAAACAGAGACATGGTCTAGTGTAATATAAACAGAGACAGGGTTTCGTGTAATATAAACAGAGACATGGTCTAGTGTAATATAAACAGAGACAGGGTCGAGTGTAATATAAACAGAGACAGGGTCTAGTGTAATATAAACAGACACAGGGTCCAGTGTAATATAAACAGAGACAGGGTCTAGTGTAAAATAAACAGAGACAGGGTCTAGTGTAATATAAGCAGAGACGGTCTAGTGTGATATAAACAGAGACAGGGTCGAGTGTAATAAAAACAGAAACTGGGTCTAGAGTAATAGAAACAGAGACAGGGTCTAGTGTAATATAAACAGAGACAGGGTCTAGTGTAATATAAACAGAGACAGGGTCTAGTGTAATCTAAAGAGAGACAGGGTCCAGTGTCATCTAAAAAGAGACAGGGCCTTGAGTAATACAAACACAGACAGGGTCTTGTGTAATATAAACACAGACAGGGTCTTTTGTAATATAATCAGTGACAGGGTCTTGTGTAATATAAACAGGGATGGTCGAGTGTAATATAAACAGAGACAGGGTCGAGTGTAATATAAACAGAGACAGGGTCTACTGTAACTTAAACAGAGACAGGGGCTAGTGTAATATAAACAGAGACTGGGTCTAGAGTAATATAAACAGAGACAGGGTCTGGTGTAATATAAACAGAGACAGGGTCTAGAGTAACATAAACTGAGACAGGGTCGAGTGTAATATAAACAGAGACATGGTCTAGTGTAATATAAACAGAGACAGGGTCTCGTGTAATATAAACAGAGACATGGTCTAGTGTAATATAAACAGAGACAGGGTCGAGTGTAATATAAACAGAGACAGGGTCTAGTGTAATATAAACAGAGACAGGGTCCAGTGTAATATAAACAGAGACAGGGTCTAGTGTAATATAAACAGAGACAGGGTCTAGTGTAATATAAACAGAGACAGGGTCTAGTGTAATATAAACAGAGACGGTCTAGTGTGATATAAACAGAGACAGGGTCGAGTGTAATATAAACAGAGACAGGGTCTAGTGTAATATAAACAGAGACAGGGTCTAGTGTAACATAAACAGTAACAGGGTCTAGTGTAATATAAACAGAGACAGGGCCTAGTGTAATTTAAACTGAGACAGGCTCTAGTGTAATGTAAACAGAGACAGGGTCTAGTGTAATATAAACAGAGTCAGGGTCTAGTGTAATATAAACTGAGACAGGGTCTAGAGTAATATAAACAGAGACAAGGTCGAGTGTAATATAAACAGAGTCACGGTCTACTGTAACTTAAACAGAGACAGGGGCTAGTGTAAAATAAACAGAGACAGGGTCTAGTGTAATATAAACAGAGACACGGTTTGGTGTAATATAAACAGAGAAAGGGTCTAGTGTAATAGAAACAGAGAAAGGGTCTAGTGTAATATAAACAGAGAGAGGGCCTTCTTTAATATAAACAGAGACAGGGTCTAGCGTAATATAAACAGAGACAGGGTCTAGTGTAATATAAACAGAGACAGGGTCTAATGTAATATAAACAGAGACAGGGTCTAGTGCAGTAAAAACTGAAACAGGAATAAAAACAGAAAATGCTGGAAATGCTCAGCTCAGGCAGCATCTGAAGAGAGAGAATCAGAGTTAACATTTCAGTTCAATGTCCTTTCGCCAGAACTGGCAAAAGTTAGAGATTTAACAGATTTTAAGCAAGGGCAGGGGCAGAGAAGGTGGGGAGGGGAGGAAATAACAAAAGGGAAGGTTTGTGATAGGGTGGAAGGCAGGAGCAATCAAATGACAAAGGTACGATTGTACAAGGCCAAAGGAGATGGTAATGGGACAAGTAAAGAAACAAAAGATGAGTCTAGAGGAGGTGTAAATGGGAATGGGAGAATCATTAACAGCTGCCGTCTCAAAAATAGGGACAGAGGTTACAGTCTGAAATTGTTGAACTCGATGTTGAGCCCAGAAGGCTGTAAAGTGTCTAATTGAAAGAGGAGGTGCTGTTCCTTGAGCTTACGCTGAGCTTCATTGGAATACTGGACAAGGCCGAAGACAGAGGTCAGAGTGGGAGTGGAGCGGAGAATTAAAGTGACAGGTGACTGGAAGCTCGGGGTCACGTTTACAGACTAGCCGGAGGTGTTCCGTAAAGTGGTCACCCAATCTGCATTTGGTCTCCCCAATGTAGAGGAGACCACGTCGTGAGCAGTGAATACAATATACTAAATTGTAAGAAGTACAAATAAATCGCTGTTTCACCGAAGGAGCATTTCGGGCCCTGGACAGTGGGAAGGGAGGAGGTAAAAGGGCAGGTGTTGCATCTCCTGCGCTCGCACGGGAAGGTGCTGTGGGATGGGATGGGATGGGATGGGGAGAGGGTGCTGGGGGTGATTGAGGATTGGACCAGGGTATGGCAGAGGGCGTGAACCCTTCGAAGTGCTGAAAGGGGAGGGGAGGGGATGATGTGTTTGGTGGTGGGATCACACTGGAGGTGGCGGAGGAAGATCCATTGAATGTGGAGGCTGGTGGGGTGAAAGATGAGGACAAGGGGAACCCTCTCGTGGTTCTGGGAGGGAGGGGAAGGGGAAGGGGTGAGAGCAGAAGTGTGGGAAATGGAACGGACATGATCAAGGACTCCTCTTTCACCCCTACTCTCCAACCCCCCTCACCCCATCTCCTCTTTCACCCCAACTCCTCTTTCACCCATAATCTTCAACCCCTCACCCCAACTCCTCTTTCTTCCCTACTCTCCAACCCCCCTCACCCCAACTCCACTTTCACCCCAATTCCACTTTCACCCCTGCTCTCCAAGCCCCTCACCCCAACTCCTTTCACCCCGACTCTCCAACCCCCTCACCCCAACTCCTCTTTAACCCCAACTCCACTTTCACCCCTACTCTCCAACACCCCTCACCCCATCTCCATTTTCACCCCTACTCTCCAAGCCCCTCACCCCAACTCCTTTCACCCCTACTCTCCAACCCCCCTCACCCCAACTCCTTTCACCCCTACTCTCCAACCCCCTCACCCCAACTCCTCTTTAACCCCTGCTCTCCAACCCCTCACCCCAACTCCCCTTTCACCCCTACTCTCCATCCCCTCACCCCAACTCCCCTTTCACCCCTACTCTCCAACCCCTCACCCCAACTCCCCTTTCACCCCTACTTTCCAACCCCTCACCCCAACTCTCCAACCCCTCACCCCAACTCCTCTTTCACCCCTGCTCTCCAACCCCCTCACCCCAACTCCTCTTTCACCCCTAATCTTCAATTCCTCTCGAAGGTAGAACTGAAATAATCTCGAGTTAGAAAAGACCCAAAAATGCAGCAGTCAGTAACAGGATATCGATTATTCTCCTCTTATCTTGGAGACAGCAAATATCGACACACTGTGTTATTTGAAATATCAAAATATTAAACTCCAGTCAGTTATAGTGGTTATTAACATCAGCAGAAACAAACCCCAACTTTCAGAATGAACACGATTCAGTCCAGGATGCGATTAACAGCAGGAACAACAGCAGAATCCAACCCCTGATGTCATTGTGAGTTTGCTGGTGTCATGGCAGGTGGGATAACGCAGTGAATCCCTTCCCACACACTAAGCAGGTGAACGGCCTCTCCCTAGTGTGAACTCGCTGGTGTGTCAACAGTTTGGATGAATGGGTGAATCCCTTCCCACACACTGAGCAGGTGAACGGCCTCTCCCCACTGTGAACTCGCTGGTGTAACAGCAGGTCGGATGACCGAATGAATCCCTTCCCACACTCAGAGCAGGTGAACTGTCTCACCCCAGTGTGAACTCGCTGGTGTTCAGTGAGGTGGGATGAACACTTGAACTTCATCCCGCAGTGAGAGCAGGTGAACGGCTTCTGCCTGATGTGACTGCGCCGATGAGTTTCCAGCTGGGACGGGGAAACAAATCCCTTCCCACAGTCCCCACATTTCCACGGTTTCTCCGTGGTACAGGTTTCCATGTTTTCTCCGTGGTACGGGTGTCCTTGTGTCTCTCCAGGTTGGATGATCTGTTGAAGCCTCGTCACACACAGAACAGGTGTACGGTTTCTCCCTGCTGTGAATGGCACTATGTTTTTTCAGGCTGTGTATCTGGTTAAAGCTCTTTCCACAGGCTGTGCACGGGAACACTCTCACTCAGGTGTGTTTCTTGGTGCTTTTCCAGTCACACTGATGTTTGAAATCTTTTCCCACAGACAAACAATTCTTCTTCCACATTCAAAGGCTGATGATATTCAGGTCCTGTTGAATCGAGTGACGCTGTCAGATCTTGACGTGATGTTTGGATTAAGTTTCCCTTCTGCAAATCCTCCCCTTCAAATAATCTGTAAAAGGAGTTTACAAAACTCATCACTGTAAGTACATGACAGAAATTCATAACAAACAATTCTAGTTTCTATGGAACATTCTTTCCTCTCTTGTGCCTCCAAATCCCCGCCCACACATTGTCCCTCCTCCCTGTGCTAAAATCCAAATACATTGCACGTCTCAAGGCTGTTTGTTCTCCGCTCCCAGTTTTCACCAACTCTGGCTGGGTTCAGATCTAAACTCAAGGGTTCAGATCTACACTCAATGGTTCCCCTCCCTCCCCTCCCCTGAAGGTGCTGACTCTGGCTGGGTTCAGTTCACTTACTGGTTCCCCTCTCTCTCCTCCCCTGAAGGTGCTGACTCTGGCTGGGTTCAGTTCACTCACTGGTTCCCCTCCCTCTCCTGCCCTGAAGGTGCTGACTGGCTGGGTTCAGTTCTACACTCACTGGTTCCCCTCCCTCTCCTCCCCTGAAGGTGCTGACTCTGGTTGGGTTCAGTTCTCACTCGCTGCATCCCTGAAGCCCCGCACACTACTGGTTCCTTTTCAAAGATGGCGGCACATGCGCTCTACTGCTCAATGAAGCAAGATGGCGATGAACAAAACCTCAGTTTTTCTTCGCAAAGATGGCTGCCATTAACCTGGGCCTGCTACCGGGAAAAAGCCTCCGAGCTGCAAACGTGGAACCTGTAGATTCTCATTCCGGGCTTGCAGCCTACATCAGGTATTTATGAAGCCCTGCCACTGGGTGCGTTACCTCCCTGCGCCCTGTTGATTCGCAATCGGCGCAAAAATTGCGACTGCAACCTTTCAACGCTTGTCGCCCTACCTGGCACTGATCACAGTGACACTGCGCGTGCTCCAAATACTGGTGGGCACTGGGCTCCTGCAGTGTGAATAGGGCACAATGCTGGGGAACAGCCCCGCCATTGAAAGCCGCAATTAGTGAATGGAGAATGAGTTTCTGTGATCCCATTGAGAGAGAATTCATCAATAATTCACACAGAAACCCAAGTGCATGGGCACTCTGCCATGGTTCAGTCCTGGATGTGATTAATAACAGAATCCAAACCCCTGCAGTCACATGTGAACTCACTGGAGTCTCAGCAGATGGGGTGAATTTCTTCCCACACACAGGATATTGAATGTGTATCTCTCTCCAGTATCAATGCGCTGATCGTGCATCAGCTGCTTTGAACTGGAAAAGCTTTTCTCACAGTCAGAGTATTTACAGCAACTAGTACAATAGCAAAATACTGCAGATGCTGGAAATCCGAAATACCAACAGAAAATGCTGGAAAAACTCAGCAGGCCAGGCAACATCCTAATCTAGAGCCGTCTGTTGTCTCCACTAGTCCTATCACCATCTCGTCTCGTTTTGAATACCTCTTAATGTCTCTTCTTCTCTTTTGTTCTCTCCCAGCCTGGCCTCTTAATCTATTTCATTTCCTGTGCTTCTTTAGTCTTGACAAAGGGTTTTCACCCGAAACGTTGACTCTATTTTCTCTCCACGGATGTTGCCTGGTCTGCTGAGTTTTTCCAGCATTTTCTGTTGTTATTTACAGCAACTGTTCTCAATGTGGACACTCTGGAGTGTCAACAGTTGGGACAACGGAGTGAATCCCTTCCCACACATGAAGTATCTAAACGGTCTCTCTCCGGTGTGACTGTGCTGATGTGTCAGTAAATGGGATGATCGATTGAATCACTTTCCACACACAGAGCAGTGAATGGATTCTCCCCCTTATGAATATGTTAGGGTGGGAATAGATGAGATAAGTGAGTGACTCTCTATCCACGCTCAGCTGGTGAACAGCCTCTCCCTGGTGTGACTGTTTCGATGAGTTTGCACCTCAGACGGGCAACTGAATCCGTTCTCACATTCCCCACATTTTCACTGTTGATTCAGGTGGGCTCACGTGTCTCACAGACTAGATGATTTGTTAAAAGTGGATCCAGGCACAGAACATGTGCCCTGTTTCTCCCCGCTGTGATTGGTGCTTTTTCATTCTATATAAGGTGGATGAATTAGCTGCGCAAATAGAGGTAAATGAATATGATTTGGTTGGGATTATGGAAACATGGCTCCAGGGTGACCAAGGCTGGGAACTCAACATCCAGGGGTATTCAATATTCAGGAAAGATAGGCAAAAAGGAAAAGGAGGTGAGGTAGCATTGCTGATTAAAGGGGAGATTAACACAATTGAAAGGAAGGATATTAGCTCTGATGATGTGGAATCTGTATGGGTAGAACTGAGAAATACCAGGGGGCAGAAAATGTTAGTGGGAGTGGTGTACAGACCTCCAAACAGTAATGCGGAGGTTGGGGATGGCATTAAACGGGAAATTAGAGATGTGTGCAATAAGGGCACAGCAGTTATCATGGGTGACTTTAATCTACATATAGATTGGGCTAACCAAATTAGTAACAATACTGTGGAGGAGGAATTCCTGGAGTGTATACGGGATGGTTTCCTGGACCAATATGTCGAGGAACCAACTAGAGATCAGGCCATCTTAGACTGGGTATTAAGTAATGAGAAAGGATTAATTAGCAATCTTGTTGTGCGAGGCCCCTTGGGTCGGAGCAATCATAATATGATAGAATTCTTCATTAAGATGGAGAGTGAAGTAGTTGACTCAGAGACTAGGGTCCTGAATTTAAATAAAGGAAATTATGATGGTATGGGGCGCGAGTTGGGTAGGATTGATTGGGGAATGTTACTCAAAGGGTTGACGGTGGATAGGCAATGGCAAACATTCAAAGATCGCATGGATGAACTACAGAATTTGTTCATCCCTGTTTGGCATAAAAATAAAACAAAAAAGGTGACTCAACCGTGGCTAACAAGGGAAATTAGGGATAGCATAAGATCAAAGGAGAGGACATATAAATTGGCCAGAAAAAGTAGTAAACCTGAGATTGGGAGCAGTTTAGGATTCAGCAAAGGAGGACAAAGGGATTAATTAAGAGGGGGAAAATAGAGTATGAGAGTAAGCTTGCATGGAACATAAAAACTGACTGTAAAAGCTGAAGTAATCAAATTACTGTTGTACTTTAGTTTTGTATGTTAGAATATGTATAATGTAGCACCAATGTACAAGGTGGAGATAATGAGTTAATTCATACCCTGAGTTAAACGATATATAGTTCTGTATATTGCATTTACCCAGTTAAGCTTTAAAAACATGATTAAGTGACTTCAAATGCTGAGAAATCAAACTGCAGTGCAACTCGTGGGAAGATTGGGGAGGATGTCTGTTCGGCCAGGTGAGGCAACACATTTTCAAGATAACATACGTCAGAATTTGTTTGTTTGTAAACTCACAACAGGGTTCCATTACATCAAAGTATGGTGGGACTAATCAGAATGTGCTTGCTTTGCAGAAGTAACCCGAGGCAAGGTCAAAAATCTGTGCTTTGCATAGACTGAATGAGGACTGTTATCTTAAGAAAACATGTAACAGCAAACCACCTGGCTAGGGACAAACAGATGGTTGTAAAGCAATAGATTAAGATGAGGCCACAGTCACAGAAGGCCACGGGACCAACTGATAACAGGACTGTGATTTGTAGGTGGCAGGATGGATGAAATGTCACAGTTTATAATTGCCATTTGGCAATAAATCTGTATATGCTGATAAGCTTTGCACCCGCCCCTAGGGCAGGGATTTGATTTTTGTATAATTGTGAACGTTGCTAGGGAATCGGTAGAGTCGGATCTGAGAAGGGTCTCAGAAGGTTCTCCCCAGGCCAGTGAATAAAGTCCGTTTTGAAACAACCTTCACTCGAAGTCTGTCATCTGTACCAAAGCTAAGCGTCGACTTTGTATATCACATGGTACGCTTTTGGCTCACATCAATTGGCGTAGTCGGCAGGATCACAGACTCTGACCAGTACACAGGAACGTTGAGCTAAGAAGGGTGAGTACATTTTAAATTAACTCCCATAAATTAGAAAGCTCAGAACGTACTGTGAGATCTGGTAAGGCTGTGATTAAAAGAACTAAATTAGAGACAGACTCGAGAAAGGGGGGTGCAGTCTGGTGAGCCGGGAGGTGGCAAGCCTCTAGGATAGAGAGGCAGATAAGTGGGCGATAAAGACCTACAAGGGAGCCGGGAGGCGGCAAACCAAATCCTCAGAGCCGTTAAGGTGGCAAAGCCTCTTGGGTAAAGAGGGGGTTAAGTGGGTGATAACGTCCTACGAATAGTGGATCCTTGGGAGTCACGGGGTGATCGACACGGACAAGGGTGGTTGACTATCCCAAACACCTAGCCTGAGCCCGAATTAAGAGGACGTAGTCCCACGTGACGGCCAGGACCAAGTAGGTGTAGGGAACGAAACACCACAGGATCGTGATCGCATGACGAGTGAGTGTGCGCAAAATAAGTGTGTGTGGGTGAATGATAGGGTAACATAAGAACCATTGAGAAGTAATTCGGAAGCTATATAGAATGCCTAAAAAGGATGCAGAGATACAGGAGGAGGGACCGTCCCCTTGGGGAGATCCCGACTCCGTCACCCACTATTTAGCGGACAGGAATCAAACACTTATCGAAACTATGAAAAAGAAAGGATGGGATCCCGAAGACAGTGCAGAGAGCCAAAGGGCTTGGTGGAGGGGACAAACCAAAGATAAAGAGGGAAAATGGGGAATGGTAGTCTTAGCTTGTTACCAGAAAACATTTAAGGAGTTGAAACAGAAGGGAGAGGGGGAAAGGGAAGAGAAAGAAGTAACAGCTCCCAAACCAGGAGGGAAGAGACACCCGGTGGCCAGTTCCAGCAGTACGCCCGTATACCCAAAACTACCAGAAAAAGGTAATATAGATGGGGGTGGGTTAGAAAAGGAAACAGCAGGAGACAGTAAGGAAAGGGACTGGCCGGAGCCATTGCCCTGGCCAGAAGAAAATCATTTCCCACCACCCTATAATCCGGTGTACCGCACGGTAAAAACAGCCCCGGTAAAAACTGAAGTAATCCCAGTACACCCAGTTCCGGCAAGACCCCAGGTAATTCGAACTACCTACCAGCCCTTTAAACCCTTAGAGAAACAAATTCTGGTGGATAAATTAGCCCAGCTGCAACATCGGGGGAATAACTACCCATTTTGGCAAAAGATGAGGGAATTGAGGATCAGTCATAATTTACACAAAAAAGTGTAATTTACAGTTGTTGCGAGCAAAAATTTTGGATGACCATTGGGACCAATTGCCCGTGAATTTCAGGGACGGAACTTGGTGCCTGGAGTGTAATCCCGCCCCGCAACAGTCAGACCAAATCTACGAGGCATTCAAGCGAGCAGTAGAGGAGGTTATGGGACAGGTCCCGGTGAACTGGGCAGCCATAAGCAATATAACTCAGGAGAAGGGGGAATCTGCCGTAGACTATAGTAAACGGAAATGGGAAAGGTTTGTTGGATGTTCCGGCATCCTAAACCCCACCACAGAGAACCAATGTTTCCTGCAATCATTTAAAGCCGGACTAGGTCCCGCATATCAGGCAGCCATACGATTAGGAATTCTTACAATGAACAACAATGAGGATTTAATTAGGTGGGCGACAGAAGTGGATAACATGCAAAAGGCTAAGATAGCTGCCGCAGAGGTGTTGGGGGAACAAGAGGAAGCAGTGGGGATAGCAAGCTGTTATGCTGGCGGGGAGGAGGGACATTTCGTTAAAGAAACCAAACAGAAGCAGAGAAGAGCAGTGAGGCGAGAAGGAGCCCGGTATAAAAACCGGCGTGAGCACCGAGGCCCGACCAGTTCCAAGGAGCAGTGAGGCGAGGAGGAGCCCGGTATAAAAACGGGCGCGAGCACCGAGGCCCGACCAGTTCCAGGAAGCAGTGAGGCGAGGAGGAGCCCGGTATTAAAACTGGCGCGAGCACCGAGGCCTGACCAGTTCCAGGGAGCAGTGAGGCGAGGAGGAGCCCGGTATAAAAACCGGCGCGAGCACCGAGGCCCGACCAGTTCCAGGGAGCAGTGAGGCGAGGAGCCCGGTATAAAAACCGGCGTGAGCACCGAGGCCCGACCAGTTCCAGGGTGCAGTGAGGCGAGGAGGAGCCCGGTATAAAAACCGGCGCGAGCACCGAGGCCCGACCAGTTCCAGGGAGCAGTGAGGCGAGGAGCCCGGTATAAAAACCGGCGTGAGCACCGAGGCCC
Source organism: Somniosus microcephalus (assembly GCF_052327205.1). NCBI lineage: Eukaryota > Metazoa > Chordata > Chondrichthyes > Squaliformes > Somniosidae > Somniosus > Somniosus microcephalus. The sequence goes on along the minus strand of NC_140990.1, from coordinate 143,591,161 downwards.
GACCAGTTCCAGGGAGCAGTGAGGCGAGGAGCCCGGTATAAAAACCGGCGTGAGCACCGAGGCCTGACCAGTTCCAGGGAGCAGTGAGGCTTACCAACTCAGCAGCGGGGAGAGAGGTAAAAAGTAATCAGAGTGTGACATCACCAGGGAGCAGGTAAGTGATTGGTTGGTGAGTATTTCTCTTTTTTAAACTTTAACTCTGTGGTTTATAGCTGCGGCTACTAGCAGACCGCATTGCGGCGCTGGAGCTGCGGATGGATGAGCTTTGGAGCATTCATGATGCTGAGAGGGTCGTGGATAACACGTTTGATGAGGTGGTCACACCGCAGGTAAGGGCTGCACAGGCAGAAGGGAAATGGGTGACCATCAGGCAGAGCAGTAGAGGCAGGCAGGTAGTGCAGGGGACCCCTGTGGCCATCCCCCTCTCCAACAGGTATACCGATTTGGATACTGTTCAGGGGGATGACTTACCAGAAGAAGGCAGCAGCAGCCAACTTCCTGGCACCAGGGGTGCTTCTGCTGCTCAGGAAGGGAGGGAAAAGAGTGGGAGAGCAATAGTGGTAGGGGATTCTATCGTAAGGGGAACAGATAGGCGTTTCTGTGGCCGTAGACGTGACTCCAGGATGGTTTGTTGCCTCCCTGGTGCCAGGGTCAAGAATGTCACTGAACGGCTGCAGGGCATTCTGAAGGGGGAGGGTGAACAGTCAGAGGTCGTGGTTCACATTGGGACCAATTACATGGGTAGGAAGAGGGATGAGGTCCTGCACCAAGAATTTAGGGAGCTAGGTAGCAGATTAAAGAGCAGGGCCTCAAAGGTTGTAATCTCTGGATTACTCCCGGTGCCACGTGCTAGTGAGTATAGGAATAGGAGGACAGAGCAGGTGAATGCGTGGCTAAAGAGTTGGTGCAGGAGGGAGGGCTTTAGTTTCCTGGATCACTGGGCCTGCTTCTGGGGAAGGTGAGACTTGTACAAGTCGGACGGGTTGCACCTGAACCAGAGCGGGACAAATATCCTTGCGGGAAGGTTTGCTAGCACTGTTCGGGGGGGTTTAAACTAAAATGGCAGGGGGTTGGGAACCTGAGCAGGGAGACAGAGGAAAGGGAAACAGAGATAAAAGCAAAAGATAGGAAGGAGAAAAACAAAAGTGGCAGTCAGAGAAATAAACGGTTTAAATCAAATGTGGCCACAGTAAATAATAATTCTAATAGGTCTAAGAGCGTTAAAAAAACAAGCCTGAAGGCTTTGTGTCTTAATGCGAGGAGCATTTGTAATAAGGTGGATGAATTGGCTGCGCAAATAGAGGTAAACAAATATGATTTGGTTGGGATTATGGAAACGTGGCTCAAGGACGGCCAAGACTGGGAACTCAACATCCAGGGGTATTCGATATTCAGGAAAGATAGGCAAAAAGGAAAGGGAGGTGGGGTAGCATTACTGGTTAAAGAAGGGATTAATACAATTGTAATGAAGGATATTAGCTCTGATGATGTGGAATCTGTATGGGTAGAATTGAGAAATACTAAGGGGAAAAAAACATTAGTGGGAGTTGTTGTATCCGTGTGTTAATGGAGACACGGAATGCAGGAGTAGGTTTCACAGGTGTTTACTGAACAAAGTCTGGAGGTGAACTAACAGATACAAGACACTATACAGGCTTATATAGCCCGAGTGGCCATTACCGGCATTACAGTATACAGGGGCTCTTAAAGGCACATACACCACAATTCCTCCCCTTTTAGACAACCAGGACATAATATTTTAAGTAATCATTAATTAACATATTACAAGAACAATAATCTATACATTTGCTGCAGTTAATCAATTATAAGTCAGTCTCTCTGGAGGCTTCCTGACTCGGTCCGGATAACGCCTCGGTGGTGTAGTAGGTTTTGGTGGTGTAGTAGGTTCTTTTGGCAAGGTCGATTCAGCTTGAATGCCAGTGTCGGGTTCATCTGGTTCCAGTATCACCGGATCGGAGGTAGATACTATGGGTATCTCTACTTCATCATTAGGTGTATAGAGTTGTGGTGTAGGTTGTCCCTTTTCGGAGGACTCTATGATCTGGTCAGCATGGCGCCTTATTATGCTTTCTCCAATGTCCACGGTATACATCAGCGGTCCTAGTCGTGTGCAAATAGTTCCAGGCTGCCATATCTCAGTACGGTAGTCCCGGGCCAAAACTTGTTGACCTATCTGGAAGGTTCTAGTTGGCCTTTCATTCATGCCTTGAAATTGCCGGTTCTCCACGTCCCTTCTGATGTTTGGCTTGATCAAATCCAGCCGGCATCTTAGGCTTCTATTGAAGAACATCATGGCGGGTGTTTGGTTTGTAACCACATGTGTTGCATTCCTGTATGCAAACAAGAAGTTATCTACCTTATGCTGAAGTTTTATGTCTTCGTTACCCATGGCCTTTATGGCCTTCTTGAAGGTCTGGAAAAACCTTTCAGCCAATCCATTGGTGGCGGGATGGTATGGGGCGGACGTGTAGTGCTTAACCCCATTGTTTTTTAAGAACGTCCTGAATTCTTCGGACACAAATTGCGGTCCATTATCAGAACAGATCTGTTCAGGCAGCCCATTCCTGGCAAATATGGTCCTTAATACTGTGATGGTTTTTTCCGTGGTGGTGGAGGACATCTTTATTACCTCCAGCCACTTGGAGTGTGCATCAACCGCGATTAAGAACATTGGGTCCATAAATGGACCAGCAAAGTCGATGTGTACCCTTTGCCATGGAGATGAGGGCCACTCCCATGGATATAGAGGGGCTTGTGGTGGGGCGTTTTGGACCTTCTGGCATCCTAGGCAGCTCTTGGTCATTTCTTTGATGTCTCCATCGATACCTGGCCACCACACAAACGCTCTGGCTAGGTTCTTCATTTTCACTCCACCCAGATGCCCCTCGTGAAGCTCCTTTAGCACTTTATCCTGGAGTTTGGGTGGAATCACCACTCTGGATCCACACATCAAGGTTCCTCGGCACACTGACAGCTGTTCTCTTCTTTGCGAGAAGGCTGGCAACAGTGGTTCGCCATGTGCTGGCCATCCCTTCACCGTTAAATCGTAGACTCATGAGAGAGTCGGGTCTTTCCTTGTTTCCTTTTCAATGGCAGAATTTGTTACTGGTAGACATTCCACTATGGTTGAGTGGAACATCTCCACTGGGTCCACTGTAGGTGCCTCTTCTACCGTTGGCAACGGTAGGCGCAATAAACCATCAGCATTCCCATGCTGTTTTGATCCTTTGTATTCTATGTCATATTGGTGCGCCCCTAGGAAAAGGGACCACCTCTGTAGCCTTTGCGCTGTCATAATGGGAACACCCTTTTTAGGGTTGAATATGGAGACGAGGGGTTGATGGTCAGTCAATAAGGTAAATTTTTGTCCGTGTAGGTAATGGTTGAATTTCTTCACTCCCCACACCAGGCTAAGTGCTTCCCTGTCGATCTGGGCATAGTTACGCTCAGCTGAGTTCAATGAGCATGACGCAAAAGCTATTGGCCGCTCCGAGCCATCAGGGAATTTATGCAATAATACCGCTCCTACGCCATAAGGGGATGCATCGCACGCCAGTCTGATTGGCGGTGATGGGTTGTAATGAGCCAAAACTTCCTTGGACGTGATCAAGCCTTTGCATTTATGGAAGGCACGTTTACAGTCTTCGCTCCATTTCCAAATTACTCCCGTTTGTAGCAGTTCGTTAAGAGGGTGCAGAAGAGTTGACAAGTTCGGTAAAAATTTATGATAGTAATTTATCAATCCCAGGAACGACCTTAATTATGAGACATTTTCAGGTGCTGGGGCTTTAATGACCACTTCAATTTTTTCAGGTGACTTATGCAACCCTTCCTCATTAATTATGTGGCCACCATATGATATTTGTTTCTGGAAAAATTCGCACTTGTGGCGATTTGCTCGTAGGCCCCGTTCTCTCAACCTAGTGAACACCTGCTCCAAATTGGCAAGGTGCTCGTTGTCATTTTCTCCTGTTACAAGGATGTTATCTAGGTAGCATTGAGTCCCCGGAATCCCTTGGAGGACTTGCTCCATAGCTCTTTGCCAGATAGCTGGAGCTGATGCTACTCCGAAAACCAGTCGATTGTACTGGTACAGGCCTTTGTGTGTATTTATCGTGAGATACTTTTTAGAGGCCTCTTCAACCTCCATCTGTAGATATGCCTGAGCCAAGTCAATTTTGGTGAAACGTTTTCCTCCGGATAGTGAGGCGAAAATATCTTCTATCCTCGGAAGAGGATACTGTACCATGTGAAGGACCGGGTTTACAGTCACCTTGAAGTCCCCACAGATGCAAATTTTTCTCTGTTCTTCAGATTTATCATTATTCAACGTTTTCTTCATGACCGGGACGATGGGTGTTGCCCACTCGCTCCAATCTATCTTGGATAATACGCCTGCCTTTTCCAAATTCTCCAGCTCTGCCTCGACTGCTGGACGAATTGTGTATGGCACCGGCCTTGCCTTAAAAAACTTGGGAATTGCCGCATCTTCCACTTTTATTGAGGCGGTGACGCCTTTCAAGGTTCCTAGTTCCTGTTGAAACACTTCCTTGGCATTGACCAAGATGTTTTTTAATCGTTCAGGTATGACGTCATCCTCACTTTTTTTCTTACTGGTCACCGTCAGTGCCTGAATGGAGTGCCAGTCTAAATGTATCTTCCTGATCCATTCACGTCCCATCAGCGGTGGACCACCATCTTGCAGAACGTATAAATACAACTTCTGTATTTCCTTGCTGTTGTATACAACAGGCATCTTTATTTTCCCTTTTGGGTATACTTTCTGCCCCATATATGTTTTCAAGATAATGGATGTGTCTTTCAAAGGTATAAGCGGAAATAGCCGCTCGTAATCCCATCGACTTATGACGGTCAGAGCTGATCCTGTACCTAGCTCCATTTTAACTGGGGACCCCGCTATCATGAGGGTAACCCAAATGGTCTGGTAATCTTCTTTGGCAATTACATTATGTAATTTGAGACAGCTTAGTCTCTTGTTTCTGGAGTCGCTATCGCTCTTCTGGTCTTCGGAGCTACTGTCCGTCATCATTTGTACCTTTCTGTACTTTTCCTTATTGATTTTTTTCCTGTCCGTGCATTTTTTGTGTCCAGATCGGCATACACGTGCAATGTGTCCAATCTTTCCGCATTGCCTGCATGCTTTGTCCTTGAACGAGCAGTCCCTCTGGTTATGGGTGGATCTGCCGCAGCGATAACATCTCTCGAAACCCTGTGTCATTTCATGGGTGCCGAAGTCCTGTGGCTTTTGCTGTATCTCTGCAGCTCCTCTTGCGGCTGCTTCGTATGATACAGCCATACTGAAAGCCTTGTCCAGTGTCAAATCTTTCTCAGAAAGTAGCCTTTTCTGTGTTCCTTCACTTAGGAGACCGCAGACGAATTTGTCTCGAAGAGAATTCGGCAGTCCTGCCCCGAATTGGCAGTGCTTTGACAGCTTCCTTAATTCGGTGAGGTAATCAGCGTTACTTTCATTCTTGTGCTGATTTCTCTTGAAGAATTTGAATCATTCCACTATCAGCAGCAGTGTTGTGTTTAAGTGCTCCTGTAGGGTATCAACAATCTCCTTAAAATTCTTGTCCTTTGGTTTGGCTGGAGTGATTAAGTTTCGTAACAGCCCGTATGTCTTTGCGCCCATTAGATTTAGAAGTGCTGATGCCTTTTTATTATCTTCTATTTCATTTGCTGTGCAACATACCTCCACTCTTCCCACATATGTGGTCCAATCCTCTATATCGCTATCGAAAGCATTAATATTGCCAGCCTTAGGCATCCTGGAAAAAAAATGGTGCCTCCCGCACTTTCCTTTCTTCCCTGCAGACAAAAAATGGCGCTTCCCGCATTTCCCGCCGCTGTTGCTGCTGACAACGATTTTCTCCGTGGTTTTTATTTACATCGGTTTTTTCAATTAGTGGAGACTCGTTCCCGCCGGACTCTCTGGGACTTTTCCCTCCCTCTGCTTGATCCGAACGCCGACCTGCTTTGCAGCGCCGGCCGTCTCCCGAGTGCTCCCCCCCTCTGTCTCTGTTTACCTCTGCCTTCGCTGCTTGGCTCCGCTGCAGAGCCAGCCGATGGAGCCCCAGCCCACCCAGGAAGGACAACTGCAGTACCTGCCACCAGCTCGGCCAGCCGGTGAAACCACAGCCTTTCCCTTATTTCTTTTCTTTCTTGTTTTTCTTTGACTTTCGTCTGAGGAATCGATCCCCTTGAGGTGCTGCCGAATTGCAGGTAAGTCCATTTCCAATTCGTCGCCACTGTTGTATCCGTGTGTTAATGGAGACACGGAATGCAGGAGTAGGTTTCACAGGTGTTTACTGAACAAAGTCTGGAGGTGAACTAACAGATATATAGCTTATATAGCCCGAGTGGCCATTACCGGCATTACAGTATACAGGGGCTCTTAAAGGCACATACATCACAGGAGTGGTATATAGACCTCCCAACCGTAAGGCGGTGGTTGGGGATGGCATGAAAAGGGAAATTAAAGAAGCATGCAATAAGGGCACAGCAGTCATCATGGGTGACTTTAATCTACATATAGATTGGGCCAACCAAATTAGTAACTATTAAATCCGTGTGTTAATGGAGACACGGAATGCAGGAGTTGGTTTAACAAGTCTTTACTGAATGGAGACAATCTGGAAACTGAAACTACAGAAGCCTGCCAGGGCCTTTTATACAGGGATGGTCACTGCCGGTACTGCAGTCTGAGACCAGTTATTCCCTTAAAGGGACATACACAACAATTCCTCCCCTTTTAGATAAACAGTACATAACATTCATTTAACAACTAAATAATAACTAATTACAATTACAATTACGGTTGCTAGATACATTAGTTGAAGTTAAGCAATTATAAGTTCAGTCTTTGAGGAGGCTTCCTGATTCTGTCTGGATAACGCCTCTTTGGGATATCAGGTTCTTCTGGTAACGTTGAGTCGGGATCAATGTTGTTGTTTGGTTCATCTGCTTCCAATATCACCGATTCTGCGGTAGATGCAATTGGTACTTCGGTTTCATCGCCAGGTGTCTCAGATCGTGGTGTGGAGTTGAGGTTTTCCAGTGACTCTAGAATCTGGTCAGCATGGCGTCTTACAATGCTTTCTCCAACATCCACGGTATACATTAGAGGTCCTTGCCATGTACAGATCATTCCTGGCTGCCATTTCTCTGTGCGGTAGTCCCGGGCCAAAACTGGTTGACCTATCTTAAAATTCCTGGTCGGCCTTTCATTCATATTCTGAAACTGCCTGTTCTCCACATCTCTTCTGATGTTTGGCTTAACCAAATCCAAGCGGCATCGTAGTCTTCGATTGAAGAACATCATGGCTGGAGTTTGGTTGGTAACCGCATGTGTCGCATTCCGGTAGGCAAACAAGAAGTTATCCACCTTGTGTTGTAGGGGTATATCTTCATTACACATTGCCTTGATAGCCTTCTTGAATGTTTGAACAAACCTCTCGGCCAATCCATTAGTGGCTGGATGATATGGGGCGGATGTGTAATGCTTTACACCATTGTTCTTTAAGAACCTCTGGAACTCTTCAGACACAAACTGTGGTCCATTGTCAGAGCAAATCTGTTCAGGCAGCCCATTCCTGGCGAATATGGTTCGTAAGACTGTGATAGTTTTTTCTGTGGTGGTTGAGGACATTTTTATTACCTCTGGCCACTTTGAATGTGCATCCACCCCAATTAAAAACATCGAGTCCATAAAGGGACCAGCAAAATCAATGTGCACCCTTTGCCATGGAGATGAAGGTTTTACCGTGGAGTTTGCACATTCTCCCCGTGTTTGCGTGGGTTTCCTCCGGGTGCTCCGGTTTCCTCCCACAGTCCAAAGATGTGCGGGTTAGGTTGATTGGCTATGATAAATTGACCCTTAGTGTTAGGGGGATTAAATACGTGGGGTTACGGGGATAGGATGGGATATGTGTTGGTGTAGGGGTTACAGGGATCGGGTGGGATATGTGTCGGTGCAGGCTCGATGGGCCGAAATGGCCTCTATCTGCACTGTGGGGTTTCTGTGATTCTGTGATTCTGTGAGGGCCACTCCCATGGATGTAGAGGGGCTTGTGGTGGGGAGTTTTGGACCTTCTGGCATCCTGTACAGCTCTTGGTCATCTCTTCGATTTCTCTATCGATTCCCGGCCACCACACAAATGCTCTGGCTAAGTTCTTGAATTTTACCCCTCCCAGATGACCCTCATGAAGCTCATTGAGCACTCTATCCTTCAATTTGGGTGGAATTACTACTCTGGATCCACACATCAAGGTTAATCTGCACACTGACAGCTGTTCTCTTCTCGGCGAGAATGCTGGCAGCAGTGGTTCGCCATGTGCTGGCCATCCCTTCACCGTTAAATCATAGACCCTGGAGAGCGTCGGGTCATTTCGTGTTTCCTTTTCAGGGAATTGGATGCAATATTTCCAAATTCGCTGACGACACTAAACTAGGAGGAGGGGTGGGCTCTGATGAGGATGTCAGGAGGCTACAGTGCGATTTGGACAGGTTGGGGGACTGGGCGGATACGTGGCAGATGCACTATAATGTGGATAAATGCGAGGTTATCCACTTTGGGGGTAAAAACAGGAGGGTGGATTATTATCTAAATGGCAATAGATTGGGAGATGGGGAAGTGCAGAGGGACCTGGGTGTTCTTGTGCACCAGTCACTGAAGGAGAGCATGCAGGTGCAACAGGCGATTAAGAAGGCAAATGGTATGTTGGCCTTCATATCAAGGGGGTTCGAGTATAGGAATAGGGATACCTTACTACAGCTGTACAAGGTGCTGGTGAGACCGCATCTGGAGTATTGTGTACAGTTTTGGTCGCCCCATCTGCGGAAGGATGTTCTTGCCATGGAAAGAGTGCAGCGGCGATTCACCAGGCTGATACCTGGAATGGCGGGAATGACCTACGAGGAGAGATTGAATAGTTTGGGCTTGTACTCACTGGAGTTTAGAAGATTGAGAGGGGATCTCATCGAAACATATAAAATTATGGCAGGCCTGGACAGGCTGAATTCAGAGAGAATGTTTCCAATGGCAGGGGAGCACAGAACCAGGGGCCACAGTCTAAAAATAGCGGGCAAATCATTTAAAACAGAGATGAGGAAGAATTTCTTCACTCAAAGAGTGGTGAGCCTGTGGAATTCCCTGCCACAGAGGGCTGTGAAGGCTAATTCAATAAATATTTTCAAGAGAGAATTGGATATATTTCTGAAGGCTAAGGGGATTAAGGGTTACGGAGAAAAGGCGGGGACGGGGTACTGAACTGGTAAGATCAGCTATGATCTCAGACGAAGATCAGCCATGATCTCATTGAATGGCGGAGCAGGCTCGAAGGGCCGAATGGCCTACTCCTGTTCCTATCTCTATGTTTCTATGTTTGCATTTGTCGCAGGGAGACATTCGACAATAGTCGAGTGGAATAACTCCACTGGATCCACTGCCAGTTCTTCTTCCACCATCGGCAACGGTAGGCGCGACAATCCATCAGCATTCCCATGCTGTTTAGTTCCTTTGTACTCGATGTCATATTGGTGTGCCCCTAGGAATAGGGACCACCTCTGTAGCCGTTGTGCCGTCATTATCGGTACGCCCTTCTGAGGGTTGAAAATGGAGATGAGAGGTTGATGATCAGTTAGTGGAGTAAATTTCTGACCATGCAGGGGTGATTGAACTTCTTCACCCCCCACACCAGCCTGAGGGCCTCTCTGTCAATCTGGGCGTAGTTACGCTCGGCTGAAGTTAACGAGCATGATGCAAAAGCTATCGGCCTCTCAGAACCATCAAGGAATTTATGTGACAGTACCGCCCCAATGCCGTAGGGAGACACATCACACGCCAGTCTTATCGGTAGTGATGGGTTGTAGTGAGCCAATGCTTCTCTTGAAGTGATTAGGTCCTTACTCTTCTGAAAGGCCCACTTACATTCATTGCTCCATTTCCATGCTACTCCCGTTCGTAGTAGGGCGTTCAGTGGATGCAGAATTGTGGACAAATTCGGCAAAAACTTATGGTAGTAATTCACCAATCCGAGGAATGACCTCAGTTGTGACACATTTTCAGGTGCTGGAGCCTTAACTACTGCTTCAATTTTGTCAAGGGACTTATGCAACCCCTCTTCATCAATCACTTGGCCACAATACGATATCTGTTTCTTAAAAAACTCGCACTTGGGGCGATTGGCTCATAGCCCATGTTCACGTAGTCTAGTGAGCACCTGCTCTAGGTTGGCAAGGTGTTCACTGTCATCTTCACCTGTCACTAGGATGTCATCCAAGTAACACTGAGTCCTCAGAATCCCTTGCAGGGCTTGTTCCATCGCTCTTTGCTATATCGCCGGAACTGATGCTACTCCGAATACCAGTCGATTATACTGGTAAAGACCTTTGTGAGTGTTTATCGTGAGATACTTCCTAGAGGATTCTTCAACCTCCATCTGCAAATATGCTTGCGCTAGGTCAATTTTTGTAAAACGCTTCCCTCCGGATAGTGAGGCGAAGATATCTTCTATCCTTGGAAGAGGATATTGTACTGTGTGAAGGACTGGGTTCACTGTCACCTTGAAGTCCCCACAGATGCGAACCTTCGTTGGATCCTCAGACTTATTGTTTAACGTTTTCTTCATGACATGAACGATGGGTGTCGCCCACTCGCTCCAGTCTACCTTAGATAACACGCCTGCATGCTCCAGATTCTCCAGCTCTGCCCCGACGGCTGGGCGAATTGCATATGGTACCGGTCTTGCTTTGAAAAACTTGGGAATTGCATTCTCCTCTATTTTTATCGAGGCGGTTACGCCTTTAAGAGTGCCCAGTTCTTGTTGAAATACCTCTTTGGCGTCAGCTAAGATTGTTGACAATCGTCCAGGAGTGACGTCGTCATCCTTTTTACCAGCCACCGTCAGTGCCTGAATGGAGTGCCAGTCTAAACTTATCTTTCTGATCCATTCACGTCCCAATAACGGTGGTCCACCATCTTGCAGAATGTAGAGATACAATTTCCGTATTTTCTTGCCGTTGTATTCGACAGGCACCCTTATTTTTCCTCTGGGGTATACATTTTGCCCTGTATACGTCCTCAAGACAATGGATGTCTCTCTCAAGGGTATGTGTGAGAATAGCCGCTCGTAGTCTCGTCGATTCATGATGGTTAGAGCTGATCCTGTATCCAATTCCATTTTGACTTGAGACCCTGCTATCGTGAGGGTGACCCAAATGGTTCGGTGATCCTCTTTTGCGATTGTGTTGTGAAGTTTGAGACAGCTTAGTCTCTTGTTCCCGGATTCACTATCGCTCACCTGGTCTTCGGAACTACTGTCCGTCATCTTTTGTAGTTTCCTGTATGGTTCCTTAGTAGCCTTTTTATTGTCGTTGGTCTTCTTCTCAGACCTGCAAACTCGTGCAATGTGTCCCATCTTTCCGCATTGCCTGCATATTTTGTCCATGGATCAGCAGTCCTTCTGGTCATGGTTTGTTCTGCCGCAGCGATAACATTTTGCAAATCCCCATGTCATTTTGTGAGTGCCATGTTCCTGTGTCTTTTGTTGTATTTCCACAGCTCCCCTTGCTGCTGCTTCGTACGATACTGCCATGCTGAAAGCCTTATCTAGCATCAGCTCTTTCTCTGAGAGTAACCTCTTCTGGGTTCCTTCACTCAGGAGTCCACAGACAAATTTGTCCTGTAAGGTATCTGCCAGTCCTGCTCCGAACTGGCAATGCTTTGATAGCTTGCGTAGTTCCGTAAGGTAATCAGCATTGCTCTCATTTTTATGCTGATTTCTCCTGTGGAATTTAAATCTTTCTGCTATCAGCAGCGGTGTAGGATTTAGGTGTTCCTGTAGGATAGCAACAATTTCATTAAAACTCTTCGCCTTCAGTTTGGCTGGAGTAATCAGGTCCCGCAATAGGCCGTACATTCTTGCGCCCATTAAATTTAGCAATACCGATGCCTTTTTCACCTCGGCTATTTCGTTTGCCTTGCAATATACCTCGACTATTTCCACATACGTGGTCCAGTCTTCTAATGCTTTATCGAAGGCAGTGATATCGCCAGTCTTTGGCATCTTGAAAATCTAAGATGGCGTCTCCCACGCTTTTCCTCTGTCCCCGATGGATCAAAATGGCGCCTCCCGCGCTTTTCCTTCTTCCCCGCCGAGTTAAGATGGCGCCTCCCGCGCTTTCCCACCGCTGCCACTGCTGTCAACGCCGCTCTCCGCGGTATTTTTATTTTTAACCGTTCCCGTCATGGAGCGGACCCTCTGGGACACTTCCCTCCCTCTTCTTAGGTCCGAACGCTGCCCGGCTGCGAAGCACCGGCCGCGCCCTGTGTGCTCCACCCTCTCTCTCTCTCTCTTTGCTTCCCGACTCGCTGCCCGGCCCCGTTGCAGAGCCACCCGATCGAGCTCTAGCCCGCCGCAGCCCAGGAAGGATCAGTGCACTACCTGTTACCAGCCCAATTAGCTGGGAAACCACAGACTGGGGAACCAAGCCTGGCTCTTGACAGTCTCCCCTGCAAGTTTTCAATCCAATGATTTGGAGGGCGGTTGACCACGGTCGACGCCCGTTTCTCGAGTTTCTTTGGATTATTTTTTTTTTTTCTTTTCTGGCTTCGACCTTCAATAACGTCGTCTGAGGTGCTGCCGAGTTGCAGGTAAGTTCGTTTCTTACTCGTCGCCAGTATTAAATCCGAGTGTTAATGGAGACACGGAATGCAGGAGTTGGTTTACCAAGTCTTTACTGAATGGAGACAATCTGGAAACTGAAACTACAGAAGCCTGCCAGGGCCTTTTATACAGGGATGGTCACTGCCGGTACTGCAGTCTGAGACCAGTTATTCCCTTAAAGGGACATACACAACAGTAACAATACTGTGGAGGAGGAATTCCTGGAGTGTTTACGGGATGGTTTCCTGGACCAATATGTCGAGGAACCAACCAGAGATCAGGCCATCTTAGACTGGGTATTATGTAACGAGAAAGGATTAATTAGCAATCTTGTTGTACGAGGCCCCTTGGGTCGGAGCGATCATAATATGATCGAATTCTTCATTAAGATGGAGAATGAAGTAGTTGACTCAGAGACTAGGGTCCTCAATTTAAATAAAGGAAACTACGATGGTCTGAGGAGCGAGTTGGGTAGGACTGATTGGGGAATGGCACACAAAGGGTTGACGGTGGATAGGCAATGGCAAACATTCAAAGACCGAATGGATGAGCTACAGAATTTGTTCATCCCAGTTTGGCATAAAAATAAAACAAAAAAGGTGACTCAACCGTGGCTAACAAGGGAAATGAGGGATAGCATAAGATCCAAGGAGATGACATATAAATTGGCCAGAAAAAGCAATAATCCTGAGGATTGGGAGCAGTTTAGGATTCAACAAAGGAGGACAAAGGGATTAATTAAGAAAGGGAAAATAGAATATGAGAGTAAGCTAGCAGGAAACATAAAAACTGACTGTAAAAGCTTTTATAGATATGTGAAGAGAAAAAGATTGGTGAAGTCAAGCGTAGGTCCCTTGCAGTCAGAATCAGGGGAATTTATAATGGGAAACAAAGAAATGGCTGACCAACTAAATTCATACTTTGGTTCTGTCTTCACAAAGGAGGACACAAATAACCTCCCAGAGATGCCGGGGAACATAGGGCCTGATGAAAGGGTGGAACTGAAAGAAATCAGCGTTTGTAGGGAAATGGTGTTAGGAAAATTGATGGGACTGAAGGCCGATTAATCCCCAGGGCCTGATAATCAACATCCAAGGGTACTTAAGGAAGTGGCCCGAGAAATAGTAGATGCATTGCTGGTCATCTTCCAGAACTCGATAGACTCTGGAACAGTACCCATGGTTTGGAGGGTAGCTAATGTTACCCCACTATTCAAAAAAGGTGGTAGAGAAAAAGCGGGGAATTATAGACCGGTAAGCCTGACATCGGTAGTGGGGAAAATGCTAGAATCTATTATAAAAGATGTAATAGCAGAGCACTTGGTAAGCAGTGACAGGATCGGACAAAGTCAACATGGATTTACAAAAGGTAAATCATGCTTGACTAATCTACTGGAATTTTTTGAGGATGTAACTGCTATAATAGATAAGGGAGAACCAGTGGATGTGGTATATTTGGACTTTCAGAAGGCTTTCGATAAGGTCCCACATAAGAGATTAGCGTGCAAAATTAAGGCACATGGGATTGGGGGCAAGGTATTGACTTGGATAGAGAACTGGTTGGCGGACAGAAAGCAAAGAGTTGGAATAAACGGGTCGTTTTCCGAGTGGCAGGCAGTGACTAGTGGGGTACCGCAAGGATCGGTCCTAGGACCCCAGCTGTTCACAATATATATTAATGATCTGGACGAGGGAATTGGATGTAATATCTCCAAATTTGCAGACGACACAAAGCTGGGTGGGAGGGTAAGCTGTGAGGAGGATGTCGTGAAACTCCAGTACGATTTGGACAGGTTGGGTGATTGGGCAGAAACATGGCAAATGCACTATAATGTGGATAAATGTGAGGTTATCCACTTTGGTGGCAAAAACAGGAAGGCAGATTATTATTTGAATGGCAATAGATTGGGAGACGAGGAAGTGCAAAGAGACCTGGGTGTTCTTGTGCACCAGTCGCTGAAGGTAAGCATGCAGGTGCAGCAGGCGGTTAAGAAGGCAAATGGTATGTTGGCCTTCGTAGCAAGAGGGTTCGAGTACAGGAACAAGGATGTCTTGCTACAGTTGCACAGGGCCTTGGTGAGAACGCACCTTGAGTATTGTGTGCAGTTTTGGTCGCCTTACCTGAGGAAGGACGTTCTTGCCATGGAAGGAGTGCAGCGAAGATCCACCAGGCTGATACCTGGGATGGCAGGAATGACGTATGAGGAGAGATTGTGCCGATTGTGCTTATACTCACTGGAGTTTAGAAGATTGAGAGGGGATCTCATCGAAACCTATAAAATTCTGTCAGGCCTGGACAGACTAGATGCAGGAAGGATGTTTATGATGGCCGGGGAGTCCAGAACCAGGGGTCATAGTCTGAGGATAAGGGGTAAGCCATTTAGGACTGAAATGAGGAGGAATTTCTTCACCCAGAGAGTGGTGAACCTGTGGAATTCTCTGCCGCAGAGGGCGGTGGAGGCAATACATTAAATATATTCAAAAAAGAGTTGGATATATTTCTTAAGGCTAAAGGGATCAAGGGATATGGGGAGAAGGCAGGGACAGGGTACTGAATTTGGATGATCAGCCATGATCTCATTGAATGGCGGAGCAGGCTTGAAGGGCCAAATGTTCTTCTCCTGCTCCTATCTTCTATGTTTCTATGTTCCTATGTAAGAGCTGTCAGACCAGCATCGGATACAAAATTAATTTGCTATAATTGTAACAAGCCAGGACATAAGAAATTAGACTGCTGGAGGAAAGGGGGAGGAAGGGAAGGACAGGGGCCAAACCAAAGTGGGGAGGTCCCCAAAGAGGACAGCCAGGAGGAGACGGGGAAGGGAGGATTTTAAAAGATGGATGAGGGAAGAAAAAGAGGAACAGAAGGAAAGGGATAGAACAGAGATAGAGATAGGGAAAGACAGAGATGAAGGGATAGAGAAGAAAGGGATTGGTGAAGTCAAGCGTAGGTCCCTTGCAGTCAGAATCAGGGGAATTTATAATGGGGAACAAAGAAATGGCAGACCAATTCAATACATACTTTGGTTCTGTCTTCACAAAGGTGGACACAAATAAATTCCCAGAGATGTCGGGGAACATAGGGACTAATGAGAGGGCGGAACTAAAAGAAATCAGTATTTGTAGGGAAATGGTGTTAGGGAAATTGATGGGATTGAAGGCCGATAAATCACCAGGGCCTGATAATCTGCATCCTAGGGTACTTAAGGATGTGGCCCTAGAAATAGTAGATGCATTGCTGGTCATCTTCCAAAATTCGATAGATTCTGGAACAGTTCCCATGGATTGGAGGGTAGCTAATGTTACCCCACTGTTCAAAAAAGGTGGTAGACAGAAAACGAGGAATTACAGACCGGTAAGCCTGATATCGGTAGTGGGGAAAATGATAGCGTCCATTATAAAAGATGTAATAGCAGAGCACTTGGAAAACAGTGACAGGATCAGACAAAGTCAACATGGATTTACAAAAGGTAAATCGTGCTTGTCTAATCTACTGGAATTTTTTGAGGATGTAACTGGTAGAATAGATAAGGGAGAACCAGTGGATGTGGTGTATTTAGACTTTCAGAAGGCTTTTGATAAGGTCCCGCATAAGAGATTAGCGTGTAAAGTTAAGGCACATGGGATTGGGAGCAAGGTACTGACATGGATAGAGAACTGGTTGGCAGACAGGGAGCAAAGATTTGGAATAAACAGGTCTTGTTCGGAGTAGCAGGCAGTGACTAGTGGGGTACCGCAGGGATCAGTGCTAGGACCCCAGCTATTCACAATATATATAAATGATCTAGACGAGGGAACTAGATGTAATATCTCCAAGTTTGCAGATGACACAAAGCTGGGTGGGCGTGTGTGCTGTGAGGAGGATGCTGAGAAACTCCAGTATGATTTCGACAGGTTGGGTGATTGGGCAGAAGCATGGCAGATGCAGTATAATGTGGATAAATGTGAGGTTATCCACTTTGGTGGCAAAACAGGAAGGCAGATTATTATCTGAGCGGCAATAGATTGGGAGAAGAGGAAGTGCAACGAGACCTGGGTGTCCTTGTGCACCAGTCGCTGAAGGTAAGCATGCAGGTGCAGCAGGCAGTTAAGAAGGCAAATGGTATGTTGGCCTTCGTAGCGAGAGGGTTCGAGTACAGGAATAAGGATGTCTTGCTGCAGTTGTACAGGGCCTTGGTGAGACCACGTCTTGCGTACTGTGCGCAGTTTTGGTCGTCTTATCTGAGGAAGGATGTTCTTGCCATGGAGGGAGTGCAGTAAAGATTCACCAGACTGATACCTGGGATGGCAGAAATGACGTATGAGGAGAGATTGGGTCGATTGGGCTTATACTCGCTGGAGTTTAGAAGAATGAGAGGGGATCTCATTGAAACTTATAAAATTCTAACAGGACTAGACAGATTAGATGCAGGAAGGATGTTCCCGATGGTCGGGGAGTCCAGAACCTGGGGTCATAGTCTAAGGATAAGGGGTAAGCCATTTAGGACAGAGATGAGGAGGAATTTCTTCACCCAGAGAGTGGTGAACCTGTGGAATTCTCTACCACAGAGGGCAGTGGAGGCCAATTCATTAAATATATTCAAAAAAGGAGTTAGATATATTTCTTAAGGCTAAAGGGATCAAGGGATATGGGCAGAAGGTAGGGACAGGATACTGAATTTGGATGATCAGCCATTATGTCATTGAATGGCAGAGCAGGCTAGAGGGGCTGAATGGCCTACTCCTGCTCCTATCTTCTATGTTTCTATATCCAAAGGCCGATAATATTCAGGTCCTGATAATCCAATTAATATGTCAGATCTTGGTACAATCGTCTGGGATTTTGTGTCTCCCCTTCTCTCCAGAAGGAACTGAATCTGGCTGGGTGCAATTAGTTAACCTCTACATTTTGGTAGGAAGAACGAGGAGAGGCAATATAAACTAAAGGTACAATTCTATAGGGGGTGCCTGAACAGAGAGACCTGGGGGTTTATGTGCACAAATCGTTGAAGGTGGCAGGGCAGGTTGCGAAAGTGGTTATAAAAGTATACGGGATCCTGGGCTTCATAAATAGAGGCTTAGAGTAGAAAAGCAAGGAAGTTATGATGAAATTTTATAAAACACTGGTCCGACCTCTCTGGAGTTTCGAATAATGAGAGATGATCTCATTGAAACATTCAAGATTCTGAAGGGGATTGACAGGGTAGATGCTGAGAGGTTGTTTCCCCTGGCTGGAGAGTCTAGAACTAGGGGGCATAGTCTCAGGATAAGGGGTAGGCCATTTAAGACCGAGAGGAGGAGGAATTTCTTCACTCAGAGGGTTGTGAATCTATGGAATTCTCTGCCTCAGAGGGCTGTGAATGCTGAGTCTTTGAGTATATTCAAGGCTGAGAGAGAGAGATTTTTGGACTCTACTGGAATCAAGGGATATGGAGATCGGGCGGGAAAGTGGAGTTGAGGTCGATGATCAGCCATGATCTTATTGAATGGCGGAGCAGGCTCGAGGGACCGTGGGACCTACTCCTGCTCTTATTTCTAATGTTCTTATGAGCTCAACTGGAGTATTGTGTCCAATTCTGGGCACCGCACTTTAGGAAGGACATGTAGGACTTCAAAATAGTGTGGAAAAGATTTGTTCCAGAAAAAATAGTACCAGGGACGAGGGACTTCAGTTACGTGGATAGACTAGAGAAGCTGGGGTTGTTCTCCTTGGAGCAGAGAAGGTTGAGAGGAGATTTGATAGAGGTGCTCAACATCATGAGGGGTCTAGACAGAGTAGATAGAGAGAAGTTGTTCCCATTGCCGGAAGGGTCGAGAACCAGAGGACACAGATTTAAGATGATTGGCAGAAGAAACAAAGGTGACATGAGGCAAAACTTTTTTACGCAGCGAGTGGTTACGATCTGGAATTCACTGCCTGAAAAGGTGGTGGGGGCAGATTCAATCATGGCTTTCAAAAGGGAATTGGATAAGTACCTGACGGAAAAATGTTGGCAGGGCTACGAGGAAAGGGTGGGGGAGTGGGACTAGCTGAAGTGCTCTTGCAGAGAACCGGCACGGGCTCGATGGGCCTCCTGCTGGGCTCTAACGAGTCTATGATTCGATGATTCTAGAGCCTCACCATCAGCCGACTCAGTGAGTGTCAGCAGTGACAGCAGTCCAATCCTGCCCTCAATGGACATCCATACACTTCCCAGTTGATGTCACTGGCTCTCCATCAAGAGTAGGGGCAGTGGCTGATTCTTACGCTTAGTTAGCCCAGTGGTACTGAGGATAATTATAGCCCCTGAACTGCTGCCTTGTTCGAGATCAACTAACAGCCCAGATCAAGGATTGAACTGGGTACCTTCCTTGTCAGTAGCGCAGAGTGTTTTAAAGTGGAAGGGGGAGGGGGAGAACAGAATATTTTGAAACAAATGCTATTCCACCTTTAAACAAAAGCTTTGTCACACTGCCAAAATCTGAAGACTTTCAATATTAAACAAACAAGTCAAATGTATCTTCAATAATAGTGAGGCATTTTAGAAAGGCTGAAGCCACTGAAACAGACAGGTTACAATCAATGTACAGTACAGAAGGGAGCGACTGTTAATGGGAGCTCTGTTAGTGAAGTCCGTCGACACTCCAAGATAAACGGGTCTGTCCCTTTAACTATAAATAGGCAGAGAAAGGAGAGTCCCTGTCCCTTTAAATATCTGGCCCATTCCCCCAAGCAATGGGAGGAGGAACAGCGCACGGTCTCTTTGGGCAGGATTTTTAATGGGCCGTGGAGGCGGGATTGGAGGCGTGTGGGGGGTTAAAATCCCAAAATCGGGGGGCACCAACCCATCCCGCCTCCATGGCGTTTCAAAGGAGGCGGGTACCCGACCTGCACTGGGACCCGCCTCCCCGAGGCGGGAAGGGGATTAGTGCCAATTAACTGCCTGTTAACCTAATCCCTATTTTCATTCTTGAAGTGTAGGATTCC
Organism: Somniosus microcephalus; assembly: GCF_052327205.1. Classification (NCBI taxonomy): domain Eukaryota; kingdom Metazoa; phylum Chordata; class Chondrichthyes; order Squaliformes; family Somniosidae; genus Somniosus; species Somniosus microcephalus. The sequence continues at coordinate 143,571,508 of NC_140990.1, read as the reverse complement.
CGACGGCTCCAAACCACGCCAAGTTAGTGAGGCAGGCCATCGAGCTGAAGGGCTTGCAGGGGTCGAGATGTCCGGTGTTCAGGTGAGTGATGGGCGCATGAGTGCAGAGGTAAGTGTGTTTGGTGTGTTTAAAGTGTTTAAAGAAGTTTTACTTACCTTTACAGCCTTCCTTCCTTCAGGTCTCGGGAATCCCTCATCTCACCGGCACAGAAAGCAGAATGGCCGTGAGCTGTCAAAAATTGCAGCATTTAGCTTTCTGTTCCAGTGAGATCTCTAAATCATCCTGAGAGGAAGGAAGGAGTAGGGTTTCGACCCAAAACGTTGACTCTATTTCTCTCTCCACAAATGTTGCTTGGCCTGCTGAGTTTTTCCAGCATTTTCTGTTGTTATTTTGGATTTCCAGCATCCACAGTATTTTGCTATCATAACTTAGAGTGCAGTTTGTCAGTGTTTGACAGCTTCAAACAACTGTGAAACGCTGATATTTCACCTGTCAAAAGGTCTTGACAAATGAAATGTCAATCTGTGACGTCACTTGTTGTCGGGTGGCCCTTAATTGGCCTGCTGAGCCCGGTGGCGGGCTCAACAAGGTCAATCAAGTCAAAATCACGTGGGTTGGCGAGAACTCGATGGAGGCGGGATTACAACCCCGAAAGTTACAGTCCCGCCTCCTACCTGCCTCCTCAATGAAAATCCAGCCCAATATATCCTGACCCAGCGGGAACCCGCTCTGTGTGGGGGCGGGGCCTGGAGAACCCGCTCTGTGTGGGGGCGGGGCCTGGAGATCTCGCTCTTTGTGGGGGCGGGGCCTGGGGAACACGCTCTTTGTGGGGGCTGGGACTGGGGAACCCACCCTGTGTGGGGGCGGAGCCTGGGGAACCCACCCTGTGTGGGGGCGGAGCCTGGGGAACCCGCTCTGTGTGGGGGCGGGGCCTGGGGAACATGCTCTGTGTGGAGGCGGAGCCTGGGGAACCCACCCTGTGTGGGGGGCGGGGCCTGGGGAACCCACCCTGTGTGGGGGTGGGGCCTGAGGAACACACCCTGTGTGGGGGCGGGGCCTGGGGAACCCACCCTGTGTGGGGGCGGAGCCTGGGGAACCCGCTCTGTGTGGGGGGCGGGGCCTGGGGAACCCACCCTGTGTGGGGGTGGGGCCTGAGGAACACGCCCTGTGTGGGGGCGGGGCCTGGGGAACCCACCCTGTGTGGGGGCGGAGCCTGGGGAACCTGCTCTGTGTGGGGGCGGAGCCTGGGGAACCCACCCTGTGTGGAGGCGGAGCCTGGGGAACCCGCTCTGTGTGGGGTCGGGGCCTGGGGAACCCACCCTGTGTGGAGGCGGAGCCTGGGGAACCCACCCTGTGTGGGGGGCGGGGCCTGGGGAACCCACCCTGTGTGGGGGGCGGGGCCTGGGGAACCCACCCTGTGTGGGGGTGGGGCCTGAGGAACACACCCTGTGTGGGGGCGGGGCCTGGGGAAACCGCCCTGTGTGGGGGCGGGGCCTGGGGAACCCGCTCTGTATGGGGGCGGGGCCTGGGGAACCTATTCTGTAAAGGGACCACTTACACGGAGACACCAGATTCCGCGACAACTTACATTGAGACACCAAATTCAGGGACCACTTACACTGACACCAAATACAGGGACCACTTACTCTGAGACACCAAATACAGGGACCACTTACACTGAGTCGATAAAATGTGAATCAGAAATCCTCAGTATGGGATGGTCATGGAGGTGAAATCAGCTCCAATTCATTAAATATATTCAAGAAGGAGTTAGATATATTTCTTAAGGCTAAAGGGATCAAGGGATATGGAGAGAAAGCAGGGACAGGGTACTGAATTTGGATGATCAGCCATGATCTCATTAAATGGTGGAACAGGCCCGAAGGGCCGAATGGCCTACTCCTGCTCCTATCTTCTATGTTTCTACGTGAGGGTGAAGGGCAGGTAATGGATGAAGATATGACGGTGGAATCAGATGGCGACTGGTGGGGCCTGGTGACAGGTTATTCTCACAAGACCTTTTCAGGCAGGCTGATGATTGGATGTAACCACAACAACACCTGGATCCACCTTTTCCTGTCCAAAGTCTAATGACCCTGATGTGTTTTTTTGCGGCAAATGTAGAGATGTGAAAGAAGGGAGGAAATCAGGCTTGGGCCAGAAAGAAGTTTAATTGAATGAACAATTCATGAGGCTGTTTTCTGACTCATCTGAGGATAAAACACCATGAAATGAAAGAGAACATGGCTAGTGACACTGGCGTTGTCAATAGTGGTTTCTATCCCTAATCACTGTCTCATAGACTAACATCCTAAGCCGAACCCCAGCCCCTAAACCCTAACCAAGGATTACTAACAGGGATCAATGGAGGAGCTAAAGACCCGATAAAGGAAGTATTTGAAACAATTATCTCGCATAAAGAAATAGTGCAAGGTATGTTAGTAACATGAGATTAAATCAAAGAGACCATCAAAATCAGCAATGATAATTACAAAGATCAGAACATTTCAAAGGCGATCACATGCAATATGTGTGGAGGAGTTTTTACTAAATCAGATCCAAAAAGGGTTAAGTGATACAGAAAATAACGGATTTCAAATCTTATGCAGGATAGTTCTATAAAGGGGTGGACACTGCAGTTCAGTCTATAACACCCACAAGCCATGTACTCAAACGGAACAAGCTTGGGGTTAGATGTGGTAGAAAGTGAACTAGGTGAGAATCGTTATAATCTAGAGTAAGAAATGCCCCAAAATGGAACAGTCAGTAACAGAACATCACTGTGTCTCCTCTTATCATGGAGAAATCAAATATTCAATACACTGTACAACCGCAAAATACTGTGGATGCTGGAAATCTGAAATAACGACAGAAAATGCTGGAAATACTCAGCAGGTCAGGCAGCATCCGTGCAGAGAGAAACAGAGTTAACGTTTCAGGTCTGTGACCCTTTGTCAGAACTGGAAAAAGTTAGAGATGTAACAGATTTTAAGCAGGTGCAGAGGCAGGGGAAGGGGGAGGGGAGGAAAGAACAAAAGGGACGGTCTGTGATTGGGTGGAAAGCAGGAGTGGTGAAATGTTACAAATGGGGATGGCAGAATCAGCAACAACTGCTGCCTGAAAAAATTGGGGCAGAGGTTATAGTCTGAAACTGTTGAACTCAATGTTGAGTCCAGAAGGCTGTAATGTGTCTAAACAAAAGATGAGGTGCTGTTCCTCGAGCTTACATTGAGCTTCTTTGGAACAGTGTAAGAGACCGAGGTCAGAGAGGTCAGAGTGGGAGTGGAGCGGAGAGTTAAAGTGACAGGCGACTGGACGCTCAGGGTCACCCTTATGGACTGAACAGAAATGTTCCGCAAAGTGGTCACCCAATCTGCGTTTGGTCTCCCCAGTGTAGAGGAGATCGCATCGTGAGCAGCGAATACAGTATACTAAATTGCAAGTACATGTAAATCGCTGTTTCACCTGGAAGGGTGTTTGGGGCCCTGGACAGTGGGAAGGGAAGAGGTAAAAGGGCAGGTGTTGTATCTCCTGCGCTTGCACGGGAAGGTACTGTGGGGAGGGGAAGGGCTGTTGGGGGTGATTGAGGAGTGGACCAGGGAGCTGCGGAGGGAGCGGTCCCTTCGGAAAGCTGAAAGGGGAGGTGAGGGGAAGATGCGTTTGCTGGTGGGATCACGCTAGAGGTGGTGGAAATGGCTGAGGATGATCCGTTAAATGTGGAGGCTGGTAGGGTGAAACTGAGGACAAGGGGAACACTATTGTGGTTCTGGGAGGGAGGGGATGGGGTGAGAGCAGAAGTGCTGGAAATGGACGGATACAGTTGAGGGCCATGTCAACCATGGTAGAGGGGAATCCTCAGTTGAAGAAAAAGGAAGGCATATCGGAAGCACTAGTATGGAAGGTGGCACCGTCAGAACAGATGCGGCGGAGACGGAGAATGGAATAGAGTCCTTACAGAAAATGGTGTGGGAGGAAGTGTAGTCCAGTTAGCTGTGGGCTTATAGCGGATGTTTGTCGTTAGCCTATCCTCAGAAATGGAGATAATGAAGTCGAGGAATGGAAGGGAAGAGTCAGACTTGGACCATGTGAAGGCGAGTGAAGGGTGGAAATTGGAAGCAAAGTGAATGACATTTTCTATTTCAGGGTGAGAGCCAGAAACAGCACCAATACAGTCATCAATGTACCAGAAAAAGAGGTGAGGGAGGAGACCTGATTAGGACTGGAACAAAGAAAGTTCCACTTATCCCATGAAAAGGCAGGCATAGCTAGGGCCCATGCAGGTTCCCATAGCAACACCTTTAATTTGGAGGAAGTGAGTGGCGTCAAAGGAGAAGTTGTTCAATGTGAGAACAATTTCAGCCAGGCGGAGGAGGGTAGTGGTGGATGGGGACTGGTTGGGCCTCTGTTCATGGAAGAAGCAGAGCGCCCTCAGGCCATCCTGGTGGGGGATGGAGGTGTATAGGGATTTGACATACATAGTGAAAAGGAGACGGTTGGGGCCAGAAAACCGGAAACTATTCAGATGGCGGCGGGCATCGGAAGAGTCGCAAATGTAGGTGGGAAGAGCCTGGACAAGGGGAGCAAAAATAGAGTCGAGATAGGAAGAAATCAGTTCCGTGGGGCAAGAACAGGCTGAAACAATGCATCTACCAGGGCAGCCCGGTTTGTGGATCTTGGGAAGGAGGTAGAAGCGGGCTGTGCGGGGTTGGGGGACTATGAGGTTGGCGGCCATGGAGGGAAGATCTCCAGAGGAGATGAGGTCAGTGACAGTCTTGGAAACAATGGCTTGATCTTTGGTAGTGGGGTCATGGTCCAGGGGGAGGTAGGAGTAGATGTCAGAGTTGGCGTTCAGCCTCCACACAGTAGAGGCCGATTCGCCAAACAACAACAGTGCCACCCTTGTCAGCAGGTTTAATGACAATGTTAGGGTTGGATCGGCGAGAACGGAATGCTGCAAGTTCAGAGGGAGGTCGGTTGGAATGAGTGAGGGGAGCAGAGAAATTGAGACGGCTGATGTCATGCCAGCAGTTCCCAATGAGAAGATCTAGAGAAGGTAGAGGTGAATTCTGAAAGCGGGAGAAAGGTTCCGCTGTGCAGAGGGAAGACTCCTGGCCAAAGAAGTGGGGAGTGAGACAAAGGCGATGGAAAAAGAGCTCAGCGTCATGCCGAGCTCGAAGTTCATTGAGGTGGGGGCATAAGGGGATGAAGCTCAGGCCTTTGCTGAGGACTTATCGTTCGGCGTCAGAGAGGGGAAGGTCAGAGCGGATAGTGAAAACACGGCAGAGGGTGAGATTGGAAGAAGGGATGGTGTCAGAAGAAAGTGAAGGGGAAGAAGGTTCCGGAGGGGCGTTGGTGTCCAAGAGTTGTTGAAGCCTGCGATCCTTGACAGCTGAAAGGAAGAAAAAAAGTTTCATATTCAAGCACCAGATGAGGCGAAGGATGAAATGGAACTGTGGACCAGGACAGCTCTGAGATAGAGTGAGTCGGTGCTGCTGAAGAGAGAGGTCGAGAGTGTTCATGTGGCGGCGCATGGCATTGAGCGTGGATCTCAGGATGTGGCGAGAGCAGTGGTTCAACACTGAGTTCAACAGTTTCAGACTATAACCTCTGCCCCTATTTTTTCAGGCAGCAGCTGTTGATGATTCTGCCATCCCCATTAGTAACGTTTAATCACTCCTGCCTTCCACCCAATCACAGACCGTCCCTTTTATTCTTTCCTCCCCACCCCCTCCCCTGCTTACATAGAAACATAGAAGCTCGGAGCAGGAGTAGGCCATTCAGCCCCTCGAGCCTGCTCCGCCATTCAATGAGATCATGGCTGATCATCCAAATTCAGTACCCTGTCCCTGCCTTCTCCCCATATCCCTTGATCCCTTTAGCCTTAAGAAATATATCTAACTCCTTCTTGAATATATTTAATGAATTGGCCTCAACTGCCTTCTGTGGTGGAGAATTCCACAGGTTCACCACTCTCTGGGTGAAGAAATTCCTCCTTGTCTCTGTCCTAATTGGCTTACCCCTTATCATTAGACTGTGATCCCTGGTTCTGGACTCCCCCGCCATCAGGAACATCTTTCCTGCATCTAGTCTGTCTAGTTCTGTTAGAATTATATAAGTTTCAATGAGATCCCCTCTCATTCTTCTAAACTCCACTGAGTATAAGTCCAATCGACCCCTTAAAATCTGTTACATCTCTAACTTTTTCCAGTTTTGACGAAGGGCCACAGACCTGAAACGTTAACTCTGTTTCTTTCTCCACGGATGCTGCCTGACCTGCTGTGTATTTCCAGCATTTTCTGTTGTTATTCAATAGTGTTTGAAACAAAGCTGATTTATTAAATATTTATACAGAATATTAATCTCCAGCCCAGGTATAGGGGTTATAATGATCAGCAAAAAACACACTCTAACTGCTAGAATGAACATGGTTCAAAGCGCAATGTAATCCCAGTAAATCCTGTTCTATTCACGAACGTGGCCTTTCAAAGGTGGGGTTTTTACCCAGCATTCCCCGCGGGGGAGAAGGTGCCGCACCCAGACTACAGGTGCCCAGTGCGCAGGCGCGGATCCCCCTGGCTTTGGAGCATGCGCGGTGCGTTTCATCGCGGAAGACAGTGTGCCAATTAGGTCCTGATAAATTACTGAGAAGCGAATGGACAGAGCGGAGTAATTTACCGGCAGGTGGGCGGAGAGGCTTCATAAACAACTGGTGTAGGACGGAAGCCGCGAATAAAAACCTGAAGGTCCCGCGTTTGCAGCTTCGGGGCTTCTCCCGGTCACAAATCCAGGATAACGGCCGCCATCTTGATGCAGTGAGTAGCAAAGCGCATGCGCAGACATTTTGGGCACGAACAGAGAGTGGGCGGGCTTCAGTGTCTCTTCCGAACCGGGTCCTAGTGCCCGGGGAGTATGTGTCTGACTCAGTTATTTGATTCAGACTCTCCACACTTAGGGTTTCTCACCATCTCTCCTGAAGGCGCTGGGAAAAGCAGGTCAAACGGATAACATCCCACACAATGGCCCCCCTTTTACAGTCCCAGGGTTGGAATCCCCATGTACAGTCCCAGGGTTAGAATTCCCATGTACAGTCCCAGGGTTGGTATCCCCAAGTACAGTCCCAGGTTTGGAATCCCCATGTACAGTCCCAGATTAGAATCCCCAAGTACAGTCCCAGGGCTGGAATCCCCAAGTACAGTCCCAGGGTTGGAATCCCCATGTACAGTCCCAGATTAGAATCCCCAAGTACAGTCCCAGGGCTGGAAGCCCCATGTACAGTCCCAGGATTGGAATCCCCATGTACAGTCCCAGGGTTGGAATCCCCATGTACGGTCCCAGGGTTGGAATCCCCCTGTACAGTCCCAGGGTTGGAATCCCCATGTACAGTTCCAGGGTTGGAATCTCCATGTACAGTCCCAGGGGTAGAGTCCCCATGTACAGTCCCAGGGCTGGAATCCCAATGTACAGTCTCAGGGTTGGAATCCCATGTATAGTCCCAGGGTTGGAATCCCCACGTACAGTCCCAGGGCTAGAATGTCCCACGTACAGTCCCAGGGCTAGAATGTCCCACGTACAGTCCCAGGGCTGGAATCCCCATGGCTAGTCCCAGAACTGGAATCCCCATGTACAGTCTCAGGATTGGAACCCCCGTGCACAGTCCCAGGGTTGGAATCCCCGTGCACAGTCCCAGGGTTGGAATCCCCGTGCACAGTCCCAGGGTTGGAATCCCCGTGCACAGTCCCAGTGTTGAAATCCCCATGTACAGCCCCAGGCGTAGAATCCCCATGTACAGTCCCAGGGTTGGAATCCCCATGTACAGTCCCAGGGTTGGAATCCCCATGTACAGTCTCAGGGTTGGAATCCCCATGTACAGTCCCAGGGTTAGAATCCCCATGTACAGTCCCAGGGTTGGAATCTCCATGTACAGTCCCAGGGTTGGAATGCCCATGTACAGTCCCAGGGTTGGAATCCCCATGTACAGTCCCAGGGTTGCAATCCCCATGTACAGTCCCAGGGTTGCAATCCCCATGTACAGTCCCAGGGTTGCAATCCCCATGTACAGTCCCAGGGTTAGAATCCCCATCTGCAGTCACAGGGTTGGAATCCCCATGTACAGTCCCAGGTTTGCAATCCCCATGTACAGTCTCAGGGTTATAATCCCCATGTACAGTCCCAGGTTTGGAATCCCCATGTACAGTCCTAGGGTTGGAAACCCCATGTACATTCCCACGGTTGGAATCCTCATGTACAGTCCCTGGGTTGGAATCCCAATGGCTAGTCCCAGGGCTGGAATCCCCATGTACAGCCCCAGGATTGAAATCCTCATGTACAGTCTCAGGGTTGGATTCCTCATGTACAGTCTCAGGGTTGGATTCCCCATGTACGGTCTCAGGGTTGGAATCCCCATGTACGGTCCCAGGGTTGGAATCCCCATGTACGGTCCCAGGGTTGGAATCCCCATGTACGTTCCCAGGGTTGGAATCCCCATGTACGTTCCCAGGGTTGGAATCCCCATGTACGTTCCCAGGGTTGGAATCCCCATGTACGTTCCCAGGGTTGGAATCCCCATGTACAGTCCCAGGGTTGGAATCCCCATGTACAGTCCCAGGGTTAGTATTCTCATGTACAGTCCGAGGGTTGGAATCCCCATGTACAGTCCCAGGGTTGGAATCCCCATGTACAGTCCCAGGTTTGGAATCCCCATGTACAGTCCTAGGGTTGGAAACCCCATGTACATTCCCACGGTTGGAATCCTCATGTACAGTCCCTGGGTTGCAATCTCAATGGCTAGTCCCAGGGCTGGAATCCCCATGTACAGTCCCAGGGTTGGAATCCCCATGTACGGTCCCAGGGTTGGAATCCCCATGTACGGTCCCAGGGTTGGAATCCCCATGTACGGTCCCAGGGTTGGAATCCCCATGTACAGTCCCAGGGTTAGAATACCCATGTACAGTCCCAGGGTTGGAATACCCATGTACAGTCCCAGGGTTGGAATCCCCATGTACAGTCCCGGGGTTAGAATCCGCATGTACAGTTCTGGGGCTGGAAGCGCCATGTACAGTCCCAGGGTTGGAATCGCCATGTACAGTCCCAGGGTTGGAATCCCCATGTACAGTCCCAGGGTTGGAATCGCCATGTACAGTCCCGGGGTTGGAATTCCCATGTACAGTCCCAGGGTTGCAATCCCCATGTACAGTCCCAGGGCTGGAATCCCCATGTACAGTCCCAGGGTTGGAATCGCCATGTACAGTCCCAGGGCTGGAATCCCCATATACAGTCCCAGGGTTGGAATCCAAATGTACAGTCGCATGGTTGGAATCCCCATGTACAGTCCCAGGGTTAGAATCCCCATGTACAGTCTCAGGGTTAGATTCCCCATGTACAGTCTCAGGGTTAGAATTCCCATGTACAGTCCCAGGTTTGAAATCCCCATGTACAGTCCTGGGGTTAGAATCCCCATGTACAGTCCCGGGGTTGGAATCCCCATGTACAGTCCCAGGGTTAGAATCCCCATGTACAGTCCCGGGGTTGGAATCCCCTGGTACAGTTCCGGGGTTGGAATCCCCATGTGTAGTCCCAGGGTTGGAATCCCCAGATACAGTCCCAGGGTTTGAATCCCCAGATACAGTCCCAGGGTTGGAATCCAAATGCATAGTCGCATTGTTGGAATCCCCATGTACAGTCCCAGGGTTAGAATCCCCATGTACAGTCCCAGGTTTGAAATCCCCATGTACAGTCCTAGGGTTAGAATCCCCATGTACAGTCCCAGGGTTGGAATCCCCACGGCTAGTCCCAGGGCTGAAATCCCCATGTACAGTCCCAGGGTTAGAATCCCCACGTACAGTCCCAGGTTTGAAATCCCCACGTACAGTCCCAGGGTTGGAATCCCCACGTACAGTCCCAGGGTTGGAATCCCCACGTACAGTCCCAGGATTGGAATCCCCACGTACAGTCCCAGGGTTGGAATCCCCTCGCACACTTCCAGGGTTGGAATCCCCGCGCGCGGTCCCGGGGCGGGGGCTCCCCGCGCGCGGTCCCGGGGCGGGGGCTCCCCGCGCGCGGTCCCGGGGCGGGGGCTCCCCGCGCGCGGTCCCGGGGCGGGGGCTCCCCGCGCGCGGTCCCGGGGCGGGGGCTCCCCGCGCGCGGTCCCGGGGCGGGGGCTCCCCGCGCGCGGTCCCGGGGCGGGGGCTCCCCGCGCGCGGTCCCGGGGCGGGGGCTCCCCGCGCGCGGTCTCGGGGCGGGAACCCTCAGCCACTCCGAGTGCGGTTCTCAGACCCCGAGCCCGCGGCAACATCGAGTAGGAACGGCGATATATGTCCAAATCGGGGTCGAGTGTGACTTTGAGGGGAACTGGGAGGTGATGGTGTTCCCATGCACCTGCTGCCCTTGTCTTTCCAGGTAGTGGAGGTCACGTGTTTGGGAGGTGATGTCAAAGTTCTAGTCGCGTTACAGATGTATAAAGTCGCTCTCCTTCACTCCTCCCCCTTCCACCTGACTCTCCTCCCATTGAGGCCAGAATCTTGTGTTGGCCAAAACGGGTGGCGGGTTTCCTTCCCTGAAGGACATTAGTGAACCAGTTGGGTTTTTACGACAATCCTGCAGCTTTCATGGTTGCTTTTTTTCTAGTACTGGCCCCAGAAATTCCCAGATTCATTCAGCTCAATTTCACAACCTGCCTTTGTGTTTTTGTGGGTTCTCTCTCACTCTCCCTTTTTCCTGTTTTAAATTCATTTTGCAGGGTGTTCGAAGGGGAGGATTTGCAGACGGGAAACTCAAACCAAACATCACTTCAAGATCTGACAGAGTCACTCGATTCATCAGGACCTTTTGAACATGGAAGCAGAAAGCACCGTTCAGAGTGGGGAGAAACCGTACACGTGTTCTGTGTGTGGACGAGGCTTCCGCCGATCCTCTGGCCTGTCGAGACACAAGCGCAATCACACTGGGGAGAGGCCGTTCGCCTGCACTGTGTGTGGGAAGGGATTCACTCAGTCATGCAACCTGCTGCAGCACTGCCGAGTTCACACTGACGAGAGACCTGTTGAATGTCAGGACTGCAGGAAGAGCTATAAAAGCTCCAGGGAACTGACACACCATCAATGTGTTCACACTGACGAGAGACCGTTCAAGTGCTCTTACTGCGGGACTGGGTTCAGGCGATCGTCTCACCTCACTGTACACCAACGCACTCACACTGGGGAGAGGCCGTTTACCTGCTCCAAGTGTGGGAAGGGATTCACTCGTTCATCCAACCTGCTGATACACCAGCGAATTCACACCGGGGAGAGACCGTTCACCTGCTCTGAGTGTGGGAAGGGATTCGTGTGTTCATCCGACCTTCTGACACACCAGCGAGTTCACACCGGGGAGAGGCCGTTCACCTGCTCCGAGTGTGGGAAGGGATTCACTCAGTCTTCCCACCTGCTGATACACCAGCGAATTCACACTGGGGAGAGACCGTTCAACTGCTCTGAGTGTGGGAAGGGATTCACTCGGTCATCCCACCTGCTGATACACCAGCGAGTTCACACTGGGGAGAGACCGTTCACCTGCTCTGAGTGTGGGAAGGGATTCATGTGTTCATCCCACCTGCTGAAACACCAGCGAGTTCACATTAGGGAGAGGCCGTTACCTGCTCCGTGTGTGGGAAGGGATTCACTCAGTCATCCGACCTGCTGAGACACCAGGTGTCAAACTGCGATCTGTTCCTGACTGAAAGTGAAACGGCAGGGTTAAGTTCCCAGTCTAAAAATGACTGGTAATTACTCTATGAAGGTTTAACGTGTTCATAGAATGGTTACAGCACAGAATGTGGCCATTCGGCCCATTGAGCCCGTGTTGGCTCTGTGCAAGAACACTTCAGCTAGTCCCACTCCCCCACCCTTCCCTCGTAGCCCTGCAAATTTTTGTCCTTCAGGTACTCATCCAGTTCCCTTTTGAAAGCCACGATTGAATCTGTCTCCACCACCCTTTCAGGCAGTGCATTCCCGATCCTAACCACTCACTGTGTAAAAAGTTTTTCCCCATGTCACTTTTGATTCTTCTGCCAATCACCTTAAATCTGTGTCCTCTGGTTCTCGACCCTTCCGCCAATGGGAACAGTGTCTCTCTATCTACTCTGTCTAGACCCCTCATGATTTTGAACACCTCTATCAAATCTACTCTCAACCTTCTCTGCTCTAAGGAGAACAACCCGATCTTCTCCAGTCTATCCACGTAACTAAAGTTCCTCATCCCTGGAACCATTCTTGTAAATCTTTTCCGCACCCTCTCTAAACCTTCACATCCTTCCTGAAGTGCGGTTCCCAGAATTGGACACAGTATTACAGTTGTGGCCGAACCAGTGTTTTATAAAATAGCAAAATACTGCGGATGCTGGAAATCTGAAATAACAACAGAAAATGCTGGAAATACTCAGCAGGCCAGGCAGCATCCGTGGAGAGAGAAACAGATGAAGTGTCCCAGACCTGAAACGTTAACTCTGTTTCTATCTCCACGGATGCTGCCTGGCCTGCTGAGTATTTCCAGCATTTTCTGTTGTTATTTCAGTGTTTTATAAAGGTTCATCATAACTTCCTTGTGTTTGTACTCTCTGCCTCTACCGATAAAGCCCAGGATCCCGTAAGCTTTTTTAACCACTTTCTCAGCCTGCCCTGCCACCATCAACGATTTGTGCTCATAAACCCCCAGGTCTCTCTGTTCATGCACCCGCTTTAGGATTCTACCCTTTCCTTTATATTGCCTCTCCTCGTTCTTCCTACCAAAATGTAACACTTCGCATTTTTCTGTGTTAAATTCCATCTGCCACATGTCTGCCCATTCCACCAGCCTGTCTCTGTCCTCTTGAAGTCTGTCACTATCTTCCTCACTGTTCACTATACTTCCAAGTTTTGTGTCATCTGCAAATTTTGAAATTGTGCCCTGTACACCCATGTCCAAGTCATTAATATATATCAAGAAAAGCAGTGGTCCTAGAACCGACCCCTGGAGAACACCACTGTATAACTTCCTCCAGTCCGAAAAACAACCGTTCACCACTACTCTGTTTCCTGTCACTTAGCCAATTTCGTATCCATGCTGCCTGTTCCTTTTATTCCATGGGCTTCAACTTTGCTGGCAAGCCTATTATGTGGCACTTTGTCAAACGCCTTTTGGAAGTCCATGTTCACTACATCAACTGCATTGCCCTCATCAATTGTTTCTGTTACCTCATCAAACAACTCAATCAAGTTAGCTAAACACGATTTGCCTTTGACAAATCCGTGCTGGCTTTCCTTAATTAATCCACACTTGTCCAAGAGACTGTTAATTTTGTCCTGGATTATAATTTCTAAAAGCTTCCCCACCATCGAGATTAAACTGACTGGCCTGTAGTTGCTGGGTTTATCCTTACACCCTTTTTTGAACAAGGGTGTAACATTTGCAATTCTCCAGTCCTCTGGCACCACCCCCGTATCCAAGGAGGATTGGAAGATTATGGCCAGTACCTTTGCAATTTTCACCCTTACCTTCAGCATCCTGGGATGCATCCCATCTGGTCCTGGTGACTTAGCTACTTTAAGTACAGCCAACCTTCATAGTACCTGCTCTTTATCAATTTTTCTCCCATCAGTATCTCAACTAGCTCCTCTCACTGTGACTTTGGCAGCTTCTTCTTGGTAAAAACAGATGCAAAGTACTCATTTAGTACCTCAGCCATGTCATCTGCCTCCATGCATAGGTCTCCTTTTGGTCCCTAATCTCCCCCACCACTCCTCTTACTATCCATTTATTATTTATACGCTATAGAAGACTTTAGGATTGCCTTTTATGTTAGCTGCCAGTCCATACTCATACTCTCTCTTTGCCCCTCTTATTTCCTTTATCACTTCCCCTTTGAACGTTCTATATTCAGCCTGGTTCTCACTTGTATTCTCAACCTGACATCTGTCATACTCTCCCTTTTTCTGCTTCATCTTACTCCCTATCTCTTTCATCATCCAAGGAGCTTTGGCTTTGGTTGTCCTACCTTTTCCCCTCGTGTGAATGTACCTTGACTGTACCCGAACCATCTCCTCTTTAAAGGCAGCCCTCTGTCCCTGCACACTCTTTAAAACTGTGCCATTAAGTGTATATTGCCTCTCCCTGTTCCTTCTGCCAAAATGCATCACCTCACACTTCTCTGTATTAAATTCCATCTGCCGATTGTCTGCCCATTCTGCTAGTCTTTCTATGTCCTGTTGCAGTCGATTGGTATCATCCTCACTGTTTGGCACACCCCCAAGTTTGGTGTCATTGGGAAATTTAGAAATTCTACTCTGTATTCCAATATCCAGGTCATTTATTTTTATATATATAGATATATATCAAAAAAGCAGTGGCCCCAGCACTGACCCTTGGGGAACACCACTGTCCACCATCCTCCAGTCTGAAAAACAGCCATTTACCACAACTCGCTGTTTTCTGCCCTTAAGCCAATTCCTTATCCAAGCTGCCACTGACCCACCTATTCTATGAGCCTCAATTTTGTTAACCAGCCTTCTATGTGGTACTTTGTCAAACGCCTTCCTAAAATCCATGTAGACAACATCCATTGCATTCCCTTCATCAATCCTCCCTGTAACTTCATCAAAAAGTTCAATTAGATTAGTCAAACACGATCTGCCTTTTACAAATCCGTGTTGGCTCTCCTTAATGAGCTTAAAGCTCTCCAAGTGCCCGTTATATCCAGGAATATTTAGTACCCAATCCTGCCATTTTTTGAGCCAGATCTCCGTTATTGCCACGACATCATATTTCCATGTGGCTATCTGCGCCTGCAACTCACCAACCTTATTTACCATGCTTCGTGCGTCTACACACATGCACTGTAAACCTATCTTAGACCTTCTTGTATTCTCTCTTAGTCTGATTCCATCTATTACCTTACTCTGTCTTACTATAATGCTATCTGTCTCTCCTAATCCTTTGTTTCTATTTTCTAATGCTACATCCTGGTGCCCATCCCCCTGCAAAATTAATTTAAACCCTCCCCAACAGCACTAACTTCTGGACCCTCCAGCCAGGGGGAAAAACCTCTCAATCCCCCCTCAGAATCTTATGTTTCAATGAGATCACCTCTCATTCTTCTAAATTCCCGAGAGTATAGGCCCAATCTACTCAATCTCTCCTCATAGGACAAGCCTCACATCCCAGGGATCAATCTAGTGAACCTTCGTTGCACCGCCTCTAAGGCATGTATGTCCTTCCTCAGATAAGGAGACAAAAGCTCCAGGTGTGGTCTCACCAAGGCCCTGTACAATTGTAGCAAGACTTCCTCACTCTTGTATTCCAACCCCTTGCAATAAAGGCCAACGTGCCATTTGCCTTCCTAATTACTTGCTGTACCTTCATGCTATCTTTGTGTGTTTCCTGTACGAGGACACCTAAATCTCTCTGAACTCCAACATTTAATAGTTTCTCACCATATAAAATATATTCTGTTTTTCTACAGTTCTGACCAAAGTGAATAACCTCACATTTCCCCACATTATACTGCATCTGCCTCCTTATTGCCCACTCACTTAACCTGTCTATATGCCTTTGCAGACTCTGTGTCCTCCTCACAGTTTACTGTCCCACCTAGCTTTGTATCATCAGCAAACTTGGATACATTGCACTCGGTCCCTTCATCAAAGTAATTGATATAGATTGTAAATAGCTGAGGCCCAAGCACTGATCCTTGCAGCACCTCACTAGTTACAGCCTGCCAAACAGAAAATGACCCATTTATCCCCACTCCCTGATTTCTGCCCGTTAACCAATCCTCTATCCATGCTAACATATTACCCCCAACCCCACGAGCCCATATCTTGCGTAGCAACCTTTTATGTGGCACCTTATCGAATGCATTTTGGAAGCCCAAATATACTACATCCACTGGTTCCCCTTTATCTACCCTGCTAGTTACATCCTCAAAAAACTCTAATGAATTTGTTAAACACAATTTACCTTCTAAAACCATGTTGACTCTGCCTAATCATGTTATTATTTTCTCAGTGTCCTGTTACCACTTCCTTAACAGTGGATTCCAGCATTTTCCTGACGACTGATGTCAGGCTAACTGGCCTGTAGTTCCCTGTTTTCTCTCTCATAAGAACATAAGATAAGAACATAAGAAATAGGAGCAGGAGTAGGCCAATCGGCCCCTCGAGCCTGCTCCACCATTCAATAAGATCATGGCTGATCTGATCCTAACCTCAAATCTTCTATCACTGTGCATCCACCCGAACCCATGTGATCTCCCGGGAGAGGCGAAACACCAGATAAAGACCCAATGGCCAATTTGGGAGAAAAAAATCTGGGAAATTCCTCTCCGACCCATCTACGCGATCGAAATTCTTCCAGGAGATCACTCTGTCCCTATATTTTCTACAGTACTTACCTTCTGTAAAGGCGATCTCAACCCCAGCCAGGAACAGGAATATAACCATCTCCTGAAATCTAACACAGAATTAGAAAACAGTAGGAGCAGAACCAGGCTACACGGCCCCTGGGCCCACTCCACTACCCACAGGGCCATGACCATTCCGAACCTAGACTCATGTCCAATTTCCTGCCCGCTCCCCGTAACCCTTAATTCCCTTTACTTCTAGGAAACTATCTATTTCTGTTTTAAATTTATTTAATGATGTAGCTTCCACAGCTTTCTGGGGCAGCAAATTCCACAAACCTACCACCCTCTGAGTGAAGAAGTTTCTCCTCATCTCAGTTTTGAATGAGCAGCCCCTTATTTTAAGATTATGCCCCCTAGTTCTAGTTTCACCCATCATTGGGAACATCCTCACCGCATCCACCCGATCAAGCCCCTTCACAATCTTATATGTTTCAATAAGATCGCCTCTCATTCTTCTGAACTCCAATGAGCAGAGTCCCAATCTACTCAACCTCTCCTCATATGACGACCCCCTCATCCCCGGGATTAACCGAGTGAACCTTCTTTGTACTGACTCGAGAGCAAGTATGTCTTTTCTTAAGTATGGACACCAAAACTGTATGCAGTATTCCAGGTGCGGTCTCACCAATACTTTGTACAACTGCAGCAATACCTCCCTGTTTTTATATTCCATCCCCCTAGCAATAAAAGCCAACATTCCATTGGCCTTCTTGATCACTTGCTGCACCTGCATACTAACTTTTTGAGTTTCGTGCACCAGGACCCCCAGATCCCTTTGTACTACAGTACTTTCCAGTTTCTTGCCATTAAGATAATAACTTGCTCTATGATTTTTCCTGCCAAAGTGCATAACCTCACACTTTCCAGTATTGTATTCCATCTGCCAAATCTCTGCCCACTTACTTAGCCTGTCTATGTCCCTTTGCAGGTTTTTTATGTCCTCCTCACTCACTACTTTCCGTCCCATCTTTGTATCATCTGCAAACTTTGATATGTTACACTCGGTCCCCTCCTCCAAATCGTTAATATAGATTGTAAAGAGTTGGGGACCCAGCACTGACCCCTGCGGAACACCACTAGTTACTGGTTGCCAATCTGAGAACGAACCATTTATCCCAACTCTCTGCTTTCTGTTAGAGAGCCAATCCTCCACCCACGCCAGAATATTACCCCCAATCCCGTGATTTTTTATCTTGAGCAATAATCTTTTGTGTGGCACCTTGTCAAATGCCTTTTGGAAGTCTAAATACACTACGTCCACTGGTTCCCCTTTATCCACCCTGTATGTTACTTCCTCAAAAAACTCCAGCAAATTTGTCAAACATGACTTCCCCTTCATGAAACCATGCTGAGTTTGTCCTATTAAATTATGTTTATCCAAATGTCCCGCTACTGTCTCCTTAATAATGGACTGTAACATTTTACCAACCACAGATGTTAGGCTAACAGGTCTATAGTTTCCAGCCTTCTGCCTACTACCCTTTTTAAATAAGGGTGTTACATTAGCAGTTTTCCAATCTGCCGGGACCTTTGCTGAGTCCAGTGAGTTTTGGAAAATTATTACCAATGCATCCACAATCCCTACCGCTACTTCCCTCAAGACCCTAGGATGCAAGCCATCCGGTCCAGGGGATTTATCTGCCTTGAGTCCCATTATTTTACCAAGTACCACTTCCTTAGTGATTTTAATCGTATTTAGTTCCTCCCCCCCCCTAGAGCCCCCTGTTTGTCCAGTGTTGGGATATTCTTAGTGTCCTCTACTGTAAAGACTGATACAAAATAATTGTTCAGTGTTTTTGCCATCTCCATGTTTCGCACCATTAATTTCCCGGTCTCATCCTCTAAGGGACCAACATTTACTTTAGCCACCCTTTTTCTTTTTATATAACTATAGAAACTTTTACTGTCTGTTTTTATATTTTTTGCTAATTGACTTTCATAATCTATCTTCCCTTTCTTAATCAATCTTTTAGTTATTTTTTGCTCTCTTTTAAAGACTTCCCAATCTTCCATCCTCCCACTAGATTTGGCTACCTTATATGCCCTTGTTTTTAGTTGGATACTATCCTTAATTACTTAGCCACGGATGGCTATCTTTTCTTTTACACCCTTTTTTCCTCAGTGGAATATATATTATTTGGAAGTTGTAAAATAACTCCTTAAATGTACACCACTGATCATGCACCGTCTTACCCTTTAATCTATTTTCCCAGTCCACTCTAATCAATTCCGCTCTCATACCTTCATAGTCTCCTTTATTCAAGCTCAGCACGCTTGTTTGAGATCCAACCTTCTCACCCTCTAATTGAATATGGAACTCAACCATGTTATGGTCACTCATTCCAAGGGGATCCTTTACTAGGACATTTTTAATTCATCCTGTCTCATTACACAGGACCAAATCTAAGGTTGCTTGCCCACTGGTCGGTTCAGTTACATACTGCTCAAGAAACCCATCCCTAATACACTCAATGAACTCATCCTCAAGGCAGCCCTGCCCAATTTGATTTGTCCAGTTAATATAATTAAAATCCCCCATAATTATAGCTGTTCCCTTATTACAAGCCTCAACTATTTCCTGATTAATACGCCGTCCAACAGAGTTGCAACTGTTCGGAGGCCTATAGACTACACCCACTAGTGTTTTTTTCCCCTTATTATTCCTTATCTCCACCCAAACTGTTTCACTATCCTGCTCCTTTGACCCAATATCATTTCTCTGTATTATAGTGATTCCTTCCTTTATTAACATAGCCACCCCACCTCCTCTCCCTTCCTGCCTGTCCTTCCTGATGGCTAAATAACCTGGCATGTTTAATTCCCAGTCATGGTCACCCTGCAGCCATGTTTCTGTAATGGCCACAAGATCATACCCATATGTCGTTATTTGTGCCATTAACTCATTCATTTTGTTACGAATGCTACGTGCATTCAGATAAAGAACTTTCAAATATGTTTTGTAACACTTAGTTCCTGTTTTTTCCCTTTTTAGTACTTTACTTTTTGCTCCATACCTTCTGTCCCTTCCTGACACATTCTGTTTTTTAATTGCCCCACTGCTACCTAAGTCTGTGACCTTCTCTGTTGTCATTTCTATTATTTGCTCTCAAGAACCTCCCCCCCACTAATTAGTTTAAAGCCCTCTCTACAGCCCTAGTTATATGATTCGCCAGGACTCTAGTCCCAGCACTGGCCAAGTGGAGTCCGTCCCAACGGAACAGCTCCCTCCTGTCCCAGTATTGGTGCCAGTGTCCCAAGAAGCAAAACCCATTTCTCCCACACCAGTCTTTGAGCCACGCATTTAACTCTTTAATTTTATTTATCCTAGCCATACTCGCTCGTGGCTCAGGTAATAACCCAGAGATTATTACCCTTGAGGTTCTGTTTTTTAATTTGACCCCTAGCTGCTCATACTCCTTTAACAGAACCGTCTTCCTTGTCCTATCTACGTCGTTTGTACCAACATGGACCACGACAACTGGATCCTCCCCCTCCCACTCCAAGTTTCTTTCCAGCCCAGAAGAGATGTCCTTAACCCTCGCACCGGGCAGGCAACACAGCCTTCGGGACTCCCGCTCTTGACTGCAGAGAACCCTATCTATCCCCCTAATGATACTATCCCCTACCACTACAACATTTCTTTTTACTCCCTCCACTTGAATGGCCCCCTGTACCACGGTGCTGTGGCCAGGTTGCTCATCCTCCCTGCAGTCCCCGCTCCCGCCCTCACAGGGAGTAAGAACCTCAATCCTGCTGGACAAGAACAAGGGCTGCGTCTCCTTCAACACTACATCCTAGATCCCTGTACCTTCCTCACTCGTAGTCACACCGTCCTGTCCCTAACCACGGACTACATCTGCAGTAATTAACTTCATAGGTGTGACCATCTCCTGAAACATAGAGTCCAGGAACTTCTCCCCCTCCCTGATGTGTCGCAGTGTCTGAAGCTCGGTCTCAAGCTCCATAACATGGAACTTGAGTTCCTCTAGCAGCAAACACTTGTCGCAGATGTAATCACCATGAGCCTCAATGGGGACCACTGGCTCCCACATCTCGCAACAGTAACACATCACCTGCTCCATTCTATATAATTAATTAAATTTCTTATTATTAGTTATGAAGACCCTGCCTGGATATAGATGATAATGTCACACCACTATTCAAAGGACTTACCAACTTAAAGGCATAAAAGAGAAGAGAAGGAAGAAAACCAACCAACCAGCTGATCACCAACCTCCTCCTTGAATACTGTCTGTGGGGCCTGTTTGGTTGACTCGTCTCGCTGCTCCGCCTCCGCAGTGTTGTCCAAGCCTGGGAGTGGGGAACAAAACAGAGCAAAAAACACACCCTCACCTCCCACTTGTCCGAACTCTCCCACTTAGCAAAACTCCAGCACCACTCAATGCACAAGGCACTCCGTGCACTGCACTAGCCCCTCCCCTTTTAGACCCGGATTCTACTTCCGGTTTAAACTGCCCAAGAGTTTAAAAAACCCTTTCTTGAATGGCGGTGTTACATTTGCTATCTTCCAATCTGCTGGGACTGTTCTAGAATCTGGGAAATTTTGGAAGATCACAACCAATGCATCCACTATCTCTGCAGCCACCTCTTAGAACCCTCAGATGTAGGCCGTCAGGTCATTGGGATTTGTCGGATTTTAGTCCCATTAGTTTCTCAAGTACTTTTTCTCTACTGATATTAATTACTTTAAGTTCCTCACTCTCATTAGCCCCTTGGTTCCCCACTATTTTGGGTCTGCTTTTTGTGTGTTCTACTATGAAAACAGATATACAATATTTGTTTAAAATCTCTGCCATTTTCTTGTTCCCCAATATAATTTCTCTTGTCTGAGCCTCTAAGGGACCAATGTTTACTTTTGCTTCTCTCTTTTTACTTGTAGAAGGACTTACAGTCTGTTTTCATATTTCTTGCTAGTTTACTCTCATTCTATTTTCACATACTTGAAGAGGACTAATTTGTAATGATATGGGAAAAAGCTGGAGTGTGGGACTACACGGGATAGGAGCAGGAGTAGGCCATACGGCCCCTTGATCCTGCTCCACCATTCAATAAGATCATGGCTGATCTTTGACCTCAACTCCACTTTCCCACCCGCTCCGCATATCCCTTGATTCCCTTAATATCCAACAATCTATTGATCTCAGCCATGAATATACTCAATGACTGAGCATCCACGGCCTTCTGGGGTAGAGAATTTTAAAGATTCACAACCCTCTCATCTCAGTCCTAAATGACCTACCCTTATCCTGAGACTATGCTCCCTAGTTCTAGACTCTCCAGCCCGGGGAAGCAGCCTCTCAGCATCTACCCTGTCAAGCCCTCTCAGAATCTTATATGTTTCACTGAGATCACCTCTCATTCTTCTAAACTCCAGAGAATATAGGACCAATCTACTCAATCTCTCATCATAGGACAGCCCTCTCATCCCAGGAATCAATCTAGTCAACCTTTGTTGCACCCTCTCTAAGGCCTGTATATCCTTCCATAGGTACAGAGACCAAAACTGTCCACAGAACTCCAGGTGTGGTCTCACCAAAGCCCCGTACAATTGTAGTAAGACTTCCTTACTCTTGTACACCAACCCCCTTGCAATAAAGGCCAACATGCCATATGCCTTCCTAATTGCTTGTTGTACCTGCATGCTAACTCTCTGTGATTTGTGTTCGAGGAAACCCAAATCCCTCTGAACAACATTTAATAATTTCTCACCATTTAAAAAATATTCTGTTTTTCTATCCTTCCTACCAAAGTGAATAACCTCACATTTCTCCACATTATATTCCATCTTCTTGCCCACTCACTTATCCTGTCTATATCCCTTTGCAGACTCTGTGTCCTCCTCACAGGTTACTGTCCCACCTGGCTTTGTATCGTCAGCAAACGTGGAGACATTAAAAGGCCGACAGAAGCACAGCGGCTGAATGGTCTTTTTCTGTGCGGTAAGATTCTATAATTCTTAGGTTTAGTCTGACTTCCTTGTTTGTGTACTCAATGCCTCTGTGTATAAAGCCAAGTATCCCATAAGCTTTCTTAACAGCCTTATCAACTTGCCTTGCCACCTTCACAGATTTGTGAATATTCCCCCTCAGTGTCGAACCATTTCGATTGTCCTGCCCCTCGATGATCTTCCCCCCACAGTGCATCTCTTCAAAATGATCCACATTAAACTGCACCTGCCATGTGTCCGCCCATTTCACCAACCACTCGAAGTCCTCCTGAAGTCTGCTGCTATCCTGCTCACACTATGTTGCCAAGTTTTGTATCATCCGCAAATGTTGAATTGTCCTCCTGATACCCGTCCAGGTTATTTCTATATAACAGGAAAGGCAATGGTCCTAATACCCACCCCTGGGGGACCCCACTGCCCACTTCCCTCCAGTCAGACAAACAATTCTTCATTAGTTAGAAAGCAAGACTTCCTTACACTTGTCCTCCAACCCCCTGCAATAAAGGCCATTGGTGGAGTTTAATGGGCTGCTTGTGTCAATGGGCCACAGGAGGAGATTGTTTAACAGAAGGGGAGCGATTCTGGTCACCATATAAAAGGATATAGAGAGGCACTGGAGAGGGTGCAGAGAAGATCTACAAGGATGACACCAGAAATACGAGGGTACACCTGTCAGGAAAGGATGGACAGGCTGGGTCTCTTTTGAAAAAAGGTCTAATTTCATGAAAGGTCTTTAAGTTCATGAACGGTTTTGCTACAGTAGATACAGAGAGAATGTTTCCACTTGTGGGGAAGAGCATAACTAGAGGCCATCAATATAAGATAGTCGCCAAGAAATCCAATCGGGAATTCAGGAGAAACTTCTTTACCCAGAGAGTGGTGAGAATGTGGAACTCGCTACCACAGGGAGTGGTTGAAGCGAATAGTATCGATGCATTTAAGGGGAGGCTAGACAAGCATATGAGGGAGAAGGGAATAGAGGGTTATGCTGATAGAGTTATATAGGGAAAGACGGGAGGAGGCTCGAGTGGAGCATAAATGCCAGCATGGACTGGTTGGGCCGAATGGCCTGTCTGTGCCGTATACCCTGTGTAATCCTGTGTAGTCACAGCAAACAGAGAGTTTAACAGACTGCCCATGGTCCACTGTAACCCCCACCTTCTCTCTCTCACTATTCACGGACACTGCTGCAGTAATTGCTCCTCTGACCTTTCCTCTCTTGTCCCTCCTACACCCCTAATACACGGCCCGACACAATCTCCCTCCCCCTACATCCTCACTGTGCTGGAATCCACACCAGTCTCCCCATCTGCTCCTTGTTCTCTCCCTGGATCATAAAACTACTGAACTCAGTCTTCCCTCCTGAAGTCTACAGGCTCTAAAATTGAAGGTTGGTGTCACTCAGTCCCGACTCCTCCCCTTCTCTCCTCTTTTCCCCCTTGGTGGTGTTTCGCATTCTGGGCCTTGGGCCTTGCCCGGGGATTCTCAGTATGAACAGGTGGGATGTGTTTGGAGACAGGGTGTCCCCGCTCTCCTCCTCTTTACCCCTTGGTTGTGTTCCACACTCTGGGCCTTGGGCCTTGCCCGGGGATTCTCAGTATGAACAGGTGGGGTGTGTTTGGAGACAGGGTGTCCCCACTCTCCTCTTTCCCCCTTGGTTGTGTTCCACACTCTGGGCCTTGGGCCGTGCCCGAGGATTCTCAGTATGAACAGGTGGGATGTGTTTGGAGATAGGGTGTCCCCGCTCTCCTCCTCTTTCCCCCTTGGTTGTGTTCCACACTCTGGGCCTTGGGCCGTGCCCGGGGATTCACAGTATGAACAGGTGTGATGTGTTTGGAGACAGGGTGTCCCCGCTCTCCTCCTTTAAAGGGACAAGTAGACGACCAGCTGGGCTGAATGGCCCTGCTTTATGACATCACTGCAGTGCCTAGCAACCAACCTCCCTAAGCCCTGCTCATTATGGGCTGGCAGTGTTTGTTGGGACAGTGTAGAGGGAGCTTTACTCTGTATCTAACCCATACTGTACCTGCCCTTTTGTACTCTACACCCCTATTTATAAAATCTATGATCCAATGTGCTTTTTAAACACTTTATCAGCTTGTCCCTCCCACTTTTAAAGGTTTGTGTATCTGAACCGCTTGTTGGTTTTAGTGATATTAACAGAACATGGCTAAAGTACATTAACATAAATTGCTGATATAATGTGTAATATGGGAGAGAGAAGTTTAGTCTGAGTTAGAAACTCACATGTGCTTCACTGCAAACAGGTCACCATGGCAACACTGATAAGACATTCCATTCCACAAATTCCACTGGGGGAAACTCTAATCAGACCAGGGGAAAGAACCGGGTTTGTCTGTTAATAACCACAATATAAGCTTAAACCAGAGTGAGTAATAGAATAGATCAGATTATAAGGTGTGATGTTTATACCTATAACTGAAACTGTAAAATAACATCATTAACAACAGGCAGGGTAGTTTGGGGATAAAGAGAACATTACTGAAGAAAAGTAACTGCTGGGAACCAGGGAAAGTGTCCTTGTAAATCACAGATTAGAGAAGTTCCAGCTGTCTTTCCCTCGCTTCCTGCTGAAACCCAGCAGAGAAGACAAAAAAGAGTCAGGTGCCAGAGATGGATCACTACAGGGTATAAAAGTGAGGGGATCCTGATGTAAGGGGGCAGTCGGGACTGGAGACACCGGAGACCAAGCTCGGGGCGCCTGAGGTTCCATCCAGCGGGCTGACCTCGTGTAAGTTACTGTGGACACGCGGGACTTGCAAGTTTACTCTGATTGATGGATCAATGTAAGGTACGGGAGAGGACGGAGAATCTGCTCATCTTATATTTCTAATAAGGTATTAATGTTGTTGACATGAGACTCTAGAACCTGCTAATTAATAAGACAAGGCATCAGCTAGAATCTTACACCACTTTACTGTTCTGCTCCTCTACTCCTTTTAAATGTTTCCCATTTAATGTAGATTTTATCTTTTTCCAACTCACAAAATGCAGGACATTTCAGCGGACATCTACCGGCCCCATTTACTAACCTGTGTATTCACACTGAAGTCACTTACAGTCCTCTTCACAGTTGGCCAGGGTCCCTATTTTGGTCTCATCTGGAGATTTTGATCTTGTGCCCCACATACCCAAGCCCAGATCATTTCTCTATTTTGAGAAGAGCAGCGGTCCCAACACTGACCCTGGGGGACACCACTGTGTACACCCCTCCAGTCTGAAGAACATCCATTAACCACTACTCTCTGTTTTCTGCCCTTTATCCAACTTCCTATCCACGCTGCCCCACTCCCTTTAATACCATCAGCCTTAATTTGATCAACAAGCCTCCTGTCCGTCACCTGATCAAACACCTTTTAACAATCCATTTACACAACATTGACTGCATTTCCTTTCTCGCTACACTGTGTTATTTCCTGAAATAATCCCTGCTGTCTGTCCTGAGTGAATCCATTTCACTGCCAAATGTTGCAATGTTTGCTCCACCCCACAAGGTTCCATCTGTTCAAAGCCACAACAGAAAGGTTCAGTTTTCTCCTGGAGTTTGAGAGAAAGCAGCTTGGACAATGAGGCAGAGTTTCAGCCAATGAGGGAGATCCGGGTTCAGCCCAGCCCATTGGGTGCCGCAAGCCCCGCTCCTCACGCATTCCGATTGGTTGGAGGACCAGTCGCCTGTTCGGTCCTCCAGCCCCGCCCCACTCTTCCTATTGGTCCGGAGCTCCCGTCAATCACCCAAGCAGCGTGAATTGAGCATGCGCGGGAGAGGCTCATTGTTGGGCAGTGGCGGAGACTGAGTGACCCGACAGGAGAAACAACAAGTGGCCTTAACACAACAGAGGGAGCAACTCAGCCGGTTAGCATCAGGGTGGATCTCGGTCCCTGGCCTGTGTAGGGCTTTCTTGTTGCATCAGTTTGAGCTGGAGTGGAGAGGGGGAAGAAGCTGCTGGGTTTAACCCCCAGTACTTCTGAGCCCAGTGGGACCCAACAATTTCCAACGTGGAATTGTGAAGGGAGGTGGATTCTAGGTGAGATTAAGTTGCTAAACAGACACTGTCCGCACAATGTAAAAGATTATCGTTTTAGGAACAAGTATTTCTGTAGAGGCTTTCAATCCATTTTATATATACAGATTTTTTTAATTCATTCGGGTGCCGCTAGCAAGGCCAGCATATATTGCCAGTCCGCAGCTTCCCATTGAGAAGGTGATGCTGGGCCTCCTTCTTGAACCTCTGCAGTCCATGTGGTGAAGGTATTCTCAGAATGCTGTTAGGTGAGGAGTTCCAGGATTTTCACCCAGTGGTGATGTAGGAACGGCAATATATGCCCAAGTCAGGATAGTGTGTGACTTGGAGGGGAACTGGGAGGTGATGGTGTTCCCATGCACCTGCTGCCCTTGTCCTTCTAGGTGGTGGGAGGTCATGCGTTTGGGACGTGCTGTCAAAGTTTTAGTCGAGTTACAGATGTATAAAGTCACTCTCCTTCACCCCTCCCCCTCCCACCTTGCTCGCTCTCCTCCCAAAGAGGCCAGAGTCTTGTGTCGGTCCAGACCGGGTGGCGGGTTCCCTTCTCTGAAGGACATTAGTGAACCAGTTTGGTTTTTACGACAATCGGCAGCTTTCATGGTCACTTTTCGAGTGCCGGGCCCACAAATTCCCAGATTCATTCAGCTCAATTTCACAACCTGCCTTTGTGTTTTTGTGGGTTCTCTCTCACCCTTTTTCCTGTTTTAAATTCATTTTGCAGGGCATTAGAAGGGGAGGATTTACAGATGGGAAGCTCAAACCAAACATCACTTCAAGTCGCTCGATTCATCAGGACCTTTGAACGTGGAAGCAGAAAGCCCCGTTCAGAGCGGGGAGAAACCGTACATGTGTTGTGTGTGTGGACGAGCCTTCAGCCTCTAGCCTGTCGAGTCACAAGCACAATCACATGCGGGAGAGTACAGTCACCTGCTCTGAGTGTGGGAAGGGATTCACGTGTCCATCCGACCTTCTGAGACGCCAGCGAGTTAACACTGGGGAGAGACCATTCACCTGCTCAGAGTGTGGGAAGAGATTCACGTTTTCATCCGGCCTACTGAAACACCAGTGAGTTCACACTGGGGAGAGGGCGTTCACTTGCTCCGTGTGTGGGAAGGGATTCACATGTTCATCCAGCCTGCTGACACATCAGCGAGTTCACACTGGGGAGAGGAGGCCGTTCACCTGCTCTGAACGTGGGAAGGGATTCCCTCGTTCATTCAACCTGCTGCAGCACTGGCGAGTTCACACCGACGAGAGACCTTTTTAAATGCCCGACTGCGGGAAGTTCTATAAAAGTTCCGGGGACCTGATGCGCCATCAACATGTTCACACTGACGAGAGACTGTTCAGGTGCTCGCACTGTGGGACTGGATTCAGGCAATCATCTCGCCTCACTGTACACCAGTGAGTTCACACCAGGGAGAGGCCATTCACCTGCTCTGAGTGTGGGAAGAAATTCACTCTGTCATCTAGCCTGCTGACACACCAGCGAGTTCACACCGGGGAGAGTCCATTCACCTGCTCCGTGTGTGGGAAGGGATTCACGTGTTCATCCAGCCTGCTGACACACCAGCGAGTTCACACTGGGGAGAGTCCATTCACCTGCTCTGAGTGTGGGAAGGGATTCCCTTGTTCATTCAACCTGCTGCAGCACTGGCGAATTCACACTATGTGGCACTTTATCAAACGCCTTTTGGAAATCCATGTACACTACATCAACCCTCTCTGTTACCTCATCAAAAAACTTGATCGAGTTGGTTAAACACGATTTGCCTTTAACAAATCTGTGCTGGCTTTCCTTAATTAATCCACAGCTATCCAAGTGACTTTTCATTTTGT
Source organism: Somniosus microcephalus (assembly GCF_052327205.1). Lineage (NCBI taxonomy): Eukaryota > Metazoa > Chordata > Chondrichthyes > Squaliformes > Somniosidae > Somniosus > Somniosus microcephalus. The sequence goes on along the minus strand of NC_140990.1, from coordinate 143,543,246 downwards.
CCCTGATTACTGTTTCTAAAAGCTTCCCCACTACCGAGGTTAAACTGACTGGCCAGTAGTTGCTGGGTTTATCCTTACACCCTTTTTTGAACAAGGATGTAACATTTGCAATTCTCCAGTCCTCTGGCACCACCCCCGTATCCAAGGAGGATTGGAATATTATGGCCAGTACTTCCCTCAATTCCCTCAGCATTCTAGGATGCATCCCATCCACTCCTGGTGATTTATCTACTTTAAGTACAGTCAGTCTTTCTAATACCTCCTCTTTATCAATATTTATCCTATCAAGTATCTCCACTACCTCCTGCTTTACTATGTCTATGGCAGCATCCTCTTCCTTGGTAATGACAGATGCAAAGTACTCGTTTAGTACCTCAGCCATACCCTCTGCCTCCAATCATAGGTCTCCTTTATGGTCCCTAATCGGCCCTACCCCTCCTCTTAATACCCGTTTACTATTTATATTCCTATAGTAGACTTTTGGATGACCTTTTATGTTGGCTGCCATTCTATTCTCATTCCCTCTTTGCCCCTCTTATTTTCTTTTTCACTTCTCCTCTGACCTTTCTATATTTAGCCTGATTCTCAGATGTATTTGCAACCTGACATCTGTCATACGTGATCTTTTTCTGCTTCATCATATTCTCTCTTTTGTCATCCAGGGAGCCCTGATTTTAGTTGCCCTGCCTTTCCCCCTAGTGGGAATGTAGCTCAACTGTACCTGAACTACTTCCTCTTTAAAGGCAGCCCATTGTTCCATTACAGTTTTGCCTGCTAATCTTTGATTCCAGTTTACCCGGGCCAGATCCGTTCTCATCCCACTGAAATTGGCCTTCCCCCAGTTAAACATTTTTACTCTAGATTGCTCCCTGTCCTTTTCCATAGCTAATCTAAACCTTATGATACTATGATCACTGTTCCCTAAATGTTCACCTACTGACACTTGCTCCACTTGACAAACCTCATTCCCCAGAACCAGATCCAGCAATGCCTCCTCCCTCGTTGGGCCGGAAACATACTGATCAAGAAAGTTCTCCTGAACACACACCAGAAATTCTTCCCCTTCTGTGCCCTTTACTCTATTACGATCCCAGTCTATATTAGGACAGTTGAAGTCCCCCATTATCACTACTCTATAGTTCTTGCACCTCTCCGTAATTTCTCTGCAAATTTGCTCCTCTATCTTTCCCACTATTTGGTGGTTTATAGAATACACCTAGTAGTGTAATGGCACCTCTATTATTTCTTAACTCTAGCCATATAGATTCTGTCCTTGACCCCTCCAGGACATCCTCCCTCTCCAGCACTGTAACATTCTCCTTGACCAATACTGCCACACCACCCCCTATCTTTCCTGAAAACTTTATAACCAGGAATATTTAATACCCAATCCTGCCCTTTTTTGAGCCAGGTTTCAGTTATTGCCACAACATCATATTCCCATGTGGCTATTTGTGCCTGCAGCTCACTTACCTTGTTTACTACACTTCGTGCGTTCACATAAACCCATCTTAAACCATCCTGTATTCTCTCTTAGTTTGACCCCACCTAATACCTTACTATTTCTTACTTTAGTGCTCTCTGCCTCTCCCAATCCTTTGAGCACTTTATTTCCCCTTTCTAATGTTACATCCTGGTGCCCATCCCCCTGCCAGCTTAGTTTAAACCCTCCCCAACAGCACTAGCAAACCTCCCCGCGAGGATATTTGTACAGGCTCTGTTGAGGTGCGACCCATCCGGCCTGTACAGGTCCCACCTCCCCCAGAACCGGCCCCAATTCCCCAGGAATCTGAAGCCCTCCCTCCTGAACCATCTCTCCAGCCACACATTCATCATCTCCATCCTCCTATTTCTATACTCACTCGTGCGTGGCACCGGGAGTAATCCAGAGATGACTACCTTTTGAGGTCCTGCTTTTTAATCTCTTTCCGAGCTCCCTAAAATCTGTCTGCAGGACCTCATCCCTCTTTCTACCTACGTTGTTGGTACCGATATGGACAACGACCTCTGGCTGTTCACACTCCCCCCTCAGAGTGTCCTGCAGCCACTCAGTGACATCTTTAACCCTGGCACCAGGGAGGCAACATACCATCCTGGAGTCAGGTCTGTAGCTGCAGAAACGCCTGTCTCCTCCCCTAACAATTGAATCCCTTACCACTATTGCTTTCCCTGTCTTCCTCCTCCACCCCTGTGCAGCTGAGCCACCCCGTGGTGCCATGGATTTGGCCCTGGCTGTACTCCCCAGAGGAACTATCACCCTCACCAGTACTCAGCACAGAATACTGGTTGGAGAGCGAGATGGGCTCCGGGGACTCCTGCACTACCTGCCTGGTCCTCCTTCTGTCTGGCAGTCGCCCATTCCCTCTCTGCCTGCACACTCATTAGCTGGGGGGTGACCACCTCCTGAAACATGCTATCCACGTAGCTCTCAGCCTCGTGGATGCACCGCAGTGACGCCAGTTGCTGTTCAAGCTCTGAAACCCGGAGCTCGAGCTCCTCCAGCTGACGACACCTCCTGCACACATGGTTGTCCAGGACACGGGAAGCATCCTGGAGTTCCCACAATTTCTTTTTATTCATTCATGGGATGTGGGCATCGTTGGCAAGGCCAGCATTAATTGCCCATCCCTAGTTGCCCTTGAGAAGGTGGTGGTGAGCCGCCTTCTTGAACCACTGCAGTCCATGTGGTGAGGGTACTCCCACAGTGCTGTTAGGAACGGAGTTCCAAGATTTTGACCCAGCGACGATGAAGGAACGGCGATATATGTCCAAGTCAGGATGGTGTGTGACTGGGAGGGGAACTTGGAGGTGCTGGTGTTCCCATGCACCTACTGCCATTGTCCTTCTAGTTGGAAGAGGTCGCGGGTTTGGGAGGTGCTGCTGAAGAAGCCTTGGCGAGTTGCTGCAGTGCATCTTGTAGATGGTACACACTGCAGCCACGGTACGCCGGTGGTGGAGGGAGTGAATGTTTAAGGTGGTGGATGGGGTGCCAATCAAGTGGGCTGCTTTGTCCTGGATGGTGTCGAGCTTCTTGAGTGTTGTTGGAGCTGCACTCATCCAGGCAAGTGGAGAGTATTCCATCACACTCCTGACTTGTGCCTTGTAGATGGTGGAAAGGCACAGGATGTGCATCCGCTGGACCGAGTGGCCCTACTGTGCCTTTATTTATTCGACTATTAACTAACTTCTTTTTCTTAAGTATCTTAACAGAAATAAGCAAAGACTTAAAAAAACAATACCTCCCCAATCTGCTCCTTCCCTTGTGCTGAGGTCACTTACCTTTCTCCCTGAAACTGGTGCTCCCTCCAGACTCTTGGCCGCTCCTCTCGCTGTCCCACAGCTCTGCTCTCGCGCCTAGTAACTTGGGTTCTGTGGCTCCACTCCTCCTTTTCACTCAGACTTCTCCACCACCTTCTCCCTCTCCACCAATTCCTGCGTCCACTCTGCTTGTGAATCACTCCGTTTGCGAATCTCCCGGCTCTGTCTCCAAGCTCTGTGCTCAAGCTCAGTATTTGAAACAATGATCTCGATGCAGGAAATAGTGCACAATATGTTAGTTCCAGGAGATTAAATCAAGGACACCATCACAATCAGCAAAGGCAATGACAAAGATCAGAACATTCCAAAGGCTGTCACATGCAGTACCTGTGGAGGAGTTGTACTAACCGCATCCAAGAAGTGTTAAACCATGCACACAATAGTTGATTTCAAATCTGAAGCAAGAGAGTTCTTTCAAGGGTTGGTTGAAAGGAATTTCAGAGGAGTATAAAGTTCAGTCTATGACACCCACAAGCCATGTAGTCAAACGGAACCAGCTTGGGATTAGATGTGGTAGAAGGTGAACTAGGTGAGAAGTGATATAATCAAGAGTAAGAAAAGCCCAAAAATGGAACAGTCGGTAACAGAACATCAATAAGTCTCCTCTGGTCATGGAGAAATCAAATATTCAATACACTGTGTTTGAAACAAAGCTGCTTTATTCAATATTGATACAGAATATTAATCTCCAGTCCAAGTGTAGGGGTTATTAAGATCAGCAAAAACACACTCTGACTGTGTACTGGAGGTGGAAGTAGTACCATATATAGGAGCAGACTAAGAAAGACTACGAAAAATTCAAAAATGGGTTTAGAATGCATGTACGTAAACGCTCAAAGTGTGGTGAATAAGGTTGGTGAGCTACAAGCACAATTAGCCGTGCGGCAATATGATGTTGTGGCAATAACGGAAATGTGGCTTAAAAATAGTCAGGACTGGGCACTTAATATTCAAGGGTACAAGGTTTTCAGAAAGGATAGGGGAGGAAAAAAGGGAGGTGGGGTGTGATGAAGGAAGACATTGTAGTGTTGGAAAGGGAGGATGTTCTTGAGGGGACAAGGACAGAATCCATTTGGTTAGAGTTGAGGAGCAAAAAGGGTATGATCGTGCTATTGGGGGTATTCTACAGGCCTCCAAATAGTGAGAGGGAGGTAGAGGAGCAAATCTGCAGGGAAATCGCAGAGATATGCAAGAGCTATAGAGTGGTGATATTGGGGGACTTTAATTACCCATATATCGATTGGGATAATGCTAGGGTAAAGGGAAAGGAGGGGGAGGAATTTCTGAAATGTGTTCAGGAGAAATTCCTTCACCAATATGTTGTTGGTCCAACTAGGAAGGAGGCATTGCTGGATCTGGTGCTGGGGAATGAGGTGGGCCAGGTCGACCGAGTGTGGGAGAACACTTGGGTACGAGTGATCATCGTACCATAAGATTTAGATTAGCAATGGAGAGGAGCAAGGAACGAGCTAGAGTGGAACTTCTAAACTGGAATAGGGCTAACTTCAGTGGGATGCGAAAAGATCTAGCCAGGGTAAAATGGAACCAAAGACTGACAGGAAAAACTGTATCAGAACAATGGGTGATCTTTAAGGAGGAGATGTTCCAAGTACAGGCTAGGTACATTCCAACAAGAGGGAAGGGTAAGGGAACCAAAGCAAGGGCTTCTTGGATGATGAGGGAAATAGAGAAGATGATGAAACAAAAAAAGAGGGTGTATGATGAATGTCGGGTGAATTCTTCAAGGGAGAACCAGACCAAATACAATAAGTTGAGAGGGGAAGTGAAGCTGAAAATAAAATTGGCAAAAACAGAATATGAGAGTAGAATGGCGGTTAACATAAAAGGGAACCCCAAAATCTTCTACCGGCATGTAAACAGTAAGCGGGCAGTAAGAGGCGGGTGGGGCCTATTAGGGACAAAGAAGGTGATATATACTTAGAGGGGCAGGGCAAGGCTAGAATACTCAATGAGTACTTTGTATCGGCGTTTACTAAGGAGGTGGATGCTGACAAAATATCGGTAGAAGTGGAAAAGACAGAAGCAATGGAAGGGGTGAAAATTGATGGACAGGATTTACTAGAACGGCTGGGTATGCTTAGAGTGGATAAGTCACCTGGTCCAGATGGGTTGCATCCCAGGTTGCTAAGGGAATTGGGGGAGGAGGTAGCGGAAGGGCAATCCATAATTTTCCAACCTTCTCTAGATAACTAGGGAAAAAATAAGGCCCATTAGGGACAAAAGTGGCAATCTGTGTGTGGAGCCGGAAGATGTAGGAGGGGTTCTAAATGAATTTTTTGCATCTGTTTTCACTATGGAGAAGGACGATGTAGACATAGAAATAGGGCGGGGGGACTGTGATATGCTCGAACATATTAACATCGAGAGGGAGGAGGTATTGGCGGTTTTAGCTGGCCTAAAAATGGATAAATCCCCAGGCCCGGATGAAATGTACCCCAGGCTGCTGTGTGAGGCAAAGGAGGAGATTGCGGGGGCTCTAACACATATATTCAGGACCTCTCTGGCCACAGGGGATGTGCCAGAGGACTGGAGAACCGCTAATGTAGTACCATTATTCAAGAAGGGTAGTAGGGAAAAACCGGGGAACTACAGGCCAGTGAGCCTAACATCAGTGGTAGGAAAATTACTGGAAAAAATCCTGAGGGACAAAATTTGTCTCCACTTGGAGAGGCAAGGATTAATCAGGGATAGTCAACATGGCTTTGTCAAGGGAAGATCATGTCTGACTAATTTGATTGAATTTTTTGAGGGGGTGACTAGGTGTGTGGATGAGGGTAACGCAGTGGATGTGGTATACATGGATTTCAGTAAGGCCTTCGATAAAGTCCCGCACAGGAGACTGGTCAAGAAGGTAAGAGCCCATGGAATCCAGGGTGCCTTGGCACATTGGATACAAAACTGGCTTAGTGGCAGAAGGCAGAGGGTGATGGTCGAAGGTTGTTTTTGTGACTGGAAACCTGTGGCCAGTGGGGTACCACAGGGATCGGTGCTGGGTCCCTTGCTGTTTGTGGTCTACATTAATGACTTGGATATGAATGTAAAGGGTATGATCAGTAAATTCGCGGATGATACTAAAATTGGTAGGGTGGTAAATAGCGAGGAGGGTAGCCTCAGTCTGCAGAACGATATAGATGGGTTGGTCAGATGGGCGGAACAGTGGCAAATGGAATTTAACCCGGAAAAGTGCGAGGTGATGCACTTTGGGGGGTCTAACAAGGCAAGGGAATACACAATGAAGGGAAAGACCCTAGGCAAGACGGAGAGTCAGAGGGATCTGGGTGTGCAGGTACACAGATCCCTGAAGGCGGCGGAACAGGTGGATAAGGTGGTAAAAAAGGCATATGGGATACTTGCCTTCATTAGCCGAGGCATAGAATATAAGAGCAAGGAGGTTATGATGGAGCTGTATAAAACACTGGTTAGGCCACAGCTGGAATACTGTGTGCAGTTCTGGTCGCCACACTACAGGAAAGATGTGATCGCGTTAGAGAGGGTGCAGAGGAGGTTCACCAGGATGTTACCAGGGCTGGAGCGCTTCAGCTATGAAGAGAGACTGGGCAGATTGGGTTTGTTTTCCTTGGAGCAGAGGAGGCTGAGGGGGGACATGATTGAGGTGTACAAAATTGTGAGGGGCATAGATAGGATGGATGCTGAGGAGCTTTTCCCCTTAGTAGAGGGGTCAATAACTAGGGGGCATAGATTCAAGGTAAAGGGCGGGAGGTTTAGAGGGGATTTGAGAAAGAACTTTTTCACCCAGAGGGTGGTTGGAGTCTGGAACTCACTGCCTGAAAGGGTTGTGGAGGCAGAAACCCTCACAAAATTTAAGAAGCATTTGGATGAGCATTTGAAATGCCATAGCATACAAGGCTACGGGCCAAATGCTGGAATATGGGATTAGATTAGACAGGGCTTGATGGCCGGCATGGACACGATGGGCCGAAGGGCCTCTATCCGTGCTGTATTACTCTATGACTCTATGACTCTATGTGAGGGGAAGTGCCTGAGGATTGGAAAGTGGCAAATGTGACACCATTGTTCAAGAAAGGGTGTAAGGACAATCTTAGTAACTATAGGCCGGCCAGTTTAACATCAGTGGTGGGTAAAGTTTTAGAAACAATAATCAAGGAAAAATTGAATGGGCACTTGGAAAGGTTTAAGCTAATTAAGGAGAGCCAACACGGATTTTTAAAAGGCAGATCGTGTTTCACTAATCTAATTCAAATTTTTGATGAAGTAACGGGGAGATTGATTAAGGGAATGCAATGGATGTTGTCTACATGGATTTTAGGAAGGCGTTTGACAAAGTACCACATAGAAGGCTGGTTAACAAAATTGAGGCTCATAGAATAGGTGGGTCAGTGGCAGCTTGGATAGGAATTGGCTTAAGGACAGAAAACAGCGGGTTGTGATAAATGGCTGTTTTTCAGACTGGAGGATGGTAGACAGTGGTGTTCCCCAAGGGTCACTGCTGGGGCCACTGCTTTTTTGATATATACAAATGACCTGGATATTGGAATACAAAGTAGAATTTCTAAATTTGCAGATGACACCAAACTTTGATTTGATAGAGATGTACAAGATTATGACGGGTTTGGATAGGCTAGATGGGAAAAGGCTGTTCCTACTAGATGATGGTACAAGGACTAGGGGACACAAATTTAAGGTATCGGGCAAGAGATACGGGGGATGTGAGCAAAAACGTTTTACGCAGCGTGTGGTGAGGACCTGGAACTCGCTGCCAATGGAAGTGGTGGAAGCGGAGACACTTAATGTTTTCAAGGGGAGACTGGATGGGCGCTTGAGGGAAATAAACTTGTAGGGCTACGGGGATAGAGCGGGGGTATGGGACTCAATAGATTGCTCTACAGAGAGCTGACACGGACTCGATGGGCCGAATGGCCTCCTCTGTCCTGTCATGTCTCTATAAAGGTGCTGACACTGGCTGGGTTCAATTCTACACTCACTGGTTCCTCTCCCTCTCCTCCCCTGAATCTGCTCACTCTGGCTGGGTTCAGTTCACTCACTGTTTCTCTTCCCTCTCTTCCCCTGAAGGTGCTGACTCTAGCTGGGTTCAGTTTCACACTCACTGGTTCTCCTCCCCTGAACGTGCTGACTCTGGCTGGGTTCAGTTCTACACTCACTGGTTCCACTCCCTCTCCTCCCCTGAAGGTGCTGACTCTGGCTGATTTCAGTTTACTTGCTGGGACCTGGAAGCCCCGCCTTCTCGTGGTTCCTTTACAAAAATGGCTTCACATGCACTCTACCGCTCGACGATGCAAGATGGCGGCGGAAAAAACCCACAGCTTTCCTTTGCAAAGATGGCCGCCATTAATCTGGGCCTGTTATTGGGGAAAAGCCTCCGAGCTGCAAACGCGGAACCTGTAGGTTCCCATTCGTGGCTTGCGGCCTACAGCAGGTGTTTATGAAGCCAACCTGGCGAGTGCGTTACCTCCCCGCGCCTGCTGATTCGTAATCGGCGTAAAATCGCTTCACCGACCTTTCTGCGCTTATCCCACTTACCCGGCTCTGATCACATTGGCAAAGCGCATTCTCAAAATACAGGCGGGTGCTGCGCCTGCGCACTGGGCTCCTCCAGTGTGAATGGGGCACATTCTCCCCCGCGGGGCATGCTGGGGAACATTGAAAACCCCAAACAGTGAATGGAGAATGAATTTCTGTGATCCCAGTGAGAGAGAATTCATCAATAATTCACTCAGAAACCCAAGTGCACGGGCACTCTGCCATGGTTCAGTCTGTACTATTTGCATATTGAATTATCATTGGCCCGCAGACATCTGTAAGGAAAAGCTATTATATTCACATGTGATCACATGCTGAGTTGTCATTGGCCTGCAGGCATCTGTAAGGGGTCCTAACTCCATCTTGTCCCCACTGCGCTGTATGAGTCAGATCACAGACCTGATGCTTCATAAAAGAGTTTAAACTGTAATACTCCGTTGTCCTGCAATTTATTATTTTTGTACAAAGTGTGCAAAACAAGACCTATTATATTCAAAATAACAACAGAAAATACTGGAAAAACTCAGCAGGCCAGGCAACATCCGTGGAGAGAAATTAGAGTTGACGTTTCGGGTGAACTCTTTTTCAAAACTGGAAAGGAAATGAAATAGATCGAAGGCAGGGCTGCGATAGAACAAAAGAAGTAAAGAGACATTAAGAGGTATTCAAAACCAGACGAGATGGTAATAGGGCTAGTGGAGACAAAAGACGGCTCAGATTAGGTGTGAAGTGTACTGGCAGGAAGAGAGACAGCTGCCATGTGGGAGAGAGAGAGAAAAATGGAAAGGGGGGTGGAGGGAAAGCCCAAAACAAAGGGGTGGAAAAAATATATAAGTAAAAATGTAATAGCGGCCAAGGTTATGATCTGAAATTGTTGAACTCAATATTGAGTCTGGAAGGCTGCAAAGTGCCTAATCAGAAGATGAGGCGCTGTTCCTCAAGTTTACGTTGAGCTTCCGTGGAACAATGCAAGAGGCCAAGGACGGTGAGGTCCGAGTGGGAATGGGGCGGTGAATTAAAGTGACAGGTGACCGGAAGCTCGGGGTCAAACTTACGGACTGAACAGTGGTGTTCTGCAAAGCGGTCACCCAATCTGCGTTTGGTATCCCCAATGTAGAAGAGACCACATCGTGAGCAGCGAATACACTATACTAGATTGCAAGAAGTACAAGTAAATTGCTGTTTCACCTGGAAGGGCTGTTTGGGGCCCTGGACAGTGGGAAGGGGGAGGTATAGGGGCAGGTGTTACATCTCCTGTGCTTGCACGGGAAGGTGACAGGCGAAGGGGAATAGCTGTTGGGGGTGATAGAGGAGTGGACTAGGGTGTCTCAGAGGGAGCGGTCCCTACGGAATGCTGAAAGCGGAGGGCAGGGGAAGATGCATTTGGTTGTGGGATCACTTTGGAGGTAGCAGAAATGGTGGAGGCTGATCCGTTGAATGTGGAGGCTGGTGGGGTGAAAGGTGAGGACAAGGAGAACCCTATCGTGGTTCTGGGAGGGAGGGGCAGGGGTGAGGGCAGAAGTGCGGGAGATAGAACGGACACGGTCGAGGGCCATGTCAACCACGGTAGAGGGGAATCCTCAGTTGAGGAAAAAGGAAGACATGTCGGAAGCACTGGTGTGGAAGGTGGCATCGTCGGAGCAGATACGGTGGAGACGGAGAAACTGGGAGAATGGAATAGAGTCCTTACAGGATGGGTGTGGGAGGAAGTGTAGTCCAGGTAGCTGTGGGAGTCAGTGGGCTTGTAGTGAATATTGGTCGATAACCTATCCCCAGAGATGGAGACGGAGAAGTCAAGGAAGGGAAGGGAAGAGTCAGAGATGGACCAGGTGAAGGTGAGGGAAGGGTGGAAATTGGAGGCAAAGTGAATGAAATTGTCTAGTTAGGGGCGAGAGCAGGAAACGGCACCGATACAGTCATCAATGTATCAGAAAAAGAGGTGAGGGAGGGGACCTGAGTAGGACTGGAACCAAGAGTGTTCCACATATCCCACGAAAAGGCAGGCATAGCTAGGACCCATGCGGGTACCCATAGCAACACCTTTGATTTGGAGGAAATGATTGGAGTTAAAGGAGAAGTTGTTCAATGTGAGAACAAGTTCAGCCAGGCGGAGGAGGGTGGTGGTGGATGGGGACTGGTCGGGCCTCTGTTCAAGGAAGAAACGGAGTGCCCTCATGCCATCCTGGTGGGGGATGGAGGTGTAGAGGGATTGTACGTCCATGGTGAAAAGGAAGCGGTTGGGGCCAGGAAACTGTAAACTGTTAAAGTGGCGGAGGGTGTCCGAAGAGTCGCGGATGTAGGTGGGAAGAGACTGGACAAGGGGAGAAAAGATGGAGTCAAGATAGGAAGAGATAAGTTCCGTGGGGCAAGAACAGGCTGAAATGATGGGTCTACCACGGCAGTCCTGTTTGTGGATCTTGGGAAGGAGGTAGAAGCGGGCTGTGCGGGGTTGGGGAACTATGAGGTTGGTGGCCACGGGGGAAGATCTCCAGAGGGGATGAGGTCAGTGACTGTCTTGAAAACGGTGGTTTGATGTTCGGTAGTGGGGCCATGGTCCAGGTGGAGGTAGGATGAGGTGTCGGAGAATTGGCGTTCAGCTTCCGCTAGGTAGAGGTCAGTTCGCCAAACAACAACAGCACCACCTTTGTCAGCGGGTTTAATGAAAATGTCAGGGTTGGATCAAATTGAATGGAGTGCTGCAAGTTCAGAGGGAGGTAGGTTGGAGTGAGTGACGGGAGCAGAGAAATGGAGATGGCCAATGTCATGGCGGCAGTTAGCGATGAAAAGATCTAGAGAGGGTAAAAGGCCAGGGGGAGGGGTCCAGGTAGAACGGGAATTCTGCAAGCGGGAGAAAGGGTCAGTCATGCGGGGGGAAGACTCCTTGCCAGAGAAGTGGGCACGGAGATGAAGGCGGCGGAAAATGAGCTCAACATCATGCTGAGCTCGAAATTCATTGAGGTGGGGGCGTAAGGGGATGAAGCTCAGGCCTTTGCTGAGGACTGATCGTTCAGGGTCAGAGAGTGGAAGGTCAGAGGGGATAGTGAAAACACGGCAGGGGGTGAGATTGGGAGAAGGGGGGTCAGAGGAAAGTGACGGGGAAGAAGGTTCCGGAGGGGCGTTGGTGTCCAAGAGTTGATGAAGCTTGCGATCCTTGACATCGGAAAGGAAGAAAAAAAGTTTTTTGTTGAAGCCTCGGATGAGTCGAAGGATGAAATGGAACTGTGGACCCGGAGAGCTTTGAGATAGAGTGTGCCGGTGTTGCTGAAGAGAGAGGTCTAGAGTGTTCATGTGGCGCCGCATGGCATTGAGCGTGGATCTCAGGATGTGGCGAGAGCAGTAGTTCGAGGAACGATGAATATCTTGGAGATATTTGAAATCCTGGGTGGATCCGAAACACGAAGGGTGGAAGTTTAGTTGGAATCCATGTGGAATAAGTCGGAACTGGAGACAGATGCTGAGGAAAATGATATGGCTGTGAAACTGAGTCTTGGCAGATTCCTGATCAAACACGAGAAGGGAAACTGAAAGTAATGAAGATGAACAAGCTTGAAGAGCCAAATGGAGATCCCGTCGAAGAGAAGAGCAGAACTTCTTAAAGTAGGCATTCCTAGAAGAGGTGAGGCAGTGAACCAAACACTAGTATGATAGCAAAATACTGCAGATGCTGGAAATCCGAAATAACAACAGAAAATGCTGGAAAAGCTCAGCAGGCCAGGCAACATCCGTGGAGAGAAATTTGAGTTGACGTTTCGGGTGAACCTATTATATTCACCTGTGATCACATGCTGAGTTATCATTGGCCTGCAGGCATCTGTAAGGGGTCCTAACTCCATCTTGTCCCCACTGTGTTGTATGAGTCAGATCACGGACCTGATGCTTCATAAAAGAGTTTAAACTGTAATACTCCGTTGTCCTGCAATTTATTATTTTTGTACAACGTGTGCAAAACAAGACATGGTGTCAGAATAGAGATTTGAAATGGACATCGTTGGAGCTCCCTTACCTCGAATGAATTGGGAATCTTTGAACTTACATAGAGAATGGAGCAAGTTCAAGCAACATGTGGAGTTAATGTTCTCAGGTCCGTTGAAAAGCAAAGGGGAGGAAGAAAGATGCAGCTACCTACTCCTGCGGATCGGAGAAAAAGGGAGAGACATTTTTAACACATGGTCTCTCACCGCGGATGAAGCAAAGGTACTGAAAAGTTATTTTGACCGTTTTGAAGCATATGTGATGCCCAAGACAAATACGATATTCGCTAGGTACAAGTTTCAGGAGAAAGTGCAAGGAGCTAGTGTGTCGTTTGAACAGTTCGTGACTGAGTTAAAACTGCTGGTAAATGACTGTGAATATGCAGATAAAGATGAGATAGTCAGAGACCGCATCGTGTTTGGAATACATTCAGCTAAAGTGAGAGAGAAACTTTTGAATGTTGGGTCCGGGCTAACACTGGACAAAGCTATGGACATCGCTAGATCGCACGAGATAGCCCAAGCGCAGTTGAAAATCATAACCGGCACCACAAGCAGCTCGAGTGAACAGACAGTGCACGCAGTTAATAGACACACACCAAAGAACACGCCCAGAGAGCGTGTTTCAGAACAGAAAGAACAGAGAGAGTTCTAAAAATGGGCGACACAGACATAAAACGCTTCAAAAACTGTGGATATTGTGGAAACAACTGGCATGGGGAAAAGGAGAAACGTCCTGCCAAAGGAAGGCGATGTGCTAAATGTGGGAAACAGAACCACTTTGCTAAAGTCTGCAGGACTGTTTTCGGAAAAGCAGTACACACAGTGAGTGACAGCCAAATGCCAGATAGAGAGCCAAATGCAGAGGAATTGTTTATTGATTCTATGTCACAGAAAAAACAGATTTCCGAGACTGAGCAAGCCTATGCCGATATTGAGATAGGAAAACAGGGCACAGAGCTTAAGTTTAAACTAGACACTGGATCTCAAGTTAATGTAATTCCTCCGAGTGAGTATCACAGCTTGAAGGATGAGTGTGAGCTACAGCCCACCTCATGCAGAATGACCGGCTATGGGGGTGAGCAGCTCATTGTAAAAGGCACATGCGTGATGAAATGCAAGTACAAAGAAAGCGACATGATGTTGGATTTTTACATTGTTGACACTCAAGCACCTCCAGTGCTAGGTCTAAAGGCATGTTTAGACATGGACCTCGTCAAGCTAGTGCTATCATTGACAGCACCAGTTGAGAAGCAGACAGTCATGGAGGAGTTTGCTGACGTTTTCAAAGGAATTGGACTATTCCCAGGTGAATGCACTATTCACCTTGACCCAACAGCAACCCCTGTGGTTTGCCCACCGAGAAGGATACCCCTTGCTCTATGTAGTCGCCTGAAGGAGGAGCTGCAGAGCATGGAGAATACAGAAATCATCGTACGGGAAACAGAACCGACAGAGTGGATCAACGCGTTAGTAGTGGTTGACAAACCACGTACAGGCAAGCTCAGAGTCTGTCTTGACCCCAGAGATTTGAACAAGGCTATCAAACGCCCTCACTACCCTCGACCAACGCTAGATGACATCACACCCAAGTTAGTGGGAGCACGTTACTTCAGTGTAATGGACGCATGATCAGGATACTGGACTATCAAGCTCACGGTAGAGTCATCTAAGCTAACAACGTTCACCACACCATTTGGACGCTACCAATTTCTGTGTTTACCATTTGGTCTTATCTCAGCTCAGGATGAATTCCAGCAGAAGATCGATGAAACCTATGAAGGCCTCGATGGAGTAGTCGCAATCATAGATGGCATCCTCATCTATGGCAGGAATAGAGAGGAACCTGACAGGAACTTCTGTGCGATGCTACAAAGATCACGGGCGAAAGGTATCCGGCTCAACCCCGAGAAAAGCATAATCGGATCCATCGAGATCAGTTATTTCGGGCATTGCCTCTCAACTGATGGCATTAAGCCGGATCAAGAGAAAATCTCTGCCATCAAGAAGATGGAGCTGCCGAAGAACCGCGCAGAGCTAGAGACAGTACTAGGCATTGTTAACTACTTAGCTAAGTTTGCCCCAAGCCTCTCCGAAATCAATGCACCCATGCATCAGTTGCTCAAACAATCCAATGAGTTCCTGTGGGACAAACAACATGACACTGCATTTCAGAAAATGAAAGACCTAATCACCAGAGAACCAGAACCAGTTCTTGCCTACTTCGACCCCAACAAAGATCTCAGACTACAAGTGGACGCGTCAAAGTACGGACTAGGTGCAGTATTACTGCAAGAAGGAAAGCCCATCGGCTACGCTTCCAGATCTCTCACAGACAGTGAAATCAACTATGCTCCAATTGAGAAAGAGCTATATGCAATACAATAATACAATACAAATCGCTTTATTGGCATGATAAGGTACATCTTATGTTGCCAAAGCATCAAAATACATTTATGGTTGAACACATAAACGCGGTTCCATTCATACAGTGTATAAACAGGTATATCCCTGAGTTTATAAATATATTTTCGCCTTGTTTATATATACTCTTGTCTTAGTTTACTGGTTGTCCCTCTGTTCATGGCAAGCTGTAACATAGTGTGCCGCCAGTGTTACACAGCTTCTCTCCTCCCCCAGTAGGAATGGGAGTTTTTGGTTGTCAGTCAGATTTCTGAATTCAGGGCATATTTGTGAGAATTTTTGATAGAAATTCTCTCTGATGCCCTGATATTTTCCACAGGCTGTGAGGAAGTGCATCTCTGTCTCAACTACTCCCTGACTGCAGTGAGAGCATATCCTGTCTTCTCTTGGCAGCCTGGTCTGCCTGTGTCTGCCTTTTTCGATCGCTAGGCTATGTTCGCTAAGTCTGTACCTTGTCAAGGTTCTTCTCAGTTTGTTATCCTTTACCATGGTCAGGTAATCAGCTATGTTGTATTGTCTGTTTAGGGCCAAGTAGCAATTGAGTTTGCTTTGGGTTTTTGTTGTTTCTGCCCAATATGACAGATATTTTTCCTTTTGCTTAGCGACGATTGTGTTGGGTCGAATTCTTTGTGTTACCCTGTCACTGTCCTGGGGCTGGTTATTGTTAGTATTGTTATTAGTTACTTTATTGAGTCCCAGGACTAGTTGACTGAGGGTATTCTTCTTTATGGTCAGCTCTTGGCATTTCAGGGCGTCGTAGTGATAGCATTGGGGGTTGCTCATTTGTAGGTGATTCCAAAATTTGGTGGCTCTTTTTTGGATAGTGATTATTAATGGGTATTGGCCTAGTTCCGCCCTGCATGCGTTGTTTACTGTTTTCCTTTGAGTCCGGAGGATACTTTTACAGAATTCCGCATGTAGGATCTCAATTGGGTGTTTGTCCCATTTTGCAAAATCTTGTTGTGTTAGTGGTCCCCAGACCTCACTGCCATAGAGTGCAATTGGTTCAATTACTGATTTGAAAATTTTGAGCCAAATGCTAATTGGGATTTCTATTTGGATTGATTTTTTGATGGCATAGAAAGCCCTTCTTGCTTTCTCTTTCAGTTCATTCACAGCCAGTTTGAAGTTTCCCGTAGAACTGATTTTTAAGCCCAAGTATGTGTAGTGAGTGGTTTGTTCAATTTTGGTTGTTCCTACTGTGAAATTTATTGTGGGTCCATGTTGTTTGGATCTTTGCTGGAACACAAGGACTTTGGTTTTTTGGGGATTTATTGTCAGGGCCCAAGTCTGGCAGTACGACTCCAGCAGGTCCAGGTTCTGCTGTAGACCCTCCTTAGTTGGTGACAGCAGAACCAGGTCATCGGCATAGAGGAGGAATTTAACCTTGGATTCATATAGGGTGAGGCCGGGTGCTGTAGATTGTTCAAGTAGTTTTGCCAATCCATTAATGTAAATATTAAAGAGTGTCGGTGAGATTGGCGAGCCCTGCGTCACCCCCCGCCCCTGTGGGAAGTATTTTGTTTGTTTGTCTCCAATTTTAACTGCACATTTATTGTTTGTATACATTGATTTAATTACATCATATGTTTTCCCTCCTACCCCGCTTTCGATAAGTTTCAGGAATAAACCGTCATGCCAGATGGAGTCGAAAGCCTTCTGGAAATCTACAAAGCATGCGTAGATTTTGCTTTTGTTATGGTGAACGTGTTTGTCAATTAGGGTCTGTAGGGTGAAGATATGATCGGATGTTCTATAGTTTGGCAGGAATCCAATTTGGCTTTTACTCAAGACATTGTGCTCTTCAAGGAAGTTTATAAGTCTTTTGTTTATGATGCTACAGAATACCTTCCCCAGGTTACTGTTTACACAGATGCCTCGATAGTTGTTTGGGTCGATTTTGTCCCCACTTTTGTATATGGGTGTTATGAGTCCTTTGTTCCAGATGTCAGGGAAATAACCGACACTCAGAACCAAGTTGAAGAGTTTTAGGATAGCCAGTTTCAGTTTGTCGTCTGCGTGTTTAATCATCTCGTTTAGTATGCCGTCTGTCCCGCAAGCTTTTCCTGGTCGCAGGTCCTTGAGTTTTTCAAGAAGTTCTTTTTCTGTTATTATGGCGTCTAGCGGGTTTTGGTTATCTTTTATGGCCATTTCAAGCTTTTCAAGTTTTTTGCGTATTTGGTGTTGCTCTGGTCCTAGTGTGTTTTTCTGGTATAATTTTTCAAAGTGGTATATGCAATTCTGTATGGATGCAAGCATTTCCACCAGTACGTCTATGGCCGACAAGTCATTGTGGAATACAACCACAAGCCCCTCGAGTCAATCATGAGGAAACCACTAGCCACAGCCCCACCAGGGCTACAGAGAATGATCCTTCAGCTACAGAAGTACTAATTCCTAATCATTCACCGTCCAGGCAAAGACATTCCTGTCGCAGACACGCTCTCCAGAAAGTCTCTTAGCTACCAGGACAGCAGCCTCAGTGAAGGCATGGATGTGCAGGTGCACATGGTGTACAACAGCTTACCTGTGAGTGACTCAAAACTGAAGGAGATCCGAGCAGGAACAGAGAAAGATGCACAACTCACACTGCTGAGCAAAGTCATACATGAAGGATGGCCTGAGGAAAGGAGGAAATGCCCTCAGAGCATATCTGAATTCTGGAACCACAGAGACGAACTGTCACAAATCAACAAAATCGTCTTCAAAGGGGAGAAAATCATCATTCCTACCAGTCTCAGAGAAGAGATGTTGACAAAAATTCATGCTGGACATATGGGCATGGAAAAATGCAAACAAAGAGCACGTGACATTATATTTTGGCCTGGAATGTGCAAACACATTGAGGACATTGTCGGAAAATGTTCCATTTGTCTAGAACGCCGCCCATCAAATGTCAAAGAGCCCATGATACCTCACCGTATCCCAGACAGGTCCTGGCAGGTCGGGGCAATGGATCTGTTCACATGGAACAATGAGGACAACTTCAAGTCACCAGCACAGCTGTTGTTGATGAGCCACAGACTTCGCTCAATCCTTCCAAGCACCAACAAGCAGCTGCAGCCAGAGGTTGTCGGCTGCAAGCAAGTGCATGCAAAATGTGTACAGAGACAGCAACACCAAAAGAGATACTATGACAGGTCAGCTAGACTACTGCCGCCACTGTACAATGGAGAATCCATCAGAATACAGGAGCATGACTACTGGAAGCCAGCAGTCATCATCCAGCCAGCAGTCGTCATCCAGCCAGCTGACACTGAGCGATCGTATCACGTCCGCACCCCAGAAGGACAGGTGTACCGCCGCAATTGCAGGCACCTCCCGAACACCAAGGAACAACACCGTCATTCCAACGAGAGGATCAGTTCAACAGAGTGTGATGAACAGAGCAATACACAAAACACATCATACTTACCTAAACCTGAACCTGATTTGTTGACTGATTCAGGAGCATGCTCAGTTCCATACCGTACAAGATCGGGATGAGAAGTCAAGCCTAGAGTTATCATTGACTTGTAAACTGTCAAAGGGTGTAGGCGGATCGCTGCCCTAAAAAAAACTGTACATCGTTATTGAAACGTTGAAATGTTTCCAGTGCTAGTTAAATGCTGAGTTTACTTATATGTTTATGCTACCGAGAACATTATGTAAAAGAAAGGTATAGAGTTATACAGCACAGAAAGAGGCCCTTCAGCCCATCACGTCCGTGCCGGCCATCAAGCCCTATCTAATCTAATCCCATTTTCCAGATTTGGTCCGTAGCCTTGTATGCTATGGCATTTCAAGTGCTCATCCAAATGCTTCTTGAATGTTGTGAGGGTTCCTGCCTCTACCACCCTTTCAGGCAGTGAGTTCCAGATTCCAACCACCCTCTGGGTGAAAAAGATTTTCCTCAAATCCCCTCTAAACCTCCTGCCCCTTACCTTGAATCTATGCCCCCTTGTTATTGACCCCTCTACTAAGGGGAAAAGTTCCTCTTTATCTACCCTATCTATGCCCCTCATAATTTTGTATACCTCAATCAGGTCCCCCCTCAGCCTTCTCTGCTCCAAGGAAAACAACCCCAGCCTGTCCAGTCTTTCTTCATAGCTGAAGCGCTATAGCCCAGGTAACATCCTGGTAAATCTCCTCTGCACCCTCTCCACAATCACATCCTTCCTATAGTGTGGCGACCAGAACTGCACACAGTACTCCAGCTGTGGCCCTACCAGCGTTTTGTACAGCTCCATCATAACCTCCCTGCTCTTATATTCTATGCCTCGGCTAATGAAGGCAAGTATCCCATATGCCTTTTTACCCACCTTACCCACCTGTTCTGCGGCCTTCAGCGATCTATGTACATTCACACCAAGGTCCCTCTGATCCTCTGTCTTTCCTAGGGTCCTACCATTCATTGTGTATTCCCTTGCCTTGTTAGTCCATCCAAAATGCATCACCTCACACTTTTCAGGGTTAAATTCCATTTGTCACTGTTCCGCCCATCTGACCAACCCATCTATATCGTCCTGTAGCCTGAGGCTTCCCGCCTCACTATTTACCACCCCACCAATTTTTGTGTCATCTGCGAACTTACTGATCATACCTTTTACATTCACATCCAAATCATTAATGTAGACCACAAACAGCAAGGGACCCAGCACTGATCCCTGTGGTACCCCACTGGACACAGACTTCCAGTCACAAAAACAACCTTCCACCATCACGCTCTGTCTTCTGCCACTAAGCCAGTTTTGGATCCAATGTGCCAAGGCACCCTGGATCCCATGGGCTCTTACCTTCCTGACCAGTCTCCTATGCGGGACTTTATCAAAAGCTTTACTGAAATCCATGTAACCCACATCCACTGCACTACCCTCATCGACACACCTAGTCACCCCCTCGAAAAATTCAATCAAATTGGTCAGACATGATCTTTCCTTGACAAAACCATGCTGGCTATCCCTAATTAATCCCTGCCTCTCCAAGTGGAGACCAATTCTGTCCCTCAGAATTTTTTCCAATAATTTCCCTACCACTGATGTTCGGCTCACTGGCCTGTAATTCCCTGGTTTATCCCTACTACCCTTCTTGAATAATGGTACTACGTTAGCTGTTCTCCAGTCCTCTGGCACATCCCCTGTGGCCAGAGAGGTTCTAAAAATTTGTGTCAGAGCCCCTGCAATCTCCTCTTTTGCCTCACATAGTAGCCTGGGATACATCTCGTCTGGGCCTGGGGATTTATCCACTTTTAAGCCTGCTAAAACCGCTAGTACCTCCTCCCTCTCGGTGCTAATATGTTCAAGTATATCACAGTCCCCCTGCCCGATTTCTATGTCCACATCGCCCTTCTCCATAGTGAACACAGATGCAAAAAATGCATTTAAAACCCCACCTACATCCTCTGGCTCTACACACAGTTTGCCACTTTGGTCCCTAATGGGCCCTACTCTTTCCCTAGTTATCCTCTTGCCCTTAATATACTTATAAAACACCTTAGGATTTTCCTTTATTTTGCTCACCAGTGTTATTTCATGGCCCCTCCTCGCTCTCCTAATTTCTTTTTTAAGTATCCCCCTGCACTTTCTATACTCCTCTAGGGCTTCCTCTGTCTTTAGTCCTTTGTATCTGCCAAAAGCCCCCCTTTCTTTCCTAATCCATTCTCGTATATCCCTTGACATCCAAGGTTACCTTAAAAGTAATGCATAATATTTTTCTTTTAAAAGAAAGGGGATGTAACATTTGCATATTGAATTATCATTGGCCCGCAGGTATCTGTAAGGAATACCTATTATATTCACGTGATCACATGCTGAGTTGTCATTGGCCTGCAGGCATCTGTAATGGGTCCTAACTCCATCTTGTCCCCACTGTGCTGTATGAGTCAGATCACAGACCTGATGCTTCATAAAAGAGTTTAAACTGTAATACTCCATTGTCCTACAATTTATTATTTTTGTACAAAGTGTGCAAAACAAGACACAGTCCTGGATGTGATTAATAACAGAATCCAAACCCCTGCAGTCACATGTGAACTCACTGGAGTCTCAGCAGGTGGGGTGAATTTCTTCCTACACACAGGATATTGAAACAGCCTCTCTCCAGTATCAATGCGCTGATCGTGCATCAGCTGCTTTGAACTTTGAAAGCTTTACTCACAGTCAGAGTATTTACAGCAACTGTTCTCAATGTGGACACTCTGGAGTATCAACAGTTGGAACAACGGAGTGAATCCCTTCCCACACGTGAAGTATCTAAACGGTCTCTCTCCGGTGTGACTGTGCTGGTGTGTCAGTAAATGGGATGTTTGATAGAATCCCTTTCCACATACAGAGCAGTGAATGGATTCTCCCCCTTACGAACATGTTAGGGTGGGAATAGATGAGATAAGTGAGTGACTCTCTTTCCACACTCAGCTGGTGAACGGCCTCTCCCCGGTCTGACAGTATCCAAGAGTTTGCAACTCAGACGGGCAACCGAATCCATTCCCACATTCCCCATATTTACACTAATACAAAAAGAAAATACTGCAGAAGCTGGAAATCTGAAATAAAAACAGAAAATGCTGGAGATGCTCAGCGGGTCAGGCATCATCTGTGAAGAGAAAAGCAGAGTTAACGTTTCAGGTCGATGACCCTTCGTCAGAAGTGAAAAAAAGCAAGAAATGGAACAGATATTTAAGCAAGTGTAGGGGCTGGGAAATGCGGGAGGGGATGAAAGAACAAAAGGGAAGGTCTGTGATAGGATAGAAGGCAGGAGTGATTAAGGGATATTCAAGGCAAAAGGCGATGGTAATGGGACAGGTTAAAAATCAAAGGGTGGCTCCAGACTGCTGAGCATCTCCAGTATTTTCTGTTTTTACCCCACATTTACACTGTTGATTCAGGTGGGCGCACGAGTCTCACAGGCTAGACGATTTATTAAAAGTGGATCGAGGCACAGAACATGTGTCCTGTTTCTCCCCGCTCTGATTGGCGCTTTTTCCTTCTATATCCAAAGGCCGATGATATTCAGGTCCTGATAATCCGGAGAATCTGTCAAATCTTGACGCAATGTTTGGATTCAGTTTCCATCTGCAGATCCTCCCCTTCTAATACCCTCATATGGCATTTACAACAGAATAGACCTTCAGAACAAACAAATCTAGTTTCTATACAACATTCTTTCCCCTCCTGTCCCTCCTAAGCTGTAAATTCCCCATTCTACACACACTCCCTTCATCTTTAATGTCTAAAAACAACATTCATTACATCATCTGGGATTTTGTGTCTCCCCTTCTCTCCAGAAGGAACTGAATCTGGCTGGGTGCAATTAGTTAACCTCTACATTTTTGTAGGAAGAACGAGGAGAGGCAATATAAAATAAAGGGTATAATTCTATAGGGGGTGCCTGAACAGAGAGACCTGGGGGTAATTGTGCACAAATCGTTGAAGGTGGCAGGGCAGGTTGAGAAAGCGGTTAAAAAAGCATACGGGATCCTGGGCTTCATAAATAGAGGCATAGAGTGCAAAAGCAAGGAAGTTATGATGAACTTTTATAAAACACTGGTCTTTCTGGAGTTTAGAAGAATGAGAGGTGATCTCATTGAAACATATAAGATTCTGAAGAGGATTGACAGGGTAGATGCTGAGAGGTTATGTCCCCTCGCTGGAATGTCTAGAACTAGGGAGCATAGTCTCAGGATAATGGGTAGGCCATTTAAGACTGAGATGAGGAGGAAGTTCTTCACTCAGAGTGTTGTGAAACTTTGGAATTCTCTGCCCCAGAGGGCTGTGAATGCTGAGTCTTTGAATATATTCAAGGCTGAGGTAGATAGATTTTTGGACTCTAGGGGAATCAAGGGATATGGAAATCCAGCGGGAAAGTGGAGTTGAGGTCGATGATCAGCTATGATCTTATGGAATGGTGGAGCAGGCTCGAGGGGCCGTATGGCCTACTCCTGCTCTTATTTCTTATGTTCTTATGACCTCAACTGGAGTATTGTGTCCAATTCTGGGCAGCACACTTTAGGAAGGATATGAAGGCCTTCGAGATAGTGTGGAAAAGATTTGTTGCAGAAAAAATGGTTCCAGGGACGAGAGTCTTCAGTTACATGGATAGACTAGAGAAGCTGGGGTTGTTGTCCTTGGAGCAGAGAAGGTTGAGAGGAGATTTGATAGAGGTGTTCAAAATCATGAGGGTTCTAGACAGAGTAGATAGAGAGAAACTGTTCCCATTGGCGGAAGGGTCGAGAACCAGAGGACACAGATTTAAGGTGATTGGCAGACGAACTAAAGGTGTCATGAGGAAAAACTTTTTACGCAGTGAGTGGTTAGGATCTGGAATTCACTGCCTGAAAGGGTGGTGGGGGCAGATTCAACTGTGGCTTTCAAAAGGGTATTGGATAAGTACCTGAAGGAAAAATGTTGGCACGGCTACGAGGAAAGGGCAGGGGGAGTGGGACTAGCTGAAGTGCTCTTGCAGAGAGCTGGCACGGGCTCGATGGGCCTCCTGCTGTGTTCTAATGAGTCTATGATTCTAGAGCCTCACCATCAGCCGACTCAGTGAGTGTCAGCAGTGACAGCAGTCCAATTCTGCCCTCAATGGACATCCATACACTTCCCAGTTGATGTCACTGGATCTCCATCAAGAGCAGGGTCAGTGCCTGATTCTTGCTCTTAGTTAGCCCAGTGGTACTGGGGATAATTATAGCCCCTGAACTGCTGCCTTGTCGGAGATCAACTCACAGCCCAGATTAAGGATTGACCTTGGTACCTTCCTAGTCAGTAGTACATAGTGTTTTAAAGTGGAAGGGGAGAGTGAGAACAGAATATTTAGAAAGAAATATCACTTCACCTTTAAACTAAACCTTAATTACACTGCAAAATTCGGAAGACTTTCACTATTAAACAAACAATGTCAAATGGATCGTCAAAAACAGTGAGACATTTTAGAAAGGCTCAAGTCACTGAAACGGACAGGTTTACAATCACTGCACAGTACAGAAGGGAGCGACTGTTAATGGGAGCTCTGTTAGTGAAGTCCGCCGACACTCCAAGATAAACGGGTCTGTGCCTTTAACTATAAATAGACAGAGAAAGGGGAGTCCCTGTCCCTTTAAATATCTGGCCCATTCCCCAGGCAGTGGGAGGAGGAACAGCGCGCGGTCTCTTTATATCCTGACCCAGCGGGCCCCGCCGGATGGGCTGCCGCAGGGTCGTAAAGCCCACCATGGTAGTGTCCATCGGGTTAAACAGAACAACTGATAAGAGCCTCACACAAAGTGTTTGTTATATGTGTGAGTGTGTAAACAAAACACATCATCCTTTATGTGTGCGAGTGAACTTCACAGAGATAAATTATCTTCAATTATTTTTCAGCATTTTATTTCCTTTTAATGTAACTTCCGAGCGTTGAATCCCTTTAACATTTAATGATAACCCATTGTCTTGTGGGCTCTTGTTTAGAAAGTGATGTCACAGTGACCATTCCGTTACCAAGGTGAGCCTGTCTGTCCGCAGTATTCAGTGGGAAAGGGGATTAAATCACACCGAGGATAATGAGCAGCCACCAGTCTCTGCACTTTATTGTCCAGTGATCACCTCACCATCACACACAAGCTCTTGATATAAACCTCCAGTGTGTAATGATTGGTGCAGGGTCAATGGTGGAGTTCCACAGCGGGAGTGATCCTGGAGTAACCCCGTGGATGTTCTAGGTTATGTATTTTTAGTTATCCTGGTGTCTAACACACACATCAACAAAACGGGGAATTCCTGGAAACATGCTGCAGGTCCTTCTTTATCTGGAGATCAAATGTCTGTTGTATAATTGTACCAGCAGTTAACAGGCTCCTGTGAACTCCTCCCTCTGCTATTTTAATGCAGACTTCAACCAATTTATTTTAAACGGGTTTATTTTAAATGAGCTAACACCTGCCTTAAAATGGTAGACTCAGGACTGTCACACACACATATTAAATCTCTGTGGAATAATTTCCAGTCATTTTTAGACTGGAAACTTAACCCTGCCGTTTCACTTTCAGTCAGGAACAGATCGCAGTTTGACACCAATCTCTGATTTGACAGCACGTTTCCAGCATTCACAGTTGCTCTTCCTGACTCTAAACACAGTTGTAAAGGAGCCTTCTGTTCCATGCCGAGGAGCTCTGACCCATGGAAGAGAGCAGCTGGGACACATTCCTTACAGGCCCAAGATTAACCTGCACGGGGACATTGGTCTTTCTCGTCTCTCTTCACTGACAGCAAAGTGCCGTTTGCCCCTCTCAGTGTGGCCCTGAAGGACTGTGTCCAGACTGTAGTTCTGTTCCCATCGTACGATCCTCCCCCAGATTGTCCTTTCTGAGCTCCAGCCAGGTGATGCTAAACACTCAGGTGGGAACGTCAAAAATCCACAACAATGTGTTTAAAGCTAAGCTGATTTATTTCACATATATCCAGAATATTAATAACCCCTGTAACTGGGCTGGAGTTTAACATCAGCAGAAACAAACCCCAACTGTCAGAATGAACACGGTTCAGTCCTGGATGTGATTAACAGCAGCAACAACAGCAGAATCCAACCCCTGCGGTCACTTGTGAACTTGCTGGTGTCTCAGCAAGTTGGATAAACAAGTGAATCCCTTCCCACATTCAGAGCAGGTGAACGGCTCTCCCCAGTGTGAACTCACTGGTGAGTCAGCAGGTGGGATGACCGAGTGAATTCCTTCCACCACTCAGAGGAGGTGAATGGCCTCTCCCCAGTGTGAACTCACTGGTGTGTCAGCAGATCCATTTTTCTTTTAAGTATCTTCTCACGGTCAGAACATTTAAAAGGTCTCTTATCAGTATGAACAAGTTGGTGTCTCAGCAGGTTGCTTAACTGAGTGAATCCCTTCCCACATTCAGAGCAGGTGAATGGTCTCTCCCTGGTGTGAGTGCGCTGGTGTACAGTGAGGTTAGACGATTGGCTGAACCCACTCCCGCAGTGAGAACACCTGAACGGTCTCTCGTCAGTGTGAACAAGTTGATGGCACGTCAGTTCCCTGGAACTTTTAAAGCAATTACCGCAGTCCAGGCATTTAAAGGGCCTCTCGGCAGTGTGAACTCACCAGTGCTGCAGCAGATTTGATTAATTAGTGAATCCCTTCCAACACTTGGAGCAGGTGAACGGTTTCTCCCTGGCGTGAACTCGCTGGTGTTTCAGCAGTTGGGATGAACACGTGAATCCCTTCCCACACACACAGAGCAGGTGAATTGACTCTCTCCAGTGTGAACTCGTCGACGATTTTCCAGCTCAAATGGGTAGCTGAGTCGCTTCCACGGTTCCCACATTTACACGGTTTCTCCCCGGTGTGACTGCGCTTGTGTCTCGACAGGCCAGAGGATCCATTGAAGCCTCATCCACACAAAGAACACATGTACGATTTCTCCCCGCTCTGAACGGTGCATTCTGCTTCCATGTTCAAAGGTCCTGATTGTAGGATTCACAAAATTGAACATTGTCCTATAAGGGTCTATTGGCAGAAAAGGCCTTAAAATTAAAGACTGTTTTAAAAGAAGCCCAGAAAAAGGGGCACACAAAATGGCCGCCAGACCCCGTGACCAGCTTTTTGGGGCATTTTAAAATGGTTCCTGCAGTCCGCAGACAGCTTTTGTGGATTCAGCCCATTGTAAGTTCTGGAAAGCAGTTTTGGAGAAAACAAAACCAGACAGAACCCCATACATATAGATTAGCTGCAGATCCGATCAGATCGGCCTGTAGTTAAAGGCCATCTAAATGTTTACCCAGACAAAGGGAAACAGCTTCAAGTTCAAAGGGGGACATCAAGACCCATTAAAGACAATACAAGGTCATTCCAGACCAGAGATGGCATTTACCGGCCATCCCGAAGGTACTTTAAACACAAAAATTACCCCGCTGTGCTACAAGCCCGCCAAAAGTTAAACAAAGACTAACCTTGATTTGACGGGAGATAAGGGCCTCAATGAAAAGTATAATTGGGGACCCGGGATAGCTATCAGTAGCCTTTCGAGCTTTTTGGAGAGCCAGTCAATGTTGTTGATAGAGAAAGCGAAGATTATTCGATCTTGAACATTCGAGCCTTTCAGGCTGTTCAGAAGAAGAAGACGAGACCCGGGGTAGTTATCGGGAGATCATCAACAAACCCCGGGCTGTTGACGAGACGAAGAGAATGGCGAAGAAGAAGAAGAGACGAAACGCCCTACAGAATGGGTGGCCATCGATGTATGCAGGAGCACGGAGAAATTGGGACTGTGACCACCATCGTGGTGTGAAGGAGCAGCGAGAAAACGGCCCATGGGTGAAACGATGGTCGGCGCGTCTTGCTGAAATAAAGAAGCCATCAGCTTGAGCAGCCCGCTGCTCCTACAGCCCAACGACCACGTGGAGACAGGACGCCTGAGAGGACCAAAACGCAGACTTTCAAAACCCTATACTTTCTAACTGGATTGGTGAGCATGTTTCTGGCCCCTCATAATCTGATCTAGCTAGGTTTAGGGGGTGCACATTTTAGGGGATAGTCCCTCAATGTTCCGTGTGTTTCGCCAATTCATGGTGACCATTGTAAAGTATAATATGTCTGTATATATATTGGTTAGTACTGTATTATGATTTGTTTTTCCCTCCCATGTGCCTTATTGGCTTACATTCAATTTTTCCTTTATGCAATAAAATTTCATTTCGTTTCATTAAACTTGGTCTGTAGAGTATTCTCTGCATTGTAGTTCCTGCCTCAAAGCCAGTGTATAGAACCTAAGGGGTGAGTGGGTCGAACCACTCGGTAAATTACTGTGCAAGAGAGAGAGGCCTCTAGAGTGAGAGAGAGACCTCGACACTCAAAACCCCTTACATGACGAATCGAGTGACTTTGTCAGATCTTGAAGTACTGTTTGCTTTGAGTTCCCCATCTGCAAATCCTCCACTTCTAACATCCTGCAAAATTAATTTAAACTGGACACAGTGAGTGCGAAAGAGAACCCACAAAAACATAAAGCAGGTAGTGAAATTGAGCTTAACGAATCTGGGAATTTGTGGGGCCGGCACGAGAAAAAAGTGACCATGAAAGCTGCCGGATTGTCGTAAAAACCCAACTGGTTCACTAATGTCCTTCAGGGAAGGGAACCCATTTCCCGATCTGGGCCTACACAAGACTCTGGCCTCTTTGGGAGGAGAGAGAGCGAGGTGGGAGGGGGAGGGGTGAAGGAGAGTGACTTTATATATCTGCAACTTGACTAGATATTTGACAGAACCTCCCAAACATGTGACCTCCACCACCTAGAAGGACAAGGGCAGCAGGTGCAAAGGAACACCATCACCTCCCAGTTCCCCTCCAAGTCACATACTGTCGTGACTTGGACATATATCGGCGTTCCTACATCGTCGCTGGGTGAAAATCCTGGAACTCCTCACCTAACAGCATTCTGAGAGTACCTTCACCACACGGACTGCAGAGGTTCAAGAAGAAGGTGCAGCATCACCTTCTTAACGGGCAACTGGGGACTGGCAATATCTGCTGGCCTTGCTAGTGGCACCCACATCGAATGAATTAAAAAAATCTGTATATATAAAATGGATTGAAAGCCTCGACAGAAATACTTGTTCCTAAAACGGTAATCTTTTACACTGTACGGACAGTGTCTGTTCAGCAACTTAATCTCCCCTAGAATCCTCCTCCCTTCACAGTCTCCCATTGGAAATTGTTGGGTCCCACTGGGCTCAGAAGTACTGGGGGTTAAACCCAGCAGCTTCTCCCCCCTCTCCACTTCAGCTCAAAATGATGCAACAAGAAAGCCCTACACAGGAGGCCAGGGACCGAGTTCCACATCCACCGCCCACCCTGATGCTAACCGGCTCTGAGTTGCTTCCTCTGCTGTGTCAAGGCCACTTGTTGTTTCTCCTGTCGGGTCACTCAGTCTCTGCCACTGCCCAACAAGGAGCCTCTCCCGGCAGCGGTGGACCTGATTGGAGCGGCAGCGGAGGAGTGGTGATATAAAAGCAGTGGTGATATAAAAGCAGCAGCAGCTAGGCCGCACAGCAGTGGCGGACCTGGTTGGAGCTGTGGCGGAGGAGCGGTGATATAAAAGCAGCAGCAGCAGCAGGTAGATTTACCAATCTCGGAGCGGGAGAGAGAAGTAAAAAGTAATCGAAGTGTGACATCACCAGAAAGGTGGTGAGTATTTCTCTCTTTTTCCAAAATTTAAATGTGTGGTTTATACTTTCTAAGGTATCTGTGGTATAGCAGGGACTGTTGTTAAACGAGGGCCCTTAAGTTTATCATTTAACTGTAGTGTAATTGGTTGTATTGATTTGATTTAATTTAATTTAAATTAATTAAAGGGTAAGTCATGGCAGGACAGCTCGGCCCCGTGGCATGCTCCTCATGCACTATGTGGGAAATCAGGGACACTTCCTGTGTCCCTGATGACCATGTGTGCAGGAGGTGCATCCAGCTGCAGCTACTGGCAGACCGCATTGCAGCACAGGAGCTGCGACTGGATACATACTGGAGCATTCGTGATGCTGAGGACGTCATGGATATCATGTTTAATCAGTTGGTCACACCGCAGGTAAAGGTTGCACAGGCAGAAAGTGAATGGGTGACCATCAGGTAGAGTAGTAGGCGCAGGCAGGTGGTGCAGGGGTCCCCTGTGCTCATCCCCCTTTCAAACAGATATACCACTTCGGATACTGTTGGGGGGGATAGCATATCAGGGGAAAGCAGCAGCAGCCAACTTCCTGGCACCAGGGGTGGTTCTGCTGCACAGGACAGGAGGAAAAATAAGGGTAGAGCTATAGTAATAGGGGATTCTATTGTAAGGGGAATAGATAGGCGTTTCTGCAGCCGCAAATGAGAGTCCAGGATGGTGTGTTGCCTCCCTGGTGCAAGGGTCAAGGATATCTCAGAGTGGCTGCAGAACATCCTGGAAGGCGAGGGTGAACAGCCAGTTGTCGTGGTGCATATAGGTACCAACGATATAGGTAAAAAACGGGATGAGGTCCTAAAAGCTGAATATAGGGATTTAGGAGGTAAATTAAAAAATAGGACCTCTAAGGTAGTAATCTCAGGATTGCTACCAGTGCCATGTGCTAGTCAGAGTAGAAATAGAAGGATATTTCATATGAATACATGGCTAGAGGAATGGTGCAAGGGGGAGGGATTCAAATTCCTGGGACATTGGAACCGGTTCTGGGGGAGATGGGACCAGTACAATCTGGATGGTTTGCACCTGCGCAGGACCAGGACCGATGTCCTAGGGGGAGTGTTTGCTAGTGCTCTGGGGGAGGGTTTAAACTAAAATGGCAGAGGGTTGGGAACCTGAGCAGGGAGACAGAGGAAAGGGAAACAAGGATAAAAGCAAAAGACAGGAAGGAGAAAAGCAAAAGTGGCAGTCAGAGAAATCAAGGGTTTAAACCAAACATGGCCACAGTAAATAATAATTCTAAAAGGTCTAAGAGTGTTAAAAAAACAAGCCTGAAGGCTTTGTGTCTTAATGCGAGGAGCATTCATAACAAGGTGGATGAATTAGCTGCGCAAATAGAAGTAAACGAATATAATATGATGGGATTACGGAAACATGGCTCCAGGGTGGCCAAGGCTGGGAACTCAACATCCAGGGGTATTCAATATTCAGGAAAGATAGGCAAAAAGGAAAAGGAGGTGGGGTAGCATTGCTGGTTAAAGAGGGGATTAACACAATTGTAAGGATGGATATTAGCTCTAATGATGTGGAATCTGTATGGGTAGAACTGAGAAATACCAAGGGGCAGAAAGCGTTAGTGGGAGTGGTATATAGACCTCCAAACAGTAATGCAGAGGTTGGGGATGGTATTAAAAGGGAAATTAGAGAAGCGTGCAATAAGGGCAGAGCAGTTATTATGGATGACTTTATTCTACATATAGATTGGGCTAACCAAATTAGTAACAATACTGTGGAGGAGGAATTCCTGGAGTGTATATGGGAAGGTTTCCTGGACCAATATGTCAAGGAACCAACTAGAGATCAGGCCATTTTAGACTGGGTATTATGTAATGAGAAAGGATTAATTAGCAATCTTGTTGTGCGAGGCCCCTTGGGTCCGAGCGATCATAATATACTAGAATTCTTCATTAAGATGGAGAGTGAAGTAGTTGACTCAGAGACTAGGGTCCTGAATTTAAATAAAGGAAATTACAATGGTATGAGGCGCGAGTTGAGTAGGATTGATTGGGGAATGTCACTCAAAGTGTTGACGGTGGATAGGCAATGGCAAACATTCAAAGATCGCATGGATGAACTACAGAATTTTTTGATCCCAGTTTGGCATAAAAATAAAACAAAAAAGGTGACTCAACCGTGGCTAATAAGGGAAATTAGGGATAGCATAAGATCCAAGGAGAGGTCATATAAATTGGCCAGAAAAAGCAGTAAACCTGAGGATTGGGAGCAGTTTAGGATTCAACAAAGGAGGACAAAGGGATTAATTAAGAGGGGGAAAATACAGTATGAGAGTAAGCTTGCAGGGAACATAAAAAATGAGTGTACAAGCTTTAATAGATATGTGAAGAGAAAGAGATTGGTGAAGTCAAACGTTGTTCCCTTGCAGTCAGAATCAGGGGAATTTATAATGGGGAACAAAGAAGTGGCAAACCAATTACATAAATACATTGGTTCTGTCTTCACAAAGGAGGACACAAATAACCTCCCAGAGATGTTAAGGAACATAGGGTCTGAAGAAATCGAGGAACTCAAAGAAATCAGTATTTGTAGGGTAATGGTGTTAGGGAAATTGACGGGATTGAAGGCCGATAAATCCCCAGGGCCTGATAATCTACATACTAGGGCACTTAAGGAAGTGGCCCTAGAAATAGTAGATGCATTGCTGGTCATCTTCCAACATTCGATAGACTCTGGAACAGTACCCTTGGATTGGAGGGTAGCTAATGTGACCCCACTATTCAAAAAAAGGTGGTAGAGAGAAAACGGAATTACAGACCAGTAAGCCTGAATTCGGTAGTGGGGAAAATGCTAGAGTCCATTATAAAAGATGTAATAACAGAGCACTTGGAAAACAGTGACAGGATCAGACAAAGTCAACATGGATTTACAAAAGGTAAATCGTGCTTGACTAATCTACTGGAATTTTTTGAGGATGTAACTGGTAAAATAGATAAGGGAGAACCAGTGGCTGTGGTGTATTTGGACTTTCAAAAGGCTTTCGATAAAGTCCCACCTAAGAGATTAGCGTGTAAAGTTAAGGCACATGGGATTGGGGGCAAGATATTGACTTGGATAGAGTACTGGTTGGCAGACAGAAAGCAAAGCGTTGGAATAAATGGGTCTTTTTCTGAGTGGCAGGCAGTGACTAGTGGGGTACCGCAGGGACCGGTCCTTGGGCCCCAGCTATTCACAATATATATTAATGATCTAGACGAGGGAACTAGATGTAATATCGCCAAGTTTGCAGATGACACAAAGCTGGGTGGGCGTGTGTGCTGTGAGGAGGATGCCGAGAAACTCCAGTACTATTTGGTCAGGTTGGGTGATTGGGCAGAAGTATGGCAGATGCAATATAACGTGGATAAATGCATTGTTATCCACTTTGGTGTCAAGAACAGGAAGGCAGATTATTATCTGAATGGCAATAGATTGGGAGAAGGGGAATTGCAACGAGACCTGGGTGTCCTTGTGCACCAGTCGCTGAAGGTAAGCATGCAGGTGCAGCAGGTGGTTAAGAAGGCAAATAGTATGTTGGCCTTCGTAGCAAGAGGGTTTGAGTACAGGAACTAGGATGTCTTGCTGCAGTTGTACAGGGCCTTGGTGAGATCACATCTTGAGTATTGTGTGCAGTTTTGGTCGCCTTATCTGAGAAGGATGTTCTTGCCATGGAGGGAGTGCAGCGAAGATTCACCAGGCCGATACCTGGGATGGCAGGAATGATGTATTAGGAGAGATTGGGTCGATTGGGCTTATACTCGCTGGAGTTTAGAAGAATGAGAGGGGATCTCATTGAAACTTATAAAATTCTAACAGGACTGGACAGACTAGATGCAGGATGTTCCCGATGGTCGGGGAGTCCAGAACCAGGGGTCACAGTCTAAGGATACGTGGTAAGCCATTTAGGACAGAGATGAGGAGGAATTTCTTCACCCAGAGAGTGGTGAACCTGTGGAATTCTCTACCACAGAAGGCAGTAGAGGCCAATTCATTAAATATATTCAAGAAGGAGTTGGATATATTTTTTAAGGCTAAAGGGATCAAGGGTTATGGAGTGATGGCAGGAACGGGGTACTGAGTTTGGCTGATCAGCCATGATCTCATTGAATGGCCGAGCAGGCTCGAGGGGCCTAATGGCCTACTCCTGCTCGTATCTTCTATGTTTCCCGCGCATGCTCAGCTCACGCTGCCCGGATGATTGACGGGAGCTCCGGACCAATAGGAAGAGCGGTGTGGGACTGGAGGACCGAACAGGCGACTGGTCCTCCAACCAATCTGAGTTTGTGAGGGGTGGGGCTTGCTGCACCCAGTGGGCGGGGCTGAGCCCGGATCTCCCTCATTGGCTGAAACTCTGCCTCATTGTTCAAGCTGATTTCTCTCAAACTCCAGGAGAAAACTGGACCTTTCTGTTGTGGCTTTGAACAGATGGAACCCTGTGGGGTGGAGCAAACATTGCAACATTTGGCAGTGAAATGGATTCACTCAGGACAGACAGCAGGGATTATTTCAGGAAATAACACAGTGTAGTGAGAAAGGAAATGCAGCGGATGTTGTGGAGATGGATTGTCAAAAGGTGTTTGATAAGGTGCCGGACAGGAGGTTTGTTGATCAAATGAAGGCTGACGGTATTAAAGGGAGTGGGGCAGCGTGGATAGGAAGTTGGGTAAAGGGCAGAAAACAGAGAGTAGTGGTTGATGGATGTTCTTCAGACTTACACAGTGGTGTCCCCCAAGGTCAGTGTTCGGGCCACTGCTCTTCTCAATATAGAGAAATGATTTGGGCTTGGGTATGTGGGGCACAAGATCAAAATCTCTAGATGAGACCAAAATAGGGACCCTGGCCAACTGTGAAGAGGACTGTAAGTGACTTCAGTGTGAATACACAGGTTAGTAAATGGGGCCGGGAGATGTCAGGTGAAATTTAATGCAGAGAATTATAAGGTAATGCATTTTGGGAGGAAGAAAAAAGTAGGAAATCTACATTAAATGGTAAAAGTATAAAAGGAGTAGAGGAGCAGAACAGTAAAGAGGTGTAAGATTCTAGCTGATGCCTTGTCTTATTAATTAGCAGGTTCGAGAGTCTCGTGTCAACAACTTTAATACCTGATTAGAAATATAAGATGAGCAGATTCTCCGTCCTCTACCGTACCTTACATTAATCCATCAATCAGAGTAAACTTGCAAGTCCCGCGTGTCCACAGTAACTTACACGAGGTCAGCCCGCTGGATGGAACCTCGGATGCCCTGAGCTTGATCTCCGGTGTCTCCAGTCCCGACTGCCCCCTTACATCAGGATCCCCTCACTTTTATACCCTGTAGTGATCCATCTCTGGCACCTGACTCTTCTTTGTCTTCTCTGCTGGGTTTCAGCAGGAAGTGAGGGAAAGACAGCTGGAACTTCTCTAATCTGTGATTTACACGGACACTTTCCCTGGTTCCCGGCAGTTACTTTTCTTCAGTAATATTGTCATTATCCCTAAACTGCCCTGCCTGCTGTTAATGATGTTATTTAATATAGTTTCACTGTTATAGATATAAACATCACACATTATAATCTAATCTATTCTATTACTCACTCTGGTTTAAGCTTATATTGTGGTTATTGACAGACAAACCCGGTTCTTTCCCCTGATCTGATTAGAGTTTCACCCAGTGGATTCAGTGGAATGGAATGTCTTATCAGTGTTGCCATGGCGACCTGTCTGCAGTGAAGCGCCTGTTTGAGTTTATAACTCAGACTAAACTTCTCTCTCCCACAATACACATTATATCAGCAATTTATGTTCATGTACTTTAGCCATGTTCAGTTAATATCATTAAAACCAACAAGCGGTTCAGACACACAAACCTTTAAAGGTTGGAGGGACAAGCTGATCAAGTGTTTAAAAAGCACATGGGATCTTAGATTTTATAAATAGAGGTGTAGAGTACAAAAGGGCAGGTACAGCACGGGTTAGATACACAGTAAAGCTCTATCTACACTGTCCCATCAAACACTCCCAGGGCAGGTACAGCACGGGTTAGATACAGAGTAAAGCTCCCTCTACACTGTCCCATCAAACACTCCCAGGGCAGGTACAGCACGGGTTAGATACAGAGTAAAGCTTCCTCTACACTGTCCCATCATACACTCCCAGGGCAGGTACAGCATGGGTTAGATACAGAGTAACGCTCCCTCTACACTGTCCCATCAAACGCTCCCAGGGCAGGTACAGCACAGGTTAGATACAGAGTAAAGCTACCTCTACACTGTCCCGTCAAACACTCCCAGGGCAGGTACAGCACGGGTTAGATACAGAGTAAAGCTCCCTCTACACTGTCCCATCAAACGCTCCCAGGGCAGGTACAGCACAGGTTAGATACAGAGTAAAGCTCCCTCTACACTGTCCCGTCAAACACTCCCAGGGCAGGTACAGCACGGGTTAGATACAGAGTAAAGCTCCCTCTACACTGTCCCATCATACACTGCCAGGGCAGGTACAGCACGGGTTAGATACAGAGTAAAGCTCCCTCTACACTGTCCCGTCAAACACTCCCAGGGCAGGTGCAGCACCATTTAGATACAGAGTAAAGCTCCCTCTACACTGTCCCATCGAACACTCCCAGGGCAGGTACAGCACGGGTTAGATACAGATTGAAGCTCCCTCTACACTGTCCCGTCAAACACTCCCAGGGCAGGTACAGCACGGGTTAGATACAGAGTAAAGCTCCCTCTACACTGTCCCATCATACACTGCCAGGGCAGGTACAGCACGGGTTAGATACAGAGTAAAGCTCCCTCTACACTGTCCCATCAAACACTCCCAGGGCAGGTGCAGCACCATTTAGATACAGAGTAAAGCTCCCTCTACACTGTCCCATCGAACACTCCCAGGGCAGGTACAGCACGGGTTAGATACAGATTGAAGCTCCCTCTACACTGTCCCGTCAAACACTGCCAGGGCAGGTACAGCACGGGTTAGATACAGAGTAAAGCTCCCTCTACGCTGTCCCATCAAACACTCCCAGGGCAGGTACAGCACAGGTTAGATACAGAGTAAAGCTCCCTCTACACTGTCCCATCATACACTGCCAGGGCAGGTACAGCACGGGTTAGATACAGAGGAAAGCTCCCTCTACACTGTCCCCATCAAACACTGCCAGGGCAGGTACAGCACGGGTTATATACAGAGTAAAGCTCCCTCTACACTGTCCAATCAAACACACCCAGGGCAGGTACAGCCCAAGTTAGAATATTCACAAAGCTGTGAAGGTGGCAAGGCAAGTTGATAAGGCTGTTAAGAAAGCTTATGGGATGCTGTTTTGTACACCGAGGCATTGAGTACAAAAAAAAAGGAAGTCAGACTAAACCTTCGAACTATAGAATCTTAACACACAGAAAACAATTCAGCCGCTGTACTTGTGTCCATATTTTAATGTCTCCAAGTTTGCTGATGATACAAAGCTAGGTGGGACAGTAAGCTGTGAGGAGGACACAGAGTCTGCAAAGCGATATAGACAGGATACGTGAGTGGACAATAAGGAGGCAGATGCAGTATAATGTGGGGAAATGTGAGGTTATTCACTTTGTTCGGAACTCTTGATAAACAGAATATTTTTTATATGGTGAGAAACCATTAAATGTTGGTGAGATTTAGGTGTCCTCGTACAGGAAACACATTGGCCCAGTAATTCGGGTCGGTGGCTTGCCGCGCGTGCAAGCCCCTGATATGCACTTACCCGACGCGCTGACATTTCACCTCCAGGGACGCCTGGAATTCGTGTTTGAAAAAGAAGAATCCCGGGCAGCGTCTGACGTCACGCCGCCCAGGAGTGCAGCCAGCGCGAAGCCTGGAGCGCGCTGTGCGAGTGAGACACGCCCCTTGAGGTCTCAGTTTAATAGGACACGCCCCCAATGTTTCTCACAAGCTGCTAAGCATTTTTACATGCAAAGCAGCATTTTAAATAGGTTTTTGGTATTTTTATGAAGCTTTTGGTAACTTTTATAAACTTTTAAAAACGTTTACATTATTTTGAAGAATCTGAAGTAGTTTTAAACAGAATTAAAGCTATTTAAAGACTTTTAAAAGCCCTAAAATAATTTTTTTATTCCATTTATTTATTTACCAATGTCGTCGTCATACATGTCTTCACACTGTTCCCTTTGGGGAACTGTATGAAGTGGTGGAAGGATTTATGGCCATGATTAACACTCATTCCGTGACCATAACCATCTTTGAACCAGCCATTAGGGTGGTTAGTCCTATGGCGGGAGGGCTTTACGGGCTCCCACAAGCTATACAAGGAGGGGGGGCCACCCACACCCACGGATGCAAATATCCCACTGGATGTCAACCCAGAATTTAGAGCCGGAGCTCCGACTCCACTTGCCGGGACTGTCTGGTGCGGGGTTCGAAACCCTACCCCGTTTGGCCCAGCGGGGGGGATCCTACCGCTACGCCAAAGGCCCAATCCGATTAGCAACGTGAAATGGCTGGAATGAGCACAATTCACGGCATTAAAAGAACTCACAATTGAACTGATGATGACCTCAGCAATCTCCTCAACGAGGTGGAGGCGCAGCGCCTGCTCATCATTGGTAATGAGAAGTCAAAGGCGCCGCAAAAAGGACAGATGATAGCTTGGTCTTTCAAGTGGCAACATAGGGCTCCAGTCACGTGGAGGGAAAAGGCGCAGGAAACGTATGGGTGTCACCTTTTGCGTGGAGTGCGCCTTTTGCGTAGCTGTAAGCATCCCCGCCGCTGGGCCAGAAGGAGTAGGGTTTCAAACCCCGCTCCAGACAGTCCCGGCAAGTGGAGTCGGAGCTCCAACTATAAATTCTGGGTGGACATCCAGCGGGATACTTGCGTCCGCGGGTGTGGGTGGCCCCCCCCCCTCAGATGGGTTGTGGGAGCCCGTAAAACCCTCACGCCATAGGACTAACCACCCTAATGGCTGGTATGAAGATGGTTATGGTCACGGAAGGAGTGTTAACGTGGCCAGAAATCCTTCCACCACTTCATACAGTTCCCGAAAGGGAACAGTGTGAGGATACGTACGATGATGACCTGTTGTGCAATGCACCTCCTTGGACCCTCAGTCGCAGATGCGAGGGTGCAAATCGTGCAATTGTTAAATTTTTCATTTTATTGACATGTAAAATGTTGGCCCAGTAATTCCCTTCCAAATGCGCAAGTACGGTCGGGGTACTTAGGCGTCTGTCCGGAGGAAATGCCGGTTTTCAGCATGCACAGCGCATGCGGGGAAAACCGGCATTTCCTGTCCTCTGAACGAAGGGGTTCAGCGGCAGAACGCGTGCAACTGTACAGGCAGTGCGTGCGCAGTACAATTCACCGCTTTCATTCATGCTTTCAGTGAGGTCAAGTCAATACAACTTACACATGAAAAAAGCATGAGTACAGTTGCTCCAGAGGCTGCGGTTGTTTGGGAAAGGGAGGAAAGTTATTTTAAGAAATGCTGAGGTAAGTTTTAAAGTTTATTTTTGTTTTTTAAAACAGGTTTTCAGTACTGTAGGTAGAAGGATCAATTGTGGCTATGTGAATTGAATTTGCTGTGTTTATTAAATGTGAAAATGACTCCAACATTTTTAAGAAAGAAACTTTTCATCAGTAAAATATTCTTTTAAGTAATTATGTATGTATGTCTGTATATATTCCTTTGTGTGTATGAATATATTCCTTTACTTATGTGTATGAATGTATATATTTAATTATGACTTTCAGAGAAAGTAACTTATTGGAAAATCATAATTAAAAACATACATTCATACACATAAGTAAAGGAATATAAAACATACATACATATATGTAAAGGAATATATGCGGACATACATACATACATAATTACTTATTACTGATGAAAAGTTTCTTTCTTAAAAGTGTTGGAAATGTTACATTACTCATTTTAGCACACTCATTCTCACATTCAATTCACATAGCCACAATTGCTCTTTCTACCTACCGTACTGAAAACCCATTTAAAAAAAAAAAATTAAACTTTAAAACTAACCTCAGCATTTCTTAAAATAACTTTGCTCCCTTTCCCAAACAAAAATATTGCCTTTCAGAAGCTCCACGATAAAATATATCGTCCTCCGCAGCCTTGGACCAACTTTACACATGCTTTTTTCAAGTGTAACTTGTAAGGACTTACCCTCACTGAATCCATGAATGAAATCGATGAAGTTCACTGCGCACGCGCTGCCTGTGCAGTCGCACGCGCTGTGCCTCTGAACCCCTTTGTTCAGAGGACCGGAAATGCCGGCGTTCTCCGCATGCACGGTGTTTCCTGAACGCCGGCATTTCATCCGGCCAGATGCGTGAGTACCCAGACCGTACTCACGCATTTGGACCCGAATTACTGGGCCATAAAGATAGCATGAACGTACAGCAAGCAATTAGGAAGGCAAATTGCATGTTGGCCTTTATTACAAGGGGCTGGAGTGTAAGAGTGAGGAAGCCTTGCTACAATTGTACAGGGCCTTGGTGAGACCACACCTGGAGCTTTTGTCTCCTTATCTGAGGAAGGACATACGTGCCTTAGAGGCGGTGCAATGAAGGTTGACTAGATTGATCCCTGGGATCAGAGGCTTGTCTTATGAGGAGAGATTGAGTAGATTGGGCCTATGCTCTCTGGAATTTAGAAGAACGAGAGGTGAGCTCATTGAAACATAAGATTCTGAGGGGGGATTGAGAGGTTTTTCCCCCTGGCTGGAGAGTCCGGAAGTTAGTGCTGTTGGGGAGGGTTTAAATTAATTTGGCAGGGGGTTGGGCACCAGGATGTAGCATTAGAAAATAGAAACAAAAGATTAGGAGAGACAGATAGCATTATAGTAGACAGAGTAAGGTAATAGATGGGATCAGACTAAGAGAGAATACAAGAAGGTCTAAGATTGGTTTACAGTGCATGTGTGTAAACGCACGAAGCATGGTAAATAAGGTTGGTGAGCTGCAGGCGCAGATAGGCACATGGAAATATGATGTCGTGGTGATAACGGAGATCTGGCTCAAAAAAGGGCAGGATTGGGTCCTAAATATTCCTGGATATAACGGGCACTTGGAGAGCTTTAAGCTCATTAAGGAGAGCCAACACGGATTTGTGAAATGCAGATCATGTTTGACTAGTCTAATTGAAATTTTTGATGAAGTAACAGAGAGGATTGATGAAGGGAATGCAATGGATGTTGTCTACATGGATTTTAGGAAAGCATTTGACAAAGTACCACATAGAAGGCTGGCTAACAAAATTGAGGCTCATTGAATAGATGGGTAAGTGGCAGCTTAGATAAGGAATTGGCTTAAGGACAGAAAACAGCGAGTTGTGGTAAATGGCTCTTTTTCAGACTGGAGGATGGTAGACAGTTGTGTTCCCCAAGGGTCAGTGCTGGGGTCACTGCTTTTTTTGACATATATAACTGACCTGAATATTGGAATACAAAGTAGAAATTTTAATTTGCCGATGACACCAAACTTGGGGGGGTGGCAAACAGTGATGATGATACCAATCGACTGCAACAGGACATAGAAAGGCTAGAAGAATGGGCAGACAAGTGGCAGATGTAATTTACTACAGTGTAGTGTGAGGGGATGCATTTTTGGCAGAAGGAACAGGGAGAGGCAATATATACTTAATGGCACAGTTTTAAAGAGTGTGCAGGGACAGAGGGCTGCCTTTAAAGTGGAGATGGTTCGGGTACAGTCAAGGTACATTCACACGAGGGGAAAAGGTAGGACAACCAATGCCAGAGCTCCGTGGATGGCAAAAGAAATAGGGAGTAAGATGAAGCAGAAAAAGCGGGAGTATGACAGATGTCAGGTTGAGAATACAAGTGAGAACCAGGCTGAATATAGAACGTTCAAAGGGGAAGTGATAAAGGAAATAAGAGGGGCAAAGAGAGAGTATGAGAATGGACTGGCAGCTAACATAAAAGGCAAACCTAAAGTCTTCTATAGCGTATAAATAATAAACGGGTAGCAAG
This sequence comes from Somniosus microcephalus, assembly GCF_052327205.1. Lineage (NCBI taxonomy): Eukaryota > Metazoa > Chordata > Chondrichthyes > Squaliformes > Somniosidae > Somniosus > Somniosus microcephalus. The sequence goes on along the minus strand of NC_140990.1, from coordinate 143,501,845 downwards.
AGGAGGGGTGGGGTCGATTAGGGGCCAAAAGGTAAACTATGCATGGAGGCAAATGACATGGCTGAGGTACTAAATGGGTACTTTGCACCTGTCTTTACCAAGGAAAAAGATGCTGCAAAAGTCACAGTGAAAGAGGAGGTAGTTGACATACTGGATGGGAGAAAAATTGATAAAAGGAGGTACTAGAAAGGCTGGCTGTACTTAAAGTAGATAAGTCACCAGGACCAGATGGGATGCATCCCAGGATGCTGAAGAAGGTAAGGGTGATAATTGCAAAGGTACTGGCCGTAATCTTCCAATCCTCCTTGGATACGGGGATGGTGCCAGAGGACTGGAGAATTGCATATGTTACACCCTTGTTCAAGAAAGTGTGTAAGGATAAACCAAGCAAATACAGACCAGTCAGCTTAACCTTGATTCTGGAGAATCTTTTAGAAACGATAATCCGGGACAAAATTAACAGTCACTTGGAGGATTGTGATTTAACTAAGGAAAGCCAGTACGGATTTGTAAAGGCAAATCACAGAAATCACAGAAACCCCACAGTGCAGATAGAAGCCATTTCGGCCCATCGAGCCTGCACCGACGCATATCCCACCCGATCCCCGTAACCCCTGCACCAACACATATCCCACCCTATCCCCGTAACCCCACGTATTTAATCCCCCTAACACTAAGGGTCAATTTATCATAGCCAATCAACCTAACCCGCACATCTTTGGACTGTGGGAGGAAACCGGAGCACCCAGAGGAAACCCACGCAAACACGGGGAGAATGTGCAAACTCCACACAGACAGTCACCCGAGGCCGGATTCGAACCCGGGTCCCTGGCGCTGTGAGGCAACAGTGCTGTTTAACTAAAATCGTGTTTAACTAACTTGATTGAGTTGTTTGATGAGGTAACAGAAACAGTTGATGAGGGCAATGTGGTTGATGTGGTGTACATGGACTTCCAAAAGTATTTTGGTAAAGTGTCTCAAAATAGGCTAGCCAGCAAAGTTGAAGCCTATGGAATAAAAGGAACAGTGGCAGCATGGATACGTAATTGGCTAAGTGACAGGAAACAGAGAGTAGTGGTGAACGGTTGTTTTTCGGACTGGAGAAAGTTATACAGTGGTGTTCTCCAGGGGTCAGTTCTAGGACATAGAAACATAGAAGATTGGAGCAGGAGTAGGCCATTCGGCCCCTCGAGCCTGTTCCTCCATTCAATGCAATCATGGTTGATCATCCAAATTCAGTACCCGGTCCCTGCTTTCTCCCCATACCCCTTGATCCCTTTAGCCTTAAGAAATATATCCAACTTCATCGTGAATATATTTATATAATAATGTATATAAAGCGGTTGGTTTGTCTGTCTGTCCGCTATACACTCAAACGTTGTAGAGTGTACCTACATGCATGTTATATCAACAGAAATCTTATCATTAGGGGAGTCTAATAGGCGTATTTATTTTTTGGTCAGACAAAAATTGTTCGGACAGTATACAAAAAACGTTCAAAAATCCGCTCATTAGTGGTTGACCAATCCTACCGCTCATTAGCGTTCAGTGACGTGATGGTTAACCAATCCTACACTTCAGTGACCTGATGGTTGACCAATCGGTGTGTCATGTGTGGGACCTATTCCTGCAGCCTCCCGAAACTTCGCCGCAATTTTTTAAATCCCCACAACCACAGCACCAGCCAAACAAACCCCCACAATGCTGCTCCGGGAGCGGGAGGTGAGTTGGGGTCACTTGGGCCGGGCCTCACAACCGCTCGGATCGAGACACACATCGGGCGGGGGGGCGGCAGCGACCGGCCGTCAACCGCGTGATCCACCGGGGAGCTCAGTTGCGGTCCGTCTCGGTCCGAGAGCCTGGCCGGGCCTCAACCGCTAGGCCCCGCACGGCCGGTATCACAATGGCACCGGACCTGAGGTGCTAGGGAGGGAGAGGGGAGGGAGGGACAGAGAGGAAATCAGGGAGAGACAGGGGGACGGAGAGAGAGGGGTAGGGAGGGGATGGAGGGAGAGGAGAGGGGGAGAGGGAGAGAGAGGGAGGGAGAGGGACAGGGGACAGACAGGGGGAGGGATAGAGAGGGTGGGGAGAGACAGAGGGGACAGAGAGAGGGGCAGGGAGAGAGAGGGGCACGGAGAGAGAGGGGGAGGGTGACAGAGAGGGTCAGGGAGGGAAAGAGTGACACAGAGCGGGGGAGCAGCAGCGCCCGGCCGTAAACTGCGTGGCCCAAAATTGCCCTGGCAACGTCGGGCCCCCCCAGCTGGTATTTAATGTATTGGCCTCTACTGCCTTCTGTGGTAGAGAATTCCACAGGTTCACCACTCTCTGGGTGAAGAAATTCCTCCTAATTTCTGTCCTAATGGCCTACCCCTTATCCTTAGACTGTGACCCTTGGTTCTGGACTCCCCGACCATCGAGAACATCCTTCCTGCATCTAGTCTGTCCAGTCCTGTCAGAATTTTATAAGTTTCAATGAGATCCCCCTCTCATTCTTCTAAACTTCAGTGAGTAAAAGCCCAATCGTCCCAAACTATCCTCATACATCATTCCTGCCATCCCAGGTATCAGCTTGGTGAATCTTCGCTGAACTCCCTCCATGGCAAGAACATCCTTCCTCAGATAAGGCGACCAAAACTGCACACAATACTCAAGGTGTGGTCTCACCAAGGCCCTGTACAACTGCAGGAAGACATCCTTGTTCCTGTACTCAAACCCTCTCGCTATGAAGGCCAACATACCATTTGCCTTCTTAACCGCCTGCTACACCTGCATACTTACCTTCAGCGACTGGTGCACAAGGACACCCAGGTCTCATTGCACTTCCCCTTCTCCCAATCTATTGCCATTCAGAAAATAATCTGCCTTCCTGTTTTTGCCACCAAGGTGGATAACCTCACATTTATCCACGTTATATTGCATCTGCCATGCTTTTGCCCAATCAGCCAACCTGTTCAAATCATCCTGGAGTTTCTCGGCATCCTCCTCACAGCACACACGCCCACCCAACTTTGTGTCGTCTGCAAATTTGGAGATATTACATCTAGTTCCCTTGTCTAGGTCATTAATATATATTGTGAATAGCTGGGGTCCTAGGACCGATCCCTGCGGTACCCCACTAGTCACTGCCTGCCACTCGGAAAAAGACCCATTTATTCCAACTCTTTGCTTTCTGCCTGCCAACCAGTTCTCTATCCAAGTCAATACCTTGTCCCCAATCCCATGTGCCTTAACATTACACGCTAATCTCTTATGCGCGACCTTATCAAGAGCCTTCTGAAAGTCCAAATGCACCACATCCACTGGTTCTCCCTTATCTATTTTACCACTTACATCCTCAAACAATTCCAGTAGGACCACTGCTTTCCTTGATATATATTAATGGCTTGGACATGGGTATACAAGGCACAATTTCAAAATTTGCAGATGGCACAAATCTTTGAAGTATAGTGATCAGTGAGAAGGATAGTGACAGACTTCAAGAGGACAGAGGCAGGCTGGTGGAGTGGGCGGACACATGGCAGATGAAGTTTAATGCAAAGAAATGCGAAGTGATACATTTTGGTAGGAAGAATGAGGAGAGGCAATATAAGCTAAAGGGTAGAATCCTAAAGGGGATGCATGAAAAGAGAGACCTGGGGATTTATGTGCACAAATCATTGACGGTGGCAGGGCAGATTGAGAAAGTGGTTAAAAAAGCTTACCGGCTCTATAAGTAGAAGCATAGTGTACAAAAGCAAGGAAGTCATGATGAACCTTTATAAAACACTGGTTCGGCCACAACTGCAATATTGTGTCCAATTCTGGGCCCCGCACTTTAGGAAGAATGTGAAGGTTTAGAGAGAGTGCGGAAAAGATTTACAAGAATGGTTCCAGGGATGCGGGACTTCAGTTACGTGGATAGACTGGAGAAGATCGGGTTGTTCTCCTTAGAGCAGAGAAGGTTGAGAGCAGATTTGATAGAGGTGTTCAAAATCATGAGGGGTCTGGACAGAGTAGAGAGACACTGTTCCCATTGGCGGAAGAGTCGAGAACCAGAGGACACAGATTTAAGGTGATTGGCAGAAGAACCAAAGGTGACATGGGGGAAAACATTTTACGCAGTGAGTGGTTAGGATCGGGAATGCACTGCCTGAAAGGGTGGTGGAGGCAGATTCAATCAAGGCTTTCAAAAGGGAATTGAATGAGTACCTGAAGTAAATAATTTGCAGGGCTATGAGGGAAGGGTGGGGGAGTGGTACTAGCTGAAGTGCTCTTGCAGAGAGCCGGCACGGGCTTAATGGGCTGAATGGCCACCTTCTGTGCTGTAACCATTCTATGAACCAACGAACACCTTAAACATTCATAGAATAATTACCAGTCATTTTTAGTCTGGAAACTTAACCTTGCCGTTTCACTTTCATCAGGAACAGATCGCAGTTTGACACCTGGTGTTCAGCAGGGTGGATGACTGAGTGAATCCCTTCCCACACTCGGAGCAGGTGAATGGCATCTCCCCGGTGTGAACTCGCTGGTGTTTCAGCAGGTGGGATGACTGAGTGAATCCCTTCCCACACTCGGAGCAGGTGAATGGCCTCTCCCTGGTGTGAACACGCTGGTGTTTCAGAAGTTTGGATGAACACACGAATCCCTTCCCACATTCAGAGCATGTGAATGGCCTCTCCCCAGTGTGAACTCGCTGGTGTTTCAGCAGGTGGGATGACTGAGTGAAACCCTTCCCACACACAGACCAGGTGAATGGCCTCTCCCCAGTGTGAGTGCGCTGGTGTGCAGTGAGGTGAGTTGATCGCATAACCCAGTCCCACAGTAAGAGCACCTAAACAGTCTCTCATCAGTGTGAACACATTGATGGTGTGTCCGTTCCCTGGAACTTTTATAGCACTTCCCGCAGCCCTGATATTCAAAAGGTCTCTCGTCAGTGTGAACTCACCAGTGCTGCAGCAGATTGCATGATTGAGTGAATCCCTTCCCACCCACTGTGCAGGTGAATGACCTCTCCCCAGTGTGACTGCGCTTGTGTCTCAACAGGCCAGAGGATCGGCTGAAGCCTCGTCCACACACAGAACACGTGTACAGTTTCTCCACGCTCTGAGCGGTGCTTTCTGCTTCCATGTTCAAAGGTCCTGATGAATCGAGTGACTGTCAGATCTTGAAGTGATGCTTGGCTTGTGTTTCCCGTCTCCAAATCCTCCCCTTCTAACACCCTGTAAAATGAATTTACAACAGGAAAAAGGGAGGGTGAGAGAGAACCCACAAAAACACAAAGGCAGGTTGTGAAATAGAACTGAATGAATCTGGGAATTTGGGGGGCAGGCACTCGAATAAAGTGACCATGAAAGCTGCTGGATTGTCGTAAAAACCCAACTGGTTCACTACTGTCCTTCAGGGAAGGGAACCTGCCACCCGGTCTGGGCCGACACAGGACTCTGGCCTCTATGGGAGGAGAGAGAGTGTGGTGGGAGGGGGAGGGTTGAAGGAGTGACTTTATACATCTGTAACTCAACTAGAACTTTGACAGCACCTCCCAAACACGCGACCTCCACCACCTAAAAGGACAAGGGCAGCAGGTGCATGGGAACGCCATCACCTCCCAGTTCCCCTCCAAGTCACACGCTATCCTGACTTGGGCCTATATCGCCGTTCCTACTCGGTGTTGCTGAGGCCTGGCGGATCTGACTCGGGGCCAGAGAGTCGCACTCGGTGTTGCTGAGGGTTCCACTCCTGGGACTGTACATGGGGATTCCAACCCTGGGACTGTACATGGAGATTCTAGCCCTGGGACTGTACATGGAGATTCTAGCCCTGGGACTGTACATGGGGATTCCAGCCCTGGGACTGTACATGGGGATCCCGGCCCTGGGACTGTACATGGGGATTCCAACCCTGGGACTTTACATGGGGATTCCAACCCTGGGAATGTACATGGGGATGCCAACCCTGGGACTGCACATGGGGATTCCAACCCTGGGACTGTACATGGGGATTCCAACCCTGGGAATGTACATGGGGATGCCAACCCTGGGACTGCACATGGGGATTCCAACCCTGGGACTTTACATGGGGATTCCAACCCTGGGAGTGTACATGGGGATGCCAACCCTGGGACTGCACATGGGGATTCCAACCCTGGGACTGTACATGGGGATTCCAACCCTGGGACTGTACATGGGGATTCCAACCATGGGACTGTACATGAGGATTCCAACCCTGGGACTGTACATGGGGATTCTAACGCTGGGACTATATACATGGGGACTCCAACCCTGTAACTGTACATGGGGATTCTACCCCTGGGACTGTACATCGGGATTCTAAACCTGGGATTGTACATTGGGATTCAAGCCCTGAGACTCTACATGGAGATTCCAACTCTGGGACTGTACATTGGTATTCCAACCCTGGGACTGTACATGGCGATTCCAACCCTGGGACTGTACATGGGGATTCCAACCCTGGGACTGTACATGGGGATTCCAACCCTGGGATTATGCATTGGGATTCCAACCCTGGGGCTGTACATGAGGATTCCAACCCTGACTGTGCATGGCGATTTCAACCCTGCGACTATATATTGGGATTCCAACCCAGGGACTGTACAAGGGGGGCCCAGCTATGGGACTCTTCTGTTACAATTGTGTGGGATGTTAACCATGTGCTGTGCTTTTGCCAGCGCCTTTAGGAGAGATGCAGACAAATCCGAAGTGTGGAGAGTCTGAATTAAATAACTGAGTCAATTACCGGGCCCTAGGACCCAATTCGTGCCAGACACTGAAGCCCCGCCCACTCTTTGTTCCTGAGCAAAATGTCTGCAATTAGGACCAGGTATGCATCGATAGCAAAATACTGCAGATGCTGGAAATCCGAAATAACGACAGAAAATGCTGGAAAAACTCAGCAGGCCGGGCAACACCCGTGAGGAGAAAATAGAGTCAACGTTTCAGGTGAACCCTTTGTCAAGACTAAAGAAGCACAGGGAATGAATTAGATTAAGAGGCTGGGCTGGGAGAGAACAAAAGAGAAGAGACATTAAGGGCTATTGAAAATGAGACGAGATGGTGATAGGACTAGTGGAGACAAAGGACGGCTCTAGATTAGGTGTGAAATGCGCTGGCAGAATGGGAGACAGCTGCCTTGTGGGAGAGAGAGAAAAAAGAAGAAATGGCGGGGGGAGAAACCAAAACAAAGGTGTGGATAAAAAATATAAGTAAAAATGTAATAGCGGCCGAGGTTATGATCTGAAATTGTTGAACTCGATATTGAGTCCGGAAGGCTGTAAAGTGCCTAATCGGAAGATGAGGTGCTGTTCCTCGAGTTTATGGTGAGCTTCCGTGGAATAATGCAAGAGGCCGAGGACGGTGAGGTCTGAGTGGGAATGGGGCGATGAATTAAAATGACAGGTGACCGGAAGCTCGGGGTCACCCATGTGGACTGAATGGAGATGTTCCACAAAACTGTCACACAATCTGCATTTGATCTCCCCAATGTAGAGGAGACCACATTGTGAGCAGCGAATACAGTATACTAGATTGCAAGAAGTACAAGTAAATCGCTGTTTCACCTGGAAGTGTTGTTGGGGCCCTGGACAGTGGGAAGGGGGGAGGTATATGGACAGGTGTTACATCTCCTGCGCATGCACGGGAAGGTGCCAGGCGAAGGGGAAGGGGTGCTGGGGCTGATGGAGGAGTGGACTAGGGTGCCTCGGAGGGGGCGGTCCCAAAGGAATGCTGAAAGTGAAGGGGACGGGAAGATGCGTTTGGTGGTGGGATCACTTTGGAGGAGGCGGAAATGGTGGAGGATGATCCGTTGAATGTGGAGGCTGGTGGGGTGAAAGGTGAGGACAAGGGGAACCCTATTGTGGATACGGGAGGGAGGGGCAGTGGTGAGGGCAGAAGTGTGGGAGATAGAACAGAGACAGTCGAGGGCCGTGTCAACCATGGTAGAGGGGAATCATCGGTTGGGGAAAAAGGAAGATATGTCGGAAGCACTGGTGTGGAAGGTGGCATCGTCACAGCAGATGCGGCAGAGATGGAGAAACTTGGAGAATGGAATAGACTCCTTACAGGAGGCAGGGTGGGAGGAAGTGTAGTCCAGGTAGCTGTGGGTGCCAGTGGGCTTGTAGTGAATGTTGGTCAATAACTTATCCCCAGAGATGGAGATGGAGAAGTCGAGGAAGGGAAGGGAAGAGTCAGAGATGGACCATGTGAAGGTGAGGGAATGGTGGAAATTGGAGGCAAAGTGAATGAAATTGTCTAGTTCAGGGTGAGAGCAGGAAACGGCACCGATACAGTCATCAACATATCGGAAAAAGAGGTGAGGGAGGGGACCCGAGTAGGACTGGAACAAAGAGTGTTCCACATATCCCATGAAAAGGCAGGCATAGCTAGGACCCATGCGGGTACCCATAGCAACACCTTTGATTTGGAGGAAATGAGTGGAGTCAAAGGAAAAGTTGTTCAATGTGAGAACAAGTTCAGCCAGGCAGAGGAGGGTAATGGTGATGGATGGGGATTGGTCGGGCCTCTGTTCAAGGAAGAAGCGGAGCACCCTCAGGCCATCCTGGTGGGCTATGGAGGTGTAGAGGGATTGTACGTCCATGGTGAAAAGGAAGCGGTTGGGGCCAGGAAACTGGAAACTGTTAAAGTGGCAGAGGGCGTCCGAAGAGTGGCGGATGTAGGTGGGAAGAGACTGGACAAGGGGAGAAAAGATAAAGTTGAGATAGGAAGAGATAAGTTCCATGGGGCAAGAACTGGCTGAAAAGATGGGTCTACCAGGGCAGTCCTGTTTGTGGTTCTTGGGAAGGAGGTAGAAGCGGGCTGTGCGGGGTTGGGGAACTATGAGGTTGGTGGCCGCGGGGAGAAGATCTCCAGAGGGGATGAGGTCAGTGACTGTCTTGAAAACGGTGGTTTGATGTTTGGTCGTGGGGTCATGGTCCAGGTTGAGGTAGGAGGAGGTGTCAGAGAGTTGGCGTTCAGCTTCCGCTAGGCAGAGGTCAGTTCGCCAAACAACAACAGCACCACCCTTGTCAGCAGTTTAAATGACAATGTCAGGGTTGGATCTAAGAGAATGGAGTGCTGCCCTTTGTCCCACTTTCAGAATTCACAGTCTACCTGGACCCCTCCTTCTGGCCGCTTACCCTCTCTAGATCTTTTCATTGTGAACTGCTGGCGTGACATCAGCCATCTCAATTTCTATGCTCCCCTCACTCACTCCAACCTACCTCCCTCTGAACTTGCAGCACGCTGTTCTCGCCGATCCAACCCTTACATTGTCATTAAACCTGCTGACAAGGGTGGCACTGTTGTTGTTTGGCAAATCGACCTCTACTGTGTGGAGGCTAAACGCCAACTCTGACATCTCCTCCTACCTCCCCCTGGACCATGACCCCACTACCAAAGATCAAGCTATTGTTTCCAAGACTGTCACTGACCTCATCTCCTCTGGGGATCTTCCCTCCATGGCCATCAACCTCATAGTCGCCCAACCCCGCACAGCCCGCTTCTACCTCCTTCCCAAGATCCACAAACCGGGCTGCCCTGGTAGACCCGTTGTTTCAGCCTGTTCTTGCCCCATGGAACTGATTTCTTCCTATCTTGACTCCATTTTTGCTCCCCTTGTCCAGTCTCTTCCCACCTACATTTGCGACTCTTCCGATGCCCTCCATCACTTTAACCATTTCTGGTTTCCTGGCCCCAACCGTCTCCTTTTCACTATGGATGTCCAATCCCTCTACACCTCCATCCCCCACCAGGATGGCCTGAGAGCGCTCCGCTTCTTCCTTGAACAGAGGCCCAACCAGTTCCCATCCACCACCACCCTCCTCCACCTGGCTGAACTTGTTCTCACATTGAACAGCTTCTCCTTTGACTCCACTCACTTCCTCCAAATTAAAGGTCTTGCTATGGGAACCCGCATGGGCCTTAGTTGTACCTGCCTTTTCATGGGATAAGTGAAACATTCTTTGTTCCAGTCCTACTCAGGTCTCTTCCCTCACCTCTTTTTCTGGTACATTGATGACTGTATTGGTGCCGTTTCTGGCTCCTGCCCTGAACTAGAAAATTTCATTCACTTTGCTTCCAATTTCCACCCTTCACTCACCTTCACATGGTCCATCTCCGACTCTTCCCTTCCATTCCCTGACTTCACTGTCTCAATTTCTGAGGATAGGCTAGCGATAAACATCCACCAGAACCCCACAGCTAACTGGTCTACACTTCCTCTAACCCGCTTTCTGTAAGGACTCTATTCCATTCTCACAGTTTCTCCATCTCCGCCGCATCTGTTCTGATGATGCCACCTTCCATACTTGTGCTTCCGACATATCTTCCTTTTTCCTCAACTGAGGATTCCCCTCTACCGTGGTTGACATGGCCCTCAACTGTGTTTATTCCATTTCCAGCACTTCTAATCTCACCCCATCCCCTCCCTCCCAGAACCAGGATAGGGTTCCCCTTGTCCTCAGTTTCACCCCAACAGCCTCCACATTCAACGGGTCATCCTTCGCCATTTCTGCTACCTTCAGCGTGATCCCACCCAAACGCATCTTCCCCTCACCTCCGCCTTCAGCATTCCGAAGGAAGCGCTCCCTCCGCAGCACCCTGGTCCACTTCTCAACTACCCTCAACAGCCCTTCCCCTCCCCACGGTACCTTCCCATGCAAGTGCAGGTGATGTTACACCTGCCCTTTTACCTCCCCCCTTCCCACTGTCCAGGGCCCCAAACACTCCTTCCAGGTGAAACAGCGATTTACATGTACTTCTTGCAATTTAGTATACTGTATTCGCTGCTCACGATGTGGCCTCATCTACACTGGGGAGACCAAACGCAGATTGGGTGACCGCTTTGTGGAACACTTCTGTTCAGTCCATAAGGGTGACCCCGAGCGTCCGGTCGCCTGTCACTGTAACTCTCCGCTCCACTCCCACTCTGACCTCTCTGACCTCGGCCTCTTACACTGTTCCAAAGAAGCTCAACGTAAGCTCGAGGAACAGCACCTCATCTTTTGTTTAGACACATTACAGCCTTCTGGACTCAACATTGAGTTCAACAGTTTCAGATTATAGCCTCTGCCTGTATTTTTTCAGGCAGCAGGTGTTGATGATTCTGCCATCCCCATTTGTAACATTTCACCACTCCTGCCTTCCACCCTCTCACAGACCGTCCCTTTTATTCTTTCCTCCCCTCCGCCTTCCCCTGCCTCTGCACCTGCTTAAAGTCTGTTACATCTCTAACTTTCTCCAGTTCTGACGAAGGGTCACAGACCTGAAACGTTAACTCTGTTTCTCTCTCCACGGATGCTGCCTGACCTACTGAGTATTTCCAGCATTTTCTGTCGTTATTTCAGATTTCCAGCATCCGCAGTATTTTGCTATTGTACAGTATATTGAATATTTGATTTCTCCATGATAAGAGGAGACACGTTGATGTTCTGTTACCGGCTGTTCCATTTTGGGGCATTTCTTACTCTAGATTATAACGATTCTCACCTAGTTCACTTTCTACCACATCTAACTCCAAGCTTGTTCCGTTTGAGTACATGGCTTGTGGGTGTCGTAGACTGAACTGCAGTGTCCACCCCTTTATAGAACTATCCTGCATAACATTTGAAATCCGTTATTTTCTGTATCATTTAACACTTTTTGGATCCGATTTAGTAAAAGTTCCTTCACACATATTGCATGTGATCGCCTTTGAAATGTTCTGATCTTTGTAATTGTCATTGCTGATTTTGATGGTCTCTTTGATTTAATCTCTTGTTTTTAACATAC